>NW_024870709.1:20342500-21017500 GCF_019054845.1 Dipodomys spectabilis | reverse complement strand
TGGCCTTGAGATTACTAGAATCATATTCTACTAGTGGAATCACTAGACTAGTACTTCTTCTGTTTCCATTTTATTTTATTATATACATAATACACACGTAATATATGTGTATATCTATATATATATAGAGAGAGAGAGAGAGATGAGCTGTTACAACTTTTGATCAGCTGTCCATAATCTTACAAGATTTATGTTTCTACCTGCTAAATGGCTGGGATTTTAGCATATGATACCATAATCAGCTAGTTGTTAAACTCATACAATGAATTTTTATCATTTTAGTCTAGAAATTGTAAACTGAATAAATTACTAATATGTCTATACTTTTTAAATCATAAAAATTTAAACTGATATAAGATATCACTCCTCTGTTAAATAAGACACAGATCTATAAAACATACTATATCAGCTACAAAAACAGTTATTGAAAACTGTGTAGAAGGAAATAGAGGCCCAGACTGCAACACCACTGAGCAAAATATTAAAATTTAAAAATCAAAAATATTATGGGGCATTGGTGGCTCACACCTGTAATCCTAGCTACTTAGAAGGATGATATCTGAAAATCCTGGTTGAAAGCCAGCCTCTGCCAAAATGTCTACAAGACCCTTATCTACAATAAACTACTCAGAGAAAGCTAAAAGTGGTTGTGGTAAAAGTGGTAGAGTGCCAGCTGTAGACTAAGAGCTCCAGGCCTTGAGGCCAACCCCCAGCACCAGAAAAAAATGAAAAGTATTTTGATAAGAGAATGACATGAGGATGTAACTGAGATTTTTAAAGTTAATTTGATATCAACAATATAAATGATCCTACTAAATTAATTGAAAAATATGTTAGGCTAACAATTTAGTAATTCAATATATTTATAGATAAATCTAAAGTTACATCCCAAGGATATATAAGGTATGTGTATCAATTCACTATGAATTATGCATATACATAGGCAGATATTTGAAAAGTTTAGGTTTTTAAAAATCTTGTAACTAGCTTAAAGAATTTTGTATGGTAAGAATAAGGGCTGTAAACTCTCCCAAGAAATGATATTAATCTATAAATGTAAATGTATAAATGATGTTAACCTATGTATTCAAATTCATTATTAATCTATAAATGTATTTTGAAGTCAAATTGTCAATGTCCATTTTGTATACTTTGGTCCTGAAAAATCTATTATATGATATATATAGGAAAAATTGATTTTATCTGGTATGCATTAAATCTACCACTTAAGGAGAACAAGAAATAATAGAAGAATTTAAGAAGAAGTGATAGAGAAAGTAGACCAGTAGGAAGAAAATGAAAAAAGGAGCAAAATAACCTCTGTATTAATGTATGTCAGTGTGTGTACATTGTATCATTCAAATGTATGGATGTTTAAACAGTAAACATCTTTTTATTTTAGATAATGGGAGTCTAATTAAAGATTAAAATGCAGTATAGCTTTTTAAAGAAGAGGATACATATTTACCATTCTTGTATATTTTTAAAAAGTTATAGTAGAGAGAGAAGAGAGCTAAAATGTCTTTTCAAATGGTAAGCCAGTTATTCATCATTCGTTTCTTTTGATTTTACAATTAATTTGGATAACTGAAAAGGCAAGCAATTGTTTCTGTCAGCCTGAATTGAGCTGGTAAAATATACTGTCTTCTTCCTCTCTAACACAATATTCAATTTGGTTCCCTAAGGTTTCCAATGAGCTGAATACAAGTTAAGCTGAAGCTGAATACAATTTAAATGACAGTTGAAAGTGCATGCTACAAGCAGCTTGTTGCCTAAATACATCTGTAACCTTATAATCAAGGACTACTTGCACACTTCAAAGGCCAAACAGCATTATTTCACAATTGGTATCATTTTCCTCTCCAGCAAAATTTACAATTTTTAAGTGCAGATTTATAAGAGTCTTAGAAAGACAATGTTCAAGGCTGTTTTCCCCCTATAATCTTCTTGATTATAGGTTACCTATGCTCTTGCAAGCTCTTCATCCTGAGAGATTTATTCATTAGGATGGTGTTGAAACCTTGTTACTGATTTTTTATTTTAATCATAGAATGCCCACTTTCATTTAAATAAAACTGACCTAAGAATCCACCTTAAAACAGGCAAACTGAGTTTATTGTGTTCTTAGGCTGTGTGTTTAGCCATTCCATCTCTAGATGAAGGATAAAGACAGAGAATGTGAAGAAAATTAAAATTTCTGAGACTCACTTCCTTAAGATAGTTACCATGTGCTATGTTATGTAATCATCTGAAGTTCCTGAAAGAAATATTATTATTCAATTCTTCCACTCTTCTCTTCTTAATAGAATTGAAACCAGGATGTGCTCAGTTGCTAAGCCAAACATTTATCATGCCGTTACCACCAAAGAAAGGAATGATACTCAAGAGGTTTTTTTTGTTGTTTTATTTCATTTTGTTTTCTGTTCTTATTTATGGCAACTGTTTTTTGTTGTTGAAAATATGATACCTCAAAAACACATCAAATTAACTCAACAATCCTGAAATGATATATGAAAAATATATTAGAGTAAACATGACAGGAGAGTGATTAACCCTATGTCTTTCCATAGTTTTCCATGTAATTACCAAGGGAAACTAGAAAAGCATGGACCATCTGGTAACAGAAAAATCAGACAAGCCATGTGTATACTAATAGTATATACTATTGTGTATACTAATAGAGACTCTAAAATAGGTGATTATCTTTCTAATCTATTGTAGAATTTGGAACATTTCTAATACAATCTTGCCACTACTAAAATAGCTATATTATTTAAAACAAAGTTGATGATAAAGCAGCTCTTGATACATTATTGATAAGTACTAAATAAATCCATATAGAAGCATTATAAAAGATATTGCTTGAAATGATAGTTCAAAGATCCATATATACTTTCTTAAGAAATGTATTTTCTCAGACTAAATAATAAAATATATAATTTAATATGTGTGTATGAATGTAGACAATTAGTGCTTATAGAAATCAGTTGCTTCATAGTGGTTGGTTAATAGTATAAATTTTTTATCTCTACTTTGACTTTTGAATTGAATTTTAATTTATTTTTGCATTATTTTGTTCAATAAATCATTCCAGAGATGACATAAAGTCAGAAACAATGGTAAGAACCAAGAAGAAACGTGAAGATATTTCTCTTGAGGGGAATTCAAGTGTTGGGAATCATTCATTTATAAAAAAGCAAAGAGGAGACAACAATACTTGATAAGAAATGTACTCGTTTTTTTTTTGTTATTTTTGGGGGGGAGGTCCAGTCATGGGGCCTGAACTCTGGGCCTGGGCGCTGTCCCTCAGCTCTTCAGCTCAAGGCTAGCGCTCTGCCACTTGAGCCACAGCGCCACTTCTGGCTTTTTTCTTTTTGCCTATGCGGTGCTGAGGAATCGAACCCAGGGCCTCAGGCATGCAAGGCAAGCGCTCTACCACTGAGCCACCGATTGGGACTGGGGGGGGAAGGGGGGAGGCTGGGAAGGGATGTGAAGGGTAAACAAAGGAGGAGGCTGCAATGCTTGGTAAGAAATGTACGCATTATCCTGCCCATGTAATTGTAACCCCTCTGTACAGCATGTTCACAAATAAAATAAAATAAATTTAAAAAAAAAAAAAAAAGAAATGTACTCGTTATCTTGCCCATGTAATCGTAACTCCTCTGTACGGTATTCTCACAATAAAAAATAAATAACTTAAAAAAAACAAAAAAAACAAAATTAAATAGCACAATTCTTGATGTTTTCCACAATGAAAAAAAAGAAATTTAAATAATAATAATTTAAAGAAATTTAAATAAATAATAATTTTAAAAAGAATTTTAAATAATTAAATTAAACGTACCATACAATTTTAACTTTTTTTCATATTTTCTTTATAATATTTTTTATCTCATATCAGATATCTGAGATGCTTCAAAACCATACTAACAATTGAGATAAATAAATAATGAATAAGATATATTTGGAATTAAAACCAGACTCATAGATAAATCAATGTTTGTGTTGAGAGTATGTTCTCAGTGTTTCTGATACAAATGCTGAACCTATCTAGAGTTGATCGAGGCATTTCCTAACTACATCATTTTATTAAATCATTATCACAGTAATAATGGTAGGAAGATAGAGTTCCAAAGAATAGTAAACAAATGCAGATTGTATCTGAAAAAAAACATAACTCTTGCTGGTAGATTTGGCTAACAACCATGGGAATATGAGTTCAAAATCCATTCTGAATAACAATTGAAAATCAGTTTTCTAAATACTTTGTTTTTGTCTGTTTTGAATATATTTTATTATAAAGATTGTACAGAGAGGTACAGTTACATGAATAAAGTAATGAATACAGTTCCTACTGAGCATTGTTACATCCTTCTTTGTTTTTCCCCAACCATCGCTTTCCTCCCCACTTCCTCAATTCCTCCCTCCCCCCTACCAAGTTGTTAAGTTCAATTTCAACATAGTATATTGTACATTTCATTGTTACAATGGGTCAACCTGCACCCTTGTTTCAGCATATTTTTGTCTTCTAAATGTATTTCCTATTTATTTAAAATTCTAATTCATGCTGGGCACCAGTGGCTCACGCGTGTAATCTTAGCTACTTAGGAGGCTGAGATCTGAGGATCGTGGTTCAATTATATATACTGCCAACTTCATACTGTTATATCAAAGTCTACCTAAATAGCATGTTATTTAGTGATATCTTGTGTTTTGAGATATATCTATTATGTAGGTACAATATTAATTGTAACTCATTTAAACTTGCCTATTTTGGATTAATTTTTGAAGTATACATTAGGTTTAAGGTTTACTGTTAAAATTTTTATTACTGTAGTTTCGTGAGAGAAAATTTATAATTGTAAAGTTTCTGTATGTTAATCTTTCTACATATAGTCTAACTGTGGATTTAAATTTTAAATCATTATATTGTGTCAGTAATCTTGAGTGTTAACTTGGACTCAATACATTTCCAGATTGAGGAAAAAATGAAGTGCTGGAATTGTTTGATAAAATATATTTCTTTTGTGTACTTGAAAAGATTTCATCGAATATAGACATAATATTTTCCATACTATTGCAGTTTTAATATTATTGCACAAATATTTTAATGATTATTGGTACTTAGTCCATTAAAAATAGCATCAAAACAGGCTGGGAATGTAGCTTGGTGGTAGAGTGCTTCCTTCAGAAGAGAAAAAAAAGAACATCATGTGACAAGCAATGTTTGATAGTCATAAGTCTTAATTTTCAGACATACTCATAATCTATTTTAAAAGAGTATAATCCCATTTAGAATGGCAGTCTCCAATATGTAACCTCTAATGTTGCTAGACAGCAACATCACAATGTCAAAAACATGGATACTGTTTCACTTTTAAAGAAATAAATGCATATTTTGATTATAATATACAGTACTTGTATAGAAAGATGTAGTTTCATTTTTATCTCCAGAACCCCAGTCATTATTAAGCTTAAGGTAATTGTACTCAACTAGCATTAAGTATCAATGTCAATAAATGGACTCCACTAATATAAAATCCTTACTAATATTAAGAAAATATCTTTACCTTTACTTGTTTGATGCATGTGGACAACTTATTCATATCATAAACAATAGTTATTCAAACAGGACAAAAAGTAAGTCTAAAAATAATTCTACATAAATTATCTCCATATATATAACCATAAATACTTTAAAGCATATATTTCTTGATAGAAAAGTCTTACTATCAAGAAATTTTCTCTTTACTTCAATTTTAGGGTTAATATAGTCATTTTGATCTGATGCCATAGGTTGTCATTCAATATCTTAAAATACATCCATCACTATGTTGGAGTCTGACATTAAAAATTGTATAATCAATTAAGTCGATCAACTCAGCAAATCTTCCAAAGCTCATTATAGCTTCCTTTATCTGAAGTGAAGTGGACCAGCCATCACACAATGAAATGAAATATAAACAGACTGGATCCAGATGTTCAGACCTCAGGATACAAATTGTTGATCTGCAGAAAAGTTGAGTGATGTATGTTTTCCATGAGAAAGCTTTGGAATGGGTAGTATTAGATCAAGAGAGTCAGGAAAATTATTAATATGAACACTACACATATTTATTTTCTCCCAACCAATACCCTGTCAGTCAGTGGGTAGGACAGGAATCAGATAAACCAATAGATCTGTCATTAATGGCTTTGCACTCATGCACTCCTAATGGAAATTGACAAAAGGACAGATAGGATACAAAAGAGGCATAAGGTTTGTAATCTAAATTGGACAAATTAGCAGAGAGAGTTAATAATCTGGAAACAGTAATCGATGGCTCAAAGGAAAAAAACAGCCAGCATTGACTGAGTCATTACAGGAAACTCAAAGGAAATGACACACTCTAAAAAATGTGTACCAGTGGGAAAGGAAGAAAGGTAAAGTTTTCATGATTTTAACTAGAAACCAGTGAGAATTATACATGCTCCACAAACATCAATTCTACCTCAGGGGATAAAGAAACCAACTAGGTAGCCAACTGGAAATATGATGATTCTAAAGCCTCTGAATTGAACACCTGATGCAGTTAATTAATTCCTCAGAAAAAATAAGAAAAGAAAAGAAAAGAAGAAATACCAGGACAGCAGTACTTTGTTCTTCCTTACATGCCTTTCAAAAAGAAACAGTACATTATTTTTATTTTTATTGTTAGAATACCATACAGAGGAGTTAAAATTACATGGGCAAGATAAAGAGTACATTTCTTATCAAGCATTGTTGCCTCCTCCTTTGTTTCCCCTTTCCATCCCTTCCCACATTCTCTCCACCACCACCCCAGCCGATCCACCCCCGCCACCAAAGTTGTAAAGTTCGTTTTTCGACATAACAATTTGTACATCTCATTGTTCCAATGGGTCCACCTGTATCTCTAGTTAAACGGTTTGTTTTTGTCCTTCCCCTCCAGAAATTATACCAACATCAAATACAGTGAAAGCAGGGGTTATACCGAGGGGGAGGGACATACAAAGCAATATAGAAATCATCTTATAAATATGTTAGAAACAATTGAATGAAAGAAAAAAATTGAATACTTATCTTTGGGTTCATTCTCCTAATATCAACTTATCTGACCATTTCTGCTTGACTCAGACATATACTAGTTATTTCAAATAAGGGAAACCATGGGACCTAAGTTTCTTTGGGCCTGGCTTACTTCACTTAATATAATTTTTTCCAAGTCTTTCCATTTCCTAACAAATGGGGCAATGTCATTCTTTCTGATGGAGCCATAGAATTCCATTGTATATATATATACCACGTTTTCTTGATCCATTCATCTACTGAAGGGCATCTGGGTTGGTTCCATATCTTAGGTATGGTAAATAATGCTTCAATAAACATAGTTGTGCTGGTAGCTTTAGTATGGTCTTGTTTATGTTCATTTGGGTAAATGCCCAAAAGTGGGATTGCTGGGTCATAGGGGAGCTTTATGTGGAGTCTTTTGAGGAGAGGGGTTACAATTACATGGGCAAGGTAATGAGTACATTTCTTATCAAGCATTGTTGCCTCCTCCTTTGTTTCCCCTTCCCATCCCTTCCCCACCCCCACCCTCCACCTCCATTCCCACCCCCTTCTAACCCCCCCCACCTCACCCCACCCCTGCCAAAATTGTAAAGTTCATTTTTCGACTTAACGACTTGTACATCTCATTGTTGAAATGGGTCCACCTGTATCCCTATTTAAACGATTTGTTTTTTCCCTTTCCCTCCACAAATTATACTAACATCAAATACAGTGAAAGCAGGGGTTATACCGTTGGGGAGGGACATACAAAGCAACAAAGAAATCATATTATAAATATGTTAGAAACAATCGCATGAGAGTAAAAAGCATTTGAATACTTATCTTGGGGTTCATTTCACCTAACATCAACTTATCTGAACTTTTCTGCTTGTCTCAGACATATACTAGTTATTGTAAATAATAATTCTAATTTAGGTTTTATTGTACTTTCTAAGAATGAGCATGAGCTTCCATTTCTTTGCAATGAAATAATCATAAATTAGTTTTGAGAATATAACTTTTGATAACTGACTGACACATAAAGAAGTGATTTTTCAGTAAACATGGGAAACATGTTCTCCAGAAAACGTTTGTCCATTCAGAATTAGAAAAAGATATTTAAGGTGTATAAACTGTGATTTGCTTATAGATTAAACAAACGTTCAAATAAAATAGGCAGCAATATCATTGAGTAGAAATTACAATAATAAAATGCATATTATATCTTTACTTAGAGAAATGTTTATATACTAGGAAATTATAATGATTAATTCATTTGTGTTTGTAATACCACCTTAAGCTTATGGATTTAATCTTCAAATTAAGGGAAATAAATTATTCTCTACCAATGACTTATGCCAATTCATCATGCTGCTACCACTATTCCACCCAGTTTAATTCTCATAGCTACTCTTGAAAGAACTTGAAAAAATAGGTGCCAAGCAAGTTTTGAAAGCTCTCAACTCCTATATTGTTTCATCTCCTCTAACATAAGGAGTAAATTTTATTTGAAAAAGGCATGAAAAAATATTGACCAACACTCAGGTCCTAAGCTATTGTATAACAAAGTTTCTCAATCTACAGTCTGGAACTCATACTTTATTTTAATATTGGTTACAAAGTAAAAGTGTAGATGTTCTGGCCTAATACACGGAATGTGTGAAAACAACGTATTGCTATCCAAGGAGAGAATATAAATGAAGTATTACATGGACAAAGTTGATAACTTTTATATGATATAAATCATTATTATCATTACAAAGACTTGTTTGTGAAGCTATATTTTAATTAATAGCAAATTGTTATACAGATTATGATAATAAAGTAATTTCCAATACATTTTGGAAGGAAAGAAGAAATACTGAAACAAGATCATGGGGGGGTTTCTAAGCCATTGTTTATTAGTCAAAGTGGCACATTATATCCATAGGAAAAGTAATGTTAGTACAGGTAATATTTATCTATGATGCTACAAATTGGTTTGTCCTTTAAATCAAATGTTTTACTTTTATGTGCAATGTGTTCTTATAATAAACAGTGTAATTTTAAAAATTGAGAAAATCATATCCAAAAGACAAGTTTATGAAGCACTTATACATAATCAACCTTGAGAATTACATTATTAATACCATCTCATCTTTCCTGTCTATACTCATTATTTAGCTTGATTTCAGTAAATTGGAAGGGACACCATGTATGAATATTAATAAAGGAAAATCACAAAAGGGAAAGATAAATAATTAATAAGTTATTTCCCTATGAAATAGTGTATGAGAAAATGCCATATGTTTTGTTGATGGGATCTGGTTACAAGGGCTTTGAATTCCTTTGGAAGGAAACAAATCTCCTGTAACAAATATATATAACACTAGATGTTTAGTTCAACTGGGAAATAAATTACAAAGATTCTATCTTCTAAAATTTATTACTTAGAAGTCTTTTAATATAATTGAATGTAAACAGACTTCGTATTTTTCTCTTCCTAAATAATTTCGGTGTAAGTACACTGAGAAAGGATCACATTGTATTTCTGAATTTTTGAATCCACAGCATACTGTTGATAGTCTATTTTTAAACTTTATGAAGGAAAAATAGTGCTTTTCAATAGTGCTTTTCAATCATTTCTTAACTTTCTTTTGACTGCATAATATTCTAAACTACTTTTCTTAGATTTAATTTCTAAGTTATTAAAATGAGGTTCACCAGTTATTTAAGTCTTTCACTTAGTTGATATATTGTCACTGTACACATAATAAATCTAATAAATTTGAAAATTTTAAAATATTTCACTAGCAGCATCTGTGTATATGTGACAAATCAATACAGCAAGCATTTATGAAATTATGCCCAGATATAAGCTTTGCCCTATTTGAAGTTGTAAAGCCAAGATCCAAGTAAATTGTCCTGCCAACTTTGAAGATATTATTAAATTTCACTTTTGAATAGATGGGATCAAGGTGCCAGTATACAATAAATACAAAAGGCCATTGAATTAGAGTAAATCTCTTAGGTTATAAGACAATGACCTGAAGAATAATCCAGGAAATTGTGGGACTGCTTCTGAGTCTTAGAACAAAATGTGATTTTGAAAGAAAAATGAGTTTTGATTGAGATGATTCAGCGAAATATATGTAAGATCTCAGCTCATCCATCATAGTGTGATGGAAGCAGTTTGCCTAATGGCCCTGTCATTTTTTATATATCACCAGTCTGGACACAGGGAATCCCATGTAGTACAAAACTACTCCTGGAAGAATTATTTATATTATATAATTTATATTACGTAATCCAAATAGAACTTCAAAACTGTCACCACCTCATCTCAGTTTTCTGGACTAACACAATAAAAGATTTAGCATAGCTACAGATTTCATGTGATTCCGTTTTGGTTATTATTTTCATGCACTTGGTAAATGGTTGTTGTATTTGGAAGTGCCGAAAAATTCATGACTTAACCTTCTTTTTGTTTTACAAGTGATTAAGATAAACTTAATGTGCCCCTCAACACAAAAAATTTTAGATGGACTTCTTTGTCTCTAGGCTTCTCACCACCTTTCACAGAGTTTTTACTTAGTAATAATTGCATTTACTCTCTGGCCCACTTTAAAAGCTCTCTTGCTGATTTAATAACACATTATTGTTTTCCTCAAGGAAATTGGAGCCATTCCTTGGTAGAAAAAGTCCCTGTCTCCCGATCCATGTGGGATATTAGAAGCCTGATGGAAGGGGCACCTATTGGCAAGCACAGATGGCCTGATCACAGAGAAAAAACATTTGCAAGTTCTCTAATGAAACAACATTCTCCGAGCACATCCCAATGACCAACTAAGAAGCAGATGTTGCCAAAGGCATCCTCTGGAAGCAAGAATTAGTCTGCAGCCAGTGAAAGAATAAAAAAAGACTTAAGCGAAGAGAAAGCATTGGTATTAGAAATTCCAAACATGTATAGTAAAAAGGATTCAAGCATAGCCTGTTGATATGAATAATTCTGTACCACAGTTAGGCATTGTTGATAAAAATATCAGAGAAAATGTAGTATAGGAGCAAATATATGGTAGTTCTGAAGGTTTAATTGTTATGGATGTAGAGTTTACTATAATCTCGCAATACTTCACAATGTGTGGCTATTGGATGAAGCCAACTTTGTAAGTGTTGAGAGGTGATTCTTCCTCCTGCCCCCTCAAACTTAATGAAATGTGTATTAGTCGTAGAAATATTTACTAATATATTTCATGTACACAATTACACCATCTGTATGTTATAATATGCCTTTCATATCTTCTCATTTTTTTTCTTTTCAGAAAGAAATAGAGAAAAGTTCGTAGGATGAAAGTCTA
Organism: Dipodomys spectabilis; assembly: GCF_019054845.1. NCBI lineage: Eukaryota > Metazoa > Chordata > Mammalia > Rodentia > Heteromyidae > Dipodomys > Dipodomys spectabilis. The sequence continues at coordinate 21,006,115 of NW_024870709.1, read as the reverse complement.
GTTTGAGATTTGAGAAAGAACCAAAGAAAACACAGGATGTTTTGTGCCTGTATAGTCCTTCTGAAAGTATTTGGACAAGGAGGCATTTTGTGCTATGATAATAAGAAAAGGGAAAAAATGTCTGAGATAAGAACATTGATAAAAGCATTTCCCTAAAAGTTTCTTTTTTTGGTTGTTTTTGTTTGTTGTATTTGTTTGCCTATTTCTTCCATGTATGCTCAGGGTCCCTTTACATCCACCAAATAAGTTGTCACAGGTTTTTGGTAGCCTATTACATATGTAATCTTCCCCTTCACTTATATTGTAATTTCAGAGTTTCATAAAGAAATAAGCTCATAATACTTAACAATGAGGGCTGGGAAGGTGGCTCAGTGGTAGAGCACTTGCCTTGCATGCCTGAGGCCCTGGGTTCGATTCCTCAGCACCACATAAGCAAAAAGAAAAAAGCCGGAAATGGTGCTGTGCTCAAGTGGTAGAGCACTAGCCTTGAGCTGAAGAGCTGAGGGACAGCGCCCAGGCCCAGAGTTCAGGCCCCACGACCAGACCCCCCACAAAAAAACCCAAAAACTTAACAATGTATTATATAATGCCTTATTAAGATATACTTAAATTTAAATCAAACTTAGTTTCTTAGATTAAAAATGATATAATGGACATCCAGCTTTTAGGTGTAAATTTAATTCCTAACAAGAAAATATTGGACACCAAAATAATGAAAAAGAATGAAATGGAGGATGCCTGATTTGGAGGCATTGTATAAAACTAGACAAATTTTGATAGTACTGTGTGTATAATGAAATATAAACATAAGTCATTACATGACATATGTCACAAGAAGAGAATAGATTATAAACAGAACCACTCAAATATATCAAGGATCTATAACATCAGAACATAGACACTTGAATGGAAGAAAGTCTTTTAAATATATGTGACATGTACTGGGGTTTATTCTCAGTGGTGTAATATCTTTTTTTGATATTTAGGAGGCTTTGGATATAATCTTCAGTCCAGGATATGTAAGTAAATTAATTAATGAATACATGTAAGAAGAGATATATACATACAGGACTATATATATGGATATAATGATGGGCAGAAAACTGCATTTTCAAAGGAAGTAATAGAACTTAAATTTTAACAAAGGTTATTTAAAAAAAAAACCAACGACTTAAAATCTACATAAAATGAAATAAATCTAGTAAAATGTAGAAGAAAATGCGTATGACTCTAGGTATAACTTTATACATAAAACACCAAAAGTGTAATGTATACAGAATTTAAAGAAATAGTTAAAATTATTTAATAAAAGCACTTCCTCTGCAAAACACATTGTTAAAAATGTGGAAAAGTCATGAGATAGGAGAATAATTCTTGAAATGTATCTATTTCATAAATCATTTGCATTCAAAATATACAAAGAATTCTTAAAAAATTGACGAGGGAAGCAAAAATGTCTAATTAAATTGGTAACACATCTGAATGTGTACCTCACTAAAGAAGAAATACGGCAATTAAACTTGAAAAGCATGCTCATTGTTATCTATCATTAGAAAATGCAAATTGAAAGAACAAGTTACCAATTCTGTATGTCAAAAAAATTCTAATTACTGGTGGGAATGTGAAGCAGCAGAAAATTCAAGCATTGCCCTTGTGAATACCAAAATAGCACAGTAAGTTGTGAAACCAGGATTTTGTTTCAATTCTTTTCAGAACTAAACAATCTCATCATAAATTTCAGCAATCACGTTGTTAAGATAGCTGACTGAGAAGTTCATGCAAAATCTGCATCTGAAAGCCATGAATTTTATTCAAAGCCACTGAAAATAAAAAAAAAGCTATGATGCATGTCTGCAAGCTGGTTATTGTAGTACAGATAGACAATAGAATAATATCAGCAATCTATTAAATGAACTGTAAATTTACACAGATATGGATGGAAGTTAAATGCACAATTTAAGTGAAAAGCCAATCTGAGAGAGCTGTAAACTATATAACTTCTTTTCCTGGTCATTCCAAATTAAATAATAATAATAATAATGCCAAGAGAGGCTAAGAGACTCATAGTTGCTAGAGAAGGAATATATTTGAAACCATCAGGCCCATGGAAGATTTTTAAATGGTGAAATATTCTAATATAATATTGTAAATACATAATATTAATTATGTATTTATCAGAATCCATAGAACTCTGCAACACACTGTAAGCTTATTGAGTGAAAATTAGAAATAAATTACTTGAGGAACAGGATAATCCAAAAATGGAATATAGAATAAGACAAAACAATCTGACTATATGTGTGAAGTAGTCTTATTAAAGGAAAGTGCCCCTGATATTGATGGCATATATAAAACTAAAGGCATTGAAAAGGTTGTTTCCAACAATGATGTGAGAGATCAATTCTGAAAACACATTATATAATGTCATTAAAAATATAATGAAATTTAAAAATTAACTAAGTGCCTTTGCTAATGTGGGACACAAAGAAGTTAGTGATGGAGGTTAAGGTTATACATTATAACAAAAGGAAAATTTAGGAACAAAAAATATAGTAATGAATTTGAACTGGAGATCTTAGTATAAATTCATGTTTTACAAAATAAAGACAAACTGATAATTTGCAAAAATTAATACATGTATATATAATATGCATAGATTAGTATACATACATGAATTACCTTGATCCATCATATGAAATATTCTGAAAAGCAATGTTAATGTTAAAAAAACAGGAAATTATGGATGAATGTATACAAAAATATAGAAATAAGTTTGAAAGCATTACTATTGTTTGAAATCTGGCAATTTGAGCATCAAGAGAAATAATAATGGTAACAGATTAGATCTTATAGAATGAAGGAAAAATCCATGAGTATATAATGGTACACATGTAGATATGAATTGGACATTATTGAAGATTTTTTTTCTTAACAGAGTGCTTCCTCAAAAGTGAGCAAAGTAAAGATTTGGGAAATCATTTTCAAAATTCATCAGATTAGAAATTGAGTTAATATATATTAGTGGGACCTTAAAATTTTGATTTAAAGTTTAACTAATATCAATATATTTAGCAAACTCAAAAGTTTCCTACAATAAAAACTAAATCTTCTATGCAATTCATATAAAATACTTAGAAAGGCAAAACTATACAAAATTTTAAAAAGTACTCTTGATTGATGTGGGCTAAGTTTGAGGATGAAAATTAACCAGAACTATGTTAGTGGTGTAATTAGCAACATTAGATCATATTAAGTTTTAAGATCAAACCTTAGAACTACTATAAATAAATCGATAAATAATCTGAATATGAATATTAATGATGGTTTCATAGCTTAATGGATTTATAAAATATTTAATTATAAAGACATAAAACTTAAAATATTAATTTTAACAGAACTTAATTGTAAAAACATACTTAAAATATTTAATTATAAATTTAAAATTGTACATTCACCAAGATATATTAAAAGATATTCCTCCAAAGAGAGAAAAAGTTAAATTTGCAATTCAGAAAGTCACAAAGCATCACTTTAAGGAGATAATTAAATTTAATATAGCAATGGAATGATTCAAACTCATATAACACCTGACAAGAAATAATGAGAGAGGCAGAAACTCACTTCTGTCACCCTTCTGCAAGAAAGGCATAATCTAAATCGAGCAAAATATAAAATAAATCCAAATTATAAAATATTATGCAAGGAATATGTCTGGGGGGTTCATATGTGTTAGTAATAAATATGGAAGAAGACTTTCCTTATAAGGAGCCATGAAAACTTAATACAGTGCATGGTTCTGAATTCCATCGTATGGATATAAAAGATAATTGACACAAATGTAAAATCTTGACCAGAATCTGAATATTACATTATAGCCAGACAGTGCTGTTAATTTCCCACTTTTGAAGATTATATAGAGAGTAATATACACATTGGTAGAAAGTTTCATGCTAATTTTTATAGGAAATATGATATTATCAGAAATGGATTCAAATGGTTCAAGCAAAAATATTTTTACAACATGAATAGATGTGTAAATAATTTCCAACTAATGAGAATGATATGATCCCTGACTTTTGTGTGAAAGTCCTCAAGGGTTGATAAAAGGTTAAGATTATTATTGTAATGCTAAAAGTCAGATAAAACTCTATCTGCATAATATATGACAAGAACTAATATGTGTAGATGCTAGATTTAGCATCCAGTAAAACATTTGTCAGAAAGTCTAACATGCACAATAAGACAAAGGCATTGCTTCCTCTTAAAAATGCTAAAATTTGGATTACTTTTGAACTTTCCTCTGACAGTTTGGAATTTTAATTTTTCATATTCTACATTGAGACTGAATTAAAATAAGGGTAAAATTAATGGAAAGTACAATAATTACCATAGATTTAATATTTGGGGTGAATTAGGGTTAAAATTAGAGTTGGTTTTCAGGTATGTTTCTGGATAAGGTTAGGAGTTAGGAAATGGATTAGGTGTTAAATAAATACAAACTAACTTTGAGGTCTATGAATTCAGGAAACAGTATCAATGGAAACTAGAGTATTCTTCATAATATCAAATTTTGAAGTCAATGGATGGAAGGGTTTAATATAAAGAACAAGTTAGATTAGAATTAGGGTCAGGAAGTATGTAGGATTTGGGGAAAACAAACATTTCAAGAAAGATAGCTGGAATATCAGCATAAAATAGAAGATTTAGCAGAGAACTGAAAGTAAATTTTAGAACTTCAAGCCAAGTAAGAGTTAGGATGATTGTGAAATAGACAATTGCTATTAATATTAGGATTTGTGTACACTTAGGGTGAGTGTTTGCCTCAATGTTCCAGGTAGGGTTAAAAAAAGGGTAAGATACTGAAGAAAACTAGAGCCGATTTAAGCAGGATGAGTTGAACCAAGGTTAGGATTAATGAAATCCAGTATATTGTGTTACTTTTAGCATTCATGGGTAATTTGACTAGGGTTAGTATTAGTTTTCTAGTCCAAGTTAGGATTAAGGTTAAGGAAGAATATAGTTTAGGCCAAAACTGAGTTTTCTACCAATAAGTACAAACAAATAAATGTGAGATTGAATAGAAACTAAAATATTGTCTGTGCATTTACTAGTGGATGTTAATTAGGTTACTCAGATTAGATTTCAAATTTTTTTTTTTTTTAACTCTGGACCTGGGCGCTGTCCCTCACCTCTTCAGTTGAAGGCTAGCCCTCTACCACATGAGCTACAGCGCCACTTCCGGTTTTCTGGTGGTTTATTGGAGATAGGAGTCTCAGGGTCTTTCCTGCCCTGGCTGGCTCTGAAGTGCCATTCTCAGATCTCAGCCTCCTGAGTAGCTAGGATTATAGGCATGAGCCACCGGCGCCTGGCTTCCAATAAGTTTTAACACTAGGATTAGGATTGGGAATTGAGTTAGAGGTGAAGTAATTCTGAAACTCATTTTAGGGTCCAGGAGTTCAGGAATATTTAGGGAACAATAGAAACTTTGTACTTTTCATAATTATCAGGATTTGAGTCAATGAATGTAATGACTCACATTAGGAAACCAGATAGCTTCCAGTTTATCATCTGGAAATCTCTAGGATTTTGGGCAAACTGCATCTTATTTCGAGACAGATGAACTCTAGTATGTTTTGTAAATTTTATTTTATTGTAAAGATGCTGTATGGAGGGGTTACGGTTTCGTTAGTAAGGCAATGAGTGCCTTACTTGTTGATCATTGTTACCCCTTCTCTTGTTGTCCCACTATCTCATTCCTCCTCCACCTCCCACACTCCTCCACACCCAACCCCACCCCACCCCACCCCTGAACTCTAGTATTTTTCATTGATTTTAGGATTGTGCTACCATTAGGATCAAGGTTAGGGCTAGAGTTCCATCCAGGTTTAGGGCTAGGGCTAGAGAAATAGAACTGTTATCATCAAACTGAATACAAATTTTAGAACCACAAGCTGAGTAAGACAGTATTATTGTGAAATAGAGTTTTGCTCTAGGATTAGGGTGCAATTAGGATTAAAGTTAACCTCAGTCTTACAATGAGTTTTAAAAAGGACTTGTTAATGGCTAAAAACTGCAACCAATTTTAGGAAGGATGTGTTGAATCAAAGCTTGAATGAAGAAAAGCTGGCTTATTTGTGTTCTTTTAACATTCAGGTCTAATTCTGATTATGGTGATGGTTACTTTTTTAGTTCCAGTTAAGGTTAAGAAAGTATCAGGTTTAGGGTGAAACTGAGCTTTGCACCAACAAGTAGACAAAAATGTGAATGTGAGATGGAATAGGAACTAGAGTATTGTCCTTACATTTACTATTTGGTGTTAATTGGATTAGGGTTAGAAGTAGGCATCCAGTATGGGTTAGAGTTATAGTTAGGAAATTACTTGGAGCTCTGGAAAAGTTAAGGTCAATGATAACTACAGTATTGTTCATAATATCAGGAGGTCAATTGCTGTAATATTTCATGTTAGGAAATAGGATAGCTTCATGTTCAACAACAGGAAATTTGTTAACTTTTGGATTGGGCTACCTTTAGGATCAAGATAAGAGTTAAAGTTCTGGCCAGGGTTAGAGTAAGAGTTAAGAAAATAAAAATTTAGCACCAAATTGATAGTAAATTTTAGAACTACAAGCAAGGTAAGAGTAACGATGAATGTGAATTAGAATATTGCTATTAATATTAGGATTAGGGTACCTTTAGCGTTAGGGTTAGCCTCAATGTTCCTTTTAGGGTTTGGGTTAGGGTTAGAGAAAGGGTAAGATATTGGGAAAAACTGCAACCTATTTTAATGAGAGCTAGTTTATGCAAAGTTAGGATGAATGAAAACTAGTGTATTTGTGTTCCTTGTAGCATTTGAGGGTAATTAGAGCAAGTTAGAGTTACTTTTCTGGAAGAGGTTAGAGTTCGGGTTTGGGAAGGATAAGGTGTAGGGTAAATTTTTGTTGTCTGCTAATGGGTATATTGATGATTTTGTGTTAATTCAGTTAGACTTAGGGTTAGGTTTCCAATTATGTATAGTGCTGGGTAATAAGGTAATTATTAAATAAATTTGAAACTTATTTTTAGGATATATGACTTTAGGCTACATTTGGATCAATTGAAACTATGAACTTTTCATAATAACAGCATTTGAAGTCCAGGTATGCAAAGGTTCATGTTAGGATACAACAGAGCTTCAGAATTAAGATCAGGAAATTTGTTGGATTTTGAGCAAATTGCAACTCAAGTAGGACAACTGGAGTACAATCTCAAGTAAAATAAGTTAAAACTCAAGTACATTTTGTTTGTTTTAGGATTGGGCTATTGTTAGGATCAAGTTTAGGATTAGGGTTCCAGCCAGGATTAGGGTGACAGTTAAGGAAGTGGAAAATTTAGCATGAAATTTAAAGAAAATGTTATAACTATAAGCTGAGTAAGAGTACCCTGAGTAAGAGTTTGAGAATTGCTGTTAACATTAGCATTCAGACCATGATATTCCTTCCCTTACTCCCAGTTTTTCCCTCCCGTCCCCATGCACAAGTTGGGTGTTCATTTTCCACATGGTGTCTAGTCAGTAACACTGCTCTAATTGTTCACACTTTACCCCACCTTTTCTGTGCTTCCACTTTATCCTGTAACCCCTTTGTACATTGGCTCTATAATGCAGTAAAATTTTAAAATATTACTTACATTTAAAAATTTAGGATTTAAGTACACTTAGGATTAGGATTAACCTCAGTGTTCCACTTAGGGTTAGGGTTAAAAAAGATATTGGGGAATACTGCAGGCTATTTTAACAAGTATCAGTTTATCCAAATTTAGGATGAACAAAAACTTGTGTATTTGTGTTACTTTTAGCTTTTGGTAATTATGGATTTTTATAGGATTAGTTTTTCTAGTTTTGGTTAGGGTCAGCTAGGGAAGTGTATGGTCTAGAGTCCACTAACAAGAAGCAATATAAATGTGAAATTTAATAGAAACTGTACTATTTTCCTTACATTTATTATTTGGGGTTATTAGTGTTTAATCTAGGTGTTGGTTTCTGGTTAGGTTTAAGGATAGGTTCAGATTAGGAAATGATTAGATATTAAGTAAATCTGAAACTTGTTTTCAGATCCACTAGTGCTACAAAGTTAGAATCAATGAAAACTACTGTATCTTTTTCATTATATAAGGATTTAAGGTCCCTGGATATATTGGTATATTCTAGAAAATATTACTTCAGAATTAGAGTCAAGAAATCTGTAGAATTTAGTGCAAATGGAAACGTATTTCAAGAACAACTAGAATATCAGTGAGGATGAATCAAAACTAGAATATATTTCATTAATTTAGGAGTGGGCCACCACTGGCATCAAGGTTAGGGTTAAGGTTTTTGCAAGGGTTAAGTATGGGGTTACGGAAAAATTGTAGGTCAATCTCCAAATAAAATTGAGTACTATAAACTGAGTAAAAGCTAAGATGAATGTGAAAACAGTATTGCTGTTAATATTAGAATGGTGATATAATTATGTTTAAGCTTATCCTGAGTACTCTAACTGGGGCTTGGACTAGAATTAGGAAGCTGTATATATTCGTTAGAACTGAAGCTTATTTTAACAAATATCTCTACTGGTTGAAATTAGGATGAAAGCAAACTAGTGCATGTGTGTTAGTTTTAGTATTTGAAGATAATTTGATTTAGGGTTTGGGTTGATTTATGGTTTTTATTATGGTAAGGTTTATAGAAGTTTGCAATTTATGATAAAGCTGAAATATCTAACAACAGAAGTGTCTTCTTTGGGTATGGCCCCTTGATTTATCTAGAGAACTTCAGCAAATGGAATGGTAAATGACCACATAGTAATCACAGAAAAAGCCTTTCTAATTTTCTGAATAGAGACCCGGAAACACAACATATCAAAGAAAGGTTGGACAAATGGGATTGCATGAAGTTGCAGAGCTTCTGCATGGCAAAGGATATAGCTAGCAAGATCAATAGAAAGCCCACGGATTGGGAGAAGATCTTCACTAGCCATACAACAGAAAAGGGTCTCATATCGAAAATATACTTGGAACTCAAAAAATTAAATCCCCCAACAACAAATCCTCAAAGAAACAACTGCCCAATAAATAAGTGGGCTAAAGACTTATAGAGAAACTTCTCTGAAGAAGAAAGAAGGATGGCCAATAGACACATGAAGAAATGCTCAACCTCCCTAGCCATAAAAGAAATGCAAATCAAAACAACATTGAGATACCACCTCGCTCCAGTTAGAATGGCAAAAATCAAGAACTCTAACAACAACAGATGCTGGAGGGGATGTGGACAGAAGGGAACCTTACTTCATTGTTGGTGGGAGTGTAAATTTGTTCAACCACTTTGGAAAGCAGTATGGAGGTTCCTCAAAAGACTTCACATAGAGCTCCCCTATGACCCAGCAATCCCACTTTTGGGCATTTACCCTCATGTTTACAAACAAGACCACACTAAAGCTTCCAGCACAACTATGTTTATTGCAGCATTATTTACCATAGCTAAGATATGGAACCAACCCAGATGCCCCTCAGTAGATGAATGGATCAAGAAAATGTGGTATATATACACAATGGAATTCCATGCCTCCATCAGAAAGAATGACATTGCCCCATTTGTTAGGAAATGGAAAAACTTGGAAAAAATGATATTAAGTGAAGTAAGCCAGGCCCAAAGAAACATAGGTCCCATGGTTTCCCTTATTTGCAATATCTAGTATATGTATGAGTCAAGCAGAAAAGTTCAGATAATGTGATGTTAAGAAAATGAACCCTTAGATATGTATTTTAATGTTTTTTTCTTTCATGCATTTGTTTCTAATGCATTTATAAGATTATTTCTTTGTTGCTTTGTATGTCCCTCCCCCACAATATAACCCCTGCTTTCACTATATTTGATGTCAGTATAACTTGTGGAGGAGATGGGAAAAAACAAGTCGTTTAAGGATATAGGTGGACCTGTTGCAACAATGAGAAGTACAAGTCATCATGTTGAAATCGAGCTTTACAACATTGGTGCAGTGGGGGGGGGAGGATTTGGTGGGGAGGTGGAGGGGGAGGCTGGGAAGGGATGTGAAGGGTAAACAAAGGAGGAGGCTGCAATGCTTGATAAGAAATGTACGCATTATCCTACCCATGTAATTGTAACCCCTCTGTACAGTATTTTCACAAAAAAAAAAAAAGGGAAAAGAAAAAGCCTTTCTAACTTGGAAAATAATACCCATTCAAATGAATTAATAATCTCAAGATGAGAAAATTTATAAGTCCAAAATTTTCTACAAATGACTTGAAGACCAATGATCAATAAAGTAGTGCTTTGCAACTTTTCCAAAGATCCCAATAGCTTTACTGATCCTCTTCAGACTTCATATTATCTACTTTGCTTAATAAGTTTTTTTTTGTGAAAATACTGTACAAAGGGATTACAGTTACATGAGCAAGGTAATGAGTGTATTTCTTATCCAGCATTATTGCCTCCTCCTTTGTTTTTCTCCTACCATCCCTTCCCTCCCACCTCCACAACTGCACTCCCCCACCCTCCACCACCTAAATTGTAAAGTTCATTTTTCAATATAGTGTCTTGTACATCTTATTGTTGCCATGGGCCAACTTGTATCATATTTAAACAATTTGTTTTTTCCCTTCCCCTCCCCAAATTATACGAACAGCAAATACAATGAAAACAGGGGTTAAACCGTGGGGGAGGAACATACAAGGCAAAAAAGAATCACATGGTACCTTATACATACTTTAGAAACAATAGCAGCAAGAAAGAAAAAAAAAAAACTTGTGTCCCTATCTTGGGTTTGCTTCTCTTAGCTTCATCTTATCTGGTCCTATTTACATAGGTTTGACCTTTCTACTTGTCCCAGACATATACTAGTTATTACAAATGAGGGAAACTATGGGACCTATGTTTCTTTGGGCCTGGCTTTCTACATTTTTAAGCTGAACCTTCAGGACTGAAAGCAACAAGAATACCATTAAGCTTACCTCTAGCAAGAAACATCAAATATAGTCTTTATGTTGAACATAGTCATAAATAAATCATCCTTAGCCTCTTTTAGTGAAATGATGACATGCTCAAAATTGATGTTTAAAAACTGCAAAAAACTTTATTGATGAGACATTTCATGGAGATGCTGAAATCTGACATTTTGATACCATGACACAATGGAACTGACATTTAAATGATTTGTGATTCTACAAAGACAAAATACAGTCATTTAATTTTCATCATGAAAAGGAAATTGAAGTCAACGATTCCAAACATACATTTCAACTTGGGTCAGACACTTAATGTGATATGAGCCACTGGAAGAGCTTAATTAAAGATTCGTATTGTTTTAATTTTTTTCAGGTTGTGTTACTAAGTCATCAGCTTGTTACTTTCCATGTCATGCAGTCTCTGGTATACGTTTATGTATTGAAATTATACTTTTCAGTTTGATCTATGATATTATATGAGCAATTCTTTTGGTCAAATTTCCTCAGATATTCACTTTCACAGAAAGCCATTGCAATGGAATTTTAAAATCCTCCTTCAAAAGAATTAATTTGCATTAATTTACCAAAACTATTTTATGAGCATATAAACTGTACAAAGTAATAAATTGTATATATTCGTTAACATGTGACAGAATTCTTTTTTTCTGGGGGGGAGGGTCCGGTCGTGGGGCCTGAACTCTGGGCCTGGGCACTGTCCCTCACCTCTTCAGCTCAAGGCTAGTACTCTACCACTTGAGCCACAGCGCCACTTCTGACATTTTTCTTTTTGCTTATGTGGTGCTGAGGAATCGAGCCCAGGGCCTCATGCATGTAAGGCAAGTGCTCTACCACTGAGCCACCTTCCCAGCCCCCCATGTGACGTAATTCTAAGTCTTACATTTGGATGGATTATATAAAAATGTCTCAGAAATATACCCATTTACCCAATCCATATTATATATATTAAAATTACTTATATTTGCAGCAACAAGATTATATTTTGATAATAAATGACGGAATGTAAATGGTTGTGTAATGTTTCAGATAAAGTAAGTAATGAGAGTGATGGCCAGAAGCTATATTGAGCATGATTCAGAATGACAAAAGATAAACTTATAACAGCTCCACATTCATTCAATGCTATTGGTTGTGTGTTACTTCAGGCACATCCTATCTCCTCAGATTGTGCTTTTTGTCAGTTCCCCTAAGTAACAGTGTTAATGTGACCTCTAAAATTCTTTTCAAGAAGATTTATGTTTCACAAACACTTCTTGTGATAATTTCTAGAATTAATATTTTAGCTACATATTCAGGCTCCTAGCTTGCCCATATGCAACACACATGTCATCACTATAGCCAATCAACATAGATATCACAGTTATACTTCAATATAGGTTTGATTTAGCACAGACTATTTGAACCCATGTCTGTCCTCACCCTGTCATTCACAGTAAAAATGCCACAGCTCTTCTGTAGTCTCAAAAGGTGACCTAGTCTGACTCTTTATTCCGTTTATCATCTTTTTAATCATCTCTCTTTTCTTGCCACCTTCCCCTCTCATTATTCTGCTGCTCTCTCTTACCCTTTTCTACAGTACAAGTTCCTCAGGTGCACAGGGAAATCTCCCACTTTAGGTTGTTTATTTTCCTGTTTCTGCTGCTCAGAGCCATGTAGTTCAAAGTTTGCATGTAAAGATTTCTGTGTAGCCATGCAGTGGTTCTTAGCTACTTAGGAGGCTGAGAACTGAGGATCGTGCTTCAAAGCCAGCCCAAGCAAGAAACTCTGTGAGACTCTTATCTCCAATAAACCACTCAGAAAGCCGCAGGTGGCACTGTGGCTCAAGTGGTAGAGTGCTCACTTTGAGCTGAAGAGCTGAGGGACAGAGCCCAGGCCCAGAGTTCAAGCCCATGACAAAAAGAAAAAAAAAGATTTCTCTGTTACACAAATTGCATTGCTTTTTGTGTCCTGAGGCTTCGTCTCTCTAACTTATTTAATGCTGCAAACTATACACCTACCACTCAAAATCCACCCACCCTTCTTCATAGCAATAATAGTTCACAGCAGGTAGCTGGATTCACATACACATCATGAATGATGTCTATCATTGGCTTCTCTGTGCTAGAAAAGGGAGATTTGAAAAGGTGTGTTGTTAAAGTTAGCTTGAAGATCCAAAACCATCCTGATTGGTGTTGTTTGCTCAATTTCCATGGTTTGTATATCCCTACTTTGGGTGATTATATGCTACCACTGTCCATTACTCAAAAACTGGAACAAAATATCTTAAATATTAAAAATATTCAAATAAATAGAACATTCCAATTCCAGTCTACCACTGTGTGTCCATGGTGTGTTCATTGATGAATCCTAATTGATTATAAAATTCCTGCAAGTGACCAGTGATCAATAAATTTAAACAATTAATGGATAAATTAGTGGTGAATTTCAATGTATTTGTTTATGTAAATTTCTTAATTAGCCAATTACACATTGCACTTATGATTAAGGTGAAGTTAAGTGACTATAGTCACAAGTGGAATATTTACAGAGAAATTCAGTTAATAATTCACTATCTTTTGTCTATTTTTGCCTATATAATAAAAGTAATTCTAACATAAACCAGAAATGCTGTGCATTAGAATTGAATGTTTTCATCTCTAATGAGCTATCTATTAGGAGAGGAAAATAATGAAAATTATCTCCAGTCCTCTACTCATTAAGTACTTGTACATGTTGTATATTTTCCAGTTTTACAATCATCAACATGAATTATGTTCTTTGTGCCTCTCATTTCTACAAATTTGGTTATAGGCTGTCGACTTCAATCAGGATAAAAATTTTATCCTCAAATTCCATTAAAATTATATTCTTTTTATTATTTTTCCGGTGCTGGGGCTTAAACACAAGGTCTGGGCATTGTCCCTGAGCTGCTTCTGCTCAAGGCTACCAGTCTACACACAGCACCACTTCTGGCTTTGGTGTATATGATACTGAGGACTCATATGCAAGGCTTCATGCATGCTAGGCAAACACTCTACCCCTAAGTTACGTTTTTCTTTTGTTTGGTTCAATAATAAGGTATGGCTAGTCATATATAACTTCCATAATTTCCAATTCAATGACTCCTCCAAACTGAGTTTATACAACTTTGCCAGAATTTTCAGTTTTAGTGTGATAAATAGTACTATCAGAAAAAAATTTGAGAATGAAAATGTTCAGATACAGTAAAGTAGTCAACATGAAAGAAAGCCAAGGTATTTCCAGTTGTGGAATTAGAAAATGGTCTCCTAGAAGGTCAAATTTCATTCTCAAGTAATATTTAGTAGCGCTGGTTTAAAGTTAGTATTTGATCTTGCTTATTTACTCACATAATCTGTCATAGCTTTTAATGTTTATGTCCATAATAAATAATCTTATCAGCATATTTGTGAGCTAGAAATTATTTAAATATGTGAAATCACAATACTATAAATATAAACACTTAACCTGTCAGGAAAATTTTCTTCTCTAGCATCAGCATACATTCTAACAAAATACCTGCTTCTGGGGTTTTATACATATGTATAATAAATAATGTTATACTATAATATGTATATATATATTATAATATGTATGTGGTCAATGAAATAACCATTTCAATGTGAAGATGAAGAAGTAAGTTACATTATTTTTCAACTTTGTTAGAACATGTATGAAAGTATACTTTTATCTGCACTTACTTTGGGGGAAAATCCAGATCATTCCCTGAAAGTACTATAAAAAAAGATTCACCAAACTTGCTACAAAAATTCAAGCATTAATCAATTTTTTCACAATTTTTAGAAGTGCAAATATTTAGTTCTCTTTGAACCCATCTAAGAAGCTTATTTATTCACTTCAAACCATAAGCAACAGAATATATTTTATGCTGTTTTATTATTCATTCATTGAAAGGAATAAATTTTTCTATTTCCCTAACTACATAATATTTTTATTTTATTAAATGGTAATTTGATAGTACATAATGGAAACTAAAAACGATAAAATAAAACTTGGAAAATCTTGAGAATCAAACCAGATAAATCATCATACTAATGATGTATATAAATAATTCAGCAATTTTAGTCATAAAAGTAATTATTCGTGGGGCTGGGAAGGTGACTCAGTGATAGAGTGCTTGCCTTGCATGCATGAGCCCCTGGGTTCGATTCCTCAGCAGCACATAAGCAGAAAAGGCCAGAAGTGGTGCTGTGGCTCAAGTGGTAGAGAGCTAGCCTTGAACTGAAGGGCTGAGGGACAGTGCCCAGGCCCAGAGTTCAGGCCTCACAACCGGAAAAAAAGAAACACCACAAAGCCCATACATGTGTGTGTGTGTGTGTGTGTGTGTGTGTGTGTGTGTGTGTGTGTATGCATTCAAAAATTATAAAGGTCATTTTTGGATATCACATTTATAAACTCTATTTTTTTCAGAAATAAAACTTTGGTTCCAAAACCATATCAGAAAACTACTGTTGTATGGTATGTACTATTTCCCTGAAAAATTTAAATATTTCTGTATTGGGTTCAGATGTTTAGACTGTAGTGTTAAAAAAGAGTTCTTTGTCTTTTAAAATAAGTAGGAAATACTTTCACTTATTTACTTTTGACAATTCTGGGGCTTGAAATCAGGGCCTAGGCTCTGTCCCTTTTTCTAAAGGCTAGTACTCTACTACTGAAGCCACAGCACCAATTCAGGCTTTTTCTGTTTATGTGTTATTGAGGAATCAAGCCCAGGGCTTCATGCGTGCATGCTAGGCAAGCACTCTACCACTAAGCCACATTCCCAGCCCTATACGTATAATTTTTGTATCTACCATTTTGTTTTGGGCTACTTGTATATCATGGAATGCTTACATCAGGCTACTGGCATTGTGTAAACAAATAACTTGATCAAATAAGTAATGTCCAACAGTCATTTCAAGTCCTCATCTTTAAATACAATTTAAATATCTTCAGGTTTCTTGCATACATAAATCCTCAACAGGAAATACATATATACACATATATATGTATATATATATGTACATATGTGTATATATGTACATATATATACATGTATATATATATGTATATATGTATGTGTGTGTATATATATACATACATATATATATACATATATATATATATGTGTATATATATATATACACATATACCTCCCTGGAAGAGGTAGCACACCATTTAACTTGCTACATAAAAGATACATTCTATAGTTGAAAAGGGAAAAAGAAAGGAAGGGGAAATGAAGGAATTGGAGGAATAATCACTACTGCTTTGCTATTCTCTGTTGATTTCCCATACTGTGACCTTTTCATCTGCTGAACAAATAGCCAATTGTTGGTGGAGGGACTGGAGCTATTCAGCTGTGCCAGCTACTCCCACCTGCTGCAACTAATTAAGTGTGATTATAAGGTAGTGAAGAGGTGGCAACATTATCATAAACACCTGAAATTCTTGGTTTGAGAGAATGCCCAGAATTCTAGGGCTTTCAACCAACAGAGACAAATTATTCAACTGTTACATAAGGTCTCTGAAGCCATTCATTTAGACCAGGGTTTTTTTTTTACCTACTTTTAGCATCATCTCAAGTACTGAATTACGTACATTTGATCTAATATTCAATAATTCCAACTAGCATAAAAGTTAAATCAAGCATCATAATATAGCCAACAACAAGTGTGTCCTGTGAAAAGATTTTGTCTATCATGCATGCCCAGAGGGGCAAAGGATGAATGTTTTCTCTCATAGGTGGAATCTATAATTAATTTATAAATATATCAATAATCACATTAGGCTGGTATACAAATGAAGGGGGAGAATAATGAAAGGGGTGGCATCAATCAAGATGTATTTTATTCATAAACTGCTTCACTGAATAGTAACTTCTTGTGCAACTATTTAAAGATTTAAAAAATGGGGGCTGGGAAGGTGGCTCAGTGGTAGAGTGCTTGCCTTGCATGCATGAGGCCCTGGTTTAATTCCTCAGCACCACATAAGAAGAAAAAGCCAGAAGTGGCACTGTGGCTCAAGTGGTAGAGCGCTAGCCTTGAGCTGAAGAGCTGAGGGACAGTGCCCAGGCCCAGAGTTCAGGCCCCACATCCAACAAATAAATAAACAAAAAATAAATAAAATATAAAATAAAAATGTTAACTCTGAAAGAGTTTCATTCTAGTAATAATCAGGTTTCACAGTTGGATTTTATAAATTACAGTGGTCATGAATTGAAATTATTGTGTATATTTATTCTTGGATGTTTCATTTTGATTTTACTGTGGATTGAATTCAAACTCAACAAGCAGTACTTTACTATGGAAGCCATCATCACAGTCCTTTGTTATCCTTTGGTATTCATATAAAGGAAGGAATTATTATACTGATTCCTAAATGTTAAATTAGCTTTTCACATTGCTGAAATAATTTTAGAATTGTAACAATTATTTTTATGTAGTTTGTAGTAAGATTATCCTTAGAATTTAATATTTCTGTCAATATAGCATGGGCCATATATAAGCATTCAAAATTATGTTTTCCTTTTCAGTTTTCTAGAAGCACTGTAAAAATATAATGCAATGGATGGAATCTGTCATTTCTAGAATTTTTATTTCATGTATAATTTCAATAATAGTGACTAAGAATTTTGAAAAACATCTCTGTTGTTCTTTTAACATATAGTAAGTAGGCTATGTGATCAACTACTGATCAATTCCTGAAATTAATGTGTTATATGTTTTTAATCCATAATAATCTGATTGGAATTTCATACATCATATTCATACTTCTACAGAGACTGCTTCTTTATTGGTTTTATTTGCTGTCATTTATATATAGTTTGTGCTTAATTAGTTCCTGTATTCTCTTACATTATTTTGAAGTTATCCCTCAAATTTCTTAAAATTGAAACTAATTTTATTTATTTTACAATTTGTTGGCTGGATTATAAAATAATTTCATATAGTAAGTCAGATGCCAGTACCCTGCCAGGCTCAAGAGAGTGATATCTGAAAGATCATGGTTTGAAGTCAGCCTGAACAGACAAACCCAATAGACTCCACATCCAAAAATAATCAGCAAAACGCAGGTCTGGGGTACTCAACTCTGGGTATTACCTCTTTTTTTTTTTTTTTGCTGTTTATGGGCCTAAACTCTGGGCCTGGGTGCTGTCCCTCAGCTCTTCAACTCAAGGTTAGTGCTCTACCACTTGAGCCATAGCACCACTTCCGGCTTTTTCTACATTTGTGGTGCTGAGGAATCGAACCCAGGGCCTCATGCATGCAAGGCAAGCACTCTACCACTGAGCCACCTTCCCAGCCCTGGATATTATCTCTTTAGAGAGTCCATTTGACTGCATTCCTTTCCCTACTCTACTTTTAAATAAACTTGTTCTGTTTGTTCTTGAGATGAAAACCGAGCAAGTACAAGGCCCTGCGATCAAACAACATTAGCATCAACAAAACAAACCAATGAATAAAAATTTTGTTATAAATTTTCCCCATTTTCCCAACATTTTACTGCATGTCACTCTTTTTCATGTTTTATTTTATTTTTACTTAATTTAAATATGACTTAATTTTTTAGTGGTCACATTCCTTTTTTATCTGATAGACTTTTCCTGAGCAATCAAGGGTTTATTTCTGTCTTTGTAAATCTGTTCTGCACATGATAGGTGGGTGGATTTAAGCCATATATGATATTTCTGTTTCTGCCTTCTTTGACTTAGCATGTTTCCACTGATCACACAAGCTGTGTATCATGTACCAACACTAAATTCTACTTTGTTACTCAATAACATTTCATTAAATGTAATGGTAGGCAGTATAAAGACCTTGCACAGTTATCTAGATCTTAATTCCAGCACTGGGACTATGTTAACTTAGGTTAGGAAAATGATTGTGCCAATGAAATTTAATTAATGATTCAGGAGGAGTTATTTTGGAATATCTAAGCAACAAATAAAGAAGGGACTCTAAGAAACATAATGAGCATGGGATTCTAAACAAGATGTAATGAGGAAATCCAAATTCTGAATGATGCAAGTGTGTTTCTAAAAAGTCAGGGAAAGACCTTAAGTGAGAAATAAAAGCAAACTGTGTAGCTGGAAAATGAAAAGAAAATTTCCCCCACAGTGTATCCAGGAAGGGAAAAAAATGACAGCAATTTTACCCCTGTGGGATCCCAGACATTAAGACCTCCAGAACTACAAGTTAAGTTTTGATTCTGTAATCCACTGAAGTGTAATATTTTTATAGCATTAATATGCAACTGATAACATATAGTAGATTTTTTAGTCTTTTGTCAATTTTGACCATTTGATTTTGCTTTTAACCAGTATGAATGAATGTTCTAAGAATATTTGTATTCACAATTTTCTATATTTTTATATTTTATTTCTCTTGGGTAAACTATAGTTACATAGAAAGGTCCTAACTTTCTCTATCTTCACCAACCATTCTTACTATTATGCTTATAGTCATTATTGCAGGTATGAATGGTATAAAATTGTGGTTTTAACTGTTGTTCTTATGGTTGTCTATCTTATATTATGTTTATAAGCCAGTCATCTTTTAAAGCCATGTATACAAATCCATTGCATATTTTTAAATTTGGACATTTGCCTTTATATAATTCAGTTAACTATATTCATTAATATATTATAAAAGTTCTTCACCAAATATATGATATGCATACATAATGTCCCCATTTTATAATTTCCTAGACAATATTCAGAAAGGACCAATACTTAAGGAAGCAAAAAAATATGCTCCAATCATACCCCCCCTCCCCCCCCCCCCACTGACATTGTAAAGCTGGTTTTGACATGACATTTTGTACTTCTCATTGTTGCAACAGGTCCACCTGAATCCTTAAACGACTTGTTTGTCCCCATCTCCTCCACATGTTATACTGACATCAAATATAGTGAAAGTGGGGGTTACACTGTGGGGGAGGGACATACAAAGCAACAAAGAAATAATCTTATAAATGCGTTAGAAACACATGCATGAAAGAAACAAAAACATTAAAATACATATTTGAGGTTTTGTTTTCCTAACATCACATTATCTGACTTTTTCCGCTTGACTCATACCTATACTAGATATTGCAAATAAGGGAAACCATGGGACCTATGTTTCTTTGGGCCTGGCTTACTTCACTTAATATAATTTTTTCCAAGCCTTTCCATTTCCTAACAAATGGGGAAATGTCATTCTTTCTGATGGAGGCATAGAATTCCATTGTGTATATATACCACATCTTCTTGATCCATTCATCTACTGAGGGGCATCTGGGTTGGTTCCATGTCTTAGCTATGGTAAATAATGCTGCAATAAACATAGTTGTGCTGGTAGCTTTAGTGTGGCCTTGTTTGTGATCATTTGGGTAAATGCCCAAAAGTGGGATTGCTGGGTCGTTGGGGAGCTCTATATGGAGTCTTTTGAGGAACCTCCATACTGCTTTCCAAAGTGGTTGAACAAGTTTACATTCCCACCAACAATGAAGTAAGGTTCCTTTCTGTCCACATCCCCTCCAGCATCTGTTGTTGTTAGAGTTCTTGATTTTTGCTGTTCTAACTGGAGTGAGGTGATATCTCAATGTTGTTTTGATTGGTTGGGAGGGAGGGGGGAGGCTGGGAAGGGAGGTGAAGGGTAAACAAAGGAGGAGGCTGCAATGCTTGGTAAGAAATGTATGCATTATCCTGCCCATGTAATTGTAACCCCTCTGTACAGTATGTTCTCAAATAAAATAAAATTTAAAAAAAAAAAAAAGAGAAAAGGAAAAAAAAAAATATGCTCCAACGGAACAGTAATGTCAGCAGTATATACATAATCATTCAAAGGTGTTTGGAGAAATTATTATGGGCCTTTCCTAGAGTAGGGTCAGTTAAATTAGCAGAGAAAATGTAAGTCCTACTGCACAGCACTATGTAATAGAGACAAGTTAAGTTAGGTTTTCCTCTTCTAGATAAGCTCCTATGGCTCTAAGCTATCCTAGCTCACTCAAGTTTCCTAATTATGTTCAGAGAAAGAAAGAAGCTAAAATGCTAGTCTATGAATATCGGACACATTAAACAAATCTACCAGAATAATAATGAATGAAAACTAGAATAAAATTCCATTTCACTGTGTTAAAATTCTTGTTCGTGTAATCTGACATTAAAAATGAAAGTAAAATCTTCAGCAGAAAAATTTAATTACATTTTTTTTTGTCCATCATGGAGCCTGAACTCTGGGTCTGGGCACTGTCCTTCAGCTCTTCAGCTCTTCAGCTCAAGGCTAGTGCTCTACCACTTGAGCCACAGCACATCTGGGTTTTTCTGCTTGTGTGTTGCTGAGGAATAGAACTCAAGGCCTCATGTATGCAAGGCAAGCACTCTACCACTAGGCCACATTCCCAGTCCCAATTACATATTTCTTCTACATCTTTCTTGATAGAATTTAGCCTACTTTTATTTATAGTACTACAATTTTTAGAGAATATTCTTTTAATATATTTAAGACATTCTGTGATAGAATTTAAGGGGTTATGATAGAGAATGAGTAAAAGGAAAGTTCACAGATAAACTAGAATGCATTCTTATATAGAATAGGACAAAAACAAAGTAGGAAACTGGGTGGCTGAGACCTCCAGGATTTATAATATCAAGGTTTTGAAAACATAGGGTACAGAAAACTTAGCTCAAATATATGTCCTTGTTCTCTTCATACTAATTCCTAAATTCCTAAGCTGCTAATGATGTAAAGCCAAGAGTAAGAGAGAAAAGGGGAAAACAGAATGCATTAAGATAAAAAAGACATCAACAATAAAATAAAGTAGTTGAATTTTTGCTGTTCTTATTGCTTTCTCACAGGGATGTAGTGCTCACCAATTTTTGCACAAGTGTGTTTACTATTCATTACATCTTTTTTCAGCAATTAAAAAAAAATCTATTACCACTTTTAAACCCCAAGTTAAATTGTTGATGTGCCCTTTCACTCCCAGAAGAGCAAAAGCCCACCTGAGAACAAGAAGAGGAACCTGGCAGACCCTCCCTGGAATCAGGTATGCACTACTTTAAGGCCACATGCTGTGATAAGTGTTCATCCACTTGATTTTGACACTCATGCTTTTATTTCTTATGTTTACACAGACTTGTGTTATTTACAAAAGTAAACAAATGTAAGGTTAATTTTTATATAAATAATTGAATTCTAAGTCAAGATTTATTTTAACTTGGAATGTTTGCATGATTAGTTTGGTAAATTATGGGTAATAAACTAATTAAACAGAACTAAAACAAGCAAGAAGAAATATTGCTTACTAGATTATTATGCGTTTGCTTTAAAAAGGTATATAGTCTTTTAACAGTTGGCTCTGGACAAATTCTGTTTTAAGGTGAATTTTGTAAGATCCAATTAAACAGACATTTATTGGGTATATTGATCAGGGTGATTTGTAATCTAGGTACCATGCAATAAAGTCTAGTATGTATATTATATATAATATGCATATGTGTATATCTGTGAAGTGTATATTTTATCAATAAATCCAAAGTTCAAAGTTCGGTTTCAAGTTTCTCTTTTTATGAATTTGCTTAATATTTACCTAAATGCTACCTATACAAATAAGTTAACATGTGATGTTATAATAAAATAAAAGCTGGTGTAAGTTAGTTGTTTTATTTATTCATAAGGAGCAACATAATTTCTGAGAATATGAAAACCAATTAGTGAGTACATTATAGAAATAGTAAATACACTGCCAAAAATGGCCAAAACATCATTGCAATTGCAATGAGGTTTGAGAACATAGTCATGTCATTAGAGAAATTTGAATAAGCTAGCTTAGAATAAAACATTTAATATATACAGTGACTATACATTTCTCATAGTATGTAATTTTAACAAAATATAAATGACTTCTAAAAGGAAAGCTATTTGGTACAATAGTTTAGAATTTAGGTAGTATTTGTTCTTTCTTCTGAGGACTTCCTAAGCTTACATTAAACCTATTATTTACCTTGAACATATTAGAGATTAATAATTTAATATTTTCTTTTTGTATAGAAATATAAATAGAATTTAGCATTTCTCAGGAATATAATCACATTTCTGAAAAGATAATGGTGATTGAGGTATAATCTATAAAAGGCTGATGTAAAGGGAAAAATGTTCACACATATATGAGCACCTATGCATACACACATGCATACCCTTAAATCATACTGGGAATTTTAAATTAGAGACAAATGATGATAAAATATTTCTTAGTTAGAACTCAATTATATTGCTTTGATGAATGGTTACTTACAAAATATTAGTCTCTCAACCATTTATTTATTTAACTAGTTTTTAAAATATGTGTATTGATCAGTAAAATTGTGAGTAAGCATATGCATTAGTACGTCAAAGTCTTCTTCTTTACTTTTGTTCTTGAGCTATTTGCCAGTGTCTTTAACTTAACATAGAAGCTCCTACATGTTTTCTGGACTTTTCTATCCTTACACACTCCATATCTCTCTTTCCCTCTTCTTTTGTGTACATACTCAGATGTTTGCATGCGGTGTCCAGGTTGCTATTATTGAAGATCATTCCACTTCCTCCACTTGTCATCCTGATTCATCCCACTGTGTCAGGTGAATTCCTACAGTAAACCTAGTTATGCATATGGATACAAGACCAGTCTGTCCTCTATGTACATACATGTCATAATTTGCACATAAAATATCACCTGTTGATCTTTTCTATTTGTTGCTCCTAGATGTTACCCACTTATTACAAACATTAAAATTAGTAATGTCTACTCACCAGGTCATCTGGTATGCATTTTATAGTTCACGGTACATAGTGCAGTCTGAAAACGCCACTGAAGAAAAGCACTGAACAAAACACATATCTTCTTCCATACGTGAATGATGTAGTTGCATTTATATATTAAATTATAATACCTTAGTATATATGTGCACATGTGTGTCTATATTATTATATCTATACATATCTCCACATTGCTGTCCATTTCCTGATCACTTGGCACTGTTGCTGCTCACTACCCCCTGAGTCACAGCTCTACTTCTGACTTTTGAGTGGTTAATTAGAGAAAAGAATGTCATGGATTTTCCTGCCCAAGCTGGCTTCAAAATGAGTTCCTCAGCGGGCTGGGAAGGTAGCACAGTGGTAGAGTGCTTGCCTTGCACGCATGAGGCCCTGGGTTCTATTCCTCAGCATCACATAAGAAGAAAAAGCTGGAAAGTGGGGCCGTGGCTCAAGTAGTAGAACATTAGCCTTGAGCTGAAGTGCTGAGGGGCAATACCCAGGCCCAGAGTTCAGGCTCCACAACCAACCAACAACAACAACAAAAAAAAAATGAGTTCCTCAGAACTGAGACTCTTGGTCACTAGTATTATAAGTACGAGTCACCTGGCTAGGTATTGATATTTTTATACCTATTCTTATTATTCCTCAATATTGCTAAATTATTACTCTCAAAATTATAAATTAGTTAATAATAGAAAATAAAGTTAAGAGTGAAAGATAACATTATATTTAATGTTTCTTTTTAGGCTCAATTATTTTGCCAAGCATAATTGAAGCAATTTTGAGTAAATACTGTAGTGAGTATGGTAAATTGTAAATAGAAGAGTAATGCTTAATCCAGAAAATTATTTCATTGCTCAAGTTTTATGCTTATTTGGATATTGGATATTTGGGTATATCCTATTAAAATTTAGTAAATTAAAAGCCTTGCATTTCAATTAAAATAATTGACAGCAATCATATGTGAATGAAGATCCTTTATATTGTACCACAAGAGATGCAAAAATTGTTGGTGAGAATGTATGTATGTATTTCACAGGTTGTGAGCAACTTTCATATTTTTGAAACCCTAAAAAGTATTTTAGCATTCCATGACAATCTCTTAGAATTCAGTTTTCCTTTAAACACTGTGTATATCAGATATCTGGCAAAATATCTTGATATGCTTCTATTATTATTGAAATTGTATACTATGATGAAAAATCTTCAAGCATAATTATAAAAAGTGCTAAGGATGTCTATGAATAGAAATTACTTTTATTTTTATTTTTCTAGCTTAATACAAGTTTTGCAAAATATATTATAAATAAGTAAAAGGAACAATAACTATTATTACAGTAGGACTACATATATGATGAGTTCAAGTATTTTGTTCTGGCTAATCATTCTGAAAATAACATGAGATGCATTTGACCATAGTTGATATTAGAAAACATTTGAAAATGCTTTCTATGTTATTTATAAGAAACTGAAAGATAGAGTTGTTTAATTGAGATTTGTTAAAATCTTTATTACCTTTTAGATTGTGATTGAATTGGCAGTGGTTATAATAGATGTTCATTAACTCAATATAATTATGTAAGAGTAAATGAGTTCTAAATTAATCAGGGAAATGAAGTGGGTACATCACGTGTCATTCATTATTTCCTCCCTATTATTATTAATTTCTTCTTTCTAAAATACCTTGGCCAATCTAGGGCTAATAAAATGCAAACATTACCTTTCCAAAGACCCCCATAACATCTTTAAAAAGATTTTTTGTTTCTTTGGGGAACCTGTTTGCTTTTTTATTTTATATTTTACCTATTTTATTGATTGAAAAAAACATGTTGTACTTTCATGTCTAGAAATGTGTGTTTTGTCCAGTAGGTTGCTTCTTTGATTTACTAATCTAAGAAGTAAAATGTCCTTGGGGAATCATAAATTTGCTTTGCACATCCTAATCTTTTTAACATTCTTTTTTATTTCTAATTTGTTGTTATTATTATTATTTTAATAAGTTTTTTATTGTAAAAATACTGTACAGAGGGGTTACAGTTACATGTGCAAGCTAATGAGTACATTTCTTATTAAACATTGTTGCTTCCTCCTTTGTTGTTGTTGTTGTTGTTATTATTATTGCCTGGTGCTTGAACTCATGGTCTGGACACTGTCCCTAAGATTTTGGTTGTTTGTTTTGTTTTGTATTTTTGGCTCAAGGCTAGCACTCTTACAAGTGAGCCACAGATCCACTTCCAGCTTTTGGGTGGTTAATTGAGATAAACTTCTTATGGACTTTCCTGCCCAGGCTAGCTTTAAACCAGAGTCCTCAGATCTCAGCCTCCCTAATAACTATCCATAGTCACCAGGAGGCAGCAACTGTTTATTTTTTTTTAATATACTACATCCTAATGTTTAACAAATACTGTAGAAGCTGATGGTACAGTTACAAAGGTCCAATTCTCTATTAGCCTTTTCTTCTCAGAGTTTTATTTAACATGTTTATAGATAAGCTGGTTATAATTTTGGCTACAGTATGTATATATGGCTAAGGGAAGTTTAGCATTTAGGGAGAAGGTTAGGGCACATACTAAAATTAGGGTTAGTGCTAGTGCGGAGATGAGCATTAATGCCAACTCTAACACTGGACAAGTAGGACCAGCAATGAAACTATGGATAAGTAAAGTTAAGACCAGGTTTAAAGCCATGTCAAGGGTGATTTTTTGACCAGGATTAGAGAGTTTTAGAGTTAAGGATATAGCAAGGCAAAGCATAGAGCGACTACTTGTGTTAGTGCTAAGCTTAAAGCTGGCATTAGACATGGGTCTAGATTTAAGGCAGGGGTTATAGCTGGGGCTATGGATATTCTTAGAGCTATTTCTATGGCTAGGTTGAGGGATAAGGTAATATTAGGACCAGCGTTATGGCTAAGTCTAGGAATATCTATATCTATATCTATCTATTTGTCTATTTATATAGCTACTTATCTTTTAGATATTTTTAGTTAGGAGGTAATTGTTATTGATACATTTTGGGTTATGGTTACTTTATGCCCAAAGGCTATGAGTAGAATATGTGTTAGGGCTAGGTTTAGAGCTAACATTAGGACTAGGGCTTTTGTGGAATCTAAGATTAGAGCTAGGGCTAGGTCTAAGGTTGGAGTTAGGATTAGAAAGTTGGGGATGAGCCTAAGATTGGGATCATTAATAGGCTATAGCAAAGGGAAACTGAGGACAAGGGTTTAAGCCACAAACTTGATTTTTCTGCAAAATTATGGAGGAAAATTAAAGTTTGGAGTTGAAAGAAATGGAAGTTTGCTAAGAGGAAATTAGAAGACTCAAGATCTAGTCTAAGCTGTATGCTACCTAGTTTTCAAGGCAGAAGTAGAAATAGATCATTTAGAAAATTCTACTAGGAGCCAAAAATATCAATCACTGAAGTGGAAAAGTGGAGGAATGGGTGAAATGATAGAATACAAACTGAGTGAGAAGAGCTCCTGAGATCAAACCCTGAGATCAAACTCCTGAGATCAAACTGGGGGGAAAAAAAAACAGAAGAAAAAAAGAAAAAAGAAAAGAAAAAGCACTAATCTTAGAGATTATTCATTTCCTGTAATTTGAGTACATAAAAATGGCAGAAATCATCTCTGACAAATGAAATTCAAATCAGAACAACTCTGAGATGCCATCTCACCCCAGTAAGACTGGCCAACTTTGTGGATTCAAACTACTTGGCAGGGCTGTAGTCATAAAGGAACCCTACTGCACTGTTGGTGGGAGTCTAACTAGTATCAACCACTCTCGATAGCAGTCTGGAGGCTCCTCATAAACTAAACCTCGACCTTCCCTAAGGCCCATACCACTCCTAGGAATCTACCTTGAACATCATTAACCAGGATATGATAAGGACACCTGCACATCCATGTTCATTTCTACACTGTTCACACACAATAGCCAAGATAGAGAAACAGCCCAGATGCCCTATAATAGAAAGTGGATCCAAAAAATGTGGTACCTATATACAATGTAATTTTACATAGCCATTAAGAAAGAATAAAATAATGTCATTTTCAGGGAAATGATTAGAGCTAGAACAAATCATGTGAATTGAGGTAAGCCCAGCTCAGAGACACAAATGGCACATCTCCTCTCTTATATGAGGAAAGTAGATCTAAAAATGTGCTAGGATATGACAAATTACACAGCATTCTAGATAATCACACACAAAGTGAACAAAACAGGATACTCTTAGGAGAGAAACACAAAAGATCAGTGCCTATGTGTCTCTTCAGATTTATATAAAATAATATACATACTGAAATAAAATCCAAAATAAGGAAACGAGAGGACCCTCTCCCCTATTTCTTTCTTTTTTAAGTTCATTTCAATATGTGTATTATTTTACATAAATCTGAAAAGACCCTTACAAAGCAAACAGCAAATATGATGCACATGAAAAAACAAGCATGAGCATTTTCCTGTAACAAGCTGAATGTGAGATTCAACAGAAAAAATAAAGACGAAATGTATATAAAATAAAGTTGCTCTTAATAGGTAGATAGAAGATACAAACAGCCTAATGTTTATCAATGAATAAACAAAATATTTGAATACACAACAGAAAACTATTCAGACATGAAATATGACAGATGGATATGTGATACAATGGAACTTCAAAAATGTTATGCTAACTGAAATAAATTGGTCACAGAAGGCCATATTTTATGATTCAAGTCATGTGCAAAGTTCCCAGTATGAAACTCCAGACAACAGGGCACAGTGAAGCTACTCCCTAGGACTGAGTTGGTAAGAACCTGGGGAGGCAAAAATTGACAGTTAAAATGTCCATTTAAGGACGCTGAAAATATCCTAAATTGTCCCTGCTGATAGATAGTTGCACTTACCAATAAATATACTAAAAACAACTGAACTACATATTTTCCATCCGAATCTGTAATCCATGCAAACTGCATCTCAATGTAAAGGTTACAATATATCTTAAATATTCCTACTTTTCTACTTATAGCACAGGTTAAGCCAGGTTTACTTAATACCATGATGGTCTGGTGATGTCTTTATTTAAAAAAATTACTTTTGATTATCCCCATGGTCTCTCTCCACAGTATACAAAGCACTCTTTAAATAACTGTTAAATAAATCACATCACATTGGTGCTTAAAACATTTCATTGACTTCCAATAACATCTAAAATGGAATGCAATCTTCATAAAATAATTATGAAGGTCACATTTGATCTGATTGCAACTTAACTTTTCCAAATGTCATCATACCAATTCACTCTTCAACTCTGCCCCCTATGTGTGCATTTACTTTCCAAGTCTTTAAACACAGCATGCTCTTATGTCCTCCTACAGGATTCAACTTCCTGGAAGTCTCCATATATATGTTGGCTTTATTTCAACTTCTTAGTATTTCTTTGAGCACATAATTTAATTTTCCTTTTTAGGTTCTCTTTTTGGTCTTGAAAATTAACTTGATTAATAAACACTTTTAAATTTCCATACTCCTAAATATCTGCCTCACTAATTGATAAAAGAAGACAACTTAGAGTCTATGCACATAACCTCCCAAATATTAGGTGCAGGGGAAGGGGAGCAAAGAGAAAATAAAAACAGTAATAGGAATGAAATTGACAGAAATCAATTTGATAAATTTTCTAACTGCAAACATACATAAGGGAGGTAAGGGAAAGAAGTGTGGGTATATTTTACTATTAACATTTTTAGTGAGTTTGAACTAGTTCCAAAACAAACAAAACAACAATGATAAATACATTTTTACTCCTATAATCCTGAAAACTATAAATCTCCCATGAGATACATTACTAGTCTATTTCCTTCAATTAGGAAATATTAAATAAATATGCCATCCTGATTACTTTTTTTAATATATCTTTTCAACCAGTAGTTTAGAATTAAATGAAATCGTCAATTTAGAATATGATTTAACTCAATTTCAAAAATAACGATATTATTCACTTTAACTGTTTAACTATTACCACTATTATTTTGATAGAAAATACAGTTTGATATTTTATTTTTATATTTTACCTTTTATTATCTTTAAGTAGTTGTACAAAGAGGTTTCAGTTCAACATATCAGTTTATGATTACAATGCATCTTTATTCATGTAAATAAATGTGACTATAAAATGTTCATTATTCTTCATGTAAAAGAAATAAACCAAAACTCTAAGTGTATATCAAGGTTTGGGGAAAGTTGGACAAGGAAGTTCTCACCTGAGGCCTCTTATGGTATTGTAAGCTGATCAATAATGGGTTGCAGGCTAAAATTTTGGCTTGGTTGAACATTCAAAATGATTTATTCCCAAGTGACTGCTTTACAGAGATGTCAAAATACCTGTGTGTCATCCCTTAAGC
The DNA here is from genome assembly GCF_019054845.1 of Dipodomys spectabilis. Classification (NCBI taxonomy): domain Eukaryota; kingdom Metazoa; phylum Chordata; class Mammalia; order Rodentia; family Heteromyidae; genus Dipodomys; species Dipodomys spectabilis. Next base: position 20,975,959 of record NW_024870709.1, on the reverse strand, counting down.
TGTAAATCATAGTCTATCTCCTTTCATGGTATTTTACTTCTTCTAGATGCAGCACACCAAAAAACTTCTAAAAGCATTTCCATTTAGAACTGCCTTTACTATTAAGTCACTTCACTGTGTTTCTCTGACTTTAATATTAAGCCTAGTAGTGGAATATATATGTCTTCTGTTGGAAGGGCAAATATTGTCAACCTTCTGTAAAGTAATTGCACCCATGTTTATCATTACTTTATGTACACCCAGTTGGAAAGCATCTTGGGACAATATACACAAAAATCATCAATAACATATGTCCCTAGTAAATTTTCACACAGTGATTTCAATATCTGTCGATACCAAATTCAATAAATCATTTAGAGCTGAAAATATAAAGGAAAATTACAAAAATCAAAGTTATTCTTGGAATACAGTGGATGAGCTGGTGATCTCAAATGTGTTTCACTTAGACTTTCCAGAGAAAAGGGGTTATTTGTTTGTTTGTTTATTTATTTTGGAATTCTGTCTTCATCCCTTACTTGGAGAATTTATAGCATTTATTAAAGAAGTATGTCTATAGTTAATTTTCCAAGACCAGTAACAATCGTTTCCAGTAAATCAGTTCATATTCAAATGAGGCATGAATATTGTATCCTAGATGTAAATAATGCTGAGATACTTCTATTTCATTGTTATACTTTGGTTTTTAAAAGCTTTAATGTATAACTTTGCAACTAGTGTTGCAACACTAGTTGCAAAGTTAGTGATTACATGACAGAGAAATGTCATTGAGCTACACGGTTGGTCTAAATCTTTCAGTCCAATATTTCTGCTTGGCATTTTGTGCCATTATAATTTTAAAGCTGATATTTCACAAAAATATATTTAAGAATAAATGCCCTGCACATTACATACCTTCTACAAAGGTTAAGTGCAAAGTATTTCCCTTTTAAGGTGATTCTTGAATTGGCACCAGAGTTACTCCCTTATTTTTTTAAATGTGAACCATAATACATGGTTCATTAAAAGACCTACAATCATTTTTGCTCTTAATGCTTTCCTTTCAATATTTAACTTAAAGATCTATGCTTCACTCCCACATCTGGGAAATTTATTTTCATCGACTGATCTTTATAGCAACCAATCATTAAAATACACCTTTTCGCCTCTATCTATTTTGATATATTGCTTCATAAAAAAATTAAAGCCTGTAAGTGGGTTGAGTTGCAGACATGGATTCTTCCAAATGTCCACCCTTACCAGCCACAAGAGGTGAGATGCCATAGAGGATTCAACGCTGTTTATTTCTCATACTGAAAGAATGTACATGTTAACCAGTTGTTCAAATAGTATTAGAATTCATTACATGTAAAATATTCACTAAATTTTAGATAGATAGATAGATAGATAGATAGATAGATAGATAGATAGATAGATAGATAGTGTGATAGATTTATCAGCTAAGTAAATGACTTTTTTGAGAACTTTAGAATTGTAATATATTGACTTTGGAGATCCCCCACAATTTTAGCTCTGTACTATATGTTAATCCCTGTTGGTTTTGAAAATGATTGTAAGGATACATTGTAAAACAACCAACATCCTGACACTGTTATTAAAAACTCTAGATTTAAGAGATGCCATTCTTATTTGTATGCGTGCATTTAACAACAATAAAAATGTTTTCATATATTTCACATAAGTAGATTTTATACATGTTCATGTGATTTAATATGTCTATTCTTATTTTCATATTTATTCACATTTAATATTTATATCATATTTAATGTCTATTCTTATTTTCTTTTATCCACTGACTAGGACAATGCTGAGAAGTTGGAGATGTGTAACTATGACGCAAAGTTAAAAAACACAAGTAACATTTTACAGACTACCTTTGTAAATTTTGCTAGGGTAACACTCTAGCAAAGGGAAGTGTCTTACTAGTGAAAATGTCAATACAAAATAAATCTTATTGATGAGTATAAGGAAATAAAAAACTTCCACCAATAAAACTCCCGCCTCCCCATAATTGATCTTTATTTCCCAGTTCAAAATAGTGGAAATAGCAATTTCCTATCATTAATTTGCAAAACATAGTTTCTGAATATATAACTTCTCTGAAATATAATTTAAAATAATGACTGATAATATATAACTATGCATATAAAATTAAAAATGAAATGTTGGGTATAGTAGACAGTATTCATATGATATTCATGTGGATATTATACATAGTATATACTACATGATTATACAATTTATAGTTAACTGGTTACATAGAAAGTTATTATTAAACTTACTCATCTAGATGACTATATATCTAGTAGCTACATATCTATTTATCTAATAACTTAATAACTATATATGATTATCTACTTTGTAATATGCTTTTTGTTATTCTTACACTAAGCTGTATTCTACTCACAGCTAAATCTTTTCTAAATCCAAGTTCAAAGTAAAAGTTGATAATATAATTGTTACTTCCTTAAAGAAAATATTTTCATTTCTAAATGGAAACCCAAAAGAGCATGAATAAAAAAAAAAAATCCGCTCAATTAATACAGGAATTTCAGGAGCATGAGGAGGCTAATCAAAGATTAATTGAGGAATGGCATGAGTGGAATGAGAATAAACAAAAATTAATGGAGGCATTCATGGAATTCACAAACAGAATGCTGGAGGAATCTATGGAGGCCACATAGAAAATGCTGAATGAAGCCCAACAGAAGGAAAGGGAGTCTAATGAATCTATAACCAATCAACTAAGGGATTTGAGAATGAACACTGAAAACCAAATTAAGGTGGTAAAGAAGTTGATGCAAGATCTAAAACCAAGCTCAAAAAAATTTTAAGCCATCAAATCTGAACAATTAGAAGGAAAGGAAATAAAAACAGAGTAGAAATTCTTGAAAATAGGTTAGACCATGCAGAAGATCGAATCTCTGGGATTAAAGACAGCCTAGACATTATAGAGAAAGAACAGACAAATATTCATTTAAGACAAATCCAAGAGATATGATAGATCTATTCAACACTTAGAAGATACCACCAGAAGGACGAATTAAGGCTAGTAGTTGTAGAGTACAGCCTAGAGAGAGAAGTTAAAATTCTAGGAAATTTATTTAACAGGATCCTAGCAGAGAACTTTCCAAACATGCAACAAGATATGCCCATTCAGATACAAGAGGCCTTTAGAACCCCAAATAAGTCCTATGTTTTCCCTTATTTGCAATAACTAGTATATGTTTAGGATAAGCAGAAAAAGTCATAAGGTATGTACAGATGACCATATAAGATAAAGACACAAGATAAGGACACAAGTGTTTTTATCTTTTTTGCTGTTGTTTTTAATGTAGTTATAATGTACCATGTGATTTTTTTGGTTTCTTTGTGTGTTCTTCCCCCATGGCATAACCCCTCTTTTCACTGTATTTGATTCTGGTGCCCTGAATCTTGTATATACATTGTTCTAATTTGGGAAGGGGAAGGAAATTAAAAAATGCTGAAATTAGGACACAAGTTGACCTACTATAACAATGAGATGTATAAGAAACTATGTTGAAAATGAACTTTACAACTTTGGCAGGGGGCTGTATGAGTTGGAGAAGTGGGGAAGGAAGGGATGATAGGGGAAAAACAAAGGAGGAGGTAATAATGTTCTATAGGAAATGTACTCATTACCTTACTCATGTAACTGTAACCCCTGTGTACAGTATCTTTATAATAAAAATATATTTAATAAAAAAACATCATGTTAACTATTTATCTAATGTTCTACAACTTTACTTTTTGTTGACCATCACATAAAGAATGAGAAGTAAGATGATGGGTACTGATTTCATTTTCCCAGTGGACAATTTACAGGGGAAAACTTCTCTGTCATCTCACCACAGGAAGCCCATGGAGAAAACTGGCTGTTTGACTAAGAAAGAAGCAGGTCTGAAAAAATTTTTCTAATGAAACAGCTAGAATTTTATTGCTTTTCCATTTTTCTTATATGGCTTTCACACCAAGCCTCCTCTCTTCCTAATAACTAGAGAGAAGTTCTTTATTTTTCTTTTAAACCGTATTGAGGGGATGGAGGTTTAGCCCAGCGGAAGGGCTCCCGCTCAGCATGCGCAAGGCCCTGGGTTCGGTCCTCAGCCCTGGAAAAAATAAAAAAAGAAACCGCATTAAGTCTTCACATTGTGAACTTTAGTGAATTTAAAATACAAAGTTATACTCAATCATTTTCTTCTAACAAATTCCTTGATTACAATAAACAAGGAAATTGAGTGAATAATTTCACAAGATATAAAATTCAACTAAATAGCTCTGAAATAGCATTGACCAGTCAACAATGTCTGTAAGATAAATAGAAAACCCACATGGGTTGGGAAGGTGGCTCAGTGGTAGAGTGTTTGCCTTGCATGCATGAGGCCCTGGGTTCGATTCCTCAGCACTACATAAGCAAAAAAAGCCGAAAGTGGTGATGCTCTGTCTCAAGTGGTAGAGTGCTAGCCTTGAGCTGAAGAGGTGAGGAACAGCACCCAGGCCCAGAGTTCAGGTCTCACGACCTACAAAAAAAAATAGGAAGCCCACAGAATGGGAGATATTTTCTAGCTATACATCAAAAAAGGGGCTCATATATGAAATAGAATGACAGTTCAAAAATTAAACTACCCTAAAACAACCCCCCAAAAAAATTAATAACTGGGCTAAGGACTTAAACATAGATTTCTCTGAAAAGTAAGAATGACTACTAGACACATGAAGAGATATTCAAAGTCTCTGGCCATAACAATAATGCAAATCAAGACAACATTGAGATTCTACCTCAGCCCAGTTAGAATAGCATTTATCAAGAAAATTAACAATAACACATGCTGGAGGGGATGTGGCCAGAAGGGATGCTACTACACTGTTGGTGGGAGTGCAGACTTCTACAACCACTTTGGAAAGCAATATGGAGGTTCCTCCAAATACTAAACATAGAGCTTCCCTTGGTCCCAGCAATCCTACTCTTGGGCATTTATCCAGTTGATTACAAACCAGGCCACACTACAGTTACTGGCACAAGCATGTTCATTGCAGCATTGTTTACCATAGCTAAGATATGAAACCAACCTAGATGCCCCTCAGTGTGTCAACAGAGCTAGAAAATGTGATATAAGATAGATAGATACATTCATATATACACACACATATTGGAACTCCATTCTTCCATCAGAAAGAATAAAATTGCCCTATTCATAAGGAAATGTAATGTCTTGGAAAAAATATATTAAGCAAAGTAAGCTATATGCAAAGAAACATACAGTTCATCATTTCCCTAATTTGTAATAACTAGAATGTTCCTATAAATCTACAACTAAACCTAATGGATAGTGAGAGACAAAAAATACACTTGGACATGATAAATTAAACAGGACTCTAAATATTCACATAGTGAGACCAAAGGAGAATATTCTTGTACAGGGGGTTCTATAGCTATTTGCACATGCTCATATAAAATGATGGTTATCAAAAATTTTAATTGTACTGTTTGTGGGTTCCCCTTTTTGCCATATTTTTATAATTTATTTCTGTACCCTGTGTCTTTTTTGTCTGGTCTCAAAATAATTGAATTCTAGTTTATTCACCAAGGAGAATTTCTATCATTAATCTCTTTGTTGGCACAAAGATAATGAAAAGGGAAAATATTAAAAAAAAAAAACTTTTAACTCTTTTTTAAATAAAAGCATCAGAGGACATAAAAATTATAAACATGCTAAAAAAATTATCCTCCCATTTGGAAAATTACAAAGACAATTTTACATCAATGCTATTGCAGATGATATATATGAAAAGTCCTAGCATTCTGATTGTTACACACAAGAAATAATGTATTCACAGGACTTAGAAAATAAGCAGATTCTAAGACTGCTGTTTATTTATAGTTATAAATGCAATTTGCCTTAGATGAAATTTAATGAAAACAGATGTTAAAAAAAGCATCAAATGAAAGAATAAAGTATATCATAGATGACAATAATACATCCCTTCTCAAAATTAGAAGTCTGAAAGTCTATACAGTTGCTGTTATTCAGACAGTCCTTTTGATATGAGCTTTTACTCTTCACGGACATGGTTATTTGCACTTCTCTCATTGATTCCCTTCTTTGTGCTAAGCCATCTGTTATAAACTTAGATTTATTTATAAAAACACCTTCTGCTTGGTTAGAGACAATCAGAATTTAGGCTGTAATGGCATTTCATTCCTCTTTATGATCCCCATGGAAAAGGAAGTCTCAAGTTGACCTTCGTATACCTATTTAAGGAAAGCTATTATTGAACTGCTGTGGTTGATAAGGTGATCTAATTCCACAGGAATAGTAAAACTGAAGAAGAGGGTAATCATATTTGGAAAAAGGTAGGCTTATTCGTTCAACAGAAATTAGAAAAGAGCGAAGCAATATGAAGGATGATGTTCTTATTTAGGACAAGGTAAAAGGGCTTGAAAAGGGTTCTAGGTCAAAATCTTCCCAAAACAAATTTTGATCATAATTTAAATGTAAACAAAGACCAACCTCCATTACTTTGAAACTATGTTCTTTATGAAAATTGTTTTTTTATTGAACAAACAAATGGTTTGTGTTATTTTTAAAATAATTATCCAACATATATTGTTATAGTATTTAAACTATAAATAGGGTTGCTATGATTTAAAATAATGTGTTGATAATGAAATAAAAAGAAAATAAGTAAATATGTAACTATTTACATTTAATCTCCAAACAGTATGCACAAACAGGAAGAAAAGAGAATTTTAATGAAAACAATAGGATCAGTAGAGAATCTAGGAAACAAATCAGAGAACAATCACAATATTAGCCTTAAATTAGGACTCAAATAAAGTTACTTCAATGTGAGATAGTCCAGTGTTTTCAAGGATGTTTCTTTCACCATTAGCCATAAATTCTGTACTTTTCTTTCTTTCAGGACATATTATCTAAATAACAATGACAAAACAGTAAACAGCAAATGTACATATCTTCTTTGAGTTTATTACAATATGTATTGAAGCAGAGAAAAGAGTATGCTAAACCAGATAATGTTTTGTTATGATTAACAATAAATTGACTGATGTTAACTTCACCAGAGATATAGGACTAAATTAGTGGACCTGAGTTTGCATTGTGAATTTTTCATAAGTGTATAAAAATGGAAGTAATAATGACACTGAAAGAAATTAAAAACAAATGGCAGCCTATAGCAGGAATGATGTGTTAATTCTCACAAATCTTAAAATACTAAAGGGACACAGATTACTCACTGAATTAATAAGGCAAGTACATTAGCACAACCATTTTACACAAATTCTCATTCAACTGGCTAAGAGTTAAAAAAAGGAAAAGCATATTGTTCTTGAATTAACGTAACTAAGTATGCTAATAATAAAAGCTAGGCATATTGAAAGCTATTGGATAGAGAATCAATCAGATTCTGTGTTTTAGGATAATGTCTATGGAGAAATATATGAAGATTACTAATTTATAAGATTTATAAGAGTTAAAGTTGTTATACAATGCAGAGAAAGAGAAAAATAAGATTTGATATAGACTGGGTAGAGACAAATCAAGTAGTGGCATTTTAAGTAATTCAAGTAGACTCATAAATAAAATTTATGACTCTAGCCATTTTATATGTCCTACCTCAGGTCCAGGGTTGTTTAGTTTATAGATGATATTTAAGTTCTTAATGTAATAACACAAACTATGGATTACTAAAATAGTCATATGACTCATAGCTCTTAGACAATAGCTGGTTTCCCTTATTTGCAATAACTAGTATATGTCTGAGACAAGCAGAAACGGTCAGATAAGTTGATGTTAGGCGAAATGAACCCCAAGGTAAGGATTCAAATGTTTTTGTCTTTCTTGCATACTTATAAGATTATTTCTTTGTTGCTTTGTATGTCCCTCCCCCACAGTATAACCCCTGTTTTCACTGTAAAATCTCAATTCTGATAGTAGTCATTTCAACAGAAAAAATACCTCTCTCACTACATTGTCAATTATGGTTTTAATGGAAAAGTTCTGTAATTGAGAAATATCACCCCCACTCAAAGCATATGTTTTGAAATCGTATGATTTGCAAAGCTAGATGATTAGGAAATACTCTTTGTAGTCTAACTCTCACTCTAGGAATTAAGTGTAACCAGATATAGAAGCCACTACTCATCTCTAGCAAGTTTTGTATTTACTTTTCTGATACTCAGTCTTTTAAACAATAACTGCATATATATATTGTCTATTTAAAAGAGGTAAATATGTTACTCTTGTCTGTTGAGGTTTCTATGGACTGGTAAATGGCTTACAAAACATTATTTCTCATAGTTCCTAAAGCTAGGAATCCCATAATTAAGATGTTGTGATTTGATTGTTCATGGTAAAGATCTGTCTTTTGGTTTCAGATGGCATCTTTTGTACTTTCACATAGTAGAAAGAGGACAAAAGAACTCTCTAGGATTCCTTTCATATGAGCACAAATATTGTAAGAGAGTTCTTAATTCAATTATTTCTCAGAGTCTCTACCTCCTAACACTTGTCCCCATAGAGCTTAGGCTTCTAGAACATGGATTTGGGGGAGACACAAACATTAATCCCATAACAGGAAGCTACTTCCTCTTCTCAGATCATCAATTTCCACCAAAGCATTTACATTCTAAGTATACCTGTGAAATTCTATTCTAAGCATTTCTTTTGAAATCAATAATATCATGCTTACCTGCCTGGCTAACCTTGTATCTTGTGTATAAGGACCCAAGTATCAAATCAATCTAAAGAAAAGAAGCACTGTACTATTGTTACCAATTTATTGGATAATTTAAAGCCAAATTCTCTCTCTCTTTTTTTAATCTGACAAGAAATTTTGCCCATTATTGTTGAGCTTTTCAAAAATAAATATATTGAAAGCATAAAGCATAGATGCTGTCTGCACGAAAAACATTCTTCATTTCAAAATGGACAGTAGGGGCCTGCAAGAGTACCCATGGTGGAGTTTCTTGCTTAATGGACTGGATTGGATTCCCAGCACAAGGAAAAAGAAAAAAATGAACTTCAAAAAAGAACAAAAAGACATTTGGAGAAAATACAACATGTATGTGTGTGAAAGGAGAATAAAAAAAATGTTTGTTTTTTTATATATTTATATATATATATATATTCACACACACCTATACACATATAAATAATAAATTATAAACACATGTATTTGAAAATACACCTAAATTTGCATGCAATAGTTCTTGATCTCTAGGTTCTACTTATAACATTTTGCAAAAAACTTTTTTAACTTATCTTCAGTGAAAGTTTTCATTTGAAAAGTACAATTTGTGTTCTATCACCTATTTTGCTTCTATTATTGAGCAATTAAGTCACATACAACATTGATGAATTAGTCAAGCCTGGGAAGAATGAAACTCAGGAAGATTCCCTTTTCTTCCATTGTAGTTTACTGTAAATAAGAGTGTTGTTCTAATATTGTGCAGTTTTCTGTGTTTGCAAAAAGACATTCTTCCACTCTATTTTTTTTAATTTAAATTTTATTGCAAAGGTATCATACAGAGGGATTACAGTTACCTGAGTCAGGTAATGAGTACATTTCCTTTTGAACACTGCCACCTCCTTCTTCATGTTGTCTTGGTTTTTTCCCTCCTGATTTCCCTCCCCCAAGGTTGTTTAATGCATTTTAACAGTGTCTAGAGCATTTCACTGCTGAATTAGTTCATCCTACATCCCACCATTTCTGTGTTTCTTCTTCCTCTCCTCAAATCAGATAAATTTATATACAAGACAAAAGGTACAAAAATCAAAAACAGCAACTGAAGAGAATAAACCAAAGAAACATGGAAAGAAGAAAATAAAAAAAGAAAAGGAAAGGAAAGAGAAGAAAAAGAACCACAAACAGTATAATAGAAATACTTCTTACTTCCAATTTTTGGAGTACATTTCCATAAGCATCATTTTATATGTTCATATGCACGTTACTATTAAGCCCTTGTGGTCCTCGCCTAAGAATATCCTTATTTGTTTTCACTGTGTGAATGTTTAAATTGCTGTTTAATTAATCATGTCCAGTTTTATCACTGTGCAGCAGAATCAACTTCAAATGGATCAAAAACTTCAATGTAAAACCAATACCCTGAAACTATTACCGGAAGGGACCTTGGATCAGGTCAAACTTCCTAAGTAAAGATTCAGAATCAGAACAAATAGAAGAAAGACTAGATAAATGTGATTCAACAAACTGAAGAATTTCTGCATGACAAAGGATATGGCTAGAAGGATATATAGAAATCCCACAGACGGGGAGATCATATTTACTAGCTATGCAACAGGCAAGGGCCTCATATCTAATATATAAACAGAGTTCAAAAAATTAAAATCCCCAGAAACAAATCCTCAAAGAAACAACAATCCAATTAATAAATAGGCTAAGAAGAATAAATTCAAATAAAAAAATTGAGATTCCACCTTTCCCCAGTTGGAATGGTCATTATAAAAAACTAACAATAACAAATATTGGTGGGGATGTAGCCAAAAAGGAATGCTACTACACAGTTGGTGGAAATGCAATCTTTTCAGCCACTCTGGAAAGCAGTGTAGAGGTTCCAGTAAAACCTATGCAGAGCTTCCCTATGATCCAACAATCCCATTTCTGGGCATTTATACAATTGACCTCAAACCAGGCTACACTAAAGCCACCAGCACGACTCTGTTCACTGCAGCATTATTTACCATAACCAAGATACAGACTCAACCCAGATGCCCCCCCAATGACGAATGGATGAAGAAAATGTGATATATATACACAATGGAATTCTACGCCTCCATCAGAAAGAATGTCACTGCCCCATTCATAAGGAAATGAAAAGACTTGGAAAAGATTATGCTAAACAAAGAATGTTAGGCCCAAAGAAACATCGGCTGCGTGTTTCCATCATTTTTAATAACTAGAATGTGCCTGTAAGTCTACAAGTAAACCCAATGAACAGTAAAATATAAATAATTACACCTCCACTGTGATTTTTGTATGGCTGCACTTGCAGAAGGTTGAAAAAGAAAGTATACCCTGGATATTATTATACAGACCTCATTACTTGGCACAATGCAGCCTTTCAGATTGATGAACAAGAAAGGAATGTTTCATTAAAAATAAAATAAAAATTGGCTTTCAATTTTGTCACAGGTGAAAAACGAGATTATTGATTTATGAAGTGGAAAAGAACGATTTAATGCTAATGGCCAAACTCAGACTCTGTAATTAGATCAAACATTATTTTCAAATATTAATTTTATTCAAATGAAATTTATACTGCAATAAGCTAATATAAAAATTAATAACAAAGTGTAATGTGTTCAGAATAATTATGGTTATAATGAAAGTATAAGCAGAATTTCTTTTATGTTTTTCTTCCATATACTTCTAAAACTAACTCATTGACATTCTCTCCAAAGTAATAAAGAACAGGATGATGGAAAAAGAAAGAAAAATGGTAAAAGGAAAGTAAAGAAGTAAGTAACTAATTAGGAAAGACAACCTTGTATCTAAACTCCTTTTATGATAAGGCACATTGTTGAATTTGATTATTATATGGAATATTTAAAATATTTCAGTTATCTAATTTGTTTAATTTTGGTATTTGAATCACAGAAATAAAGAACAGTATTTTCAAGGTAAGGGTATGGCTCAAATTGTAGAACATTTCCCTAGCAATGGAAAGGCCCTGAGTTTGATCTCAAAACACAGTTCCCCAGCACAACAAACAAGCAAACACACAAACCAAAAAATGTAGCTTTCTTAAGATATTTTGTGTACACATGCCAAAACTGAGACATAAACTCTAGGCTTGTGTTGTCACTTTCTTAGCCACTTCAGTATAGTGCTCTGTTATTTGAGCCACATCACTGCTTCCAATATTATTTTTTCTTTTACAGTGTATTATACTTAATATTTAGAAGCATATAAAACTTCTAAGTAACTTCAGCATGTACTGAGTATATATATATACAGTAAAAAAGCTCAGATTCTTATCTTCTTAATCGATCAAGTAGAACTATCTTGCTACTTCTCATCAACTTCTATTATAATTTTTTTCTTCATCTTCACTTTTAACAAACGTTTCAGTGAAACTTCCTCATTTAAAGGGAGTAAGTCACTAAAATTGCATTTCTCATTCATTTCATTTAATTAACCAAATCAAGCATTATCTTCTATAACTACTGGACAGCTGTAGCTCAGTCTTTGATATATGTTTTATTATTTGAACTTATAATTTTCCTAGATCTCCTGACACAAACTGCAGCTTTCTGATTTTTCTGATTACTGATATCAGAAGTTTCATCTGAGATCCAAATCAAATTTATATTATCTGACTTTCAACTACTAGTAGAAGCCTATGAGTTAACTTTGCAGTTTGTCCCATAAAGCCTGGCTGCTTTACTGGTAAAATTACACAGTAGCATGTTTTATCTACTGGTTTGCTCCTATCACATCAGTCTTTATTTTTACATGCAACTGAAACTAAAATACTTATTTTAGTTAAAATGTGATTTCTTTGATTCCTCACAATATTATCTACATATATTATCAAACTTAACTACTTACACTCATATTTAGAACAATACAAGATGCAGAGCAGCTTTTCAATAAATAAATGGCTATATAAGTTTGTGAAAAAGTGACAAATGTAAGCCTGGGACAAATGTGCCAGCATCTGTTTATTCACTTGAATACTGTTTGGATCAGCATTAAAAAATAAAAATAACATAATAATCAGAGTTAAGAAAATTGGAGTTATAAATAAGTTGATGTAACTGATCATGGCGGAAATCCAAGATCTAAAAATGTTGCTATGAAATGATACTACAAGCTAACAATTTAATAATTTATAAACAAATTTGCCAGTTGATTCTGCAGATATCCAAGAATATGCCTTTAGCATCTAGTGTGTTCCGTTGTGCTTTGCTACACCATGGTAACACAGCATCTGTGAAAGAATGAAAATGTGATAGTGGCAAGAAGAGGAGAAAACAGAGGCACAGAGACAAGAAAGATAAAAGAGAGAGAAGAAAGACAAAGAGATAGAATAAAAAATTGGGATACAGACAGATAGAAAACAGGTGGGTAAATAGTGACATTATACCTAAAGTATGTATGTAAAAATGTAACCTTGTAACTTCAGAATCTGCATGGTATTCGGAAAGGGTGGCATTGATCAAGATGCATAAACTCCTAATCTGATTTGTTCTATTGGAAACCACTCAGCAACTACTTAAAGATAATAATAAAAATACATAATTTGGGCTGAATCACGAGTGAGTCAAGGAAGAGATTAGAAAGGAAATTCAAATGTTCATGCTATTCAACAAAAATGAGCACACAAATTACCAGCTCCTCTGGGACACAGCAAAGGCAGTACTCAGAGGCAAGTTTATAGCTCTGAGTTCCTACATCAACAAATTGGAGAGATCTGAAACCAACAATTTAATGAGGCATCTGAACCTCCTTGAAACAGAGCAGCAAGACAAACCCCAATCCAGTAGACAGAAAGAAATAATTAAAATTAAATCAGAATTAAATGAATTAGAATCCAAAAAAACTATAAAAAGAATCAACAAAACAAAGAGTTGGTTCTTCGAAAAAATTAACAAAATTGACAGACCCTTAGCAAATCTTATCAGAAAAAGAAGAGAACACACTCAAATAAATAAACTCAGAGATGAGAATGGAAACATCACCACGGAAACAACCAAGATTCAGAACATTATAAGGGAATACTTCTCAAAACTTTATGCTAATAAGTTTGAGAACTTGGCAGAAATGGAACTTTTCCTAGCAAATATTGACATGCCAAAACTAAACCAAGATGAGTTAAACTATCTTAACAGGCCCATATCAAGCATTGAAATAGAAACAGCAATAAGAGACCTCCCAGCTAAGAAAAGTCCAGGACTAGATGGTTTTACAGTGGAATTCTACAAGGCCTTCAAAGCAGAGCTCACACCAATACTCCTCCAACTCTTCAATGAAATTGAAAGAGAAAGTTCACTACCAAACACATTCTATGAAGCCATCATAACCCTCATCCCAAAACCAGGCAGGGACTCATCAAAGAAAGAGAACTATATACCCATTTCTTTGATGAACATTGATGCAAAACTTCTCAACAAAATCTTGGCCAATTGACTTCAACAATTAATCCAAAAAATCATACACCATGATCAAACAGGATTCATTTCAGGGATGCAAAGCTGGTTCAATATATGCAAATCAATTAATATTATTCATCACATCAACAAGAGCAAGGATAAGAAACACATGGTTATCTCAATAGATGCAGAAAAAGCATTTGAAAAGATCCAACACACCTTTTTGATGAAGGTTTTGGAAAAATTAGGAATCCATGGAACATTCCTCAATACAATAAAGGCTGTATATGACAAAACTACAGCCAGCATTATACTTAATAGTGAAAAACCAAAGCCATTTCCTCTTAACTCAGGAAGAAGACAAGGATGTCTACTCTCTCCACTTCTCTTCAATCTAGTATTAGAATGCCTAGGTACAGCAACAAGACAAGATGCAGACATAAAGGGGATTCAAATAGGGAAAGAAGAAATAAAACTCTCCCTCTTTGCAGATGACATGATCTTGTATTTAAAGAATCCCATAGACTCCACTCCCAAATTACTCAAGCTGATTCAAAACTTTGGCAAAGTAGCAGGGTATAAAATTAACCCCCCAAAATTAATGGCTTTTCTGTATGCCAACAATGAGAAAAGTTGGGCTGAAATTAGGAAAGCAACTCCATTTGTAATAGCCCCACAAAAAATAAAATACCTAGCAATTAACTTTACCAAAGAAGTGAAGGACCTCTATGATGAAAACTTTAAAAACTTGAAAAAGGAAATCAAAACAGAACTTAGAAAATGGGAAAAACTCCCATGCTCCTGGATTGGAAAGATCAACATCGTGAAAATGGCAATACTTCTCAAGGCTATCTACAAATTCAATGCGATACCTATGAAAATTCCAACCTCATTCTTCAAGGAAATAGAAAAGGCAATCCAAAAATTCATATGGAACAATAAAAGATCCCGAATAGCAAAAACGCTCCTCAACGGAAAGAACACTGCTGGAGGAATATCAATACCAAATTTCAAACTCTACTATAAAGCCATAGTAATCACAACAGCTTGGTACTGGCACAAGAACAGACCTTAGGACCAATGGAATAGAATTGAAAACCCAGAAATGAACCTACAGACCTATAGCCATCTAATCTCTGATAAGGGAGCTAAAAAAATAGAATGGAAGAAAGACAGCCTCTTCAGTAAATGGTGCTGGCAAAATTGGTTAACTACTTGTAGAAAACTAAGGCTAGATCCTTATATATCACCCTGCACCAGAATCAACTCCAAATGGCTCAAAGACCTCGGAGTCAAAGCAGACACTCTGAAAACATTGCAGAATGGAATAGGAGAAACCCTAGGTCTCCTTGGTGCAGGCCAAAATTTTCTTAATAGAAACCCGGAAACACAACAAATCAAAGAAAGGCTGGACAAATGGGATTGCATGAAGTTGCAGAGCTTCTGCATGGCAAAGGACATAGCTAGCAAGATCAATAGAAAGCCCACGAATTGGGAGCAGATCTTCACTAGCCATACAATGGACAAAGGTCTCAAATCTAAAATATACTTAGAACTCAAAAAATTAAATTCCCCAACAACAAATCCTCAAAGAAACAACTGCCCAATAAATAAGTGGGCTAATGACTTAAAGAGGAACTTCTCTGAAGAAGAAAGAAGGATGGCCAATAGACACATTAAGAAATGCTCAACCTCCCTAGCCATAAAAGAAATGCAAATCAAAACAACATTGAGATACCACCTCACCCCAGTTAGAATGGCAAAAATCAAGAACTCTAATAACAACAGATGCTGGAGGGGATGTGGACAGAAGGGAACCTTACTTCACTGTTGGTGAGGGTGTAAATTTGTTCAACCACTTTGGAAAGTAGTATGGAGGTTCCTCAAAAGACTCCACATAGAGCTCCCCTATGATCCAGCAATCCCACTTTTGGGCATTTACCCAAATGTTTACAAACAAGACCACACTAAAGCTACCAGCACAACTATGTTTCTTGCAGCATTATTTGCCATAGCTCAGATATGGAACCAACCCAGATGCCCCTCAATAGATGAATGGATCAAGAGAATGTGGTAGATATACACAATGGAATTCTATGCCTCCATCAGAAAGAATGACATTGCCCCATTTTTTAGGAAATGGAAAGACTTGGAAAAAATTATATTAATTGAAGTAAGCCAAGCCCAAAGAAGCATAGGTCCCATGATTTCCCTTATTTGCAATATCTAGTATATGTATGAGTCAAGCAGAAAAGGTCAGATAAGGTGATGTTAGGAAAATGAACCCTAAGATATGTATTTTAAATGTTTTTTTTCTTTTATGCGATTGTTTCTAACGGAATTATAAGATTATTTCTTTGTTGCTTTGTATGTGCCTCCCCCACAGTATAACCCCTGCTTTCACTGTATTTGATGTCGGTATAAGTTGTGGAGGGGAAGGGGAAAAACAAGTCGTTTAAATAAGGATACAGGTGGACCTGTTGCAACAATGAGAAGTAGAAGTTGTCATGTTGAAAAGAACTTTACAACTTGGGTGGGGGGGAGGATTGGGTGGGAGGTGAGGGAGGATGGGAAGGGATGGGAAAGGTAAACAAAGGAGGAGGCTCCAATGCTTGATAAGAAATGTCCTCAGTATTTTGCCTATGTAATTGTAACCCCTCTGTACAATATTTTCACAATAAAAAAGTACATAATTTGGGGGGGGGGACAGTTAAATCCTCTTTTAACTAAAGTAAGAGAAATTTTGTATGACCAGTTTGTAGAATGTTACTGACCCCAGTGAGTTTAATTACAATTAAATTCTGCCAATTATTATTATTTCATATAAAGTTTCCTTAAAATAGTTTAAATGAGTTAAAAATTGTCAACTGCATTAATGATACTAAATAGGGTTGATATACAGCCATAAAATTAAAAGAAATAGTATATTAGGAAAGTTTTGTTAGCTTAACATAAGGCACAATTTCAAGTTTTGAAATAGAACTAGTTATGTCCAATTAATTTGTGTAATCTGCTTGCGTTAAATCATTTATTTTCTAGACATTTCAGCCTTTTCTTTCAGGAACATAATTATGATTGAAAGTGTGTGGGGCAGTGGACAAGGAAGCAGTCACAGAATCAAGGCCTCCACTCTCTTTGAATATTACTGAATATTCATCAAGCCCAATTCTGCTATCTACCCTGAAACCTCCGGTAAGTCACAGCATCTAGTGGTCTCCTCGTTCCCTTAGACATTCCTCTTAAAGTGATTCACTTATGAATACATTGAAGTATGAAGGGAATGGAGCTGTGTGAGTTAACTTCAGTTAGTTCTTTGAGGCTTTAAAGACTGTTAGGGTGGAGATGATGAATTTAGTAAGAAGGATAAATGAGCTTTTTTTTTTACAGCAAAAAAGGGGGAAAAAAAGCTTTGATTTCCCATTTTTTTGGTTCTTTTCAACCTGAACAGTTAGACTATTTATATACTTTAAAGATATATGAGATCAAAGTGACCTCTAATTAAATTTGAAAGCCTATGGATTACTTTTGTTAAAAACATCAAAACTGAATTTAAAAGATGTTGCATATTTTACTGATATCTTTTTGCCCCAGACACACAATTTTTACTTACTAGATCCAACAAAATGTGTTTCTGTGGATGTAACAATGGTCACATCTTTTGTAATTGGTTGATGGAACTCATAGTCATCCTTAAAATGTGTAAGTTTACCTCTTCATAGAAGAAAGAGCTGGAGATCAGTATGCTACTATTTTTCATTTGGTTATCACAACTTATTACTAGAAAAGCATTGTAAAAATGCAGTCAATGGGTTTTCCAGTGAAGTAGACACAAAATGTCTGTAGTTGACACCAAAGTGTTCTTTTTTCCTTATATTTATTCATTTAGGAAAAAATCTTTTTGAAAAGTCTCACTGTCAGTAAATTTTTTAACAAATGGAACAGATTGACATATATTTTACAGAGTTTTTTTTAAAAATAAAATGTAGCTTGGCATATCAGCAGAACAAATCTCTTTAAACTCAATAGGGCACTTATCTCTTTCTCCCTGAGGCAATACTGTGGGATACTGAATAGAGCAGCATATAGCAATTATAGTCATATTAAAATGACAAAATTTAGCTTCTAAAAGGGTTAGAGGACTAGGCTCTGAAAAAAAAAAGAGGATTAAAAAACATGGAGACACACAAAGAAAAGCCATTAACCATTCATGCTTGAACACAGGAGAATTTAAAGATGCATTAAGAAGCCAGAAGTAGGTTTTACCATAATTTAGGGATGGTATTTAGGGGAATAGACAGAATTGATTCCAATTAAACCCTGGCATGGATAATAAGACTTCTCAGAATCTATGAAATGTAATTATTTAATGAAGGCTTCACATTTTTATACACTTTATTTTTAAATAGCTTCAGAAATACAGAATACCAGTATCAGCCTATTTCTTTCCAAAATATGTATGTTAAATCCTAAACTGTAAATTGATGGTATTAGCACATGGAGATTCGGGAGATGATTAGGTCATGATGATAAGAGCCTCACAAACAGAATCAATACCCTTATAAAAATGCCCCAGAGCCAGGTGCTGGTGGCTCACTCTATAATCCTTGTGTTAGATCTGTCCAGGAGATCAGTTCCTGCCCCTTTCCTCTTCACCTGCCTGAAACCAGTAGTCTCCTGACTGTCAATCATCTGGCTGTGAGTCAGCTAAGGAGTCCAGACTCTGAGTTCACTTCCTCAGCTGTTGTGGTCCTGTCTTCCACCTTTCTCTATATAATCTTGCTCAACACAAGTCCCCTCTCTTTTTCTTTTTCCTTCCCTTCTCTCTCTGCATGCCCCCGTCTCTCCTGCAGGCCAGCATTTTGTACTCCCCCCCAAGAAACTATTTTCTGCCTGAACCATATGACAGTTTCTTTTCTGCAAAACTCATAACTACCTAGGAATTAAGGAAGGTGAGATATGAAGATAGTGTTTCAAAATCAGTTCAATCAGGAAAGTCCATGAGACTTTGTTTCCAATTACCTGCCAAAAAGAAAAAATATCCAGAGTAGGTAGAGTTCTAATCTTGAACAACAACAACAACAATACTCTGGGATAGCATCCAAGCACTGAATTCAGGCCCTGGGACTGGCACACACACACACACACACACACACACACACACATACACCCCCCACACACACACACAGAGTGCCCTCAAAATGCAAATTTACTCTTTCCTTTATGACGTGACACTTAGTTCCTTTTAGGGTGATGTTAAGGCAGTGGGACCTTGAAGAGATAGATGACTAAGAAATGACTGTGGTAGTTATCATAAGACCTTTAGTTAATTTTGTTGTTGTTGGGTTTCCAAAATTAATTCTTGATATTATGGATAGACAAAGATTAACAGTCAACATGAGCTTCTTCTGTCACTCTGGCTACTTATCTCGGAATCTGATGTCTCTTTTTCATACAAGTTCATGCCAATGTGATGTCATTCATCATAAAGTCCTCAGCAGAGCCACACGATGCCGTTGTGATATGTATGATCATGAATGATAAGAAAATGTAAAGGGATCCTAAAATGAAGGAGGAAATCACAAGCTCTCTGAAAGAAAATTTTATAATTTTTCAAGTAGCCTAAATAATTTCTTGAGACCATATAATGTAACAAGATTATTTGGTTTTTTTGCCAACTAACCTAAGGATGAATCCAACCAAAAGTGGATCAAGGAAGAATACCTTGAGCAATAGATCTTTACCCATTTTTCCACCAAGTCAGTATAATATGCTCTGGAGGACAATTGTAATTCAGGAAACCTCCCTCACTCTCCTCTCCCACTCAGAAGCTTGTCCTAAGGAGGTACTTAACCCATCCAGCAATTCACACTTCAATAAAAAAAAAAAAAAAAAAACCTTTGCTTGAATAAAACCATTGCCATTCTCCCCTTAGAAATGACCCACTTCCAGTCTATTGAAAGGGTATTCATTTCCTAACAAACTGTTCTAAATGCAGGGACAATTAAGGTGGATAGCTACAAAGACCCTCTTATAAGCTTTGAATCTCCAGGACACTGAGATAATTAAATCTATTTTTTAAATATAATTATCCAGTCTTACATGTCATTACAATAAAGAAAAATAGACAAATACAAATATGGTCTTCAGAATGGGATCATCAATAAAACTTTGCTGAAAAATGTGGGGCAATTCAGAACAAAGTTAGAAAACTTGGAAAAATTTGGAGGAGCAGGCTAGGAAAATCCTAAATAGAACTAAGTAGAGAACTATGCAAAATTGTGGTGAAAATTCAGGATTAGGAGCAGAGAAAGCTCATCTCAGATGGAAAATAATATTCTATAAGAAATTAGAGAAGAGCTCACTGTGGTTGTACATCAATCCCTGTAGGGTTTTTATAGAAAGCTCAACTAAGAATGATGAGAAATTGAAAATAAATTCCAAGAAAAGTGTAGAAGGAACCTGTTTGGATGTTTTGTTTTGATTGCTTCAGCCCAATTTAAGAGCAAGAGAAGCTCAGCAGAAAGATTAGGAAAATTTACAGAATGAAGGAATAAAAAGTTCAAGGATATGGTCAAAAAATCATTTTGTGAAAGTTAATTTTAGGATAAGATACAGGACATCTCAGAAATCCTTGATATAATTTGTTTCCAAGTCTTTCCATTTCCTAACAAATGGAAAAGTTTCATTCTTTGTTATTTTTTTAATTTGGGGAGGGTATTTGAGTCCCATATTCTGCATCTTGTCTATACATTTTTCTAATTTGACGAGGGGAAGGGAAATAACAAAAAGCTGAAATAAGGATACAGGTTAATCCATTGTAACAATGAGATGCACAAGACACTATGTTGTAAACAAACTTTACAACTTTGGGAAGGGGGGAGGGAGGAGTTTGGGAGGTGGGGAGGAAAAGGATAGTAGAGGAGAAACAAAGGAGGGGGTAACAATGCTCAATAGGAAATGTACTCATTACCTTACTCATGTAACTGTAACCCCTCTGTACAGTATCTTTACAATAATATCTTTGAGACTGCCTCTCCCCACCCATGGAAGTGCCAGTGTCATCCATGAATCATTCACAGAACTGCTCTGGGATATCTTCCATAGTAGTACTTCCCAGGACTCTCTCAAGACCCTACTGTTTGGACAATACTTCTTGGCTCCAGACATGTTCAAGTGGGGTCAAAAACTGCCCCAACAGACCTTAAAGGTTTCCATGTTCTGCTGGTTTTGCAGAGGCTTACAATGCAAGAGACATCATATCACAATGCCATTCACCAAGATTTTGAAGAAAAGCCTTTAAAGCCAAGCAGAAAGTTGCAGTAGATAGCCATGGATAGGAGATGCCTAGTGGAAACATAGGAGAGATTTACAACAGAGACCCTATAAAATTCATGCATTGGAAAAAGCTATAGGCAGCACGTCCAACCACCCCAAAAGAAAACTGGCATGGCCTATGATCAGCAGAGCCACAGAGCAGGACTGCCTGCTTTGATGGATTACTCCTTTCTGATTGTCCAGTTTATTTCCTTGGTAATAAAAATGCTTATCTTCTGCCAGACCTATTACCAGTTTCAATAGTCCATGGGTTGGTTGGCGATACACTGAGACAATAGACAAGCAAAGAAAATTACAGTAAGGGAAGATTTACATAAGGAAAGATGTCTTTTATTAGAAGTGATATTGTATCAAAGATATCAACTGTTAACTTGGTTTGCTACTGTTGATTATGAACTTCGTTTTAGTAATATTTGCCAGAACTATTACTGTAAAGTTATTATAATGCTCTGTGGGTTTCCATTCTACTTTGTAGAAGGGAATTAAGATGAATAAGGAGGTATTGTATTTCTGAAGATTATATACTTTCACACACAGAAACATACACACTTTGTTACTAAAGTGTGGAAATATCACATAGAATATATATATATATATATATATATATATATATATATATATATATATATATATATACTTGTGTGTGTATATGTGTGTGTGTGTATCACATAGTACCTAATAACACCAAAATTTTAATTAGAAAGAATAAAATCTCTCTAGCCTGGAGTGGCTAGAGAGTAGAGTTATGGAAAGTAGAGTTATGGGATTGTGTTTGCAACTCTTATCACACATCTGCATTCCATCTTCAGTGTAAAGAGGCTAAAGTTAGGATCTGAGTCGCTTAATGGCCTTGTGCCATAGCTTTCAAATCTCTAAAATGAAAGAGGTTTTTTTGGAACACTACACTGGATTACTCTAAATCTCCTGCCATTGCTGCCTTTCTGTATAATAAGTTTTGTATAAGCAGCATTCTCAAAATGGAATCACCACTTTAGTCTTTTAAGACAATGGCCATCAACACTCAGTTACTGAAGGTCAGTGTCAGCATCTCAGACAACATGTTACAAAACAGAGGAATGAGAAATGACAGGGAGTACACAGGATAATAGGAATATTTCATTTTATATTCACTTATTCCATTTTCTGGAAAATTGCCTAATCAAAACAGAAATTTTAGTTATTATATTGTCCATTTCTGTCCACTTGGACAGCTTTTTGACCCTACTAAATAGGGTTTGTATTCAGAATACTTAAGTTTGTACTAAGGTTTCTACTCAGGGCCTTGTGCTTGCCAGGCCAGGTCATTCTTTTGAACCACACTCCCAGGTCTGATTTCTTCCTTTCTACCTAGACTTCCCTGAACACCCTCTAGCTATTACTGTCATATACCTAGGAATGCCCATTTTATTGGTTGAGGTGGAGACTTGCTAATTTTTTCCATGCTGATCCCAATCAGTGAATCTCCTGATATCTGCCACAAAGTCGCTGAGATTACAAAAGTGAGCCACATTGTCTGACATAAGGAATTTTGTATATGTTTTCCCAACAATATTTATATGATTATCTATCAATACTTTCATATTTATAGTGCAAGTCAGTTTCTAAGGACATCTATGCAGTTGACAGATGGGAATATTCAGTGTTACCATAAGTTCTGATGGAAGCATTTGTCAATGTAAACGAAAACAGTTCTCTCATGTTGTGAGTTAAGTAGTAAGAAATTTGAGTTTGAATTTCTACAGTGGCAGATGTAAATACAAATCAAGATCAAATTATCAGTTAGGATTATTTCATGCTACTAAATTTTATAGATCAAAGCATAATAGAAACATTTTCCCCTAATAAGGCTTAAGGCTTTTTTGTTGCTGTTGTTGGTGGTGGTGGTTGTTGGGATTGAACTCTGGATCTGGGCACTATCCCTGACCTCTTCAGCTCAAGGCTAATGCTACCACTTTAGCCACAGTGCCACTTCTGGTTTTCTGGTGGTTAATTGGAGATAAGAGTCTCACAGACTTTCCTGGCTTAGAACCACAATCCTCAGATCTCAGCCTCCTGAGCAGCTAGGATTTCAGGCATGAGCCACAGGTGCCTGGCAGCTTACAGCTTTTTGTGGTGGTATTTCTTTGAACCTCTACCTAGTTTGTAGCAATATAATTTATAGCTATATCTACATCTAATCTATATCTATATATCTATAGATGTGTATATGTGTGTGTTTGACTTAGATTAATATTTATGCCAATGATATATTATGAAGTTTAGAAATGCATCATTAGAAATATTTTTACAAGGGTCAACAGAAATATTCAATTGGAAGCAAATGATTGTTCACAAGATTAGAAATTGTTTTTATAAATGATGTAGAAAAAAGTTAAAGTGTTCACAAAATGTTCTATTGTAATTTCCACATAAAGCAAGTAGGTATAAATTGCGTATTTCACATCAAACATATCTTCTTATCCTATGAGAACTGCTGAATTCCATATAAAATCTTCAGACAGGAGGGGAAAAATTAAACATTGCTCTTGAACTTGTTCATATAATACCTGCAATGGAGTCCACTATGATGTTTATTAAGTGTGTGTATTTCAACACTGGACAAATTTAATTAAAAATGTTAGAATTTGGAAGCCACATAATGGCTTAGAAACCAAGATACTAATACTAAATGAACTCATTTAAAATCTTTATGAAACATTTGGAGAGGGATGAGATTGTTGCTTTATAGTGAAAGCTGTATGTCTACTCTGTGGAAAGATAAAAATATTTAAAATGTTAGAAACTACTGTTGCCGGGCTGGGAAGGTGGCTCAGTGGTAGAGCGCATGCCTTGCATGCCAGAGGCCCTGGGTTCGATTCCTCAGCACCACATAAGCAAAAAGAGAAAAGCTGGAAGTGGTGCTGTGGCTCAAGTGGTAGAGTGCTAGCCTTGAGCTGAAGAGCTGAGGGACAGCGCCCAGCCCCAGAGTTCAGGCCCCATGACCAGACCCAAAAAAAAAAAAAAAAAAAACTACTGTTGCCATGTATTAAATGTTATGCCACTAATGTAGCACATTAACAGTTTCAAAATTCTGTCATATGCATAGTATTCAAATTCTACATTTGACTGTCAATACAGTTAGCCTAACAACACAAACATATCAGTAGAACTCTATGAAGAAAATTACAAAGTGAATATTACAATACTCTTAAAACATTCACTGAAACAAATGGATACATAGACTTCACTTTACACTGAGAAGCAAAACATACCTGCAACTGAGAACTGCAAACATAAAAAGTAACATTTCTGGCTTTTGGATTCTGTGTTCTGAAATACACTAGGTAGATTGGAGACTGACTGCTTTGTCAACATTGAAGCTTGTGTGATAAGAGACTGGGCTCTTTAATTTTAGAACTCAGATGTGATTTTTGTGCCAAAGAGACTAAAAAAGTAGTTTTTTTAACAAAAAGGAAATAGAAAAATCTACAATAAGAAAATGTTGCTAGGATGGGTAAGAATTTTTTTCATGCTTCCCTTTCATTTATTTTGTATTGTGAAAATACCGTATAGAGGGGTTATATTTACATGAGCAAGGTAATGAGTACATTTCTTATCAAGCATTGTTGCCTCCTCAGAAGGGAGGGTAAGGGGAAACAAAGGAAGAGACAAACAAAAGAAATTTTTTAAAGTATATTTTAAAAGTTTTTTTGAGGACACTTGAGCTCTGGCTCAAGTCGTAGAGCTCTCCCTGAAGAGCTGAGGGACAGTGTCTAAGCCCAGAGTTCAAGCCCCGCGACTGACCAAAAAAACAAAAGTTGGTTTATTCATTATAGTATTTATAAATCCTGAAGTATGAGTTTAATAAAAAAATCACTAAATGCACATTTATAAAATCAAATATATCATCCTTTATTTAACAGAAGAAGTATGTGGGTCAGATTAATAACAATGGAAATAAAATATGACTGAAAATATGTCATTGTGCAATGATGAATATTTGTTTTTATTCACAATTTATTTCCAAATGTATTCTTCTAAACTGCTTGCATTATTTGCAAGATATATGGAGATCCATTTTCTATACTTCTGTTCTTGTTGCTGTCTTGGTGGGTCTATTTTTGTAATGTATTGGTAAAGTTGAATGAAGTAACCAGTTAAATCCCTGTGATTTGTGGCTCTACTAGCTGATGACCCACATTTAAGTGATTCTTAACGTCAGTCAAAATAAGTAACCAAATGTCTCTTCAGTACAAGTGTATGAGCATACATTCCTAACGTTTTATTTAGTGGCAATGGCTAGATTTTAGATTTGTAGGAAGGAGTTTCTCACCATCCAAAATTTTTCATTCACTTATATTTATAGCCTTATCATGAAATTCAGTTGTTTGCCAATTATATCTTTTGCACCTAAAATTCATTTAGGACGTAATTATATCAAAGATGTCCATCATTGCTAAAAACTTTGGATGTCATCTGAACACTTTTTGTACAGAAAAGCTTTTCAGTCCTGCTCAAGAGTTTTTAAACTTGTAAAATGAAAACAAATTCCAAACAAGTAAAAGTTTTTGTAAACAAAATGAAAAAGCACTTCTACTCCATTGGTGAAGTGGGTCATTTGGATTATGAAGCAGTAGTATTTTGAAAAAGCAGTCATTTTGTTCACATAATGAGTTTTTGTTAAAACTCATTTTTTTCAAAGACCATCAGAGCATCTTGAAACACAAGCCTTACAATACAAGTGGTGAACCTTGTCTGGCTCAACCTTTGTTGTAAGTGGAGAATACTAATTGGTGAAATTGGTATTATCACAAAGAATTTGATTTTTGAACTTCAAAGAGATACACAGGAGGAACTGAAATGTGGAACAAATTTGAAGCAGAACTATAGCTCAAATATAAATCTTACCATATAATGCCACTATAAACTTAGAAATGTTCAAAATTTAATGTTAGAAAAAAGGATATATCTATATCTTCTGAAAAATGAATATGCATATTAACAAAAGCAGAAAATATGAATAGAACTATGATTTTTCTATCAGCAAAGTACATAAAGTTATTAATTACTCTAAAACAAATTCAGATTTCCTATTGGTGCCCTGGTCAATGACCCAGTTGATATTAAAAGAAACACCTTAGACTTACAGGATGATCATAACCTGACATTTCTTTCTAGCAATGAATGTGATTGAATTCATAACCAAACATTTATTAAGAATCTACCTTTTATTTCAGAGTGATTCAGTGTGGATGTCTTTTATCAGTCATATTCAGATTTGTGCAAAATACATACTTGGTCCAAATAACTTATTCTACATTAAAGTATCAATTCTTTTGATGCAAATTGTAAAGAACCTCAGTCCATAGTTGTGGAAGTTTATAATTTATGAATTTCCAATGTTTGTAATTTATGAATCACAAATGTGTCAGAGAACCTTCAAAGATTTTGTAAGAGTAGCATAAAATAATTGTTTAACATTCTATGTTTTTCATAGCTTTCCACTGAAATGACATTTATACACTTACACAATTGTAGATGAATAGGTATGGAGGTGAATGTGGTATAGTGGTACAAAAGGAATTACAATGTGAAAAAATACACTTATGATCATTTATGTAACATTTTAAGACAGATTCATTCCTTTAATCCAAAGATATTAACAGTATCTCAATCTATTTGATACTGCCTAAGACTATATTTATATCAAAGCTCTGTATATATTGTAACAAAATAACTGAGCACATTTTAAGGGGGAATAAAATTGACATTCAATGGAGATTTCTCATGAATTATATAAATAATACACCCTATACAACAATTGTATACTCAAGAATTTATCATCTACATAGGTTGGTTTTATCTACTGAGATACTTTGGCAATTGTGTTTCTGTCCAAAGTGGGTATGTGGAGTAAAAGAAGCTGTGTTATATACCAGCAACTGATGGGAATGTACAAAATAATTTGTACTCTCCCAGATGTCTGATCACCATAGCAGTATCTATTAACACGCATAGTTACACTGTAAATTCCATAGCAAGTTCTGCTAAATCGCAAGGGCTCCTTAAGACAGATTAAATATCAAGTGGATGTTTTCAAGTAATAGGGGATACATCCATTAGAGATGCATACTTTTGCTTGTTGTCTCTGTCTTCTTGATTTCTGGACAAATTGCTCCTGATGCTTCTTCATATTTGAGAAATGTCTGGAGTTCATTTTCTACCTTCTTAGATATATAAGGATGGATTGGAAATTTAACTCCACCTTAATCCTTGAGTTAAAATATGTCAAAACTTAAGTAACTAAATTTCAAAATTTTGACCTTTTTACCCTTCATTTAAATTTCATATATGAGCCAAAAGATTTGCTCCCCTAAGAAAACTAGTGCATTTCCATTTTATGTTTCCAGAATTCCTCCATCCTCAATGTAGAAGGATCATCAGAAAGAATAAGATATATAAGAGCCTTTGGGTATATAAGAACATAAATTAAGACCTTCCTACATAATAAAAATTCAGTCCATATCTGTTAAGGCCTTTCTGTTAGTTAATAGCTTTATTATAACCCCAAGCTAAAAAATCAAGGATCATACTGTGAAATTTACTTCTTTATACGTACATTTAGCAGTCAACTATCTCAGCAGAGTTCCATGAAATTGCCCTGCCTCTGGTCAACCCCAGTGCCATTTTCTTAATTAGACTTCATTTTCTCTTATCTTTAGCCTTTAATTGCTCCCTTCTTCTTCCTACCTTGAGAAAAATCAACATTCCAATCATCATCTCTTGTTGGTACTAGAGTTATCTAAGGGGCAGATACAATCTTATCCATTTTTTCTTGAAAAACCATTAATTCTCAGTTTCCTATCCACAAAATAAAATACAGATGGACTCTGATTTACAATAGTTCTAGTTACAATTTTAATCTTTATGGTGGTGCAAAGCTATTCAAATGTAGAGCAAACCAGACAAAATTTTGAATTCTGATCTTTAACTGGATTGGCAATCTCATGTAATCGGTGGCACAGAAGTTAGTCCCAACACCCAGACAGCCTTAGTATCATGAAATAGAACAGCACACACTCTGCAGCATAGTATGTAACAAAGGGATTACCTTGTGTAGATGCATTATATTCATTTTCAATGTATCAGAATTTCAACATAAGAAGGGTTTATCATATGTAGCCTTATCATACAAATAAATTTGTAATCCTGACATTCATTAGTATTAGATATTCAAATACATCTTTCATCTCACCTTTTCTTCATGCTCATACATCCTCACATTCTATTTCCCTTAATCTTTATGTTCTTCAACCATTCCTTAAAAAGTCTAAGCTTGTCCCAGGGAATAGTTTCATCAGCCTGATTAAATCCTAGACATCTTTCAAAAAGTAATTCAAATAGTCATCTCCCACACTTTAGCCTCTCTTTGTAAGTCTGTACTATTTATAATTCTTGATATACTTTAAGACCTTGTTTGTAGTTACTGAATCTTTTCCTTCCTCTGTTTCTCATTAAATGACACATACTTGGCTCACAAGAAGTATAAAAGTGTATAGCATTACCCTAATTATAGAATCACTTCATTAAAAGTTCTGATTAATAAATAATCAGCTCCATTCTTTTCATCATACATATTTACGACATATCGAAGTATTCTAGTTGTGAATCCAAAAATAGTCAACATAATTATACAAGCCTTAGAACTAATATATAAATGTTGAGGTTTATGATTGGGGAGGTAGTGGGAGCTAATGAATTCTGAAAGAGGTCTATGTATTTTCTCACATACTTTCCCGTCAGAACTAATTTAAATGCAATAAAAATGCCTACTTGGTTATTTACTCATGACTGGGGCTTGAATTCCTTCATCTACAGCCACTAGAGACTGTGGATGAAGTACTAGAATAAACAATTTAATGAATAAATAATTAACACACAATTAAAAAGTTATTAAAACAGACTAGCATTATCTATCCGTGTATTGAAACTCTCATAGGTCTTCTGTAGATTACCACTTAATACTTTTATCTCCATTATTAATCTTGGTTAATGGCCTTTTTAGTCTTAAGTAAGAGACTCTTTATATTATTTTCCCCCAGAACAAAGGTACCTACTGACTATACTATTTAATTTTTGCCTATAAATTTTTAAGATATTGTAACTGAATTATTTCCTGTTTTATTTTCAAAACTATTTCCAGATAAAATACTAGTGGTCATTAGAATCACCAGAAATGTAGTGTTTCCATATCGCATTTTGCAGTTTGTACTTCAGATTTGATGAATTACTTAGCCTAGAAATTCTAGATCTTTCCAAATGTTAAACCCATTAATTTCTTAGGTAACTTTCTATGTACCTCCTTAGATTACATCTGATTCTTCATACATTAAGACAGCAGTCCATGGGTCTTTGTGCACTTCTACCGATCTCTATATGAATTAACAAACACTAAGAGACATGAGCCTCAGTTTTCTCAGCTATACCATTTGAAGAAGTTTTACTCTGTATCTCTCTCACTGCCAATTTTTGATCTAGAAGCATCCCCTGACTCAGTCAAGCCACACAGCTGAGCATCAAGTATACCAACTTTGCCGCATTAGAGTAAAAATTTATCCAACCTCTTCCAATAACCTGGGTGTGCAAGAATGCCAACCTTTAAAGCATTGTTGTAAGATAGAATCAGGATGAAATCAATATGTGTCTAGAGAAACACAATGAGATTAAGTCTCCATCTGTGTTTTCAAAAGGAACAGACAAATGATGCTATTTTACCTTCTAACTTCTCTAGAATTGGAAAAATAGGAAGAAAATAAAAAAAGATTGAAATAACACATTCTCTTGGCAGACTGCTGTTTCCACTTTTAAAGAAAAATGGGGCCAGAATGAAAAAAAAATGGTAAGCACGTGGAACTGGCCTCCATAGTTGGCTGAAATTGAGACATTCTGGAAAGGAATGAAATAAATGAATTAATTACAAACGGTGTAATTCCTTAGATAAACACATTCACCATTCAGGAAAATGAATATCAGGAAACTGACCCTTGAAAGGTGTGGGAGAAAGGTTAAAGAGAAGGAGAGAAATGAAAAAAGAGAGGAAATAGGAAAGGATACAGTTATAATATTCTATGCATATCGTACCAAATTAAGACTATTGAGAGGAACAATTAGTATGGGATGGATGGAAGAGAATGATGAAAAAAGTAGTGTTAATCAAGGGGCACTTTATTTATAAGCTGATTTTTTTGGAATAATGACTCATTTGTACATCTATTTAAAATAATAAAAATATAATTAAATGAAGAAGGTTACCAGTAGCAAAAGGACCTGTAAGAAGAGCACCAGACAGAAATCAAAATCATGCATTTCTCTGACAGTACTCATGAAGAAATATTGGTAGAGATCTGCAAAGAGCCATTATAGCAGAATACAAATTGAATAATAGCATATGTGAAGAATTTTCATAGTGCCTAATTAGCTGTGCAATAAATATTAATTTCATTTTTACCCATGTTACTTGTGCTTAATCATCACATTGCAATTGCCAAAATCCTGTGAGAAAGCAAGCCCTTTAGGAAGAAAAGGAAAGAATGCTCCTTCCAATGTCTGAGCTGCAATGTCTCCAGCATCAGATTCTGAGTAATTGTGTTTTGGAACTCATTTATGCTTTTGGGCAATGTTCTCAAAGCAGGAAGTTGGAAACACAAGTCCATGGTTTGCAAACATAGGGAAAATAAGTATTTCAATATATTGAAATTGATTGAACAAGAGCTCAGAGAAAAAGAATCTATTTCACAATAGATTCCCAAATGTTCTACATTTAAAAAAATAGAGAGAGCTCAGGAAGACAGGCTCAATTTTCCAGCCCTTAAATTATTTCCACTCAATTCATATGGTGATTGAAATGCTCCAGAGTTTACACACCTTTAAAATGTTTTAAAAATGTGTTGATTAAACAGTCTGTGCCTTGTACACATGGGATATTTTTGTTATTGTCTCTGATATTTTTACTCATTACAAAATGGAAACAAATAATTGAAATAAACTTTCAAATATGCAAGCTACACTACCCTACCCTTCTGAAGAAACTATAAATTGCTACTGTCAGAAGAAGAAAGGAGCAATCTGCGTTTATGTTGCCAAATTAATAACTTTAAAAAAGATTTTGGTGTCATTTCCAAAGCCATGGCACAGCATAAATAATCTCCTCCTGTTTGTACCTCATTTGTGTAAAACCGCACAGAGTGCCCTGAACAACTGATGCAATAATAGTTCCTTAGAAAGGATGATATCACCAGCTGTTTCACTATATATATATATATATATATATATATTCATTTAAAACTAATTATCTGGAGATTTATGAAGGAAATTATTTTTTCTTTTGAAACTTTATAGTTATATCCAGGTACCTAAAAGTGAATGGAACCAGAGTGCGATTAAAATCATCTCTAAATATTGTACAGATGTTCAGAGTTTCTAATCATAAAGAACTGCTTGTTAATTCACCATGTAAATGTTTGGTTATGCTTTCTGATGGCCTTACACTTTATTAACAATGCCTGATGACAAATGTTATTTAGTGAAAGGGGTATAAAAGTTTTATGAATAAAAAGATTAATATCATCATAAAATTTCAGTTTCCTTAATTTAATTATATTTGGCTCTATCATGAAATATGGCATTAATTATCAAAGACTATTAATCAAATTGATTACAAACAACTAATGTAATACTAATGCTTTCCTTATAGATATATACAAAGCAGTTATTTAATTTGGTTGATGTTCTATAGAAGTGTTTATATGAAGCATATTACTTAGAATTTGATAAGTAATAATGTCTTGAAAAGTATATGAAATATTAAAGGAAATATTGAATATTGTGGATTAGTTGAGTATTAAATTATTGTATTAAATTATTGTAGGCATTTTTTTGGGAATTAGTAACTGAGTAACTTCTTTGGTATCCTTAAGGATTTACTCTCTACATGAGGAAATAATTTATCTGATTTTTTTAGAATCTGCCTTATCCAAGGAGAAAATGAAAATAAATTTAAGAAAGAACCTTGCTATATGAAGTTCAGCAGAATTAAAACAAAGTTAGACCAGAGCTGCATTGAAGTGAATGCCTCAGAGCTATTTCCATAATCTATATAATTGCATCAAATCTTACTGCCATGAAATTGAAATAAAATAGGTTAGAAAAGGAGCAGGGAAGGTGGCTCAGTGGTAGAGTGCTTGCCTTGCATGCATGAGGCCTTGGGTTTGATTCCTTAGCACCACATGAGCAGAAAAAGCCAGATGTGGTGCTGTGGCTCAAGAGGTAGAGCATTAGCCTTGAGCTGAAGAGCAGCTGAGGGACAGGGCCCAGGCCCAGAGTTCAGACCCTACGACCAACAACAAAAAAAGTTAGAAGAGACTGCACTAAAGATATATTCATAAGACATGTTCATAGTGAATTTGTTTTCTTTAGTCTGGCATGGGGCTTAAACTCAGGGTCAGTGTGCTCTTCCTGAGTTTTCTTGCTCAAGGCTAGAGCTCTATATACAAATTTGAGCCACAGCACAACTTCTGATTTTTCTGGTGGTTAATTGGGAGATCAGTACCTCAGTGATTTGCTGCCTGAGCTGGCTTTGTATTATAATCCTCAGATCACGGCCTCTTCTAAGTTGCTAGGGTTACAGCCTCCAGTGCTGGGTGTTGACAGTATAATGTTCAAAATCACATTTGGAATAAAAGTTGGAATTTCCATAGTTTGGCTTGTCTTGTTCCTTTTTACACTGAAAAAAAAATCACTTGTCAATAAATATCTCTTCTTCTTTGAATCTATGTTATGAGTAGTTTGCTACATAGTCAGTGACAGGCAAAGCACTGTCAGATTCAGTTCCCAGTAAAGTGAAGTTAGGGTGTAGTTTGAATCAGACTGATGATGAGAAATTACATGTTCAGTGTGTAATCACTACACAGCCACTTCTTCTACTTTTTTATGTCCCTCTTTAGTTTTTCTCCTCTCATTAGTTTGCCCCAGAGGAAAAACAAATAATGGACACTAATAGGAATTTCATTCAAAACTGATTTTGTACTTCAGTTTTAGGCTTTGAATGAGCAATGTTATTTACAGATAAATGAAAAATTACTTTTCTGAAACTGTATGTCTTCTAGATTCTAGAATGGAACCAGAACATTAATATTATGTTTTTTAAGAACTTTTAATTCTATAGCTCCGATAAATATTTAATTTTGACTTCTATACGTAATTGGAATTGAAAGGGGCCAATAGCTTTTGAAAACAAGCATTTACTAAACTTGCTGTATATTATTATTATGAAATACAAGCCTAAACTATATAGTGTGTATTCTTCTAAAAAAATCTTACAGTAGAGATTAAGGGTTAACAAAAGAATATAAAATTAAACTTAGTGTTCCAGAGAAAAGACGAGGACCAAGATGTGGAAAATAGAGTTAATAAATTTCCACTCAACATAAGGAAGAACTTTCAGTGATGAAAGCTATCCAAGCATAGAAAAGGCTGCATCTCAAGTAGTCAGTTCCCTGTCATTGGAATTACTCGAGCAGAATCCAGATATATGACTATCATTTGGAGATGGGGTATATGCAGTGAGAAGTGAGACAGTATGACCTTTAAGGTCCCTTCAAACTCTGTTCTGATAATAAGTAGATGTCTGATTAAGAACAGTTTGCCATGAATGTGGTCATGCAAAACTACCAAGCACAGTGAAATTCATCCAGAGAATGCATTAAATTTTTTTTTCTCTATGATTCAGGAAAGCAAGTGTATTTTCCAAAATCTAGTAGCAATGAGTTGTAACATAAGACACTGCAATGAATCAGTGCTTGGCATGAAGGAGACACAGTGATTTAGTGCTTCAGCCCAAGTCCATATGGAGTTACTTATCAAATGGCTGCAATCGCTGGGAAGCATGCTAGAATGAATCTGGTGCCCAGTGCACAAACACCTTGTAATGTCACTGTCAATTGTAGAGCTCTTGATTCTCCAAAAAAAAAGAAACAGTATTTTCCAACCTCTTACTACCATTTGGTTATAGGTTTCAACTAAATTTCTGTTATCAGTTATAGAAGATAAATAGAGACAGTAACATTAAGACTTGAGAAAAATCACAGTTTTAACAGTGCTCTTCTTTAACACTTTTTAGCCAGTACACGAGGTGCTCTGGGATGCAAATGGGATACAGTTCAGCTGGACTTTCTGATCCAGACAGTCCTGGATGTCCAGCCAGCCCTGGACATCCACCCAGATGGACCTTTATGAACATATCAATCACCATTCTTGGTACTGGTTTACAGCTGGAAATGACAGTGAGGAGATTAGCAGCAGTGTGATATAAAAAAACTAAATGATTTTCTATCCAGGCTGCCTTTCCGTGAGGGTGACATCTCTTGACTGAGTCCATAACCAAGAATGCCAGGTCCTAGGATGTCACCCTTTGCCTTAATTTTGCTCTGTCTATAAAGGAACTGTTTTCTCTGTAAGCTAAGGAGAAGAAGATGGAATTTGTTGTAACTGTTACAAGTTTCTGGACACTATCCTATACTTTGAAACCAGATCCTGTGTACATCTTTGTAAATTTTTCCTTTCTTAATCTGTCTGAAAAGGATTTACTTCAGGATTGCTCTTTTTCCTCCAGGTCCCTGACCAATGTTCTTGCTGAGTTAGGATATCACTATCTAACAATGGATGAAAGAATGTAAAGAACATATGATTTATGATAGCATTGCTCTAACATATTTATACTATTTTGTTATTTTAGCTAATAATCATTTATCACTTTTATGCATGGTAAAACATATCTTATATTTAACTATCTCAAGATAAACTCACATCTATGAATATTTGCATTTAAAATCCAAATTATATCACAACTATACACATATGAAAACTCTGAAAGTATCTCATTAGTGGGAAGACTCATTTCATATGTTATTCTGCTAATAATATATGTATATTTTCCATATCTTTCAAAATTAAGGACAATAAATAATATTTAAATAATGTGGAAATAAATATGATTTTTAAAATTTGTCAAGACCAACTTACTTGAATATTTTAAACTTATCCCATCAATTCAATGCAAAATAAGAGAATATTCAAAGTACCTAGCATACATTATTTAAATAAGAAGGATTTAGCTTAATTGGAAAAATTCTTGAAAATAATTAAGAGTGTCCATTGTTTGAAGCATTAATTCCTACTACAGAAATAGGTGTGTGACATTTGTGCTATTGTAATGGTGTTATTTTCTAGCTAATTTTCCTTCTGCAAAAGGAGAATATAAATAATTAACAATAACAAAAACATTTCATTATTTGTCATGAGACAGGAGAAAGTAAACACAAATTCTTAATTAAGTTTTCATGAGGAAGAAAAAGAAAGTAAACAGACATGTACTGTAACATAATGTGAAATTTATATGCATTATATGGGGAATACAAAACCATAGTGAAATTGATGTTGTACAAGTCAGTTGTATTCTTCCTTATTATTAGTCTTCTAATATACGCATTTGGCTCTAAAACCCAAGTGAAAGCCAAGAAACTCCCCTAGAAAAAAATACAAGCAAGAAAGCTAACTCAAGTTATAAATTTCTATCAGGGTCACTCATTAAAACAATTAATTCATATAACAGATATAATGCCTCTGATTCATTCTAGCTAGCATTCAAGATGTTGTATATGACAAGCAGGGGTTGGCTCTAGGTGACAGAGGAATCATAGGGTTGTTTGAGTTTACCACAGGACTTACTCAAGCCGTAGATTTCAAAAAATAACATTGGGATCTGAATTTTATTCTTTCTTAATTCTATTCCCTCTCTCAGCTTTCATAAATGTCATGATTTGCACACATATGCATGCTCTCTTGTCCCATCTGTCCATCATAGTTTTTCCTCCCAATAAATGTCTTGGATTCAGAATCCCATTTGAGTATCTGCTTCTTGAAAGACCAGAATTAATCCATAAAGAAATTTATGAACCAGAAAATAAATCATGTAAGTGGGTGAATATAAATTAATTCATTAAGCATCAGAAAAAAACTATATATATAAATTGTTCAAGCAACAAAGAGAGCAAGGGGAGAATTGGAGCAAGGGAGGAATTGACACTTAAACTTGCTATTCATATTTACTGTGGATGGATAAATTTAAATACCGAAATCAGAGGGATCTTTGTGCTCTGTACCATCTTCAGATTCCTTATACCAATTCACAACTAAGATAGAGTCATGCCAGTGGGGATGCAGGAAGAAAACTGGACAACTGAATGGAACATCAGATAGACCATTTTGAGGTACCAGGGGTGCTATTCTCAAAAGTGAAGTAGTAAAAAAGTGCGAACATTATGGAGCACAATAACAATTGCTGAGAATTAAGAAGATAGCTTTGATTCTGATATATATATATATATATATATATATATATATATATATATATATATATATATATATATATATACACATTGTACCTATTTGGCAGTCCTTACATTGCTCTAAAACCTGTACTTATAATTAGCTTTACACCCATGACTTTGGCAACCAGGCATATGACCTGCCAATCTGAAACTTAAAGAGATAGTAAATAACTTATTAAGGTTTTTGCTTCTGTTAGTTTTCATGTTATTATTTTTACATCTCCCAACATATGTACACAAAACAGGCACCTGTAATCTTGCACACACAACTCCTTATCAATTTCTAAACCACCTTTTCTTTGTTGCTCTGTGAAAATTAGGTTTTAATTTCCATTGCCTGGACTGTCCTTTACACTCTATTTATAGACCATACACTTAAATACCCTAGAGATAGCATGATATTTTTATCTGAATGTGGAAGTGCACCCAATCTGTAATATTTTTGTGGAAAAATATTAGTAGATACTTTATTATGCATGTGAACTCCTTGGCACTGGACACAAGCAGGAAATCCCATGAACTTACTGGCACGGACAATGGATAGAAGCAATCACCATAAAATACCTTCTCCAGTTAATCTGGGTAAGAGTTGGCATAAACACACACATGAAAGGAAAGCAAAATGTTTTGCCAGCAAGTCAATCCAGACTTCTAAAATGATTCTGAGTACAGAGTTGCTCCTGTATATAAATGTGCTTTTAAATGTGGGCTACTATAAAGATTTTAGACATTTTTAGACTCATTTTTAGCTGAAAACCTAAAGCCCTTGGATATCAATAAACAGTTAACTGGGTGGTCAAAAATATACTGAGTTATTTTGTAGTGGGACACCAGCTGTAAAAATAACAATTTGAGTCACTGTTGAGGTAGCAAATATAATGTAAGAGCAGAGACAAGATGACATTTTGATGTGAAAAAATCCATCAACCCACATGGTTTGTGTGACATTGATTCTATGCTGTGGTCCTAACCTATCCATCCAGTGGAAATTTTATGAACTCAGACAGCAATGCTTTCAACTTTATAGATAGAATGGTAGAAACGAAAAAAATAAGTGTATAGATTTATTCAATAATATATCAATTTTTGGCTGCCAAGAGGTCTTAATGTAACAAAAAAGCACAACCAAATATCAAATGATTTTGATACAGTTTTGAGGTGAGAAGTTAGCTTCAGTGGATCTTCAAAACAACAGATATAGCTTGAATATGAGAAAAGGACAAAATTAATCTATAAATATCTGCATGAGAAGGTGTCTTACATATTTAATCCTCTCTCTATTTCCTCATAAAATTAAGTATTTCCATAACTTCTTAGCCTGTGTTTAAGCAAAAATGATCCCCTTAGATCATGAGCTATTAAAAGATACTTCAATATTGTACACAATATATTTCAAGAGCATATTATCAATGCTCAGCTAGGTTGGCCAGATAGTTAGATACAAAGCTCTGAAACATAAAATTTATTAATTATACTACTGTTTAAAGATCTCACACCTTTTAATTGCCAAAGATATTTTTTCCATTTTCTTAAATTCTAGTTCACAGAGGAGATGGGGAAAAACCAGTTGTTTAAGGATACAGGTGGACCTGTTGCAACAATGAGAAGTACAAGTTGTCATGTCAAAAACGAGCTTTACAAAGTCGGTGGGGGGGGCAGAGGGGGAGGGGGGGAAGGAGAAGGATTGGGATGGGGGGGAGGGGGGAGGCTGGGAAGGGAGGTGAAGGGTAAACAAAGGAGGAGGCTGCAATGCTTGGTAAGAAATGTAGGCATTATCCTGCCCATGTAATTGTAACCCCTCTGTACAGTATGTTCACAAATAAAATAAAATTAAATTAAAAAAATTTCCATTGTTTATAACATCTTTGTCTTTGGATTATATCTCGCATTTATGTCAGTTGATAGACTTCATTCGAGCTGAGTTGCTGTTCTTACCACCCCTTTCATGTCTCAGGATTTCAGATCTTGGGTTCAAGCAGTTAGCTCCTGATCTATGTATATCTATCCTCTACAGCCAGTCTTATTTCTGGGATTATCTTTGACTCCTCTAGTTAACACTGAGGTATTTTTCATGTATTTGAGTTCAGAACTCAGCTGAACTCAAAAGTTTTTTGAACTTTTAGATGCTCAAGATCTTGCTTACAAGCCAGAAAGAAAGTGACAGTCAGACCTTTTCACACCTTTGGTGACATGTTAGGTAAATAAGATGCTATCATTCCCATGGTTGGGAACAGAGGGTGTCAGGTGCTAAAGTCTCATAAAGATGTCTCCAAATGAAGATAAATTAATAGTTCAGAAATATAAATATTCATAAGGTCATGGCCAGCAGAGGAGGCTGAGTTCTTGATTACAACTTCCTTCGAGAACTTCAGTGCACTTCTAGACCATATATGATGTGAGGAGATAACATTCTTCTTTTATAAGGCTTGTTAGGCAAAGTCATTCTAATTGCCAGTATTCAGGTATGAAATATCAGAAAGAAAATTGGTCTTGAGCTTGACTCCTCCGTAGCTGTTAAAGCAACACTTTCCAAGCTCACTATTATGTGAGGTTTCTTGAGTGCAAGGGTTTAATTCTTGTAATTCTCATCACACTTGGCCTACACTGGTTTTCAGGCTAGCATTGCTCCAAATAATAGCCTCTTGATTGAGCTTATACACCTCATAGATCCTATTTCCTATCAGGAAGTTGTAAGCAGAAAGAACAGACATGCCTTTACTGTAATATATATACTATATGCAAAAAGGAGTGAATGCCATATGAGTAAGCATAAAAGTCCAATAACATTAGTTGTAAAAATTGAATTTTTCGGTAGGTATTCCCCCCTTTCAAATAGTCCATGTAGTTCTATGGACAACTAAGAAATCAGTATAATTCTTCTTTTTTAATTTTAGAAATAAATTTTTATTTAAATTGGAAATACAACTCCAAAAGTAGCAAGTTTTTCAGATATCCATAGTTACACAATAATAAATTGGGTCTATCATGTTGCAATATGCATTAGTCCTAAGTAAAGTCATTAAACTACCATCCTTGAACAATTTCAGCAAAGATAGAATGGCAGGGGGATAATATAGATGGATTTGCATTGGATGGGTTGTTTTACTACAAGTACCATAAAAGAAAGAACACAAATGCAAGGATTTTTAGGTGTATGCATGAGTAGAACCTTTGGCACTAAGAATCAGGGTGTTTTATCACATAGCATAGACACACATTAGATTTGTAGTGGCAAAGGGAAAGAACCACCATTCAAGCAATGTTGTCAACTAGTCAATAAAATGTTCTACCGAATATTTCTTCATCTAATTATTGTATCGACTGGTTGCTACTTTGAAATAAAGGAACATGCACTCCTTTTATTTCCTGTTTGCATCAGAAAACAAATACAAACCTAAGGCCTGCTACGCATTAACAATTTTAAGGAACATCAACTTTACAAGGAAAGCCTGAGAATGAGTATCGTGGTGAACTCGTGGTGACAGTCTTCACATGGCTTGGCAGTGATAATGGGCAGATGCAACTTTGTAATCACTGGAGGTAAAGAGAGAAGCTCAAATTTCTTGGCCAGATAGTTTTAACAATCGTACAGATAGCCAAGAAGGCAAGGCTTTTTTTCATCAGGGAATGTGAAGGCCAACATTGCTCCAATTCTAACAAATAATCACAAAGGCGCGGTGCCCCACAAACCTGTGACATGGGATCATCAGGATAAGCCAACAGAATTAAAGTAGACAGAGGCCTTTCAAATTTATACCGCGGCTGAGTGCCCAACATTGCATTAAAATGTCCACTGGTACCTCCCACAACCTGGTATACCTTATTATCAAAGTTGCCCTGTGGTGTCTTACAATTGGCCTGCTCTTCTAGAATGGCATCCCCATTCTCAGCAGGCAGTCGAGTTACCAGATACCAGTGCTCAATGAGCCATGGTTTTATTTCTTCTGGAATCTTCACCTTAACTTCCATTTTATTCTTGAATGCTTCTTGGGTGTCAACGATAGCAACAGCTTGAGCCCTTTTCTTTTCGTGGGGGCTGAGTTTCCTGGTGCTTCCAACATCGCTGTTTCCAGGAGCTTTTTGCTTGTTCTTTCTCGGTTTTTTCGCACCCATCCAAAAAGGGGGGAAGGTTTCTCTGCAGAACATCCCTGCTCCCCATCTTCCTGGCTCAAGATTCTTTGGCTGCGGGGCCAGTGGTCTTCTTCCCAGAGGTAGTACCCAGTGTCTTCTTGACATGCTGCTTCTTGCAGGCTTCTTAACGCTGTCTTCCTTGGTATATTGTTCTGCAGCAGGTTACAGATGCTGCTTCCTCAAACTCACCAATTCTGTTTCTATTCCAACCAATAGTCTTGGTTCTTTGTCTTCCAAGAATTCCTAATGATTTTTTCCAGAATGGAAATTTACAGATCCTCTCTGATGTTCAGGGGTGGGATGAACTGAAGAACAGGACCGAGAATTCTGTAGTCAGGGTAAGGATTCTGCAGTCACAATCAGATTCTTATTGTATAGCAAACTCAAGCTGTTCTGAGGATGTGCTGAACTGTAGATCCATTTCTTTCTGATCCTTTTGAGGAATAATCTCTCAGCACTATTCATAACCAAGGGGGTTACCTGCTGTTATTGAGACAGATCACTGCTGGGACCCTACTGGTCAACTGGAAGGGAACCAGTTCTTTGGCTCAATAGGCCTTCCAATTCAGTTTGGCACTATGTAAATCTGACCAATCTCTAAACCTTTTATTTTATTTACTCATTTTTATTGTAAAGGTGATGCACAGAGGGGTTGCAGTTACATAAATCAGGAATGATTACATTTCTTTTTGAACAGTGTCCTCTCTTCCATTGTTTGTGGGGAAGGGGGTCTGAGAGGAAAAACCATCCAAACCAAACCGAAACCAAAACACGCTAAGATGCAACTCTTCTCAGCAGCAGCAAACAGGTGGCCAATGCCATTTCTTCAGCACCATAATCCGGTGTAATTCTTAAAGGAGACATAACTGCAAAGAATAGTCTTGCTAACTTTCCACAATTCTTTTAGAAGACCCTTTGAAAAGATGTTATTTTGAGCTAATTTTATGATGGATGAAACAGTCAAAGCAAATGAAGTAAATCATGTTTTCCCTTTGACAGAAATTCCTTTTAAGTTTTTATCCAGTGAAAAAAATCCTAATAAACACAAAAAACATCTATCAGTTCTGTCTTGTGCAAATCAAATCTAAGGTACTTAGAAAAAACATTTTAAACATCAGAGATGTATAAGATCAGATTATAAGATGATATCTATTTGGTTTGGCTCTGAAAGGCAATTAAGTTACTAATATTACTTCTGTGAACATCTAGAAGGAATTAGAGTTCTCCACTCAAATTTGTAACAGAAAGAGTCTCGGGCATGATGTATGTACAGCAAACAAAGAACCAATGCAGTAGGTTTAGCTATGAAGGAGTGTTTTGGTTTGGCGGGTGTCAATATTCTACTAGTTCTTTAAAGATAATATTCACATATATGAAGTATATATATGCATATATATTTCTCCCTGTGGAAAATTCTAAAGTATCTTTAACAGAAAAAAAACTTAATAGATCTTGATGGAAGAATTTCTTGTTATTATCAGAGAATACATAGGATTTTTTCCCTTTAAATCTTAAATTTGAGCCATCATGATCTCCCTGATGTCTCTTTTACTCACTAAACCACTGATATCATAAATACTCTGTTATTATTTTATAAATACCCTGAGGCCATGAAGATAAAGTTATACTCAAATTTTTGAAGTGATAGGTATAACCTCTCCACCTATCCAAGGATGATCCAGATCTCTTAATTATACTTAGAGCCTAATGAAAATGTAGTGCATGTGTGGATTGTTCATTAGGGAACATTCTTTGCTAAATTGCACAGATCCTCAGTGTCATCCTGAATCTACCTCCAAGCTTTTCCTCAACAAGTCTTAGAAACCAACTGTGAAGAAGAGTTGGAATTCTGCATTACTTAATTATCAAGCTTGTACTATATTCCTCTAGCAATCAAACTGGAGCCTTGAAATTAAATCTTTATCTGCTAAATATAATATAATATTTTATGTTCATACATCTGCATATAATTTCACACTCTTTTCTTAAGGATTGGACTTAGATCTGTTTCATAGTTTTGAGAGGAAAACTTGTATTTTCTACAAACAGACTGTTGATGTGGGGTTTTGGAAAGAAGATAACAGAGTTAAAGTAAAATGACACATATGGTCAACATGGCTATTAAATTTCTGTTGTTGCTGACACTGATTACCTTGCTGTGACAGTGTAAAGTTTATCAATAGGTTATTTTTTCTTTACCCCTCACCAGTAATCTGGTCAACTACTAGTTGCTAGTGGGTATGAATCCAGGAATGACTGATAGTGGTAATATTCAAAACACTAACATAGAAAACTAGTGTAAAATATTCAAAATGACTGATGGTAAGCTTCAGCATAAACGGGAAATATTCACTTCTACTGGAAATATATCTGTAATCCCCAAGTATAACTATCAGGTACCTCAGAACTTGCTCCTTCTCTCTTTTCTATTAAGTTACATATTACATATATAGGCTCTGAATTAAATATATTTCAGATACATATATGTATAGGTGAATTTTTTGGCTTCTTACCTGATATTTCTTGAATTGTAAATACTTTATCAACATATATGATATTATGAGCCTAAAACTATTTTGGGCAGAATAACATATAATGTCAAGATAGCATGCTCATCTGAGTGAAAAAAAATCCACCATACTAGCAGTTGCACATTAACAAATATGTAAAACTATAATATTTATGATGATTGAGATAGACTTTGTGTAATATTTAGAAGGATATACATAATAATATGCATATTCATAATGAAGCGATATTTAAGCTGCAATTTGAAACAAAATAAACTGTTAGACACAGACTTTGTCACAGGAACCATGTAAAATTTATATTTCAAATTAATAGAACAAATATGCCATGTCCAGGAGTGAATAGTATGTTAAAATAGCTTAAAGAAGTTTAAAAAGTTGTAGAATCCAAGGGATGCATGCAGAAGAAAGGAAGAGTGAAATAAGATAAAATATCCTCAAAATCTTGGAAGGTCCATTAATAAGTTTGACTAGCTAAAATTACATAATCATATTTAAATATTACAATCATTCCTCAGTATGAATAATTGGAAAATATTGGGTCAGAAGTCAAATTTAACCTAAACATTGGAAAACCTGTTGAAATAAAGAGCAATTATATATATTTTTTCTTCATATGCTTCAGGTATAATTTTTCTTACTTCATGTTTGTTTCCCAAACATGAAACCTTTTTATACATTTAAGGGCAAATTGTTTCAAGCTATCTCTTTTACATATAATTAGGAATAATATATTATTAATAAAAAAGTTGCTTGTTTTTGAAGTCATCATAAAAGGATTTACATTTAATATGCAAGCATAAAATATAAAAGGGTTACTGAAATCTAATGATTATGAATGAACTACCTAAACATAAATTGAAAAGATAAATGAAGACCAACATTTACTGAGAACTTTATATCCATCATAACACATTTACTTAATTCTGTGGGTGTATTCAGAAGAGTGAATGTTGTGCTTAGTGTAGGAAAATGTCTTTAATTCTTGTACTGGGACTTGCATTCAGATCTCAAAATAAGGCTTTTTTTTTCTCACAGCTGGTGCACTACCCCTTGAGCCAGGCATCTAGTTCCACATTTTACTTGTTAATTGAAGATGGAGCCTCCTAAGCTTTTCTTCAAGGGCTGGCTTCAAAGCTCAATCCTCTGAGTAGTTCACATTTATGTGTATAAACTACTGGTTCTCAGCCAGTAAAATAGCTTTTTTACCTAAGCTAACCTCAAAATAAATTTGGACTTTTGATCCCCGTCCCCCTACTAAATCAGCAACATAAACTACAATGCATATGATTTAGCAGAAAATATTGAATCTACAGGTTTACAGATGTTTGTTACCTTAAAATATACTCCCATTGTGTAGCAAATACAATCAAAATATTTAAT
This sequence comes from Dipodomys spectabilis, assembly GCF_019054845.1. NCBI lineage: Eukaryota > Metazoa > Chordata > Mammalia > Rodentia > Heteromyidae > Dipodomys > Dipodomys spectabilis. Next base: position 20,931,004 of record NW_024870709.1, on the reverse strand, counting down.
ATACTTAATGTGGACATGGAACAAGGTTACCTGAAGGGTTGGGTAGGGTTGGGAGAGGTAATAGAGGATAATGAAAGGGGTGACCTGGATGCGATGATTATAGTCATAAACTGACATGTTAAATTGAAAAACCTCTGTTCAACTACCAAAGATAATTAAAAACAGAAAAAAATACTCTTAAAGGTTCTGAGTTTTTTACTCTAATAATTTTGAAAATATAATTGTGTGTGTGTGTGTGTGTGTGTGTGTGTGTGTGTGTATTTGTTACTGGGCTTGACTTCAAAGCTTTAGCACTGTCCCTGAGCTTTTTATTCAAGGCTGGCACTCTATCACTTGAGCCACAGCTCCACTTTGGTGATAAGAGTCTCACTGATGTTTTTGTCGGAGCTGTCTTTGAACCATTTTCCTCAGATCTTAGCCTTCTGAGTAGTTAGGTTTACAGGCATGAGCCACTGGTGGCCAGTTGAAAATATCTTCTTAAACCAGGAAGCCTAACAATGAAACTTCTGTGGCATGTAAAAAGTACCTACATATTAAAATACTTAATTACTGGCAAAAAAAAAATCTTAAAAGCTCAGTAGATACATGACTTTGATCTGAATATTTTTAACAGCTTTTACTGAAGACATAATAATTGAGAGTTCATATAAAATATGCCATATACTTTCTCTTTTGAAAAGAGTATTCTATTAAGACCAACAGCAGTAAAGCCTATCAATATATTTTGAAGTCAGTTTGGCCAACTTTATCATTCCCTTGGATATTAATAAAAACACAAACATAGGGGTGCTGTTTTTCTTGTGTCAACAATGAGTGGAAATTGCCAAAAGGGAGACAGAATTTACAAGAGGCTCTAGAGTTAAAGCATTTCAAATGTGTGATGCCTTGATGGTGAAATCTTTTACTTGAATCCCAGAAGAAATACGTATTAACCGAAATAACTCTACTGCAGTTAATTCAGTAAATGGGTGAAATCAAGCGGGAGGGTCGTTTGCTCAGGATCCCTTTGGCACTGTTGTTCAGATAGTTTTGTGCACAAGGATTACCTGCAAAGCTTGCTCACTGCTCCAACCTCTGCAAATGATGGTGCCAAGATATGCATTTTAACAAGTTCCCCAGATGATTCTGAAATGATCTTAGTCGCTCACTAAAAAATACAATGAGTTGTACAGATTATCAGAACTTTAACCTTCATGAAATTTAAGGGCTATTTCCAAACTTTTCTCTCTTTTAACTGACACTCCTCTCAAATTCATCTTTAAATTAATGAGTAATAACAGTAAGAACTAAAACATTAAGCTTCCTGAGCACCAGCACTGTTTTAGGCATGGTATTTGCTTTGGCTCTCATAATTCCTAACCCAGTTCTATGACACAGATCTTATTATTATGTCTACTTACCATGTGAGTAAATGGAGGTGAAGAGAAGTAAAATAGCTTGCTAGTGGTTGCAATACATTAAGCGGCAGTGTAAGAATCTAATCATGTTTATCTGAATTTACATAAATTGTTCATGATGCTGTTTGAGGAAGACAAAGTAAAATTAAAGCAGAAAATCAACAAAGAAAAAGTAGCTAGTAATTATCTTCAACTATTTTATACCAATTACATTCTTGCTTCTGTATTTCTGAATTTTATAATCACTTGTGAATCTCATGGTTTTAAACCAGCAGAAAAATTGCATCTGGCACCTTTACTGTATAGCAAAATATGTGGCACCAAAGTGTGGTCTCTCTTTCTTTTTTCCAAATACAGGTGGAGGTCTCAGTTTCCAAGTTGACCTTCAGGGTTTCTTGACTCTAGTTCTGTGTGTTTACACTATTGAATAGTCTGCTGACACCATTTTTGTTCATTAGATACAGACATTACAGAAAGTGATCTGGTACACTAAAATAAAATGAAATTAATAAAACAACCACCATTAGTGAGAAGAGTAGGTGGCTGCCGCACGGCTATAGATTGCACAGTGCATGTTTGTGAAGACACTGAACAATGTGAGAAAGTATTACCTGCCACCCTTTGTGATTCTGTGACACCCATGGCAAAAATTGTATCCTCCTTGACAGCACTAGAAGGAGAAAATCATTAATAGACACATATTCTGGCAAACGGTATCATGCATCCATTTGGGATTTCCATGAAAATAATATACTAGTCACTTGACATAAAATAAAATTGCATGAATTTTATCAAATAGGAATAAATCAACAAAAATTATATTGCATGACTCATTAAAATATTTTATTCAATTCTAGCTACTCAGGAGACAGACAGAATTATGAATTTGAAGATAGAAAATGCAAAATTAGTAAGTCCCTACCTTATAAACAAAATGTAACCCAAAAGCCTGGGGCATAGCCTAAGTGTGTTCAGAGAATTTTTTTAATCTCTGCAAATGTGGATTCTTTACATCTCCCATTGTAAAATGCACAGTATGGTATTAATGAAAATAGAAATATCATAGGTCATTCTTCAACTTATATTGCCATAATTGATAACATGAAGGACAAATCATTTTTCAGATAGGTACTTTACATCAATAAGAGATCTGACTTGAACTCTGATTAATGTGACTTTGATCAACCTTGCTCAATATTGAGATTTCAATATGAATTTTTAAAATTAATATCCTCACCGTGCTGAAATCAAACATTGATTGATTAAATAGGAATAAAATATGATTCATAAGAGTAATAAGAATTTACTAAGTTTGGTTTTTATATATAAACAATTCTTACAGCATTACATGCGAACATAGAAAAACTGAAATTTAAAAGAGCAATACTTACATGACACTTCAGAAAAAAAACTTTTTGAAGAAATTAATTGCAAATCATCATCAAAAATGTTTTTTAATTTTATTATTTTTTTATTGTGAAAATACTGAACAGAGGGGTTACAATTACATGGGCAAGATAATGAGTACATTTCTTATCAAGCATTGTATCCTCTTCCTTTGTTTCCCCTTCCCATCTTCCCATCCTCCCCCCACACCTCCCCACCCAATTCTCCCTCTCCTCTGCCCTCACCAAAATTGTAAAGTTTGTTTTCAACATAATGATTTGTACATCTCATTGTTGCAATGGGTCCACCTGTATATCCCTATTTAAACGATTTGTTTTTCCCCTTCCCCTCCACAAATTATACCAAATGTTCTTAAAGCAAACTCAAACATGTAATTCTCTTAGGCTTTCCCTTTTAAGGAAAATAAAAATAAACAACAAGAATATTTAATTTTCCCTATTGCCAATAAGTGTGTTTGCAATTGAAATTTAATTTAGGAAATTGGAAGTGATTGTGAACTTTGAAATTTGTATTAATCTTTTGGAAGAAAGGAAAGAGATACTTATTTTGTTAGACTTTGATAAACTTTCTAAGGAATTATACTATTTGAGCTTTCCATAGCTAAACCAAAGCCCAACAAATAAGTAGCAGGAAGTGGGTTCTTGGATGAGTGGCGGGTGGAGGCACAGTGAAACAGGAATAAAGAGGAGAAGGCAAAAATCACTATATAATACAGAATTAAGAAAAATAAGGGAAGGGGTGATTCAAAGGGGAGGGTGCAAATTTTGAAGGGATAACACAGATGAAGATGGGTTGTTTATATAAACTGCTTTGCTAAATGGAAAAAAATTCAATGCAAACCTAAAAATTAAAAATAGTGAGGGAAGCGATGGGTTGGGAGGGGTTGGTGAGCATATTGAAAGGTTTGACATTAATCAAGACAATGGTATTCATCAACAGCCTTTTTGAATGGCAACTTCTTTGTGCAGTTATTTAAAGACAAAAGATTTTTTTTAAAAAAAGCAGAAAGGAAGTAGAATGAAGCTTTTAGATTCTGATGGAGAAAAGAAGCTGAATTTCAGTGAGCTTCTCAGTCTGAATTACAACTCTATCTTATTTTGCCATGAGAACATGAGAATATTTCGTCTCCAGACAAAGCTAGGTAGCTAACCTAGTGGATTTCCTCATTTATGAGCTACACCTAACATGAATTATGTTTATTTGTAAGTTGAACTCTGTTTATGAGTAACCAGTGGTGAGTCTTTTTACTTAAGGACTATATTGAAAATGTCAAATCAATTTGGCTCTATTAATGGGATACATTTTCAATGTCTTAACAATCTGCTATCCTCATGGCATTCACATGTAAGTTCTTCATATAAAAAAAGATAAAAAGATCATACTTTATAATCAAAATCATTTTTGACTAAGAACATTCAATATTTTGATAGTTATTTAAACATAAATCCATATATCAGCCATATCTATGTCTCCCTGACAAAGGGGAAAATGATCTACTGTCAGGAATACTTGAATTCTGTATTTTCATTTCATTGAATCCATTTCATCTTCGTTGCCAATTCCACAATTTTATTCACTTTTTTTATTTTTTTTATTGTGAAAATACCGTACAGAGGGGTTACAATTACATGGGTAAGTAAAGAGTACGTTTCTTATCAAGCAATGTTGCCTTCTCCTTTGTTTCCCCTTCCCATCCCTTACCATCTCTCCCCACTCCACCCCTATCCCCTCCCCTTCCCGCGCCAAAGTTGTAAAGTTGGTTTTTCATTGTTGCAATAGGTCCACCTGTATTTCTTTCTTGCTATTGTTTCTAACATATTTATAAGATATTTCTTTGTTGCTTTGTATGTCCCTCCCCCACGGTATAACCCCTGTTTTCACTGTATTTGATGTTGGTATAATTTGGGGAGCAGAAGAGAAAAAACAAATCATTTAATTAGGGATACAGATTGACCCATTGCAACAATGAGATGGCTTGGGGGAGGTATGTAATTGCAGAGATGGGAGAGAAGGGATGGTAGGGGAAAAGCGAAGGAGGAGGCAACAATGCTGGATAAGAAATGTACTCATGGGGCTGGGAAGATGGCTCAGTGGTAGAGCGTTTGCCTTGCATGCTCGAGGCCCTGGGTTCGATTCCTCAGCACCACATAAGCAAAAAGAAAAGAGCCGGAAGTAGCGCTGTGGCTCAAGTGGTAGAGCGCTAGCCTTGAGCTGAAAAGCTGAGGGACAGCGCCCAGGCCCAGAGTTCAAGCCCCACGACCGGACCAAAAAAAAAAAAAAAAAAGAAATGTACTCATTACCTTGCTCATGTAACTGTAACCCCTTTGTACAGTATTTTCACAATAAAAATCTTAATTAAAAAATCTCTAAAGAAAGACTTTCATTTGGGCACATATGTAAAAACTAGTGTTCTAAAAATGTTTATTTTTGGTACTGGCTTCACATTTGATAGGATTAAAAATGAATTTCAATAATTTCCCTCATTCCAGTATTCCCAATATTGTCCCCATCTTTCAGTAGATTCATTATATCTTGTGCATCTCCCACATGGGAATTCTTGATTTACCAAGAATATATTATTCTAAAATTTACTATAGAAAGACAAAACAAAGTAGTTGGTAGCAATGACCCAAAAGTTAAGTAATATTACATGTGGGCCCATGAGTATTATCATATGTGAGCTGAAATGAGATATTAAGAGGTTAATTTCCCCTGTTGACTATTATCTAGAAAAAAGAAGGGAAGGACAAGGAAGAGAAGGAAAGAAAGAAGTGGGAAAGACAGGGAATGGATGGGAGAAATGAAATGAGAAGGAAAGGAGGATGAGAAGAAGAGGAGAAAGCAGGAGAGGGGAAGGGAAGAGGAAGAAGAAAGGAGAGGAGGCCAGGAGTGAAATGAAAGAAGGAAAGGGAAGGATGAGTTGTCAGTCCTATTACCTTGAGGTACATAAAAATAAAATATACTTAATTGTGGAGAGCTGTGGGAGCTGGCCAAAGATGGCGCGGCCACATGGCACGGCCAAGCCAAAGATGGCGCTGGCTTCCACCTTCCGCCTTCCCGATGGCGAGTGCTCTCTGTGAAAAACAACTCCTTATATGGCTATGGCTTGGCTCCTAGTTTGCTTCCGTGTTTGCAACCCTATTGGTATATGCCACGTGGCACCTCGGGATTGGCCATCCAGGAGGCTTATAACGGGAGTGCGGGTGCGGGGCAAGGAAGAAGCTAATAATCAAGGTTCCTGAATAAACTGCTTTGAGAAGAATCCCGGGTCGTGTCTTCCTTGCTGGTCGAGGTGGATGCGATAAGTGGTGGCCCGTACGGGGAAACTAACTTCACAAGGGATCCAGAACTCTTAGCAGTCAGGGTGGTGCACCGGTAAGTTCCCAGGTAAGTGGGAATCCGCGATTAAAGCGGGCATAATACGGGGCTCTTCTCTGTAGATAAAGAGAGAGCGGAAACCCGGGAAAAAATAAAGGCCTAAAGTGAAAGTAAGAAAATAAATATAAAAAATAAAAAAGGGAGTAAAAGAAGATAAAATTTTTATAACTAAGATGTGCGCCGCGACGTCGCATCCAATTTTTCTGGCCCTGAATGAGCTCCTATGCTCAAAAGGACTAAAGTTTAAGAAGGGTGTTTTACAGAGTTTCCTTGATGAATGCAACATTGTAGCTCCTTGGTTCATAGTGTCCGGGAGCCTTACAGTAGCCTCGTGGGAAAAATTAGGGAGGGATTTGGACTTTGCCTATGAACAGGGCACATTAAAGGCAGGAGTCCGCACCATTTGGAAACTGATAAGGGGCTGCCTGGAGGACCAGCGCTGCTGTGAGGTTATAGAAAATGGACAGTCAGCACTGGAGCAGTTACAGGAGGAGAGGTCAGAGAAGGCGATCAGTGAAAAGGGAGACAGTAGACAGGGCAAAAGGGGGCAACTATACCCAGATCTGTCTGAGCTGAAATCAGAAAGAGGAAGTTCCAGCGAGCTAGAGGAGAAAGAAGTGAGAGCACTTATTCAACAGATGAAAAGGAGTCGTATAAAAAAGGGAAAACATAAGCTAAGCCAACCTGTGCTTAATGAGGATGTGGAAAGAACTTTTGGTCAGGCCCCTTTAGATGACGTAAAAGGAACTTCCGGTCAAGTCCCCTTAGGTCCTCCTCCATATCAACATGGAGCCAATGGGCATACGTTTTGCCCGGATACTTGGCGGACTGCCGGAGCAGAACTCGCCTTCAAAGTTTTTCAAGACGGTAATCAACAGAGATTTCATGAGCCTCTAGAATTTAAAGTAATTAAGTCCCTGGCTAAATCTGTTCAGACGTATGGGATTACAGCCTCTTTTACCATAGCTCAAGTGGAGGCTATAAAGAGATACTGCATGACCCCCTCTGATTGGGCAAGCCTAGCATGGGCATGTTTGAGTCCAGGCCAATACTTGGATAGGAGGGCATTTATGCTGGAATTTTGTAATGAACAGGCAGCCATCAATCAAGCAAACGGACACCAGGCTTGGGATAGAGATATGCTCTTAGGACAAGGCCACTTTGCTAATGTGTGTGGTTTCCCCTTTTGTGTTTTTGGTAATTAACAACATCTCTATATGCTCAGATGATGTGTGTGCTTGCACTAATGAAACCTGCTATTATGCTACCTGCTGGAGTTCTCAGTATCTGTTAGCCATAGTTACACGCATTCTGCGTTGGGTGCCTTTGCCAGTAGATGCTTCTCAAGCTGTAACCTTGTTTAGACATAAGAGAGATTTTGGCATCACTGCGGCCATTGTAACTACTATAGCTGTGGCTGCTGCGGGTGCGACGGCTGCCGCTGTCGCCATGTCGCATACTGTGCAGACGGCTCAGACTCTAAATAACTTGTCGGCTACTACAGCCAGAGCTCTGGATTTACAACAAGTGGCCAATGCACAATTAAAAGGAGGACTGATGCTGTTAAATCAAAGGATTGACCTTGTGCAGGAACAGGTTGATATCATGTGGCAGTTGGCTCAGCTGGGATGTATTCAAAAATATGAAGGGCTTTGTATTACTGCTATTCGGCACTATAACTATACTCAGGCAGCAAATTTGTCTAAACAACTGTCAAGTTATCTTTTAGGCAACTGGACGGGAGAATTCGACCAATTGATGTTGCAGCTACGATCGGCCATTGTCGTGGTAAACTCCACCCGGATGGATGATGCCTTTTTACTAGATGTTTCCTCATGGATTTTGACAGCTGTGGATCATTTAAAGGAGTGGGCGGGATTAGGCTCCCTTATCGGTATCCTGGCATTGGTGATCTTGCTGTGCCTGTGGTGCATATGCTGGATTAGGAGCTTGCAGCGCAGGAGTATGGCTATGGTGGTCCAGGCTTTCACTGCCATTGAGGCCGGACAGTCCCCCCACGCGTGGCTTGCCACGTTAACGGAATAGCACAGGGTGTAAGGCAAATGCACTGCACTTGGGCAAACGCACTGCACATGGGAATCACTTCCTGGCGTGAGCCCAAGAAGAGCATGTTGGGCTGCAAGTGGGTTGATGCCCAAGATCCCACCTCTGCAAAAAAGGCATCGGACGGGCCTGGTCGTCACTGGGGGAAGCGCGCCCCTCAGGCGAAGACCAGTGCAAGGTCCTCTCATTAATGTTTTAGACAGAGGCCCAACCTCTACTCTTACCTGTCGCTTAATAAAACAAAAAGGGGGAGCTGTGGAGAGCTGTGGGAGCTGGCCAAAGATGGCGCGGCCACATGGCACGGCCAAGCCAAAGATGGCGCTGGCTTCTACCTTCCGCCTTCCCCATGGCGAGTGCTCTCTGTGAAAAACAACTCCTTATATGGCTATGGCTTGGCTCCTAGTTTGCTTCCGTGTTTGCAACCCTATTGGTATATGCCACGTGGCACCTCGGGATTGGCCATCCAGGAGGCTTATAACGGGAGTGCGGGTGCGGGGCAAGGAAGAAGCTAATAATCAAGGTTCCTGAATAAACTGCTTTGAGAAGAATCCCGGGTCGTGTCTTCCTTGCTGGTCGAGGTGGATGCGACACTTAATTACCATATTTAATAATGTGCATCATAAACATAATACCAGAACATTTGTTTCTAAAAAGAGATTTAAAGGTATTTCTCCACTTTCATACGCATGCACATACTCTCTCTCTCTCTCTCTGACACACACAGAAACACACACACGTAGTCCCTCCCCCACAGTATAACCCCTGCTTTCACTATATTTGATGTCAGTATAACTTGTGGAGGAGATGGGGAAAAACCAGTTGTTTAAGGATACAGGTGGACCTGTTGTAACAATGAGAAGTACAAGTTGTCATGTCCAAAACGAGCTTTACAACGTCGGTGCGGGGGGGGGGGGGGGGGGGGGGAAGGAGAAGGATTGGGATGGGGGAGAGGGGGGAGGCTGGGAAGGGATGTGAAGGGTAAACCAAAGGAGGAGGCTGCAATGCTTGGTAAGAAATGTACGCATTATCCTGCCCATGTAATTGTAACCCCTCTGTACAGTATGTTCACAAATAAAATTAAATTAAATTAAAAAAAATAAAAAAATTTAAAAAAAAACTTCCAAAATATGGGGCTGGGGGTTTAGCCCAGCGGAAAGGCGCCTGCCCGGCACACGCAAGGTACTGGGTTTGGTCCTCAGCTCTGGGGGAAAAAAAAAGCTACAAAAACTTCCAAAATAAAAACTTATTTCCTTCCAGAAATAGGACTGCTTGAGAAATAAATTGAATGAGAATTTTGAAGTTCAATTGTATTCCAGGATGCATAAAGTCTGAAAATGTTCTCTGCTTGATTCACTTCTTTCATAAATAGACCTCGTCACAAGAAATACATGTAACAGGAAATGTCAGTGTAAACATTGATATACTCTGTACAAATGGAGCTTCATTACCTTCCACTTCCAGTACCAAGTAACCATGGTTAACTGCAGCAGTTCCTGCATTGCATTGTACGGAATCCACCATGCCCTTAAACTTTGTCAGACTTTTGCTATCATGTATTTGTAAGAGACACCTAAAATGATTGGAAAATCAGCATTCCTCTTAGTTCTTTTTTTTCCTCTCGTGTTATTTACTGGTGCACAGCTTTTCTTTTCTGAAATTTATGTTTAGTCAGAGCCGAATTGAATGCCTCTCATCTTGCTAGTAACAGGGACATTCCATCACATGACCTCTACACTTAAGGGAATCCCACTACATCTCAATAAAGCAGGGAATTGATTTTTTAAGATCCTCATGTTAGCTCTCTAGATTTATACCATGTGAGTTTATTGTTGATCACATTTTTTTCCTTCCTCCCTTGCTTCCTTTTCTTCCTGGCCACATTATGACTTACCCTTTGAATATCCCTTCCTTCATTTCACTGTATTTCCTGTGACAATATAAGTTCTTCAGCCATAAGGCCTAGTAGCTTAAGGACCCAAAGTACATTCTGTTTACTTCCTGTGTATATTTCTTTAGCATTAGTAAGAATCCAAGAGAACTATCAGTGAAGTTAAAATTCTTGACAGTCTCTATACCAACAGAATGAGTCCCTATGCCAACAGAATGAGCTTAATGGTATTCAAATTCTATGATTTCCTAAGGAGGAATGTCTACTAGAACAATATGTGAGGTGATGTGGGCAATAAGTCGTGTTATTTATTTGAAATAACTATTCAATTACGCAATAGATATCACAAGGATACAGAAACTAATATTCAGCCATCTAAGTTTACTTGTAAGAAAAATCACTTCTCACAGCAAAGTCAATTTCATTCTTTGTTATTTCACTCCATAACTCAACCATCTTCCAATTTGGTGCCATGATCTCTTCACAGATAAAAGTGAGTTATAAAGTCAGTTAACTCAATTGTATACTCACATTTCTATTTAGTATGTGAGCTAAGGTAATTGACAGTTAATAGGAATAGAATGTAAATGTTTTAATGTTTGCATTTTGTCCTAGATTACAGACTTCTACCTATTTATCCTATTTACATAGTTGTAACAAAAGTATTAATTAATCGTATAGAACTTCCTAATTTATCTATGATCAGGAAACTTCAACATGTCATATCTAAATGATTATTTTTCAAAATATATACCCCTAAGTTTCTTGTCATAAATTAATCATTGTACAATTCTATATTAGTTTAACCACCTAACACTTAGAACAGAATAATCAAATTGTCACATCACAATAGTACAAATCAAACATATTCCCAGGAATCAAACTTCAGTAATGATTTGTAGTGTATTGACCCATCGAGGAAGTAGAGACATATTCAAAATCTTAAAAATGGCTCCATACGTCCTGATTTCTTAGACTAGAAATGAGAATTCTCTTTTCTCCATAATCAAAGATGAAGTCTCCAAGTGAGGTCACAGCACAGATGTGCATCAAAAATGTCTCTTGGTACCCCAGGTAGTTCTATACTTCACATTAACTCCTTCAGGAATCTGTGCTTCATAATTCAATTGAAACAGGGTTGTAGTTTCTATAGGCATTTTTTTTTTACAATTTCTTCAAATGACATTTCAGAGACAAACTTTGCTCTCTTAGCTAATCTCACTATTATTTAACCTATGCGTGCAGGTGATAAAATGAATAGACTATTATTTGCCTTCTTTTCTTCCCTTAGGAGGCAACCCAAGTAAAGAAATGCATACTAGGCTAGCTTATATTACTCCTAATATTACTCTTTATCTTACTCTCTCATCCGAACCATGATTTTGATTTATATGTAATATTTTCCCACAATTTGTAGTCTCTATAATTCACACCTCAGAGTTCTCATTTGTCCCTGTATCACGCTGATCTAACCTCTGTGTGTCTCTGATTTTATTTCCTGCCACTATTCAAATTGTATACTTCAGGTTTTACATGTTTTTGTTTTTCCTCTGCATTGCTTTTCTTTTATAAATAGTGATATTGCCTTTTCCCTTTCTTAGTTCAGAGCCCCTTTAGTCAGTTTTTATTGAAACACAAATTCTAGCTTAGGCTAAATCTAGTCTAATCCAAGAAGTCTTCCATCTCACCATTTTCTATGCTTTGTATACCCCATGCTTCAATTAATACATTGACCAGCCTACATGAACTATACAAGTTCTCAGAGTATCCTTTTTTGGTTTTGTTTTGATTACTATTTTATTTTGAGGAAAATTTCACTATGCTATCCAATATATCTTTGAACTTATAATCTTCCTGCCACATACTCTGCCTAATTTCATTTGTAGTGTTTTCTGAGATAAGCTCTCACTAAATTTGCCTTGGTTGGGCTCTACCTCTCAACATCTCATCTCTACTTCCTGAATAGCTGGTATTACATGTTACACTACCATATCGAGTTTATGGAATCATTTTTAGTGGGTTCACAACATATCTAATTGCTGCATTCCTAAAACGAACCTGTGTCGCTACAATAAACACCATGACTTTGTAAATAAACAGGAATGTCTAAATGGTTATCTAAGCATATGCTTAATGATCTAAAAATACTATGTAAAATAATCACATTTTTTAAATGTGATTTTAAAGACTCTGTACAAATTGCTGGAAAAATGGCAGTAATTAGGTAGTCAGTTCCCAGCACGCATTTGATAACATATGTAAGGATGCTGATGAAAATCTCTAGGACACATTTATGTCAGGATCCCATTGTTGATCAGGACTCATTATAATGAAGATTTCTAGGCCAATCCAAGGCCAAAGATATCAGAATATATGAAGATACATTCCCAGAATCTAATGTTTTCCTGGGAATTTCTCAGGTTGAGTTATCAAATGCACTGAAAATTTGAGAATATCTGGTCTACTAAAGATTGTAATCCAATTATAATTTAGTAAAGTAGAAAGACAAACACTAGTCTAAGAGTTATTCTACATAACTAGGACACAAATGTATACTTCATAAAGGTAATAATTACAGGATTCCATCACAATCACAATAAAAATAATCTATGTCATAGAGGAATACTTAGTACCATACAGATTTCACAGCAGGCAGCAAAATTGTTCAAAATGATGTACGTTTCCAGTATTTCATAGGCTCCAATTACCAAAAAACTACAAAAATTCCCTATTTGCAACACTTAAATATTTTATATTTACTAATATATTTATTAAAATAATTTACAAATATAATTCTGTATTTATATTTGTTATCTCTTGTAGGTAGGCTTTTCCTTCCCCAAAATATATGTTCCTTGACACTAAAGACTGAAAATCTTTAATAGTTCTGAGTGTTCATTGCAAATTATACGATGCAGGAACATAGTCAATGGAAAAAAATAAGTCAAATTATTTGTACTTTTGAGAAGAAAATTGTAATATGATATAAAAAGACCAAATAATGCTTATTTGTTTAATTAGATTAGACATAGTATATGTTATAATAAAACAATATAAATCATTATTTCATTATTCGTATCACATTTACTTGAGTCATTATTCCAGAATTGGAGCAGTACATTTATAATGGCTGGAGAGTATTGTTTCGTATGTAGATTGAAGGGAACATGAAGTCTAGGAATATGAGTGTGATGTACTTTGCCATCAGAAATAAGAAAAGATTTTTAATCTGACTTTTCCCTGGGGTTTTGTTTCATTTTACAGGAAGATATACTAGTATATATCTGAGACAAGCAGAAAAGGTCAGATAAGATGACATTAAGGAAAATGAATCCCAAGATAAGGACACAAGTGGTTTTTTCTTACTTGCTATTGTTTCTAATGTATTTATAAGGTACCACGTGATTTTGTCGTTTTGTATGTCCCTCCCCCAGGGTATAACCCCTGTTTTCACTGTAATTGATGTTGGTATAATTTGAGGAGCAGAAGGGAGAAAACAAAATTTTAAATAGGGATACAGGTGGACTCATTGCAACAATGAGATGTAGAAGACGATATGTTGAAAAACCAACTTTACAAGTTAGGCGGGGGTGAGGGGGATGTAATTGTGGAGATGGGAGGGAAGGGATGGTAGGGGAAAAACAAAGGAGGAGGCAACAATCCTTGATAAGAAAATGTAGTCATTACCTTGTTCATGTGATTGTAACCACGCTGTACAGTATGTTAATAAAAAAAACTCATTTAAAAAAGAAATAGGTATTTCTAAACTTATTACTGTAATTATTTCTTCAGTACTCGCTTTTATATTCTTAATTTTTCCCAAACCTCTCTGTAAGCTTCTCTTTAGTTTCTGGAACAGCCTTGTCTGTATCAATGGCTACGTACAGAGGCCATGAGTCTTCTAGTGTGTCATGCCATCTGATAAAATAAAAGAATTTAATTTTTTGTCAAATAATTTATAAACTTCAAAAACAAAAATCTTCATTTTGTTGTGCAAAGAAATATCTATGTACACTCCAAAAGAAGGAGGGAAAATGGTAGAAAAATGAATATGGTATGTTTTATACAGTGAAGAGTTCTTAGAGCCTACTAAATGCAAAAGAATATGTACTCAAATTGCATCCGGAGATCTACAATAGGGTAGATTAGTAAAGAAATCTCCCTAAGAAATACATATTAATATAAAAATAATACAAACAAAACCAAGTAGATAGATGATGATAATGATGATAGATAGATAAATGATATATACACATATCTATATCTCAAATTAACACATGCATTTTTAATAAAATATCATTTCCTTCAAAAACATTCTCTAACATAATTCCAGTTGGCTTAAAACCAACTTGAGTGGGCTGTTTATTTTCCTCACTTCTTTATATTATGCAATCCATGGTGGTCACTACCATAGATAAGTTTAAACTTCTTTTTTTTTTTTAATTTTTTATTATGAGAATACCATACAGAGGAGTTACAATTACATGGGCAAGATAATGAGTACATTTCTTATCAAGCATTGTTGCCTCCTCTTTGTTTCCCCTTCCCATCCCTTCCCATACTCCCCCCCCCCTTCCCCACCTGATCCTCCCCTCCCACCCCCCCCAAAGTTGTAAAGTTCATTTTTCATCATAACATCTTGTACATCTCATTATTGCAATGGGTCCACCTGTATCCCTAACAAACAAAGCTTAAACTTCTTTTGTCTTACTTTACTAGAAAAAGTTTGGTATAGGCTGGGAAGATGGCTCAATGGTAGAGCGCTTCCTTTGCATGCATGAGGCCCTGGGTTCGATTCCTCAGCACCACATAAGCAAAAAGAAAAAAGCCAGAAGTGGCGCTGTGGCTCAAGTGGTAGAACGCTAGCCTTGAGCTGAAGAGCTGAGGGACAGCGCCCAGGCCCAGAGTTCAGGCCCCACAACCGGACCCAAAAAAAAAAGAAAAAAGAAAAAGTTTGGTATGCTATTTTGCCATATTTTAGCATAGACTACTAGATCGCTGCGTCCTAACTATACTTTAATTTTAGTTGTCTTCAGTTTATGTAAGTAACAAAGATTTGCCCCAGATATGCAAGGGTTATCATTTCATAGGACACTTTCTTAAGAGAACTTAAAATAACAATTAACTTTTGCTTTGAGCTCATAGGGCAAGCAGTAATTTCACAAATCATAGTTCAAAATAGGCGAGAAAAATCATCACTCTCTTCATCGTTTTAAATATGGTGTTGTCTATCTTACACCAATAATATCAGCATGAAGGAATTACATAGCTCAAGGTGTCAGTCCTCGTTCAATCAGCCTAACCAAAGGGAAGGGTCATTTTATTTCATTTTCCACAGAGAAATTCATCCTTTAATCTTGAGTCAGATTCTAGATTACTGCATATAACTGATTTAAATGGCTCGGAGAGTGGTTGAGAATCCAGGCATTGTATGATATACTTGTAATCTCAGCATTTGGAAGTATGAAGTATGAGGATCAGACAAACATAGACTAAGTAGTGACATTAATTTTTAAAATTATATAGTATAAAATAGCATATAATAGGTGTATATCATATTTATGTATATAATATGAATGATGTTCATACAAATATGATGTGTAAACTGCAAAAATACACATATAAGGAACACAGAAACAGAGTAAGTAATATGGAGTTTAAATATTTGAAAGGAATATTTGAGGAAAATTTAATGGTGTTCCCATTAAAAAGTGTAAACATGAGTAGCTGGCTATTTAATAAAATTAATTTAGCACAGGAATTTTAGTTTGCCATGCTTGTTAATTTTTATGGATATGATCAACCTCTGATTTGACCTCAGACTTCATCTCCCAGTTTTGTTGTCATTTTTTTTTAAATCTATCTTTTAAAAGGATTTTGAAATTCAGTTGCTCTTTGTTGTCTGCTCTGGGACTGTATCACAACCTTGCAATGCAGTTTCTGCCTCACTGAATTTCTTTCACAGACCCTGTATTAGAAGATGAGGACACTTTCTTCCTTTTTTCCTTCCCTTACTCCATCTACATCAGGACAAAAAAATATCTTTGAAGAAGCCAACAGGGCTCCCCATCTCATGAAAGTGAATCGATTAAGTTTTTCTTTTTATTTTCTATAAACTTCATAAAGCATGAAGCTGCTGTTACCAATATCATCGGGTCAGCTGTGTACAAATTTGAAAGTCAGGTAATGTATGGCTTTAAATATAGAAACTATCTAGAATCCTTGAATTAAAAAATTAACTTCAAATTTAGTTTATTTTTAGTTGCTTTTTGTTAGCAAAAAGCATAGCAAGCTTATAGCTTGAAATAATGCTTTGTATATTGGAAGTTGTAGGAAACAGTACACATATATTACAAATATACACTATGCTATGACAGTTTTCAATTCTCAGGTAATGCTACAAGTTGACTAGAGTTTTTAAATAATGGTTGAGTACTTATTTTGAACTAGGGGACATTTAGAAGAGACTGCAGAAAGATTTGATACTTTCTTTAATCAAAGAGAATATTTAAGTCACTAGATGTTTCTTTTGCTCTCTTCCCTCCTTCAGAAAGAATAAATATCCAAATCTACACATATGAAATGTATTCTATTTATTTATAAAAATTATAATGATAGCCATAATGATTATTTTTAATGACTGCATCTTAGTGATGTTAGATATTCCTGTAGCCATGATAATTGTATTCTTGTTGAAAAACCTAGTTCTTTCATTGGCAATCTCAGGGAATGAAAATTTGAAGACAAATTCTAGCATTGAAAACTTATTATAAAAAGAGTGAAGCTTTGTAGCAATAGGAGAAAAATAAATTAGATGTAGCAGGAAAAAATAATTGAGGTTGAACCATATTAAGTGCTAGAAATCCAAATAGGAATCTCAGAAATAGAAAAAGAGAAGAAAAAAAGATAAAATTCACTTAGTCAAATAAACAAAAAAAACAAATATTCTGAAATTCAGTATAGATGATTTGTAATAATTTTCCTTCTATACATAGGTACATCCTAGGAATCATAAAAAGAACAAAGGCAAACAAGAAATCTTAACTGTATACATAAGCTAAAATGCATCACTGCTTCCAAAGAAGCAGTAATAGGAATAAAAAATGAGTTTGAAAAGAAACCACACAAGCAATACAATATCCTAACATACATTTATTGATTGATTGATTGATTGTTGGAAGTGGGCCTGAACTCTGGGCCTGGGCACTGCCCCTCAGGCTCTTCAGCTCAAGGCTAGTGCTCTACCACTTCAGCCACATCACCACTTATAGGATTTTCTGTTTATGTGGTGCTAAGGAACTGAACCCAGGGCTTCATGCATACACTCTACCACTGAGCCAACTTCCCAGCCCCAATTTAAAATTTTAATAGGAGATAATATGATTAAATTTGGAGTTATTTATTTATTTATTTATTCATGCATGTGGGCCTGGACCCTGTCCCATAGCTCTTTTCCTCAAGGATCTGTACCCCTTTGGGCCATAGCTCCACTTTCAGTTTTCAAGTGGTTAATTGGAGATGAGTCTTATGCAGATTCTGCCTGGGCTGACTTTGTATCTTGATCCTCAGATCACAGCCTACTGACTAGTTAGGATTGGAAGTGTGAGCCACCAACTCCTCAGAAATTTGAATCTTATATACAGTAAAAATATCACTCAAAATAAGACTATTTTCAAATTAACAAATAATTTATTATTATAGAATTATATATGACTCCATACAACACACACAAAAACGTAAAAGTGAGAGTGATGTTTTCACATTACAGATACCCAATAAAAGACAGGAAGTTATAATCAAAGAATAATAGAAGAGTAAGTTGTGAAAGAATTGGAAAATATTAAATATCATGTTTTATTTACTTAAGTCAGATAAATTTCCTGCATTCATTATTGCTATATAATAGCAGTAATTTGAGTTTTGGAGATAAAATAATAAAATTAAGTTGTTTATGAAATTGAAGGATGGATTCTACACCTTCTAGAAATGTAGTTAATGAAAAAAAATCGTTTAAATAATGAATTATTATAGAAAATGACTTACCTACGAAGGCATAGAAGAAATAACAAAAATGAAAATAGAAGAAAACAAGAAGCAATACTAAAAATAGATCTCTAAATTCAAAAATACCAACATTTACATTAAATGCTAATGCTACAAACACTGTAATTAAAAGGCTTAAATTACATAAGCAAATAAGTAATGTTCTCTATAAAAGACACAGTCCAATTGTAATGATATATTAATTAAGAGTAACTAAATGGGAATATTTAGTTATAATAAAGATTATTACTGGAGATAGGGAGGGAAATTTTAAAATAACATTAAATTATAAATTCAACTCAAGCAAAACTTCAAAAATAAAAGTTTGAAATAGGTTAAAGTAGAAGTAGACATGCATGCTATATATAAATAGTAAAAATAATTTATACAGAAACAATTATAAATTATAATTTGATTTTTAAATTATTATTAAGTTCATAATTATTCATATTCAGTATATATTTAATGTTTTATTCTCATACTTTTCAATTACTGGCTCCATTAGTTTTCCATAAATAAATTGTTGGCATTATCGACCTTTGTACCCAATGTATGACAGTGATATTTAATATCAAAATTTTAGCTAAAATTTATGTTAGGCAACAGTAACTTGCACATGTTTTGCATGTTCTATTACTTTATTCTGACCTCAGTCCATTTCAAATAGTGTGTTTAATAAAATAAAATTATCTGTCTCATAATACCTTCAAAGTATGAAACTTTTGTAATTATCTCACAACAAAGTGAAATTAATTCAGAGCAACTTCTCAAAACTGCTAATGACTGCATGATCAGGTAATTTCCTTGCTTTAGCAAACAAGGATAGAGTGCATTTAAATTTCATTTAACTTCTCTTTGATTAATGTATGCCTAATAGGAAAAAAAAAACTTCCACTGCTTTAAAACATTATTAGTCCATATTTCCATTGGTAGCAATTTAGTACAGTAGAAAAGCAAACTTTTATAATTACTGCTATACTCAGTAAATAATGAATGCTTTATTTACATAATTCCAAGCCCTATGTTCATTATAATATGACAAAACTTTCATGCACAAACTTTCAGGTATTTTAAATTTTAAATTTGAACAGCTTTCAGGTTTTGTTTTAAAATTGCTCATTACAAAGAATGACAATTTTGTTATTATAAATAGTCTTTTCATTATTGTTATAATGCTCTCTAAATTGAACTTTCCAGTAACATTTAATGAACAATTTTGTCAAACATTAAATTTAAATTTATTATACATAAATACTGTTCTTAATAAATATATTAAGAGGTGATTTACAGTAGTTTGTGCCATACATTGTGTTACTATGACAATCTCTGGTCAAATGGAAAAATACTTATTATTCAAAAATACTACAGGCGGAGTTCCGGGAAGATGGCGGAGGAGAAGCTGGAATCTGAACAAGCTCTTGCATAGAAAACAGTTTCAGAGTTCCAGTGAACAGTCCCAAGCCAGAGAATCACACCAAGTGTGCCATCACAGGACAGAGAGTTAGTCAAGAGAGGGGAAGCCAAGCAGACACATCTGAGCAGCTGCTGCTGCGGCGGCAGGGTCGCAGCGGCGACCACCGCCGCGGAGGCATACCTGAGACGCAGTCCGGGACCAAGGAGCCAGATGCAGCGGTGGAGCGGATTCTACTCAACACCAGCAAGAACCGACAAGGAGCTGACAACTTCATCCTGCACTTTGCAGACCAGAGACGACCCGAGATCCATGACTCCGCGTGAGTAGAAGCCCCACTTCCTCACTCCTCTGGGAGCAGAGGAGGGTAGGCCACCCCTCCCCCCCCAGCACCGGTGATCTCCATCTTGGATACCGACAAAGCTCGGAGGAGCGGCTAGCTCCAGCTCAGGCCTTGGAATAGAGCTAGTCATTTGGCAGGTCACAGGAACTTGGCGGCGAGGTGACCTCACAGACTCAGTTCCATCCAGGGAGGGGTCGCCCAGCTCAGGCACCAGCCATTGGAGTGGCTCTCCTCGCTGGGTGGCCAGAGCCAGAGGCTGCCCCTCCCTCTAGCAGCCACCACAATCAATTGAAAAACAGAAACCCTGAGAATGGCTCCAGGCTGGGTGCTGTGAGTTTTTTTTTCACAAAATAGCCCCAGGGAAAAGCTACTGTTCGTTGAAAGGCCTCAACTCTACCCAGAACCTAGCCTCATCACTGCATCCCCCTCTTTTGTGATTCTCAAAGCAGATCACCCTCCCAGTAAACTAACCTGGGAGGGGGATCTCAAAATCTTGGGTAAAGCAGAGCATTTTTCTGCCTGTTCCAACAAACTGACTTAAGAAACCAATCAAGCCACAGGACCTCAAGCTGACCAGAGACTCCAACCAGACTCTGGTTACAGACAAAAGGGAGATACAGGACTCTTCCCACCCATCCCAAAAAAAAAAAAAAAAAAAAATCAAAGAACTTTTTTTTTCTTCTTCTTTTCTTTTTTTCTTTTTCTTGTTTTGTTTTTTTTCATTTTTTGTTACCTTATATATATATAAAAAATTTTTTTTGCTTTTCTAAAACTTTTATTAATCTTTAATTTTTGCCTCTTCTGAAAAAATAATTGTTTTCCATTAACTTTTTTTTTTTTCTTCTCCTCTTATAATTTATATTTTAGGAATACGTGAATGTGTGTTTTCTTTTCTTTTCTTGTCTTCTTTCTCTTTTTCTTTCATTCTTAATTAACTTTTTGTTTTTTTTTCTAGCTCTACTGAACTTCTGATCTTTTCTTCTCACTTTCCTATCCTTTCCATCTTTTCCTCTTTGTTCATCTTTATGTGACTTAACTCTCGTTCTGCACATCCTCAGATAAACCCGTAGTTAACCAGTAGACCCTATCCCCCATTGTGTACACACTTAATCCACAAACTTATTACTCAATTCAAAACCTCTGAGACTTAAATTCACTAATAGCAGTACTTTATACCTATACAATATTTTAAGCATTTTTTTAAAGTTTTTCTCATCTCTTCTATGTCCCTCCCTTTCTCTCAACATATTCATATTCCTCTATAAATAGATGGTCTTTTAATCTCTAAAATAACATTAATTTTTACGTTTCTATTTTTTTTTCTGGTCTCTTTTCATTCCCCTTTCCCTTTCTTCTTTTTCTCTCTCTCCCTACTTACATCCTACCCAACCTATTTCCTGCATTGTGATTAGGACATAGTTAACTCTCCCTGTGCCTCCCCACACCAATCTATTCCTATTTTTTACCCACATCTCTTCCTAACCCTAATAATTTCTGGCTTTCCAAATTCTTCTCTGCGGTTCGAAGTCCTTTAACATATACTTGTTTGATGTCAATAGATGTATCTGTTGAACTACATTGTATCTGTAGACTATTGACTGTACAAATGCAAACTATGGTTGATGGTTGCCTTAAGATAGTGTTCTAGCACAAAACTGGTGCTATCTTCATCTCAAATGGGCAGAGTAAGCCGGAAAAACACAAGAAAAATGGCAAATTCGGGTATCTCAATTCCCAATCCTGATAATCAGGGGTTAGAACAGATAATGAATAATCCAGAGGAGAGTTCCCAAACAGCTCTACAAACACTGGTGGCAAACATGATAAATGAAAAGTTTGACAACGTACAACGGACTCTGTATGAGCGTGATAGGGAGAGAGAGGAGGCATCCCAGAAGTTTATACAGGAATATCATAAGCGTGAGGAAGCTACTCAAAAACTGATACAGGATTTGCGTGAACAACTTGAGAATACTCAAAGAGAAAGGGAGGAATGGCGTGAGCAGGCTGAGAACACTCAAAGAGATCTGCAGGAATCCCACGAACGGGAGGAAGCTAATCAAAGAGTAATACAGGAATTGAGAGACCAGGTAGAGAACACACAAAGATCACTAAAGGCATTCATGGAATCCATTAACAAAGAGCTGAAGGAAGTCAGGGAGACCACAAAGGGAATGCTGAATGGAACCCAACAGAAGGAATGGGAGCCCAAAGAAACCATAACCAATCAACTAAGCGATTTGAGGACAAACACTGAACACCAAATTAAGGAAGTAAAGAAATTCATACAAGACGTAAAACAGAGCTTCAACAAAGAACTTGAAGCCATCAAAGCTGACCAACTAGAAGGAAAAGAGATAAAAAACAAAGTAGAGAGTCTTGACAGCAGGTTAGACCATGCAGAAGATCGAATCTCAGGGATTGAAGACAGCCTAGATATTATAGAGAAAGAACATACAACCATCCAAGACAAGTCCAAGAAATATGATAGATCTATCCAACACCTGGAAGACACCATCAGAAGGCCTAATCTAAGGATAATGGGTGTAGAGGAACACCTAGAAACAGAAGTTAATGGTCTAGGAAATCTGTTTAACAGGATCCTAGCAGAGAACTTCCCAAACATGCAAAAAGATAGGCCTGTCCAGATACAAGAAGCCTTTAGAACCCCAAATAGACCAGACCAGAATAGGACATCCCACCATCACATTATAATCCACACAGTATCAACTCAGAACAAGGAAAAGATCCTTAAAGCTGTCAGGGAGAAAAGGGTAATCACTTATAAAGGGAAACCAATTAGAATCACCTCAGATTTCTCAGCAGAGACAATCAAAGCAAGAAGAGCCTGGAATGATGTATGCCATGCCCTAAAAACAAACAACTATCAACCAAGAATACTGTACCCAGCTAAACTCTCCTTCATAACTGAAGGCCAAATAAAAACCTTCCATAGCAAAGAAAAATTGAAACAATACATCTCCACCAAACCAGCCCTACAAAAGATTCTTAAAGATGTCCTACACATAGAAATCCAACAAGACCGCAATAAAGGCCAAGAAACTGCACCCAAACTGAGAATCCAAGAACCATAGGAAGAACCCAGTTTTCGCAGCCCCCAAGAAGGTAGATAACATGGCAGGAACTCCCAAATACCTCTCAGTCCTATCTCTTAATGTTAACGGACTGAACTCTCCAATTAAGCGACATAGACTGTCTAGTTGGATTAAAAAACAAGACCCTTCTATCTGCTGCCTGCAGGAGTCACATCTTGCCCGTAAAAACAAACACATTTTCAAGGTTAAAGGCTGGAACAAAATCTACCAAGCAAACGGACCGCATAAACAGGCGGGAGTTGCAATACTAATATCAGATAAAATAGACTTCAAATTAAAATTCATGAAAAGAGATAAAGAAGGTCGCTACATACTAATTAAAGGATCTCTCCTTCAGGAGGATATTACAATTCTAAATATCTATTCGCCAAACAATGGAGCACCCAAATTTATCAAAGAAACACTACTTTCCCTCAAATCCCATATAGATCCAAAGACATTAATCGTTGGGGATTTTAACACACCACTCTCCCCACTAGATAGATCAACTCGGCAAAAACTCAACAGAGAAACCGCAGATCTAAACAACTGCATAGATCAACTAGACTTAACAGACATTTACCGAACATTTCACCCAGCAGCATCAGAATACACGTTTTTCTCAGCAGCACATGGAACGTTTTCTAAAATAGACCACATTTTAGGCCACAAAGCAAACTTGTCTAAATTCAGAAACATTGAAGTTATACCTTGCATTCTCTCTGACCACAAGGGAATAAAGTTAGAACTCAACACCAAAAGCCACCAAAGAAAGTCCGGTATCACATGGAGGCTGAAAAACACACTGCTGAATCATGAGTGGGTCATGGAAGACATTAGAAAGGAAATTCAAATGTTCATGCTATTCAACAAAAATGAACACACAAAATACCAGCTCCTCTGGGACACAGCAAAGGCAGTACTCAGAGGCAAGTTTATAGCTCTGAGCTCCTACATCAACAAATTGGAGAGATCTGAAACTAACAATTTAATGACACATCTAAACCTCCTTGAAAAAGAGCAGCAAGATAAACCCCAATCCAGTAGACGGAAAGAAATAATCAAAATTAAATCAGAATTAAATGAATTAGAATCCAAAAAAACTATAGAAAGAATCAACAAAACAAAGAGTTGGTTCTTCGAAAAACTTAACAAAATTGACAGACCCTTAGCAAATCTTATCAGAAAAAGAAGAGAACACACCCAAATTAATAAACTCAGAGATGAGAATGGAAACATCACCACAGAAACAACCAAGATTCAGAACATTATAAGGGAATACTTCTCAAAACTTTATGCTAATAAGTTTGAGAACTTGACAGAAATGGACCTCTTCCTAGCAAATATTGACATGCCAAAACTAAAAAAAGATGAGGTAAACTATCTTAACAGGCCCATATCAAGCATTGAAATAGAAACAGCAATAAGAGACCTCCCAGCTAAGAAAAGTCCAGGACCAGATGGTTTTACGGCGGAATTTTACAAGGCCTTCAAAGCAGAGCTCACACCAATTCTCCTCCAACTCTTCAATGAAATTGAAAGAGAAAGCTCACTACCGAACACATTCTATGAAGCCATCATAACCCTCATCCCAAAACCAGGCAGGGACTCATCAAAGAAAGAGAACTATAGACCCATTTCTTTGATGAACATTGATGCGAAACTTCTCAACAAAATTTTGGCCAATCGACTTCAACAATTCATCCAAAAAATCATACACCACGATCAAACAGGATTCATTTCAGGGATGCAAAGCTGGTTCAATATACGCAAATCAATTAATATTATTCATCACATCAACAGGAACAAGAATAAGAACCACATGGTTATCTCAATAGATGCAGAAAAAGCATTCGACAAGATCCAACACCCCTTTATGATGAAGGCTTTGGAAAAATTAGGAATCCATGGAACATTCCTCAATACAATAAAGGCTGTATATGACAAACCTACAGCCAGCATTATACTCAATGGTGAAAAACTAAAGCCATTTCCTCTTAACTCAGGAACAAGACAAGGATGCCCACTCTCTCCACTTCTCTTCAATATAGTATTAAAATGCCTAGCTACAGCAATAAGACAAGATGCAGACATAAAGGGGATCCAAATAGGGAAAGAAGAAATAAAACTCTCCCTCTTTGCAGATGACATGATCTTGTATTTAAAGAATCCCATAGACTCCACTCCCAAATTACTCAAGCTGATTCAAAACTTTGGCAAAGTAGCAGGTTATAAAATTAACCCCCAAAAATCAATGGCTTTTCTGTATGCCAACAATGAGAAAAGTGTGGCTGAAATTAGGAAAGCAACTCCATTTGTAATAGCCCCACAAAAAATAAAATACCTAGGAATTAACTTAACTAAAGAAGTGAAGGACCTCTATGATGAAAACTTTAAAATCTTGAAAAAGGAAATCAACACAGAACTTAAAAAATGGCAAAACCTCCCATGCTCCTGGATTGGAAAGATTAACATCGTGAAAATGGCAATACTTCCAAAGGCTATCTACAAATTCAACGCAATACCTATCAAAATTCCACCCTCATTCTTCAAGGAAATAGAAGAGGCAATCCAAAAATTCATATGGAACAATAAAAGACCCCGAATAGCAAAAACGCTCCTCAACGGAAAGAACACTGCTGGAGGAATATCAATACCAAATCTCAAACTCTACTATAAAGCCATAGTAATCAAAACAGCTTGGTATTGGCATAAGAACAGACCTCAGGACCAATGGAATAGAATTGAAAACCCAGAAATGACCCTACAGACCTATAGCCATCTAATCTTCGATAAGGGAGCTAAAACAATAGAATGGAAGACAGACAGCCTCTTCAGTAAATGGTGCTGGCAAAACTGGTTAACTACATGTAGAAAACTAAAGCTAGATCCTTATATATCACCCTGCACCAGAATCAACTCCAAATGGATCAAAGACCTTGAACTCAAAGCAGACACTCTGAAAACATTACAGGATGGAATAGGAGAAACCCTGGGTCTCCTTGGCTCAGGCCGAAATTTTCTGAATAGAGACCCGGAAACACAACAAAACAAAGAAAGGCTGGACAAATGGGATTGTATAAGGTTGCAGAGCGTCTGCAGGGCAAATGACATAGCTAGCAAGATCAATAGAAAGCCCACGGACTGGGAGAAGATCTTTACTAGCCATACAACGGACAAGGGTCTCATATCTAAAATATACTTGGAACTCAAAAAATTAAACCACCCAACAACAAATCCTCAAAGAAACAACTGCCCAATAAGTAAGTGGGCGAAAGACTTAAAGAGAAGCTTCTCTGAAGAAGAAAGAAGGATGGCCAATAGACACATGAAGAAATGTTCAACATCCCTAGCCATAAAAGAAATGCAAATCAAAACAACATTGAGATATCACCTCACTCCAGTTAGAACAGCAAAAATCAAGAACTCTAACAACAACAGATGCTGGAGGGGATGTGGACAGAAAGGAACCTTACTTCATTGTTGGTGGGAATGTAAACTTGTTCAACCACTTTGGAAAGCAGTATGGAGGTTCCTCAAAAGACTCCACATAGAGCTCCCCAACGACCCAGCAATCCCACTTTTGGGCATTTACCCAAATGATCACAAACAAGGCCACACTAAAGCTACCAGCACAACTATGTTTATTGCAGCATTATTTACCATAGCTAAGACATGGAACCAACCCAGATGCCCCTCAGTAGATGAATGGATCAAGAAGATGTGGTATATATACACAATGGAATTCTATGCCTCCATCAGAAAGAATGACATTTCCCCATTTGTTAGGAAATGGAAAGGCTTGGAAAAAATTATATTAAGTGAAGTAAGCCAGGCCCAAAGAAACATAGGTCCCATGGTTTCCCTTATTTGCAATATCTAGTATAGGTATGAGTCAAGCGGAAAAAGTCAGATAATGTGATGTTAGGAAAACAAAACCTCAAATATGTATTTTAATGTTTTTGTTTCTTTCATGCATGTGTTTCTAACGCATTTATAAGATTATTTCTTTGTTGCTTTGTATGTCCCTCCCCCACAGTGTAACCCCCGCTTTCACTATATTTGATGTCAGTATAACATGTGGAGGAGATGGGGACAAACAAGTCGTTTAAGGATTCAGGTGGACCTGTTGCAACAATGAGAAGTACAAAATGTCATGTCAAAACCAGCTTTACAATGTTGGTGGGGGGGGCGCAGGGGGGGTATGATTGGTTGGGAGGGAGGGGGGAGGCTGGGAAGGGAGGTGAAGGGTAAACAAAGGAGGAGGCTGCAATGCTTGGTAAGAAATGTATGCATTATCCTGCCCATGTAATTGTAACCCCTCTGTACAGTATGTTCTCAAATAAAATAAAATAAAATTTAAAAAAAAAATACTACAGGCTTTCAATTTTATAGTATTTATTATTTTAAAGATATCTCAAAGCATCATTACTATGAAAAGTTGAAATGCTATAAATGGAAGGATGTGAATTTGATCAAAGTATATTTTATATATACATATGAAAAAATAACAGTGAAACTCCTTCATACAATTATTTTATGTTATAAAATGTAAATTAAAAACAAAATTAAAATTGATCTATAAAATGCTGAATGAAAATGAACTATGACAAGATAAATAAAACAGACTAAGAAAGGTATAGGAAAAATAATACACTCATCAAATTTTTTCTGCTGCTAACACAAAGAATAAATGAAACATTCACAAAAATACTCTAGATAAAACTTGATTCTGAAAGAAATGGTAATTTGACATCATCCCCCTCTTCTATAATCTACTTCAGAGCTGTGGGCTGAACAAACTAATTTGTCTCTTTTTACCTTATATAAGGAGTCAAAGTGAATCCAATTCACTACTGTATAAAGGAAGTTTCTACATGACTTGAATTAGGTAGGAAGTGGAGCCTGATAAGTCTGGGAGAAAGTGACAAAATGTCATGAGATAGGATGAATTCATTCTTACCTACAGATCCCTGGAGATGGCGAGAATTTCCAAATACCACACAAGTTTAAGATAGAAGACTAGGTAAACCCGTAAGTCAATTGAAAAAACGTGAATGAACCTCAATCATTACCCTTCTCTCCTCCATCATCATTCCAAAATGCAAAATTGGTATTTATCATCAAGCAATAATGAATCATTCTAGTTAGAGAATTATTCTCTAAAAATAATCACATAAACTATAGAAAATAAGCAAGACATTGTTAATCTGTTCTGTAACTTAGTTCTGTGATTTGTCAGTTTGTATAAAAATTGATCACTAAGGTCATGCAACCATAACTAACAGGCCCACTATGTTTTATTTTATTAATTTAAAAGCTTTACAAAAAATACCAATCAATATTTACTATTGCATTGCTCTTAAAATAATCAGCTTTAATCAAAACAGTTACTGAAAGTGATTGGTAACACTGTGGTGTTTGTGTGTGCATGCATTGATAGTGTCAGACTCTCCATACCTAAATCTACCTAGCTTAAACTATTAAATGATGGACAGTTGTTTACAAACAAATTCTTGGAAAAAAATACACATTATCTTAAGTAGGATGTTTCTTCTGATGATCCTTCAAGTAATTCTTGCTTTGGAAGATGGACAAAGCACATCACAAATACTATCCTTGCATATAAAAAATACTCTAAAGGATAAGTTCAATAATTCTCTGCTAAAATCAGAAGTGAGGAAAAGGGTGAAGTTGAGAAGGATTGACAGTGAGGGTAGTATCAAAAAGGATGGCACTGATCAATATGTATTTATAAACTGTTCTGTTGAATGACAAATCATTTGTATGACTACTTAGGGTAATAAAAATATATTTTTAAAAAAGAAGTGAAAAGCTAATCACAGAATTTAGATCTCAAATGGAACTTGAAAAATATTCATCTAGTTCTCTGAAAAGAAAATAGGCCACTTATTTATCGGGTAGTTGGTTTTTTCAGGATTTGTTGTTGGGGGATTTAATTTTTTGAGTTCTAAGTATATTTTACATATGAGACCCTTATCTGTTGTATGGCTAGTGAAGATCTTCTCCCAATCCGTAGGCTTTCTATTTATTAGCTATGTTCTTTGCCATGCAGAAGCTCTGCAGCTTCAGGCAATCCCATTTGTCCAACCTTTCTTTGATTTGTTGTTTCTGGGTCTCTATTGAGAAAATTTCGTCCTGTGCCAAGGAGACCTATGGTTTCTCCTACTCCATCCTGTAATGTTTTCAAGATGTCTGCTTTGACTTCGAGGTCTTTGATCCATTTGGAGTGGATTCTGGTACAGGGTGATATGTAAGGATCTAGCTTGAGTTTTCTACAGCTGATTAACCAATTTTGCCAGCACCATTTACTGAAGAGGCTTTCTTTCTTCCATTCTATTTTTTTAGTTTCCTTATCGAAGATTAGATGGCTATAGGTCTGTGGGTTCATTTCTGGGTTTTCAATTCTATTCCATTGGTCTTCAGGTCGATCCTTCTGCCAGTACTAAGCGGTTTTGATTACTATGGCTTCCTAGTAGGTAACAATGTTTAATAGGAAATGTACTCATTACCTTGCTCATGTAACTGTAACCCCTCTGTACAATATTTTTACAATAAAAACATATAAAAAGAATTGAAAGAATAAAAGAAAACAAGCCCAATCCAAACCACAATGACAGGTCACAAATAAGAACAGAGCTCAGCTCAGAACCCAGTTTCCTTGTCTTCCAGCCAGATGTCCTCTTAGCCATTTGAGTGATAAACACAATTCTGTTGCTAATTCTTTGGGCTTTAATCTGGAAAGATGTAAGTGGGAACTGGTGTCATAGTTGAGCAGACAGATCTGACAAAATATATGTAACTTTTTCTTCTGTGAGTCACTAACAGAATTTCTCACACTAATAAATGTAGCTTAAATGTCAGAATGTGGCAGGCACCCAGGGTTGTCACTCCCCCAAAATAACAGAGCTGTCAACACATCTTGATTTCCTCTATAATTAGGGAGATTTAGTCTATTAACCACTTGAATACCCAATGGGCAAATAATACATTCAGATAGCAGCACCTGTAGTAGCCAGAAATTGATTCTGAAAAATTACTTTTTAAAACAAGGCAAACAATATTTATAGTAAGTACATCTTTTCTTTCAAAGCACTTGTAAAGGTGTCTACATGCTACCCAAGCAAATTTACTGATCAATTTAAATGAACAATACTTCAGTCAACAAGGCACTTAATAGAACAAACTACATGTTATCTTAATTAATAGCTATTAAGGCAACATTTGGTTAATCAAGCAACAATATTTTCCTGTAATTTCAAATATAGCTAGTAATAGATTAATGAAGAGAAAAGAAAGAATGTAGTGAAAATTCAGTAAGGAAAATTAAGAAAAGTGAGGGAAGCGATGGATTGTAGAGATGGGTGAGAATGTTGAAAGGGTGAAATTGACCAAGATGTATTGTGTTCTTCTTTTCCTTATTCTTTTTTCTAACTTATTAAGTACTTGTACAAAGGACTTGCCATTTAACAAAGCAGTTTATGAATACAATGTGTTTTGATCAATGTCGATGTTGTCCCTTTCAACTTTCTCACCAATTCTTCCCAACCTATCCCTTCCTTTATTTTTCTTAATTTTGTAGGATATATATTGT
This sequence comes from Dipodomys spectabilis, assembly GCF_019054845.1. NCBI lineage: Eukaryota > Metazoa > Chordata > Mammalia > Rodentia > Heteromyidae > Dipodomys > Dipodomys spectabilis. Next base: position 20,900,363 of record NW_024870709.1, on the reverse strand, counting down.
ATTTTGAACTGAATTCATGTCCATCTGTTCCTCTTCATTCATCTACCACCCTGCCCTTGGCTCCCTACCACCCCACACAAGTAGCCACTACCTGTATCATTTGTAAAGAAATAGACTTGGGGAAAATTATATTGAGTGAGGTAAGTTAGGCCCAAAGATACAAAGTTTGTGTAATTTTCCTCATATGTGTGAGCTAAAATGAGCCTGTAAACTTTTATATACAACATTATGTGAAGTTGGCAGTGTTGCTCACATATTTAGTTGACAAGTTTTTGACAGGGATAATTACTTTTTGTAATACTTACTAATAAAGGATAAGAATCTAATATAATTGCATATGTGTTTTTTCCTTCAATATTATGTATTTTAATCTCATGAATATTCTTTTACTTTTTACTTTTATCTCATGAATATTCTTTTACTTTTTACTTTCTTGGTTTTTAAAAAAATAATTTTTTATTCCTGTGAAAACTCTTTAATCTGAAATATACTTCTTCTGGTACTCTGTCTTTCTGTTGATTAAGGTGTGCTTAACACAATTTTTGAGATTGTTTTACTTTTGTAAAAAATTGTTTTTAAATTGTATTTTTTATAAAGATGCTTTTTAGAGGGTTTACAGTTACATGAGTTTTGATTTTGCATGAACAGCATACAGTAAAATCTTGTATTTTTTTCCAATACGTTCTTTATTGTAAAAATATTGTACAGTGTAGTTACAGTTACATGAGTAATGAGTACATTTCTATTGATCATTGTTGCCTCCTCTTTTGTTTTTCCCCTACCATCCCTTCTTTCCCACCTACCCAACTAGCCCCCCCCCCCCAGCTGAAGTTGTAAAGTTCTTTTCTAATATAGTGTCTTGTACATATCATTTTTATAATGGGTCAACCTGTATCCCTATTTAAGGATTTCGTTTTTTCCCTTCCCCTCTAAAATTAGAAGAGTGTATATACAAGATGCAGAACACCAGAATCAAATACAGTAAAAACAGGGGTTATACTGTGGGGGAGGAACATACGAAAGAAACAAAAATAGATCACATGGCACCTTATATGTATGTTAAAAAATAGCAAGAAAGAAAAAAACACTTGCATCCCTGTCTTGGGGTTCATTTCACTTAACATATCTTATATGGTCATATGTACATAGCTTTTGACCTTTTCTGCTTGTCCCAGACATATACTAGTTCTTGCAAATAAGGGAAACCATAGGACCTATGTTTCTTTGGGCATGGCTTACTTCACTAATATAATTTTTTCCAAGACTTTCCATTTCCTAACAAATGGGGTGATGCCATTCTTTCTTGTGGAGGCTTAGAACACACACACACACACACACACACACACATACACGCACACACACATATATCACATTTTCTTGATCCATTCATCTACTGAGGGTGTCTGGGATGGTTCCATATCTTAGCTATGGTAAATAATGCTAGGATAAAACTAGTTGTGCTGGTAGCTTTAGAATACCCTTCTTTGTGATTGTTTGCATAGATGATCAGAAGTTAGATTGCTGGGTCATAGGGGAGATCTATGTGGAGTCTTTTGAGGAACCTCCTTACTGCTTTCCAAAGTGGTTGAACAAGTTTACAGTCCCACCAACAATGCAGTAAGGTTCCCTTCTGGCCACATCCCCTCCAGCATCTGTTGTTATTAGATTTCTTGATTATAGCCTTTCTAGCAGGGATGAGATGGAATCTCAATACCTAGGAGTTAACTAAAGAAGTGAAGGATCTCTACGAAGAAAACTTTAAAAACCAGAACAAGGAAATTAAAGCAGAAGTTAGGAAGTGGAAAAACCTCCCATACCCCTGGATTGGAAGTATCAACATCATGAAAATGGCAATACTTCCAATGGCACTCTACAAATTCAATGTAATATCTATCAATATTCCAAACTCATTCTTCAATGAAGTAGAAGAAGCAATCCAAAATTTTATGTGGAACAATAAAAGACCCTGAATAGCAAAAATGATCCTTAACAGAAAGGACAGTGCTAGAGGAATATCAATACCAAATTTCAAACTCTACTATAAAGCCATAGTAATCAAAACAGCTTGGTACTGGCACAAGAACAGACTTGAGGATCAATGGAATAGAACCAAAAACCCAGATATGAACCCACAGACCTATACCTACCTAATCTTCAATAAGGTAGCTAAAAAATGAGTGGAAGGAAGACAGTATCTTCAGTAAATGGTGCTGGAAAAATTGGTTAATCACCTGTAGAAAGCTCAAGCCTAGATCCTTATATATCACCCTGGGACAGAATCCACTCCAAATGGATCAAAAACCTAGGAGTCAAAGCAGACACACTGAAAACATTAGAGGAAGGAATAGGAGAAACTCTAGGTCTCCTTGGCACAGGACGAAATTTTCTCAATAGAGACCCAGAATCACAACAAACGAAAGAAAGGTTGGACAAATGGGATTGCCTGAAGCTGCAGAGCTTCTGCATGGCAAAGGACATAGCTAGTAAAATCAATAGAAAGCCCATGGACTGGGAGAAGATCTTCACTAGCCATACAATGGATAAAGGTCTCATATGTAAAATATACAAAGAACTCAAAAAATTAAATCCCCCAAGAACAAATCCTCAAAGAAACAACTGCCTGATAAATAAGTGGGCTAAAGACATAAGGAGAAACTTCTCTGAAGAGGAAATAGGAATTACCAATAGACACATGAAGAAATGCTCAACTTCTCTAGCCATAAAAGAGTCTTGCATTTTTTTAAAAATTCACTTTGACTATCCCTTCAAATTAGTTAGCTTAGATCATCTGTAGTTGATGTGATTATTGATATAGTTGTCTTTAAATTAATCATTTCAATTTACCTTCTGTCTGTATTGTCTCAAACTTTTGTTTTTCCTAATGCTTGTTTTAGGAATATATGATTTCTCATTTTATGTTTTTAACTGTTTTTTCTCTTCTTATGTTTAATTTACTGTTTGTTTATATTAGGATTTATAGTGTTCATCTTTAATATATCATATTCTAACTACAGATGATCAGTATTGCTGCATTAGGAGGGAATGCATTTTCGACTTTAGAGAATATATTGCCAAATGTGTTGAAATAGACAAACAGAAAGATAATTCTAAGAACAAAGGAGAAAATTCCTCTGGTGAATACAGGAAACTCCAATCTCTACCTTTGGATGTGCTTCAGTAAGCAATTGTATAATGTTCTCATTAATTTACATGATCATTCCCAAAGTAAATCCTTTTTCAGGAAAATATCAGACTAAAGCTTATCATAATAGTGGGCTCTATGTTGTAAAGCTCTGCAAATGGTATATTAGAGAATGAAAAAAAAGTCTACTGTAGCTGTTTGAGACTAAGTTTTGAAGTATAAGCCTGAAATAAAAAAAAAATGTAATAGGGGATTAGCCCTTGATGGATTCTCAGTATCTATTATTGACAAGAGCCATCATGCCCAGGAAGGTAAGCATTCACAGAACGATAGGTAGCTGACCTGGTGATTTGTGAATAATCTTCACTCAGGGAGAAGACAGGCAGGGTTCTACAACAGAGCAATTTTATCCTAAGTAAGCCTCCAGGATAAACATAATTGTTCTCTCTTTAAAAGGCTATGGCCAACATAATTGTTCTCTGTTTAAGAGGCTGTGGCCCATGTGCATTAAAAATGAAATAATAGTATGCTCTTCTGATATTATGATCTTTCTTTTAATCCAAGTATGGAGGAAGAAGCTAGTAAAATGTCACTGACAAATTGAAAAAAAAACAAAAACACAGATGGAATATCTGAGAGACATAGGTTCATGCCATGTTCTGAAAATGTGTGAAAATAAAGAAAATTTTTGGGGAGCCTTGGAGAATTTTTACCTGAGATACTCAAGAGTGTGATGTTGTAAAAATAAATACGGAGCATAAGGACTGATTGATACAGAAAGTGTATAATGCTGCTGCTTAGTGGAAATGAATTTCATATATTTGTGTAAAGTAGTTCCATTGGGAAAAGTAAAAAATATTGACATAATTACTGTGTCATATGTGCTTTGTATAATCCCATGTTTCCTTAATGAGATGTGTACTTTTCTATGATTATATGCAGAAGGGTTTGAGGGATCTTTTTTCAGATGTGTTTTAGTAGCATTCTGTTCTAGCTTAATGGGATGAATATCTGGAATAAATAGGAATTTGTTTTATATTGAGCACAAAAATGAATGGAGGAGAATAAAATATTGGTTATTTAGAGAATGAACTCCAGGATAATGAATCGTTTAAATAATACACATCTAGCATTTCTATTTTAAGGAAAGAACTGTAAATAGATTCTGTTCTCAACTGAAATAGATAGCCTACCAGAGTTTAAAAATAAGAGGTACCCAGGTTAGGGATTTAGCTCAGTGGAAAAGCACTTTCCTGGTAAATGCAAGGCCCTGAGTTCAGTCTGTGGTTCTGAAAAAAAAAGAAAAAAGAAGTTCCTTGGAGCATATATGTTGATCTAGAATAATACTTCTGTTCTTCATTGAGTGGCAAGACAGAGGTAAAGCTGTGAAAACTTTGATTAGACAATATCTTGAACTTGTAACACTAAGATATTAGCCTTCCAGATTAATATTAAACTAAATATTCCAAATATATAAGTACCAATTTGATACTGTAATGACTGGACTAAATGATTCTGTTAATACAACTGCCCCCATGCTGTCCTAAAGGAAAGTGCATATTGAGATATATTTGGGGAATTATTTCTAAGGTCTTTGGTCAGAATTTAAGACTAATTGGTCATAGAGAGAATTTTGAATATAAAATCACTGAAACATTTTTGCATGCACATGGACTTATTTATTGTCAAGAACTCTCATTTATGAAAGACATTTTAAAGTCCTTATTTCCTATATGCATTTTTTGTACTCTTACTTCTACAAACCCTTACTTATTTAATACTTGAAAGCATTTGATTTGTAAAATTAAATCTACATTCAGTAAGTTTTCTATTATATGACGATTTCTGTAGCTAATATTACCTCTATATTATGTCCAGTTGGTGGGTTTTGTGTGTTTTATTTATTTATTTTTGGTCTGTCACATAGTATGTATGGATTATAATGTTTCTTAAATTTTCCAAATAAACATAGCAAAAGTATCCAGCACTGCTCTCAAAGCAAATTTCAGAGCCTTTTTCTTGATCCAAGTGTTGATGCATAAATACTTTTTATTCCATCAGCTATTTTGAATTCATTGTTTCTTTTCAAGATATAATTAAGTGTTATTAGCTATTCTTCACACTCCATTCTTTAGGATGCATTCAGCAACCAACTTGGCCTTCTGGAAATCTCCTGTTAGTATCAGAATGCTCTGTGGGTAGATTTCTTTCCACTTATGACTTTTTCTAAATACAAACATATTGGGAACAGAAGTTGTTAATGTTGGCCTCTGTAAGATGTTAATGTATAATTAAAATTTCAATTAGAGCTTCTTTGAAGTTATTTTCATCTCTTCAGAGTAGTGATTCTTCTCTTGAATGTCTAAGGCCGCCCATCTGCATAATATGTACGTGTGCTATGTCAATTCCATCTTCAACAGCAAGAGTCCTTGGTTTATGCAAAGTCCTATCAATACAGCCAGCTGGCCAGGTGTTGAAATACTAGAAAAAAATGGTATCTGCATGAAACACACTTTTCCAGTTAGACTTACCTAAGCAATGTAAAATAAGAATATGTACAGCATTTATATGGTACTAGGTACTAAGTAATCTAGAAATAATTAAATGTATTCAGGAGAATGTATATTTACATATAGAAAATAAATCATTTTATATGAAGGATGATATTCTGGTATCCACATGAGGTATGGAACAAACACTTTCAGATATGTATTTGCATTGTTTCCATGTTGGGTTTTCCTGAGTAATCAGCTTGACTTTAAAAAGTTTAGAAAGGAACTGAAAGCATTATAAAGCAATGGAGAGTACTAGCTCTCTTCCATGTGAAAATTAAGTAACTTAATTGGGTGCTTTTTGTTTACTGAATGCTTAATGAAGCACTTTCAGTTTGACTTGTATGTATTTGTAAATGGCTCAGTTTTATGTTCACTGCTAGTCTAGCCAATTATACTCATAAAACCATATATAGGTTAATTTTCTTGATTCTCATGAAAGAATAATTGGACATCTCTTGCACCCAGCTTGTTGATTTGGTTGTTTTCATTTTTTCATACCTATTATCACTTACACAATTATAATTTGAAGTTTCTTTGACTTAATATTTTCTTTTCTCTTAATGTCCTTGAATTTTGACTTCCCAGGATATGTAACATGTAAAACATATTTTATTCACCATTGATGCTGCAGAATCAAATGTGAATAAAGTATGTTTCTTGTCTTCCAAAGATGATTAGCTGTTTTCCTGAACTTTTTCTTCCCAGTCTTCATGATCTTGTATCTGCCACTCAACAAGAAGCAAGCTCTTTTCTTTTCCTATTTAAACCTTACCATCCAATTACTTCCTGTATCTTCCCAACGTCCTTTCAATTACACGAATTTGGAAGAAGAAAGGGGATGTTATCAGCTTCTGGGTCCACCAATTTCTACTCAGACATTCCAGTCATTAAAAATATGACCCAAATTCCTTTGCTGCAAAGTTTGTATTCCCATGCAGATGTATGAAACAAATGTTCTCCATGCTGGAGGAATTGATCAAAGTTTATTCCATACATGTATTAGAATGTCATAATGAAGTTCATTATTTTATACAATTTTATATGCTAAAAAGGAAATCTGCAAAAGTTGTAGTGCAGAATGCCTGTAATCCCAATACTTGGGATGATTACAATGGAAGTTTGTGAGTTTGAAGTCAGGCATGCCTCAAAGTGAATAAATAAATAAATATACATAAATAAAATGGGAAAACAAGTAATAAAAACAAAAGAACCTACTAAAATTAAGTAATTCACTAATATCTCTAGAAAAGAATAAAAAACTTTGTTGAAAATTATGGTCTAGGATTTCAAATACAAATGGAGTGTTACATCCCATGACCTGAAAATCTTCTGTAATCTTTAGATTTCTATATTTCTACCTTAGTCTCATAAGTACAAATTGTTCAATTCTTATGCAAATGGACAGTAAATTGTCATTTTACTGTAATGGAAAGGAAAAGTGCCCAGGTTGGGTTCAGGTAAGTCACATTCCAAGTTAAATCAACTTGTCCATGTAGTATATGAAGAATTTAACATCTTCAAACCAGACTCTCTTTTCTACATCTTTACTTGAATCTCACACACAGCCACATATTTCACTTACCATAGTTTCCCCAGAACATACTTGACATGTGTTGATTTCTCACAACAGAAAATAATACATTTATATAAGTAAGATATGGATATTTTGATATAATCTTTGTCTTTTGAAAGTCTTCACTCTTTATATATGTCCATATATATATATATGTCATGTTTAGTACTTACTATCACTATAACCAACATGACATTCAAGATGCATCCAACTCGAATGTCTCTTTTCTACTGTATGTGTGTGTGTGTGTGTGTGTGTGTGTGTGTGTGTGTGTGTATGAGCTCTTTTAGGGCCTTACAAATGGTATATAAATGTTTTACCACTGAGTTATTCCTCCAGGTCCAAAGTATCCTCTTTATACCACAAAATCCTCAAATGTGCATCATTAGCAAACTTTTTAATGCATAGCTGGTAAAATATTATCCTTACATCCTGACTTCCTTTACTATCCATACTTGGTACTCTAATATTTTGCAACATATATCCAGATCCAGCAATCACCAACAAAAATCTTTTTTGGTAGCTTTTTATATTTTCAAAATAGAGATTCTTTCATCATTTTTCAAACTCTACTGAATGTCACTCATCTGAAATCAGTCTACATTCAAACCGTCATAGAATTTGCAATTGTGAAATTTGTAGGAGTTTGTACATAAAGGAAAAATATACTGATATTTAACCTTAATTTACACATCTCACTCTAAAGATATCCTTTTGATATGATTTATATGTAAAATAAAACTGTCAATACCAAGGAATATCACAGTTTAAAAACTAAAATAAATGCTCTACTCTCTGGAGAGAGAAAATTAAAAAAACTAATTGTCTTCATCTCTTAGGACACATGTGTCCATCTCATTCATTCTTCTAAGAAAGATACTTAAACATATCATTACCTTATATGTGTTCCCTATGAAATTAGAAGGTGGGATATTCATCCATAGAGATAATGCCTCTGGATTTCCCAGTCACATTAACTCTTGGGAATTAAATAAATAAATAATGAGCATTGAATCTTTCTTAGTAACTTGACCTGAGAGTCATTAATGTACTATTCATATATCCTAGATATATTTTTAAAGAATAAGTTAATTTTAGTCTAACATTTTCAAAATAAATATTGAAAACACAATAGTAGTTTCTTGAAAAGATTAATTCAAACATGAACAAGGTTTAATATCCTGTTACACTACCCCACCCCCTGATTTTTTCCCCTTTTAAACACTTTACAGGCTAACTGAGAACCAAAAGGAAAAAAAAACAGAGGCTGAATTCAAGATAATAAAGACTGTAAGCAACATTAGTACAAAGTATAAGAGTTTGTTACATCTATCTTAGGATAGGAATTTACATAACATGGCATGGTACTAGGAACGTATTAAGAGCTCTTAATAGCTGTGACAAAGCTTTAGAAAGAGAGAATTAACAACATATGACTAAAGCTGACAATAGCACTGCATTCTAATTTAAAACTAACAATTTTATGGGGGAAAACTAAATTGTGTTAAATTTTCATTTTACTAGAAGCACTATGTCAACATAAACCTCCATACTCACCCATCTTGTACAGCTAAGTTTTAAGTCAATACAATTCTGATTCTTTAAAATGCCAAATTTAAAATAAAATGAAAATAATGACAAGTATGATGACATAATTAGCACTGCATTGGTGAAATTGATTTATACTTAAAACCCTAAGAGACACACAGATGACCTCTAAAATATGAGTTGTGCAAGAATGCTATCTTTGAAAATGCAGATTTGGGCTGGTACAATTACTCACCTCTGTATTCCTAGTGACATGGGAGGTGGCAATCAACCATTGTTTGGGACCATCCCAGACAAAAAGTTTCTGAAACTTCAATTTCAATCAATTAACAAACTGAGAATACTAGTAGGCATTTATAATCCTAGTTACATTGGAAATGTAACCGGAGAATCACAGTCCAAACAAGCCTGAACAGAGACCTGATACCTTGTTCAAGAAAAATAAACACAAAGGGCAAAAATAACTAAAGCCGAAAAGAAAAAAGTAATAGAGTTCCTGCCTAGCAAACAAGAGTGTTGATTTCAAGCCCCAGTATTCCCTACTACTTCATGGTCATAAGAAGTCCCCTTCAATCCACTTCATGTGTGTGAATCACAAATAAAAATATTTGTCATGACAATGTTACTTTGGATATCAGATAATCCCTTTGTCGACTCCGTAGTGACACCCAAGCTTCAGTTCTAAGGACCTCACATCAAACGAAATTACAAAGTAAAATATCGTAGTTGCTACAGGATTTCTGTGTTTTTAGCCATTTTTCCCAGTATAAGATATCTTTTTGAGGGGAAGGTGAGTCCTTATACTTATTATATGTCACATGGAACACTTTAGAGGGATTATGTCCAGAATTCCAGGTTTTCTATAAACCTTATGATTATTATATGAATTTTCACAGTAGAGTAATTCTGAAGGACATAGATAGTGCCAATAGAACTGACTGTGCTCTTCACTATACACAAAAGCAGGACTTGTATATGTAGTTCACTTTTGTCTGTTTTAGTTGTATAATAAAATTAGCCATATATTTTATTTCCAATTAAATTTATAAATTAAATTTATAAAATACAGTCATAACTCATTGCCAAAACTTAAATGAAAGTAGTTATCACAATTTTTAGAGTCACTTGTTCACTCTCTTTAGTTAATTATTTTTTCGGTTGTCTGTTAAAATTTTAACACAACTTCAACTTCCAAAGCCTGACTAAAAATTGTCTTGCAGATGCTGGAGTGGCCTGAAATTCCTGGATTAAAAAACAAAACAAACTTCATATTTTCAAAGAATAAATTATTTTGAAGTCTAACAGCAAGTAATCCATATATCTTGACTGAACATTCAAATTAAATAAACACAAAGGGAGAAAAATGAACCCCACAATTAAGAACACCCTAGTAGAATATCATTAATTTTCTAAATCTTGGATAGACCCATGTATTATTTGGCAGATAATTCCTTGACTACATCAATAGCTATCACATATTTTAAGTTTTACTTGCATGCCAACCAGTCCTCTGACTTTGAGTCTGATATACAACACAATTCTGGATTTTGATACATCCACATTGATTCATGAAATCTGACTCTTGTAACTAAAGTAAAATGGGTAAAATACTCAACAAGCTCTTCAGAGCTTTCAGCTACCATAACTGCAATTTGAATTAATTAGTGTGATTTTTATAAGAAGAGTATATTTTTTAATGGAAAAAAAACTGTATCAGGGGAGGAGTGATGAGTTACAAACATAAATTCATTTAGGAGTGAGGACAAGGACAATTGTAACTTATGAAATAAATGACCAATGCAAAAATATGAAAAAAACATGTTTTGATGATAGGGTAAGATGGTAAAAATTGTAGCTTGAAAACTGAGATACAAAGTGATCACTATTACTGGTATATTAAAGTCCTAAGCACTAAGGTAACACTGGAGATGTAGCACATTAAGATATATTTGCAATAATGATGTCATTTATGCAGAAAAAAAAATTTCCCTACTCATAGTGTTTGAAAGATACTCTTACCTTTATGGGAAAATGTTTTTTTCTAAACATGGAGTAATTGACATTAAGTAAGAAAATTACATAGAAGTTAATGTTATTTGAAGTAGAAAGTAGATATAATAATAAATCGTCAATTTAAGAACAGTACATTTATTTTTAATACATTTTTATTGTAAAAATACTGTACAGAGGGGTTATAGTTACATGAGTAAGGTAATGAGTACATTTCTTATCAAGCATTGCTGCTTCCTCCTTTGTTTTTCCCCTACCATCCCTTCCTTCCCACCTCCACAACTACACTCCACATCCCCCACCCCCACCACCCCCGCCTAAATTGTAAAGTTCGTTTTTTACAATAGTGTCTGTACATCTCATTGTTATAATGGGTCAACCTATATCCCTATTTAATTATTTTGTTTTTTCCCTTTCCCTCCCTAAATTAGAAAAGTGTATATACAAAATGCAGGGCATCGACATCAAATACAGTGAAAACAGGGGTTATACCTTCGGGAAGGAACATACAAAGAAAAAAAATCACATGGTACATTATAAATACATTTGAAACAATAGCAAGAAAGAAAAAAAAAAAACATTTGTGTCCCTATCTTGGGGTTCATTTCACTTAACATCATCTTTTTTTTTTAATTTTTATTTTTTTATTGTGAAAATACTGTACAGAGGGGTTACAATTACATGGGCAAGATAATGAGTACATTTCTTATCAAGCATTGTAGCCTTCTCCTTTGTTTCCCCTTCACATCCCTTCCCATCCTACCCCCGCTCCCCCATCCAATCCTTCCTGCCCCCCCCCCACCAAAGTTTTAAAGTTCTTTTCGACATAACGACTTGTACAGCAGGTTAGACCATGCAGAAGATCGAATCTCGGGGATTGAAGACAGCCTAGATATTATAGAGAAAGAATATACAACTATCCAAGACAAATCCAAGAAATATGATAGATCTATTCAGCATTTGGAAAACACCATCAGAAGTCCTAATCTGAGGATAATGGGTGTAGAGGAGCACCTAGAAACAGAAGTTAATGGTCTAGGAAAGTTGTTTAACAGGATCCTAGCAGAGAACTTCCCAAACATACAAACAGGTAGGCCTATTCAGAATCAAGAAGGTTTTAGAACCCCAAATAGACCAGACCAGAATAGGACATCCCACCGCCACATTATAATCCACACAGGATCAATTCAGACCAATGAAAAGCTCCTTAAAGCTGTCAAGGAGTAAAGTTTAATCACCTATAAAGGGAAACCGATTAGAATCACCTCAGATTTCTCAGCAGAGACAATCAAAGCAAGAAGAGCCTGGAATGATGTATACCATGCCCTAAAGACAAACAACTATCAACCAAGAATACTGTACCCAGCTAAACTTTCCTTCATAACTGAAGGCCAAATAAAAACCTTCCATAGCAAAGAAAAATTGAAACAATGTATCTCCATCAAACCAGCTCTACAAAAGATTCTTAAAGATGTCCTACACATAGAAAACCAACAAGACCACAATAAAGGCCAAGAAACCACACCCAAACTGAGAATCCAAGAACCATAGGAGGAACCCAGTAGCTGCAGCCCCCAAGAAGGTGGCTTAAATGGCAGGAACTCCCAAATACCTCTCAGTCCTATGTCTCAACATTAACGGACTTAACTCTCCAATTAAGCAACATAGACTGTCTAGTTGGATTCAAAAACAAGATCCTTCTTTTTTATTTTTCCTATTTCAATTGGTATAACTTTTTTGTTTATTGTAAAAATACTGTACAGAGGGTTTACAGTTACATGAGCAAGGTAATGAGTACATTTCCTATGGAGCATTTTGCCTCCTCCTTTGTTTTTCCCCTACCATCCCTTCTCTCCCACCTCCACAACTACCTTCCCCCCCCAACACAAAGTTGTAAAGTTTGTTTTCAGCATAATGTTTTGTACATCTCATTGTTACATTGGGTCAACCTGTATTCCTATTTAAGCATTTTGTTTTTTCCCTTCCTCTTCCCAAATTAGAGAAGTGTATATACAAGATGCAAGGCACTAACATCAAATACAGTGAAAACAGGCATTATACTGTGGGGGAGGAACACACAAAGAAACAACAAAAAAATCACATGGTACATTATAAATATGTTAGGAACAATAGCAAGCAAGAAAGAAAAAAAACACTTGTGTACTTATCTTGGGGTTCATTTTGCTTAACATCATCTTATATGGTCATATGCTATTGACCTTTACTGCTTTTCCTACACATGTACTAGTTATTGCAAATAAAGGAAACCATGGGACTTATGTTTCTTTGGGCCTGGCTTACTTCACTTAAGTAGAAACTTCTCTGAAGAGGAAATAAGAATGGTCAATAGACACATTGTATCTACTGCCTTCAGGAGTCACATCTTGCCGGTAAAAACAAACACATTTTCAATGTTAAAGGCTACCAAGCAAAATCTACCAAGCAAACAGCCCCCATAAATAGGCAGGAGTTGTAATCCTAATATCAGATAAAATAGACTTCAAATTAAAATTTGTGAGAAGAGATAAAGAAGGTCACTACATACTAATTAAAGGATCTCTCCTTCAGGAGGATATTACAATTCTAAATATCTATTCGCCAAACAACGGAGCACCCAAATTTATCCAAGAAACACTACTTTCCTCAAATCCCATATAAATCCAAAGACATTAATTGTTGGGGATTTTAACACACCACTCTCCCCACTAGATAGATCAACTCCGCAAAAACTCAACAGAGAAACCGCAGATCTAAACAACTGCATAGATCAACTAGATTTAACAGACATCTACCGAATATTTCACCCAGCAGCATCAGAATACACGTTTTTCTCAGCAGCACATGGAACATTTTCTAAAATAGACCACATTTTAGGCCACAAAGCAAACTTGTCCAAATTCAGAAACATTGAAGTTATACCTTGCATTCTCTCTGACCACAAGGGAATAAAATTAGAACTCAACACCAAAAGCCACCAAAGAAAGTCCTGTAACACATGGAGGCTGAACAACACACTGCTGAATCACGAGTGGGTCATGGAAGAGATTAGAAAGGAAAGTCAAATATTCATGATATTCAACAAAAATGAGCACACAAATTACCAGCTTCTATGGGACACAGCAAAGGCAATACTCAGGGGCAAGTTTATAGCTCTGAGTTCCTACATCAACAAATTGGAAAGATCTGAAACCAACAATTTAATGAGACATCTGAATCTCCTTGAAAAAAAAAGCAGCAAGATAAATCCCAATCCAGTAGATGGAAAGAAAGAATTAAGATTAAATCAGAATTAAATGAATTAGAATCCAAAAAAATTATAGAAAGAATCAACAAAACAAAGAGTTGGTTCTTCGAAAATATTAACAAAATTGACAGACCCTTAGCAAATCTTATCAGAAAAAGAAGAGAACACACCCAAAGAAATTAACTTAGAGATGAGAATGGAAACATCACCTCAGAAACAACCAAGACCATTACATTTAAACCAGATCATTACTTGAAATATTTTTGTGAGCAGAGGTGAATCAAAAAGAAAAAGTTCCACAAATACTATTGAGGAATTATAAGTTTTATATCTAACGTTAGGCTTTTTTTCCCAATTCTCTTTACTCAAGAAAAATCCATCTTATCTATAATAAAATAGTACAATCTTTGAACAATTATAAGAAAAAACTAGGAATGAACATTTGTAATTTCTGAAATAAATTATACATCATCTGAACAAATACCTTATCAAATGTTTGCTACAATCCAATAATATAAACAACAAGTTTGAGAGTATTAATTAGCAATGATTGACACCTAAGCAGAGCAAGAATAATAAGTATCATTGGTAATTATTTTAGCAAAATTTTCAGAAAGATAAATAAAACCATCATCTCATCAGATAATTTCAACCCACATCCCTTCAAAAGAGTTTCTTTTGCTGAAATTGCTATTAGAAATTAAAACAGTATTTATTTTTCTGCAGCCCATTGCACTTAGTCTTTGATATGAATTTCCTCTATCTTCTGGAAGACTTATAATGTCAGTATGGGCCAAATACCTCAAAAATATAAATATTAAGTATATTCCACTCTTAGAAAACAAATGTATATCTTTATTTTGGAGGAGCATTGGGGCATTTCTAAAGTGCTAAATCTTAAATTATCTAGAAAATGACAAATGCAATACAAGTATAAAACATAAAGGATATTTCAAACCAAAAGATGAGAGGTAATTTTGGTTGTCACATGCACAAACATATATGGATATGCATATATATGGATATATACAGTTATTCATATAAATTTAGATTAATATGTACAATAACTGATATATCTCTGTTAGGGTTACTAAATTGACCTATCTGAGTAATTTTAATTTTCTTCTTATTTCTTACTTTATATATCAATGCCTTTTGTAACAGTTTGCTTATCCTCATCTTTTCAACAATCAAAAGTCACATTTTCAGTAAATGCTACTACTTTAGGTACTCTAATTCAACATTGAAGGAAGCCCTAACAAAGGAATTCCATATCTTGTCATTTAGCAACAGTAAAGATGTAGAGTTCAAGACTAGGGTTGGGTAAAAGGTAAATTAAGGAGCACATAGTGATAGCATTAAAATGAAAAGCTAGCCGGGTGCTGGTGGCTCACACCTGTAATCCTAGCTACCCAGGAGGCTGAGATCTGATATCACAGTTCAAAGCCAGCTCAGCAGGAAAAGTCTGTGAGACTTTTATCTGCAGTAAACCGCCAGAAAACTGGAAGTGCACTGTGGCTGAAGTGAGCTGAAGAGCTGAGGGACAGCTCCCAGGCCCAGAGTTCAACTCTGATGACTGACAAAAAAATGAAAATAAACAAATAATAATAAAATAAAATAAAAAGCATGAAAGTGCAGAGAATGAGCATATTTTTAGGCACTGACTAACTGATCCTCAGTATATCTCAGCACTGAAGATGTGCTAGAGACATTGGTAAGCAACAAATGCTAAACTGCTTGGAAGTCAAGCCAGCAGTCAAAGCCAGTTTCAGCCCACATGTCTAGCTAGTGTCAGAACTGGTAGTAGATTTCTGTGGGGACTTTTCAATATTTGGGCATTGCTGAATTATTCCAAAGCCTATTTGCATTCAGCTCTGCTGTTCTTGGAAACAGAACAGCATGGATCAAAGTAAAACTAGTCTAGGACTCTTGTCCCAAATGACTGTCAAGGTGAGTTGGGGAAACTAAACATCATTGTCTCTTTTCTGTCTCCATGAAACTTCCTTATATAACTCTATTTCTTCCGCCCTCCCTACTTCTCTCTCATCTTGCTCTCTGTCTCTGTTCCTCTTTCTGTCAAATAAACATGCATAAACACACACATACAAATAAGAATTGCCTTCCTATTTTAAGGTAAGTAATAGTGCTTTGCACTATGTATGAGCCCCCCAGGAGGAAATTCCTAAAACACACCATTAAATAGAAAATGAAGCAGCAGGTAAGGAAAGAGGAGATACATAGTCCTTAAAAGACACTTCTGTGACCCACACTGCATGAAGAGCTGATGTGAGAGAGATGATGAACATTTTTAGTACCAGTAATGCTGCTCTACCTCCTAAAGGAAGGCCAAAAAGATCAAGACTCTGAGACTGGAACAATGTTATGCATGACCTCTACATGCAGTGTCCCTGCTAACAAGAAGAAAATGGAAGAGAAACAGCACATCTAAGAAGAATCCAGATTACCTAATGAATATTGGGTAAGTATTTTTCAAATAAATTCTCAGTGAATCATTTAATCCAATTATGAGAGTGAAGATTCTAGTGCTGGTATTTAACTTATTTAAATAAGTAAAATAAGATATTGGTTCTGAATAGGAGAATATGATTCAGGGTTCAGTATTATTTTAAAAAAATGATAGACAAGACACTGATCAATGTTTACACAAAATTCATTAGCTTGTACACATATAATATATATTTGCATTTAGATACCTTTCAATGTTCTATAAAATAGATTTTCTGCCTTCCATTTCCTCCAAATTGTTCTCATCAGCATGATGGTTCATCTTCCAGAAGTATAGTGTAACTAAAACCACTATATGCTATAGTTTGCCTGTATCATGCATGGATTTATCTATGGAACACTAGCTTCAAGGGAGCAGTGTGGAGGTGTGAGCTTCACGAGACAAAGCCTAATAGGAATTGGTTATGGTCGTGGTTATGGTTACTGTGCAGCCCACAGAAGAGATAGTAGTTCTCATATGTCCTTAGTTTTCCTGAAGGCAAATTGTTGAAAATGTCCTCTACCCATCTTGAGCTTCCTATCTTTAGCTTCTGTCTTGCCACTTCAGTACTTTGCATTAAACTAACTCAGTTAGATGTAGAGAGAAGTCAGTTACTTTCATAAAAACCAAGTTTATTTTGATTAAATAATTTTAAAATCCTTCCACGGATACCTACATCATAAGTTTTTCATTATAGAACCCATCTCTATCTTTGGATCAATGATTTATTTCACATCTGTTGGCAAAATAAATAGGTCATAGACAAATAGAACTAGCTACTTACATTTTAAATGTGAAGTGCTTTATGACTTTCTTTTTTTTTCTTTAGTTCTTTTTTTTTGGTCAGTTGTGGGGCTTGAACTCTAGGCCTGGGTTCTGTCCCTGAGCTCTTCAGCTCAAGACTAGCATTCTACCACTTTATTCACCGCACCACTTCAGGTGTTCTGGTGGCTAATTGGAGATAAGAGTCTTATAGACTTTTCTGCCCAGGCTGGCTTTGCACTGTGATCCTCAGATCTCAGCCTCCTGAATAGCTAGAATTACAGCTGTGAGCTACTGGATCCCGGCTTGTTTCTTATTTTTTTAAGTTTATACAAGAAAAAAGATACAGAAATCAGAAACAAGGACAATAAGGAAAAACAAAGGCAAAAAAGGAAAGAAAAAAGAAATAACTGCAAACAGTACAATAAAAAACAAGCAAACAACTCAAAAACCTCTTGTTTCCATTTCTTGGAGTCTTATATATAAGTGTATCTGATTGGGGGAAGGAAAAGGAATCACAGAAATGGTGGGACAACTAGACACTATGTTGGAAATGAACTTTGCAAAATGTGTGGAAAGGGTTGAGGGTGGAAGTGGGAGGAAATGAGGGACAGGAAACACTGTTGAAAGAGAAATGTACTCATTACCTTTTTTTACTATAACCCTTCTGTACATTACTGTTAAAATTTAAATGTAAAAGTGTATTAGGATGAATTGTTAAACCATAAAAATGTAAAAATTAAATTAATTTCAGTAGGACTAGTAGATACTTCTTTGCATTTCTCTGAATATATAAACATATGGTACGTGTTCTGAATTCTTCCAAGTGTTTAACAATCTACCATTGTTCTGCTATAAGCATATTTTCAATCAAACCAAATTCCTCATGTAGATACCAGACATTGGAATTCTTGTAACTAAGAAAGAAGAATAATATCACCTACAGCTACTGCTTATAATCAATGTAGGTCATTAGAGACCTAATGATGATGGATGAATTAATGGTGGCAATTCTAAGGAAACACAAAGCACAACCAAAAAAGTGTATTACATATAGTCACTCTTCACTTACCAAGGTAATATAGTCTCCTGAAGGAGACTGGGTAAACTCTTAGGGAATAAAAGCTAGATGCTACCCAAATTTGCATAAAGGGGCATCTAGATTAGAAAAAGAAGTCTCTGCATAGATGAAAATGAACTAAGCAACTCAAAGGCAGCTATGAGAGGGAGGGAATGAGAGGGAAAGAGGGAACAGCTTACACTAAGCAAAAGAAAAGAAATGTAAACATCACCCAATGTAGAAGAAATAACTGTATTGTCACAGTTCATAGAATTCACAAACTTTATAGACTATGATAATGACAATTTGCCTTGTGAAGGTTAAAATGTGTTTGTGACTTTAAGTATCACTATTCCACAATACTGTGAAATATGTGGAATTTATGTAATCATCTAATCTCAATTTTTAAAAGGAGCATTAAAAAAGAAAAGTCTCAGAAAGATAAAGGATACATGTTTTCTTTCATATGTGGATCTTAGGCCTAAAATATATATATGTAAATAACACACAGGTCCAAATGCATATATATATATATATACATGAGATGCCATGATGTAACCCCTGCTAGCAAAATCAATATCACAAAATTGAAATATATCTTGATTATAGAACTTGAGTACTAAAAGGAAAAAGTCAGACAAAATGGAAAGAGGAATGGTGATCAATATAGTCATAATTTTCAATGTGCAAACATGAAAATAGAGCTGAGAAAGCTCATGGGATGGATGGAAACAGGATAGAAAGTGAGTGATGAAAAGGATGTCTGATCAAGGTTCACTGTATATATAAATCGAAACAGTAAAATAATTTGAAGATAACAAGAAAATCTCCAGTTAGAAAACAAAATCTATGGGCTGGGAAGGTGGCTCAGTGGTAGAGCACTTGCTTTGCGTGCCTGAGGCCCTGGGTTCGATTCCTCAACACCACATAAGCAAAAAGAAAAAAGCCGGAAGTGGCGTTGTGGCCCAAGTGGTAGAGCACTAGCCTTGAGCTGAAGAGCTGAGGGACAGAGCTCAGGCCCAGAGGTCAGGCCCCACAACCAGACCCCCCCCCCAAAAAAGAAAAGAAAACATGACCTATCTTAATGTGGTTTGTTCTATGAGATATGATAACTACTCTTGAAACACAGGAAAAAAGAATCTAATTATATTGAGAATTCTATTTAATTTGTTATACAGACAATAAGATAGGTGTATATATATATATATATATATATATATATATATATATATACATATATATAACCATCAAATAAATGAACTATGAAAGATTCAAAGTTATGTAATTTATATGAGGTCAAAGGAAGAATTATAAGGAGGAACAGCTGAGATCTGAACCCATTTAACTGTCCTCATATCAAATTTTTGCCCAGATGTCATGATATTAAAGTCTCATATAATTAGAAAAAATACCTGGATAAGTAACTGTTTCTTCAGTACAAAATGGAAAATCAATACCTGGGAAGATCCTGAGCATTACTAAAAGAAAGAAGAAACAAAAAAAGAAAGAAGGGAAAACAATGTATTTGAATAAAGGTTTATATTTGAATAAAGACTTCATTAACAGTATTACATACATTGTTTGGACTCATATGCTTATATAAAAATGTATTACTCCATTAATTATATTTTTAAAATTCCAATTTGTTTATCTCTCTGGTTGACTAAACTCTAAGAGAAACAGGTTCTTAAACAGGTAAGAATTTCTAGGTCTGGTAAATAACCTGCATCCATGATACACCTAGATAAAAAGCCAAATTAAAATTGGCATTAAGGGTGACACAACCAATGTTAAGATTAACATTCATCTTAAGAACATTTTAAATAATATGTCTTAGTGTTTTGTAAATGGTATGAAAAATAACCATAAATTTATTTTATCTGATACCTAAAGAACAATAGAAACAGAAGCTTATGCTTACACAAAATAAACTTTAAAATAATATAATTGATACTTCAACAAATTTGCAATTTTAAAAGAATCTTATTTTGACATTATTAATAAGATAATTAGAGGAAAATTATTTTGGATCTGGATGTCATTGATTCATTAATTTTTCTGATTGTCACTTATATTCACAAGAAATAAATGAGTAAGCTTTTAAAATGAGGAAAAATTACAAAGTCTGAAAATATGTTCTCACAATCTACCTGTCAGAAGTTTGAATTTCCATTCAGGCAGAGAGTGCAAATGTGAAAAATACCAGGTTACAAAAACAAATGTATAAACCGGGCGCCAGTGACTCAAACCTATAATCCTAGTTACACAGGAGGCTGAGATCTGAGGATCATGGTTCAAAGCCAGCCCAGGCAGGAAAGTCCATAAGACTCGTATCTCCAATAAACCACTAGAAAACCTGAAGTGTTGCTATGGCTTAAGCGGTAAAGCGCTACCTTTGAGCTGAAGAGCGTAGGGACAGCGCCCAAGCCAGAATTCAAACCCCATGACCGACCAAAAAAAAAAAAAGCAAATTGGTTCTGACTTGGTTAAATACTTATAGAAAACTAAAGTTAGATCCTTGTGTATCATCCTGCCCCAGAGTCAACGCCAAATGGATCAAAGACCATGAAGTCAAAGCATACACTCTGAAAACATTACAGGAAGGAATAGGAGAAACCCTAGGTCTCCTTAGCACAGGCCAAAATTTTCTCAATAGAAACCCAGAATCACAACAAATCAAAGAAAGGTTGGACAAATGGGATTGCATGAAGCTGCAGAGCTTCTACAAAGCAAAGGACATAGCTAGCAAGATCAATAGAAAGCCCACGGATTGGGAGAAGATCTTCACTAGCCATAAATGGATAAGGGTGTCATATGTAAAATATACTTGGAAATCAAAACATTAAATCCCCCAACAACAAATCCTCAAAGAAACAACTGCCCGATAAACAAGTGGGCTAAAGACTTAAAGAGAAACTTCTCTGAAGAGGAAATAATAATGGCAAATAGACATGAAGAAATACTCAAAATTTCTAGTCATAAAAGAAATGCAAATCAAAACAACACTGAGACACCACCTCAGCCCAGTTAGGATGGTTATAATCAAGAAATCTGATAACAAGAGATGCTGGAAGGGATGTGGCCAGAAGGAAACCTTACTGCATTGTTGGTGGGACTGTAACCTTGTCCAACCACTTTGTAAAGGACTAAAGAGGTTCCTCAAAAGACTCCACATAGAACTCCCCTATGACCCAGCAATCCCACTTTTGGGCATTTACCCAAATGAACACAAACAAGACCATACCAAAGCTACCAGCACAACTATGTTTATTGAAGCATTATTTACCATACCTAGGATATGGAACCAACCCAGATGCCCTTCATTAGATGAATGGATCAAGAAAATGTGGTATATATACACAATGGAATTCTATGGCTCCATCAGAAAGAATGACATCAGTCCATTTGTTGAGAAATGAAAAGACTTGGAAAAAATTCTATTAAGTGAGGTAAGCCAGGCCCAAAGAATCATAGGTACCAGGTTAAGTCTTATGGTTTCCCTTATTTGTAATAACCAGTATACTTCTGGGATAAGCAAAAAAGTTCAAATTATATTAAGTGAAGTAAGCCAGGCCCAAAGAAACATAGGTCCCATGGTCTCCCTTATTTGCAATACCTAGTATATGTCTGAGTCAAGCAGAAAAGGTCAGATAAGTTAATGTTAGGGAAATGAGCCCTAAGATATGTATTCAATTTTTTTTTCTTTCATGTGATTCTTTCTAACACATTTATAAGATTATTTCTTTGTTGCTTTGTATGTCCCTCCTCCATGGTATAACCCCTGCTTTCACTGTGTTTGATGTTATAATTTGTGGAGGGGAAGAGAAAAAACAAATCGTTTAAATAGGGATACAGGTGGGCCCATTGCAACAATGAGACAAATAAGCCGTTATTTCGAAAACGAACTTCACAATTTTGGTGGGGGGGGGGGGAAGAAGGTTGGTTGGGGGGGGGCGGGGGGGAGGATGGGATGGGAAGGGGAAATAAAGGAGGAGGCTACAATGCTTGATAAGAATGCTTGATATTACCTTGCCCATGTAATTGTAACCCCTCTCTACAGGATTTTTACAATTAAAAAAATAAATTTTTTAAAAAGTTCAAAAGCTATGTATATATGACTAGATGAGATGATGTTAAGCAAAATGAACCCCAAGATAGGGACACTAGTGGATTTTCCTTTCTTGCTATTGTTCCCAATGTGTCATGTGATTTTTTGTTTGTTTGTATGTTCCTCCCCCACAGTATAACCTCTGTTTTCACTGTATTTGATATCAGTGCCCTGCATCTTGTATATACACTTCTCTAGCTTAGGGAAGGAAAGGGAAAAAACAAAATGCTTAAATAGGGATACAGGTGGGCCCATTGTAACAATGAGATGTACAAGACACTATATTGAAAAAGGAACTTTACAATTTAAGCAGGGAGGGGGGGAAAGAGGGTGGGATGGGGGGAGTAGTTGTGGAAGTGAGAGGGAAAGGAGGGTAGGGGAAAAACAAAGGAAGAGGTAACAGTGCTTGATAGGAAATGTACTCATTACCTTGCTCATGTAACTGTAACCCCTTTATATAGTACTTTTACAATAAAATGCTTTTAAAAAAGCAAGAAATAACTTTTGGTTCCTTAATTTATTTTTAACACACTTGTGCACACACACACACACATATGTGTGTGTATATATATATATATATATATATATATATATACATAGCTAATTTAAAGATGTTTTACAGAGGGATTACAGTTACTTAAATCAGGTAATGATTACAATTCAAAATTCAAAATAATTTTGAAATACTTGCTCTCTCACAGTTTTTCAAGGTACTGTCTAGTATCACTGTTGCCTTTGCTCCACTATTTTTGTGCTACTACTTAGGCTCCCCAAAACAGATAAACTTACAAACAAGACAAAAGCTAAAGACAACAAAAACAGCAACAAAGAACAAAAAACCCTCTTGCTTCCATTTTTTTGTTTTGTTTTGTTTTGCATTTTGTCAGTCATGGGGCCTGAACTCTGGGCCTTGGTGCTATCCCTCAGCTCTTTGGCTCAAGGCTAGAACTCTACCACTTGAGCCATAGCACCACTTCCACCATTTTCTACTTCTGTGGTGCTAAGTAATCTAACTCAGGGCCTCATGCATGCAAGGCAAGCACTCTACCATAGAGCCACCTTCCCAGCCCCAATGCTTCCATTTTTTGTAGCTAATTTTAATAAATATAATTTTATGTGCTCATATGCACGTAGCTATTAAATCTTTGTGATCCTATCCTAAGAGTATCCTCTTTAAGTCTCACTGTATGGATGTCTAGAGACTTGTAAAGAACTATATTAAACAAAGTAATCCAGATCCAAAGAAATATATGCTGCATGGTTTCCCTCATTTGTGGTAACTAGACTGTGTTTATGCATCTACAAGTAAGCATACTGAAAGATAAAACACAAAAAATAAACCAGAATATGAAAAATTTATTATTTTATTTTGGGTAGTATTAAAGACAATCATACATGAAATCTTATTTCCAAATTCACAGAATATAGACTCTAAATCCTTCTCAGACTCAAATGCTTGAAACTACTTTTCCAAAGGCAGAGAATTAAGTGTGGAAAGCTGTGAGCATTACAGAGGGATAAAGAAAAGGATAGACTATGGAGGCTAAACGTGTTAAGCTACAAGGCCTAGGGACTTTGACAAAGGAGGAAGCAACATGACCCGGTCTACGTACCACTACATTCTAGAAGAAGTTCGAAACACCCTTGTCCTTTACTATGTAAATCTGATGTAATTGTAGATCAATTACATTAGATTTTGTCTCAATAATGCATTGTAAAATAAGTAAATATTCTTATATGATTAATATAATGCTAGTGAAAGGCTACTCATTGAGGAAGTAATTTCAATTTAAAGATATCTTTATATTTATAACAATCAATCTCAGATGTCATTTTTTTCTATTTTCCCAGAGATAATTTTCAAATTCCCTGTCAGGGAAATTTATTAATCTATTTTTTTATTAATTTTATTTTATTTTTTTGTGAACATACTGTACAGAGGGGTTACAATTACATGGGCAGGATAATGAGTACATTTCTTATCAAGCATTGCAGCCTCCTCCTTTGTTTACCCTTCACATCCCTTCCCAGCCTCCCCCCACCCCCCGTCCCCCCCCATCCTCCCCCCCCCACCAACTTTGTAAAGCTCGTTTTCGACATGACAACTTGTACTTCTCATTGTTGCAACAGGTCCACCTGTATCCTTAAACGACTTGTTTTTCCCCATCTCCTCCACAAGTTATACTGACATCAAATATAGTGAAAGCAGGGGTTATACTGTGGGGGAGGGACATACAAAGCAACAAAGAGATAATCTTATAAATGCATTAGAAACAAATGCATGAAAGAAAAAAACATTAAAATGCAAATCTAAGGGTTCATTTTCCTAACATCACATTATCTGACCTTTTCCGCTTGACTCATACATATACTAGATATTGCAAATAAGGGAAACCATGGGACCTATGTCCCTGGCTTACTTCACTTAATATAATTTTTTTCCAAGTTTTTCCATTTCCTAACAAATGGCGCAATGTCATTCTTTCTGATGGAGGCATAGAATTCCATTGTGTATATATACCACATTTTCTTGATCCATTCATCTACTGAGGGGCATGCCTATATGTGCAACACTCTGGTTGGCTGAACTCTAAGAGAAATACAGGCATGTGAACAAGATGTGAGTAAGTCACCTCGAATCCTCTTTAGACCTGAGTAATATATACATGAGTAAATATATCTGTATGTTAGATATACAAATAGGTGTGTTTTCAGATGTAAAAAAAATCTATAATCTGTGTCAAGGATTATCAAATGGGTACAAAAGAGGCTTGTAATTTATTCCACAGGGAAAAAAGTAGATATTAGGGGAATTAGCCAAATAAAATTAGTTCCCATGGAGATCTTTAGTCAGCTTTATCTATTCTGCTGCTAAGATCAGGACTTATAGTTAGAAAAGACAATAAGAAAAAAGAAAAGAAAAGAATTTCTATCCCTCCACAACAATGGCTCTATTTTTTTCATCTTAGAATTGTGGGGGATAGCAAAGATGGCCCTGAGAGGAAGTTGAGTGGGCAGAGCTGGATTTGTTTAGGTTCAGTGTGTAAACATCTCATGGAAGCTTAGGTGCATGGTAAGGTGTGGCCTTTCAGTGATTGGTTGGTTCCATTTCCTCTCCTCCCACACAGTCTTTTGCTTTAAAAAGGGGATGCTCCCTGTTAATAAACGAGTTCCTGCTTGGTTTGACTCCTGGCTGCATCTGATTGTCTCCTGGGCTACTGGGCTATGGGAAGCTGGGGAACGGGCGAGCAGCCGCACTTCACTTCACACTTACCTCTCCTCGGACCCCGTCCGTCCAAAGACGGACATAGACGGACCCAACATAGAATCATGAAAAAAAACAAATGAAATATTTCCTACTTTTGTTAGTTTTTTTTATTGTGAAAATACTGTACAGAGGGGTTACAGTTACATGAGGTAATTAGTACATTTCTTATCAAGCATTGTTGCCTCCTCCTTTGTTTCTCTCCTACCATCCATTCCTTCCCACCTCAACTACACTTCCCATGCCTAAATTGTAAAGTTCATTTTTCGACATAGCGTCTTGCAATGGATCCACCTGTATCCCTATTTAAACAATTTGTTTTTTCCCTTCCCCTCCCCAAATTATACCAACATCAAATAGAGTGAAAACAGGGTGACTAATTAATAGTTTTTCCAGGAATCAAATTATACATTATCAAACTGCTTTATTACCAAATATAGCATTTGTTTTAAGGTCTTGATCAATTTTATTATTTAACAGTCTATACTTTCTCAGGAATTTTATCCTAAATACCATTTGTAGTATATAATTTCATTCTAAAATGAGAACTCCTATAGTTGTATAATGTGCATATTTTCATAAACCGTCTCTGAATAAAAAATAATTCAACCAAAATTACATTTATATTAGATAATATTTTTCTCAAGTTGAATTCTTATTGTTTCTCATATAAGTAATATATTTTTAATATTAGACTATGAATAGAAGCTCTAGACATTCCTTATTTATACAATCTAATATTATCTAACTTTAATCATGAATAGTACATAATGGGATGAAATTTTTATCTCAAACACTAATAGAAAAATCAGTATCTGAACCTGAGCTAAAAGGCTCAAGGACACCTCCAAGTTGAGTTCAAACCCATTACCGGAAAAAGAAAAGAAAAGGAAAAGCACATGATTGATACAATAAACAATAAACAGTTACTGACCAATTTTGAAGTTAGGAAAGTTCTTTTTAGTCAAGAGAAAAATCAAGATATAGATCAGCATTTTCATGGAAGTTACATATATAATAAATTTCCACTTTCAATTATTTTGAAACTCCATTTCATAATTCCACCCTTTTTCGTGTGTGCCAGAACTCAAGATTGAACTCGGGGCCTGTGCCCTTTCCCTGAGCTTTTATGCCATCACTTAAGCAACAGTTACACATCTATGTTCTTTTGGTTATTAATTCCTTATAAGAGTCTCACATACTTTCCTATCCTGGCTGGTTTCCAACCATAATTCTCTTTTGAGTTTTTAAGATTACATGAGTGAGCTTACCAGCAGCCAGCCAATTTCACCCTTTATGTCACATAAATAAATAAAATGTTAGAAAGGAACACACACTAAAGAGAAATAACAAAGGTCCAACTATTGCTGGTTCTACAGTTTTTCTGTATACAGTAAAGCAATAGCACAGTCATATAATTATAAAAGAGGCATTCCTGATGAAAGGTTTTGGTATTGTGTAATTGTATCATGTAGCATCATATATTAAATGCCAGGTTAGACAAAGCAGGCTTTACTTAGAGTTAACAAGGGTCCATTATACTACATGACTAGTCCTGAATGATGACAAATCAGATGAAAAAGGGAGACTATCAACCAGAGTCATTAATAGCTAGCCTGTAAAAATGCCATTATAGAAATAATTTTAAAATGGTAATCTCTATCAAGTACAGACTTATATAGTTTGCCTAATTTCTAGTGCTTCCAGAATTTCACTGGATGTTGAAAGAGGACTAATTTCAAAGAATTTTGGCCATGCCTTTCTGTATACTTTTTTAAATTAGATTTGGTGATATTTTGTGAAGATGAGTGAAGAGTGTGATTTGGAAGAGAAAATCCTAAGTCACATTTGATTCCTACTTTGTCATATGAGCCTGGTGATGACATGAAAGCTGTCAAGATTTCCATTCTTTCCATTCTGTCACCTGGCATAGATATTAAAGAGACACATTTATACTTTCTTACATTGACCATTTTAAATTAGTTGCTGCTTGTTTTGTTGGTTTTGTTGTTGTTTGTTTGTTTTCAGCAGGTCCTGAGACTTGAACTCAGGGCCTGGGCACTGTCACTGAGCCTGTTTATCCTCAAGGCTAGTGCTCAACCACTTTGAACCATAGCACCACTTCCAGCACTTTCTAAATTGTTTATTGGAGATAAGAGTCATAGACTTTCCTATCCAGGCTAGCTTTGAGCCTCAGTCCTTAGATCTCAGCCTCCTAAATAGATCAGATTATGAGTGTAAGCCATTGGCTCCTGGCTACTACTGTGTGTGTGTGTGTGTGTGTGTGTGTGTGTGTGTGTGTGTATGTATATATTTCTCTCTCTATATATAAACATACATTATCTTAATACATATACTAATATATTAATCAATTAAATTTTAACCACTTAATCATTAATTAATTAATATAATATAAACTAATATATTAAGATAATGTATGTTTTTTATAAAGGTGTAATACCTTGGGATTTTTATCTCCTGAGCCTTTAAGTTGCTCTGTGTCGCAAAGCTTTGTGCTTTATCTTTGCTTCCATTTTGTTTAGTAGAGAGGTGCATATCAAAAATGAAAGTGGGATCTTTCAGGTGAAACAAAAACAATGGTGAAAAATGAAATCAGATGGTAGTGAGGACTTAGGTGTGTATTGTCTATCAGAACCGTTCTTTTGTCATTCCAATCATAACACAAAGTGAGCAGAGTAATGAGAAGTGAACATTCATATTTGCAATGTGAAAATTTTTGCTTTATCTACCAAATCCAGTACTATTATCCCAACTACATAATAATAGGGTATAATGATTTACAGGGAAAGAAATTTGTCTTTATAAGCAGTAACTGACATATCAACTACTATAAAAATGTTACATAAAAGAATGTACAATATCCTTGTATTTCAGTTTTAGCCCCAACATTTAAGCCTATTGAATCACTTAGGCAAAGCAAACTGAAGAAAAATAAAATATAATAAAAATTAAAAATTAAATAAAAATAGTATGTAAACATTAATGACGGATTTACTGCAAATATGAAAAATGACTAAATACAATTATAATAAAATATAATATAGAATGAGTATATAGAAAAATTATAGATAATGTAGCTATCTATTTAAAGAAGCTAAACTATTAATCATTGGATTTTATGGAATCAGAGTCTTCTTTTCTTAACTAAGATAAAAAACATGAAAGATGCCTTCATTTTACAAGTGAAGAAAATAAAACCCCAAGATGTCAAAATTCATGTCCAAGGATATAACTGAGAATTCATGCTTTCATTTTTAATTAATTATGAAAACTAAGATTTATTGTGACATTTGTATATTACATATTTCGATCAAATTTACTTTACTTCCTCGCCCTCTCCCCAGAAGTAGTCCTCTCTTATTTTATACATTTAAAAATAAATGCAGATTCTACATATGAGAGAAAACAAATAATACTTGTCTTCCTGAGTTTTGCTTATCAACACAGTAATTTCTATTTTCAGACAAATGATAAAATTTTATTTTTGTCTACTTTATTGCTATTCTAAGATGATGTACAGAGGGATTACCGATAATGAGTTGACTTCCTTTCATACAGTGTCTTCCCTTCCCTCATTCTCTCCTGATCTCTCACCCACCCATGAATTATATAGTTCACTTTCATCAATGTCCAGTGAGCTCAAGTGCTGCACTTTTTTAGTCTTTTTCCCTCGAGTTTTGTACTCTCCCCCAATCCTTCCAAAGATATGCACATCATTTTATATGACTGAAAAATAATACTCATATATCTATTCATATATCCATTCATCTGTTGTTAAATTCTGATTCCATTGTCAATAGTGCCACAATAATCTTAGGTAGTACAAGTTGTCATGTCAAAACGAACTTTACAACTTTGGTGGGGGTGGGGGTGATATTGGGTGGGGGAATGGGGGGGAGGCTGGGAAGGGATGTGAAGGGTAAACAATGGAGGAGGCTGCAATGCTTGATAAGAAATGTACTCATTATCTTGCCCATGTAATTGTAACCCCTCTGTACAGTATGTTCACAAAAAATAAACATAAAAAAACCTAGTCCTAGTTATAAACCTAGAAAAAAAAGAAAAAAAATAAATTCTTCATTTTTAATGTTCTTCAGTTCCTTTCAGTTCAAGCACGATTTAGACATTTAGACAAAATTTAAAAAGCAAACACTAACTACTCTTTCTATACAATAAATTTCAGTCTTTTTGTACCAGTTGATAAAAGATTTTTTTCTCAAAGTCTTATTTTATTTGTTCACTAATTTATCTATTAAGACATACTACTTTAAGCTTGAATGTGTTATTTTTTAATATATGTTTAAAGGAACAACACATCTGTCCAGGACTTTTTTTTATAAGTAACCAAGCCTCTCACATGACAACTATGTGGGTATATTAATGCAGAATCAGTGGCTAATATTTTTGCTCAATTATACATGTATTTCTTTACGATAGCAATTTGAACTATTTGACAGGTACCTTTGGCATTGTCTATTTCAAAATGATGTATAAATATGATTCAGTAGTCTTTGCATTTGTAGGTTTAGAGATATTAGTTTACTAAGTAAATTCTTTTTCCCTAAATAACAAAGTGTATTTAATTAAATAATGACAAGAAATTTTGTTTTTATAATAATATGAGTTTCATTTATATTGCTATGGGACTAAAGTGCTCCAAATTGGCTAAATGGAACTGGCAAAGCAAATTTCAAAAATTAGATGGTAATTTATATCATATTCTCACACAGAAAGTTAATTGAATTCCCTCAGAAGTTTCATTTGAAATATTCTTGTGGTTTTGTTTATTCTAGTGGTTGATTACAATTAAGCATGGGCAAAATAACAAATCTCCTGAGTATTTGGTATTATATTCTGTTTAATGGATTCACTTGAATTGTCCTGTATTTAAAATACATTTTAGTGTTTTTTAATTTTCCTGCTTAGAAAATAATTTTCCTAGTGTGTTTCCCCCTAACTTGCTATATTTTGCATTTATTTTCTTGGTTATAAAATCTTGTGTACTTAGAATTTAAATACCTTTTGTACACAAAAGTGATGGTAAGGGGGAACAAAGGAGGAGGCAACAATGCTTGATAAGAAATGTACTCATTACCTTGCTCATGTAATTGTAACCCTTCTGTATGGTATTTTCACAATAAAAGCTTATTAATAATAAAATAATATGTATACAGATAGTATTTCACTGCCATTGCCTTCAAGAGATTTCTGATTAAAGCCATATGTGGTGTGTGTGTGTGAGTGAGTGTGTGTGTATTCAGTCCTCTACCCAAAGTGCATATAATATTTTATTCAGGATAAAAATAATTAAACTAAAAAGCAAAACTGAGTCATCAGTTATATGAAAAGAATAGGGGATTTTTCTCTTCATAAAATTAAGAATCAATTGGACTATTATAAGACTAGTAAAGGAGTAAACTGTTTGACTTCTTCTTCCAAAAAAAAAAGAAATGTTAATCACTTAAACTATATTTTGTTAAGAAAATATAAGTGTAACATTGCTTGACTTTTTCAAACTCTGGAATGTTTCTATTGTTGATTAATCTATTTACACTACTCACTTAGATGTTATGTCAGATATTTCAAACCTTACTCATCACCAAGATATGGGTACATGTTAGGAACCTTAGAATCCACATGTTAGCCATTGGTGAAACACTTGGGTAAGAGTCACAGAAGAACAAGTGTAAGGATAATGAGCAAGCTCATGTCTGTACAAAAAGGGTAACCCACAAGAGTTATCTAGAGATATGCATTGACTGTTTCTGATTTTGGTCTCCTTTATTTTGTGTATAAGTATATCTGATTTGGGGAAGGAAAGAGGAATCACAGAAATGGTGAGACAAAAGAATGAAACAGAGATACTCACCTACACTACTTTGAAAATGGATTTTACAACTTGGGGGGAGGGGAGTGGGAAAAGAGGGAAAGCGATAGAAAATGAGGTAGAGGGTAATATTGTTTGAAAAGAAATGTACTCATTACCTTATTTATGTAACTATAACCCCTCTGTACATCACATTTACAATAAAACGAATCTTCAAAGAAACAACTGCCCAATAAATAAGTGCGCTAAAGACTTAAAAAGAAACTTCTCTGAAGAGGAAAGAAGGATGGCCAATACACACGTGAAGAAATGCTCAACCTCTCTAGCCATAAAAGAAATGCAAATCAAAACAACATTGAGATACCACCTCACCTCAGTTACAATGGCTATAATCAAGAACTCTAAAAACAACAGATGCTGGAGGGGATGTGGAGAGAAGGGAACCTTACTGCATTGATGGTGGGAGTGTAAACTTGTTCAACTTCAACCACTTTGGAAAGCATTATGGAGGTTCCTCAAAAGACTCCACATAGAGCTCCCAGCAATCCCACTTTGGGGCATTTACCCAAATGATCACAAACAAGACCATACTAAAGCTACCAGCACAACTATGTTTATTGCAGCATTATTTACCATACCTAAGATCTGGAACCAACCCAGATGCTCCTCAGTAGATGAATGGATCAAGAAAATGTGGTATATATACACAATGGAATTCTATGCCTCAATCAGAAAGAATGACATTGCCCATTTGTTAGGAAATGGAAAGTCTTGGAAAAAATTATATTAAGTGAAGTAAGCCAGGCCCAAAGAAACATAGGTCCCATGGTTTCCCTTATTTGCAATAACTAGTGTATGTCTGAGTCAACCAGAAAATGTCAGATAAGTTGATGTTAGCGGAGTGAACCCAAGATAAGTATTCAATTTTTTTTCCTTTAATGCAATTGTTTCTAACATATTTACAAGATGATTTCTATGATGCTTTGTATGTCCCTCCCCCACAGTATAACCTCTGCTTTCACCGTATTTGATGTTGGTATAATTTGTGTAAGGGAAGGGCAAAAACAAATCGTTTAACTAGGGATACAGGTGGACCCATTGCAACAATGAAATGTACAAGTCGTTATGCCGAAAAACGAACTTTACAACTTTGGTGGGGGAGGGTTTGGGGGGGGGAAGGAGTATGGGAAGAGATGGGAAGGGGAAACAAAGAGGAGGCAACAATGCTTGATAAGAAATGTACTCCTTATCTTGCCCATGTAATTGTAACTCCTCTGTACGTTATTCTCACAATAAAAATTAATTAATTAATTAAAAATTTAAAAAAAAGAAATGTGCATTGAATACTAAGAGAATGGTCAGGGCCTGGGAAGGTGGCTCAGTGGTAGAGCGCTTGCCTTGCATGCATGAGGCCCTGGGTTCGATTCCTCAGCACCACATAAGCAAAAAGAAAAAACCTGGAAGTGGCACTGTGGCTCAAGTGGTAGAGCGCTAGCCTTAAGCTGAAGAGCTGAGGGACAACGCCCAGGCCCAGAGTTCAGACCCCACGACTGGACCAAATAAATAAATAATAATAAATAAATAAATAAAAAACTAAGGGAATGATCACAATATGACAATGCACTGTCAAGAACACAAATCACACACTGCTGCGTTCCTTGGTAATAACTACCTCCTCTTCCTCTCTGTCTGGCCTAAGACCAGTTTTTGCTTATGTTATTCTCTCATCACTCTGATGAAAGCATCTACTTTTTCTGCATTGGAGCTGCTGGATCAACAAAGGAAGAAAAGGAATGATAACAACCTTTTAGTAGCTGACCTGGGCTCGCTTTTTTCCTATGAAGCAACATCTGTACCCACAATGAAGTATCTTCTTCTTCAGCTTCTTTGTCTCCTGGGCCAGGTGTTTGTATGTCAGTCCAAGAGGAAAGGCCATGTACCCCATATACAACCATCATCACTAAGATCAAAGGTGAAGGCCATTCCTCTGGGGTCCCCGATCATGCTGTAAGTTCTAGTCTCGTCATGCTCTTCCTTTCCTGCAATTTTCCCCTCAGACTTCAGTCTTCAGCATCTGATACACAGATGGCACTAACAACCCAGATCAACCTAATGGAGAGCTGAAGTGGGAAGCAATGTTGACCAGAGCAGAGACAAGAGACCGGACACAGCACGAGGCCTTAAAATTTGGAAATGATAGACTCACAAAAAAACGGAAATGATTTATGGTTAATTTGAAAAGCTCCTGGTTACTGTGTCTTCAGTTCAAATCCATTATTCATTGAGCCTTTATAACTTGGCAACTCCAATTTAATTAGCAAGTAGCCGTTGTCTCCATTTAAAACTGCAAAGTTGAGCAGGACCTAGATAGAGTTATATCATTTCAGTAGAATGAGGCAATACGCTAAATAAAGCAGATCCAATGCTTAGATTTTTAAGAGGGATTAACAAACTTTTTAGTTCTCTATTTGACAAAAATACATCCTGAGACAGGCGTAAATTAAAGAAACTTAGACTTTAATAGTACTTTCCAGAGGAATTTCATTGATTTTTCAGAAAGCAATTTAAGACGATAGCCCCCTAACACACATATTCAAACACACACAGCCCATTTATGTATGTACAGATGTGAGTAAAGAGACAGTATGAGAAGGGATGGGAAGGGAAAACAGAGGAGGTAACAATGCTTGATAAGAAATGTACTCATCTTGCCCATGTAATTGTACCTCCATATGGTATTCTCACAATAAAAAAAAAGAGACAGCTTATTGCTCCTAATAAGACTATGTGTTAAAAACAAAGGTCAATTCACATCTTTAGAACTGCCTTTAGGTGAAGAATTTAAGATTGTTTCCAACAAGGTGGGACATTTCTATAATGGCAGAACTTGGAGTTAGAAGCAAATAGATTGTTAGATTGATGGCAGTCTACGCTACATAGTGAGTTTCATGACAATAAACTACTAAAATGGACCTTGCCTCAAAAATAATAAATTATAAATAATTGATAGATATAGAGATAGGCAGGTAGGTAGGTAGGTAGGTAGGTAGACAGGTAGATAGATAGATAGACACATAGATAGATAGAATTTATAGTATAGAAAATAATTGTACTACAATATCCTCTTTACAGAAAAGAGAAGAATGTTATTTTATAATGTAGCTTCTTGGTTCTTAATTATCTTTAAAATTACTTTTAGGGGAAATAAATATTTTATGTTAGTAAATTGAAGTACACAGAAAAATTACTAAATATTTTAATCAAGAAAATATGTCTGTCCCTGAATATTTCCAGCCAGCACTCAAGTAGCAGAAAATTGTCATTAAGAGGAAAATTAAAATCAGAAATTGAACATAAAATGATGCATAAGAAGAGAAGGTGAGCTAATGAGGGTGTGAGAGGACAGTGAGAATGTGGATAATTTAAAAAAGCATTATTATTATTATGAACAAGCCTCTGCTAATTTTTCTATGGAATCTCTGCATCCAGATCTTATATATTATTATGCAGTTCGTAACCTAAGAAGTTTGCTTCAAAAATATTTTTGCTGTTTTGATTTGCACTTCTTTATGGCCAGAGAAGTTGAGCATTCTTTATGTGTGTATTGGGCATTCTTATTTCCTGTTGAGAGAAGTCTCTCTTTAAGTCTCTAGCAAACTTATTAATGGGGCAGTTATTTCTTTGAGGCTTTGTTTGGGGGGATTTAATTTTTTGAGTTCTAATTATATTTTAGATATGAGGCCCTAGTCTGTTGTATGGCTAGTGAAGATCTCCCAATCTGTGGGTTTTTTATTGTTCATACTAAAACAAACTGACTGACCTTTTGTTCAGCTCAAGTATATTTGTGCATTTGTTTTTCAATTGGTTTTATTACAAAGGAAATAAAAAACTAATATCAGGTGTGAGACAAACATGTTTGGCAGATAAATAAGAAGCCAAATCATACTGAAATCATAGCTATGATTTCAACAACTTTTAGCTATTTTTTAGATGCCATTTGCTTCCATGACATTATGTTTACTCATAAAATTATATTGGGCATTTAACAACACATTTTACAAATTAAAATATTTGCAGTTATTTTTCGCTAATTTTAAAGTGGATATTTTAGGCTCAGAGAGATGCCTACTCTCAGAGTTTTCTAAAAGTTCTTTAAATGTTTGTCCCCTTACTTTTAACCAATACTCAGTACCAGTTATACACGTAGATTATTAGTTATCTTTGTGTTACCAAAATGAAATACCTGAGGAAACTAGCTTTAAAAAGACATGATTTATTTCACAGGTTTGTGTGTTCAAAGTGTGGAGTTCTATAATCCCTTTCAGGACTATCCCCAAAGCCTTAAAGAGAGTCTAATTGTAAGACTCCTCCCTCCTCTTGATTGTCTCCACCCAGTACCTGTGTCACCTAGTTAACTGGCACACTTGGAGTCAGTCACCTCCCTTCCCCTCCCCTCCCACAGGTCACATCCTATCCAGCCTTCCCCCCACCCCCACCCTCCCCCTTGTACCTTGATAAATTGTGACCTGGCTGTGGTTCGACTTTTTTTTTTAAATTCCTGCTGCATGGGCTTCCAACTTGACCAGCAGAGGTCTGCAAACAAACCTTTCCCTTGCCTGAATACCACATGCTGCTCTCTTTTCTCAGTTGCCAATTTAATTTACCTAACACTGTATGCCCGGCCTTTTAAAGATTATTGGCTATAGGACTGAAGCTACTTTGAAAAAAGCTTTCAGTACATGAGCCTTTGAAGGTTATTCAGCATCCAAATAACATCAGTATCCTTTATAGAAGATATAATAATTAGCTATTACTATCCACCATGCACAATTTTATATTATAGAGTACTCTGTGGTAGAAAACCTGTATTGACACTGTAGTGTGAAGTTAAATCAATTACAGAAAATGTTAAACGGCCTACCAGTGATTTTGTTTACTTTAAGCAAGCTTACTTCATTTTTTTAAAACTTCTTTAGTCTTAGGGTAGTATTCCAATCTCGCTGAGTTCCAGACCTTAACTTTTTTAGAGCTAATCACAGTGATGGATGTAATATTTAAAACAATACCAACTAGTCTGAAAGTTGGAATATTTTATTTGATCAAGCTCTCACTTTGTATGAAGAAGTCAACCACACAGCAAACCCAGATAGTCTTAAGAATTTAGTATGTGCATTAATATAATTCATCACATCAACAAGAGCAAGGATAAGAACCACATGTTTATCTCAATAGATGCAGAAAAAGCATTTAACAAGATCCAACATCCCTTTATGATGAAGGCTCTGAAAAAACTAGGAATCCATGGAACATTTCTCAATACAATAAAGGCTGTATATGACAAACCTACAGCCAGCATTATACTTAATGGTGAAAAACTAAAGCCATTTCCTCTTAACTCAGGAACAAGACAAGGATGTCTACTCCCATCACTTCGATTTAGTATTAGAATGCCTAGCTACAGCAATAAAACAAGATGCAAACATAAAAGGGAGCCAAATAGGGAAAGATGAAGTAAAACTCTCCATCTTTGCAGATGACATGATCATGTATTTAAAGAATCCCATGGACTCCACTCCCAAATAACTGAAGCTGATTCAAAACTTTGGCAAAGTAACAGGGTATAAAATTAACCCCAAAAATCAATGGCTTTTCTGTATGCCAACAATGAGAAAAGCGTAGCTGAAATCAGGAAAGCAACTCCATTCGTAAAAGCCACACAAAAAGTAAAATATCTGGGAATTAATTTAACCAAAGAAGTGAAGGACCTCTATGATGAAAACTTTAAAAACCTGAAAAAGGAAATCAAAACAAAACATAGAAGTGGAAAAACCTCCCATGCTCCTGGATTAGAAGGATCAACATCATGAAAATGGCAATACTTCCCAAGGCTATCTACAAATTCAATGCGATACCTATCAATATTCCAACCTCACTCTCCAAGGAAATTGCAGAGGCAATCCAAAAATTCATATGGAACAATAAAATACCCCGAATAGCAAAAACGATCCTTAACAGAAAGAAGAGTGCTGGAGAAATAACAATACCAAATTGCACACTCTACTACAAAGCCATAGTAGTCAAAACAGCTTGGTACTGGCACAAGAATAGACCTCAGGACCAATGGAATAGAATTGAAAACCCAGAAAGGAACCTACAGACTTATAGCCATCTAATCTTCAATAAGGGAGCTAAAAAATAGAATGGAAGAAAGCCTGTTCAGTAAATGATGCTGGCAAAAATTGGTTAGTCACTTGTAGAAAACTCAAACGAAAAATTTCTGTCCAGCAAAGGGCAGCCAAGTTTTTTATTCTTATTATAATAAACATAGGCACATAGTTCATAGTATGCATGAAGTATGAATTTGTTCATCAAGTAAGGATTTTATCACCTTTACTTGGTTGTAATAAACATTTTTTGGTATATTTTGGGTCTTTTAGTAGATGATTAAAATGTTGACTCTGTAAAGGTACAACTGTTCAAAGGGATGAAATATTTTGTACCAGGCACCAATATTTTGTACAGGCTCGCTCTTGTAATCCTAGCTACTCAGGAAGCTGAGATCTGAGGATCAAGTTTCAAAGCCAGCCTGAGCAGGAAAGTCCTTGAGACTCTTATCTCCAATTGTCCAGCAGAAAACCGGAAGTTGCACTGAGCCTCAAGTGGTAAAGAGCTCACCTTGAGCTGAAGAACTTAGGGACTGGGCCCCAGGCCAGAGCTCAAGCCCCACGAGTCACAAAAAAAAAAAAAAAAAGTGTATTTAATTTACTCTCTTCGAATCTGAATGGTTGCCATTGAAATGGTTAGTTTTATTCATTCTTTTTAAAAATTATACAGAGTAATTTACAAACTGTTGCCCATACTAAATTCTTTTTTTAAAGATGTTTTTTATTGTGAAAATACTGAACAGAGGGGTTACAATTACATGGGCAAGATAGTGAGTACATTTCTTATCAAGCATTGTTGCCTCCTCCTTTGTTTCCTCTTACTATGCCTGTCCTCCCATGCTCCCCCCTTGTCTTGTTATGTTAAAAACAATATCAAGAAAGAAAAACACAAATGTATTAACTAAAATATGGTAGATTCAAGAGAGATCTCAAGCAGGCAATGGGGGCTCACACTTGTAATCTAGCTATGCAGGAGGCTGAGATCTGAGGATCGTAGTTCAAAGCCAGCTCAGGCAGGAAAGTCCATGAGACTCTTATCTCTAATAAACCACCAGAAAACCGGAAGTGGCGCTGTGGCTCAAGTGGTAGAGCGCTCCCCTTGAGCTGAAGAGCTGACTGACATTGCTCCAGACTGACCAAAGAGGAGGGAGGGAGGGAAGGAAGGAAGGAGAGAGAGAGATTGTGTGTGTGTGTGTGTGTGTGTGTGTGAGTGAGAGAAAGAGAGAGAGTGAGAGAGAGAGAGAGAGAGAGAAAGCGCTCTCAAATAGTGTAATTTCTTAGAGAGCCAAAAATGAGTTCAGTAAAGTGTGGTGGGATCAAGGGGAAAGAGGTAGATAAATGAAGAGGAGAAGGGAGAAGTCGGGGAAAATGGAGACAACAATCAAAAATGGTTTTTGTTAAGTGGTAACTACTTTGTATGACTACATAAATATAAAATATAAAATATTTTAATTGGTAGGAGTTTTATATAAATCTCCATTCCTAATAAAATACAAATAAGTAAAAGTTTATGAATAGGGAAACTCCTTTTAATACCAGACATGAAATCTCTACTTTTTCTCTAGGAGTTGATTGTAATGAAATCATCTGACTTGCCCCCTGTCCAGTAGTAGGTGGTAAGAGTTCTTTCCTGAAGGAAATTGCCCCATTCCTCAGAGGAAGAAATGCTATAAATGAGAGATCTGAAAGAATCTGAATAGCTAAGCTATCTAGTTTCCTTTATTCAGTTTATTAGAATTAGATGATACACTTTTTTGTTCGGTCATGGGGTTTGAACTCTGTCCTGAGTGCTGTCCCTCAGTTCTTCAGCTGAAGGCTACTGCTCTACCACTTGAGACACAGCATCACCTCTGGCTTTTTCTGTTTATGTGGTAAATTGAACCCAGTGCCTCATGCATGTGAGGCAAGCACTCTACCACTGAACCACCATCTCAGCCCAGATCATACACTTTTTGTCCAATTTCATACCTACACAGCTGTCCATAGTTCATCCAAAGAAAGCATAAAATAGTCCCCGATGTTCTTAGGTCTTTAATCATAAAGCTCCTGTGTTATGTAAAATTGTGCTTAAGTTTTCTTTTTCTGTTTTGTGTTATCTTTAACTAGTTGTGTGTAAGTGTTGGCATGTAACAAAAGTTTATAAATACAATGCATCTTTATCTTTCTACTCTTTTGATATACATGTCGCCACAACACGTAGGAGAAAATTCTTACAGATTCACATTCTCTATATAAATATTCACCCCATCATTTTGTAGATCACAAGGGCTGAGACTATTTTAAGGCATACATTTAAACATCAGAAGGTACGAGTCCTAGTGTTTCAACCTTAGTATCATGGTCTCCTGTGTGGTCACATGCTTCAATAACTCTCATGATGCATATACAAGCCCATGTGAGTGGCAGCCAAAATAAGCAAAGTTTACACTTTTCTCAGATAAACTATTTGCTTAGATATACCAATAAAATATCGAACACAAAACACTTGAATTGAGTTATTTAATTTGATGAAAATAATTTTTACTTAGATTTTTCAAGAATGGTGACTATAAAGAAAAGTAGATGTTTATTTAAAGGAGTTACAGTGAAATCTTTCAAATTAGTGTAAGTACCTACCATACTGGAGAAAAATATCTTAGATGGTTGACAGAAAGGGTTTCATATTCATTCAGTAACAGTCCTGAAGATGCAGAATGTGAATTCCTGTTTTCTTTTATTCCCAGAAAGGAAAAGAAAAAGGTTGTAGTTTATTTTCAAAGTTTTCATTTTGTGTGGAAATGCTTAATTTACTTTTGCCATTAACTTCCTGAGTCACTTAATTACTCTGTCAAACCCAGTCTTTGGGGGAGTTAAGGTAAATATTTAGAATGGCTCTGAAATAATGATGAAGTTACGTATGACTAGGGGCATAAAGGAAAGGCATATGGGAACACTTCATATTCTAGCACAGAACAGGACTGTAAATTTTATGCTGCCTTAAAGAGAGGCTGGATATGCTAGAGAGGACCTGTCAGTGTAATAGAGAGGAGTTCCATAAACTTTCTGGTCATTGGAAGTTTCACTTGCTCCAGCTCTGATAATCCTTCGCTCCAAAAATGGCTCCATCTCTCTCTGAGAAAGAGAAGTCAAGTCATAAAATGTGAACAACTGACTCCATAAAATCTATTTTATTTGCACTTCAAATAATATACTGATGGGTAATATAAGTGCTATAAACTTTTGATCTACCAATGATGGAGCTATCAAATAATAGAGAAATGAAAGAAAAATAGTCTTAGGAAAGAAAATCAACCACAGCATATTATGATTTATATATATATATATATTCTTTTACAATAAGGCTTAAAATGCCAGACACTTTGAAAATAATTTTTAAGCATTAATGTTAAGGTCATAATCATATCATAATTATATCATAGTTAGGAAAACCAGTTAATTTGAGTGCAACTGTGAATAAAAAATAGTTTTATTCAGCATCTAAGCATGTTCTTTGTTTATCATCTTCTGGGCTCCCAATTAGGACCTCATATTCTGACAACTAATAACAGAGAGTTGAATGGCAAAGCAACACATTTGTTAAAGAGAAAAAAGGTCCAGTGATGATGGATGCCTTATCCCTATTGGGTGAATATGAGTATATTCTTTAGGACCAGTTTCTCATGGTTCCAATGGTTTTTAAAGATCCTGTCACCTCTCCAAATTATGACCCTGGAAACCAAGACAATTCGGGACTCACTAAGGACAAACCCTATATCATGAAGCAGGAATCTTTTTATATGTAAACCACAATACTTTATGGGTTCTGGTTTAGTGCTGAGAAATTCTACCATAATGATTGCTTTCTGAGAAGATAGCTATTAAATCTTTGTAACTTCATTGTTTGCTAGAACATTATTTAATAAACTTAATTTTAAAATATTAAGTAATATTTCTTTTAGTACCTAAAAATAATAAATTGATCAGATTATTTTTTCTTTAAGTAGTTGTCCAAAGCACTTTTCATTCCACAGAACAGTTTATGAATACGATGCATCTGGGTCAATGTTACCTCTTTGAACTTTCTCATCATTCCCTCCCAACCCCAAATTCTCTCATTTTTTTTAATCTTGTAGGATATACATTGAATTGGTTTTTACTGTATTCCCCAACACCAACATCTCTTCATTTATTTGTAAGTGACGTGTATATTAGTGGGATTATACTGAAGGAATCCCCCAAATAATTGAAGAAATCTGGTAACATCAAAGTGAAAAGCAATCAACCCAAACAGAGATTCTGCTTGTAGATTCTGCCTAGAGATGAATATTACTAATAAATGTATGAGTTACTAAAAATATATACCTGCTTGAAAGGAGAAAATGTATTTTTAAAAGAGAAAACAACCTTAAAGTTTGCAGCAAATCTAATTTAAAAGTATTTATGAACTCTGAAGATATCCCTAAAATACTCCAATCATAAACAAT
This sequence comes from Dipodomys spectabilis, assembly GCF_019054845.1. Classification (NCBI taxonomy): domain Eukaryota; kingdom Metazoa; phylum Chordata; class Mammalia; order Rodentia; family Heteromyidae; genus Dipodomys; species Dipodomys spectabilis. Next base: position 20,858,115 of record NW_024870709.1, on the reverse strand, counting down.
GTGCATGGTAAATTAATAACTGAATTATAAATATAAGATTCTCACTGCATTTTTCTTAATAAGTTGCTAGTCTATATAGATCACTTTAGTGCTTCTAAAGAATAATGATAACATATAAATTTAATTTTAGAACAAAGTTCACTGGGAAAATATTCCTTATGTATTAACTATACCGTAATTCATTAGATTTCTCTGAACAATGTCAATTTGTATATTAATATAAAACCATATTCACACATGACTTTCTAAAATCTGTATTGGTTTTGCAAGTTAAGATTAACTCCACTCACTTACCATCCCAAAGAGTGAAATAATATATTCTGTGCTCTATAAACAATATTTATATACAATGTACCCCATCAAACTCACCCTTCTATCAGTCTCTCTTGTCCGCCCTCTCCCTCCTTAAAACAACTTAAACAGGTTTTATTTTTCTGCTTTCATACATGAATATAAAATACATTTTAGAGCACCATGAAGCCCACCTGGCAAGGAAGAATGTCGAGTTCTGCTGGACAAACTTCTGAGAATTCAGTTGCATGGGAGCCTACCAGATTTCCTCATTCAAACTATGGAGCTGAAATTGGAAGGTATTTTAGTTCTCAGTGTAATTCCCCAGTGGTTATCAATGATTCACACTACATTTAATCACTCCTGCATACATTACAACCATTGTATCTATTTGAAGCAAAAAGTGTTTCTTTTAATGCTCTCAAAAACAATATACAATAGCAAGCAGTCTGGCTACTGGTGCAGAAAACAACAGTTATTTTATTTTAAACCAAAAAGAAAAAGAAAAACACTGACGAAGAATTGCAGTTTTCTTCAGATGATTCAGAATTTAAACATTTGTTCCACCCCGAGAGTGAGGGCAGGAATCTAAAGTTGTTGGAGTTCTCAGAGCACATTTTACAAAATATATTAAAAACTTAATATTAAGAAAGGTCTTCCTCAAATATTGGCATTTACTGCCCACAGAGGTCTACATACCACCCCTATATAATGGAATGTTAGTCTTTCATTAAATGATATAGGATAGGCTTCAAATACAAATATAACTTTGGACGAGGCCACTATAATATTTTCATATGTTCATAAAATATACCCCAAAACCTTGTCCCTCTTTTATTCTCTTATTCTCTCATCCCCTTCTTAACAATTTCAACCATTGTTGTTTTGAATTCATACATGCATATAAAGTCCTTCAACCACTTTCACCCTTGTTCACCAGCCAATTCATTTAGGAAGGTGTCAGAATTTGAGGCATGCACATCATGTATACACCCACGGTAGCACTGCTCTGCAGTCCTTGAGACTTGTGTAGCTCACGGAGACACTGACACAAGAACAGAAGTGCTGTAGGGTAAATCACTGTTTTTATTTTTATATTCACCAGGGAAACAAGGTCTGGCGGATTTAACACACTTTGCCTTTCCAAACTTATTTTGCACTAGGCTGTTTAAAATTACTAGTAAAATTGTTACCCACTCCATGTTCATTCTGATGATTAAATAGTTGGAAAAAATATATTGAATTATATCCAGCACTCCAATTGCATTAAAGTCACTGATACAACGAATTAGATGGTTAATCAAACTGTGAAATCTTTGGTTTATGAGACATATATCAAATGCATTCTAAAATTGCTATCTTCTTCTTGCTAGCTTTTTAAAATTGATATGTTTAAAGCATTCTTAATAATAATATCAAAACACCTTTTCCCCTCTTCTAATACTTTCCCCTTATACGTGTTAAAATAGCACTGCCTACAATTACAGAACCATTTGTTATACATGATATAATGGACTGCAAATACAAAGAGGTATTATCATTACTTCTGTCCTTTGTTCTTTGAGGCCAGAATATTGCATACTTCTTTACTTTGACATTTATTGCTTTTACATTGTTAATAGAATGGTTTGTGTTGCTCATTATCCTGAATGATGATAATATTAGAGTTTGGGGTGTGTGTGTTCCCTTTTAAGCAGAGTAAAGACATCCTATAATTTAACAAAGGTTATTATTAGACAATTTCCCAGAATACAGTTCAAGTCTAAAAATATTTAGTCATACCTAGACTTAAAGAGCATATTTAGTGTTTTTAGGATATTGAATCAGGTATTTTTCAAGTGTGTTTTTTGGTTTTTACTTTGCAAAGGTTACTGGCTGTTTCAGAAATAGAAATTATAGGGGTATAATTTAACTTTAATAATGGATGAAAATGCAAACTGATTTTTCATTATGCAGTTTCATACTATATAAATGTGCATAATATAATTACATAATGTCAATAAATATAATATCTTACAATATTAGGAACCAACCAGTGTTTTATATTCAGTCCTGACTTACAGATTGATTTGCTAGTTATTCCTCTGTAAGCATCTCAAACTCCTTTAGAAGCATAGTCAAATATTCACAATTCCACTAAATTCAAAATTCAAAAAATGTATAATAAGTGGTCATGCCTACCAACAACAAACAGAACAAAATTAAACAAACAAATAAAAGAATGTTTCTATTTAACACTGGCAAATAATATAGACAGAAAATTAGGGACCAAGTTTCTCCACCTCTAAAGAAAATAATCAATTTCAACATCTAGGAATAAAAGGAAGCACAAAGTTAAAAGTAACCCACAGTTCCCAAGGGATTGGGCCCAGCCTAAGGGATTGATCAACAGCCAAATTTATGGATGTGAATGTTGACAATATTACATTAGTGAATTGCAGTATGATGGAATTAGAGGAAATCCTAATGTCTAATCACAAAAGGAGAAAGTCAGGAAGGACATTGTCACCTACAATGCCAGGACACTGGGTCAACATGCTCTGCCAATGTTACAACATGCAAGTTTACCATGATCACTGACAAATCTTGTGATTTCATTCTTTACATAGAAAACTGATTATTTAACATATTATATTTGATAATTTAGAGATATTTGTAAAGATTACGGTTCTCATATTTCAGCTCACTAAGAAAATGTTTTCTAAACAACTACCCATTCTAAACTATTATATAATATAAGTTCCTATGTTTGTGATTGAAATATTTACATTTTAACATAATTCATTCAAATGAAAACATTTGCATTTCTTTAAGATATTTTTCATCTTATAATATCTTCATGAAGTGGTTTATTCTGTTGCAAGAAAATATTATTGAAAATATAGGGAAAATAAAAATAAATCAATGAGATTAAATTCAACACACATAATCTGAGTGACCACAAGGTGTTAAGCTTAATAACTACTTTCTATTATAATTTTTAGGCAAGATATTGAGCCACAGGTATAAATCTTGCACTTCAAGATTTATGTTCAATTCCTTTCTTTCTTTCTTTTTATGCCAGTTTTGGGGCTTGAACTCAGATTCTAGGCATTGTCTCTGAGCTTTTTTATTCAAGACTATCACTCCACCACTGGAGCCAGAGCTACATTTCGGCTTTTTGTTGCTGGTATTTAAAACTACTATGAAAGCACAATTTGTTTTGTGGTGAGATGCCATTATTTGAGACATGCATAATGCAGTAGATCAGAAAAATGAGCCTCCGTATTAGTTATGGTCTCCATTTTCTTTGTACTCTCTTTCTAAACCTTAGTTTGTGCCTCTCAATTTCAATGCAACAGGAAATCCATAAATGGAAGAGGAAAAACCTTTAACTGATCGCATTCTTTTGGCCTATATAATGTCCCTTATAGGTGTTCATGTATCTTCATTGGTATTTGTTCACTGTACTAACTTTTTATTCTGGTAGGGAATTTACCAGAAATTAAATATTTCTGTTGTTTCTAAATTCTGGAATAGCTCTAGGCAGCCTCCATATGCTTTTAATAAATTTAAAATTAAGCTCTTAATCATTTTTAGGGCTTACACATGTAATTGCAAAGCAGTTCAAATGAGATTTAATTTTTCACATAATTCTGTCTATAGAACAATATGTACATTTTTGGTGTGCAAATTATCACTAAGTTTTGTATGTTTATTTGTAATGGAAATTAAAAGAGCACAACTTCAAAGGAAGCAAGCAAGCTTAAATGAAAGTGACAAGTAATTTAGATATATTGGAAGAATATCTATTTCACAAGGTTTGGGTTCTGGTAGACACTGAAATGCTGAAGGCAGAATAATATTTGAGTAATAAAAAGTAATGATTACTATGTGCATTTGGAAGCTAACATAATACCCTTGAAGTAAAAAAAGGAGATTGTTAGAATGGAGGAAGGAAAGAGGAAATGGAGCAAAAGGAGTTTAGAAAACAGGTACCAAAATAGAGCTGAGGTGAATAATTTATACTATGTTTACAACACACAATAAGGCACTTTAGTTCATAACAATTTAATAGAAGCTTAAGAGTTGAAAATTTAACATAAGGAAATATAAATCTTTTGAAGAGATGGAAATGCTATTTAGTCAAATTTTTATTTTATCATATATATATATATATATATATATATATTGGTCGGTCATGGGTCTTGAACTCTGGGCCTAGGCTCTGTCCCTCAGCTCTTTAGCTCAAGGCTAGCGCTATACCACTTGAGCCGCAGGTTTTTTGGTGGTGTTTTGGAGATAAGATTCTCATGGACTTTCCTGCCGGGGTTGGCTTTGAACTGTGATCCTCAGATCTCAGCCTCTTGAGTAGCTAGGATTACAGGCGTGAGCCACGGATGCCTGCCTATATTTTATAGGTGATATACAGAGAGTTTACAGTTACATAAGTAAGGAGTACATTACTTTTTTTTTAACAGTGTTACCTCCTCCCTCATTTTCTCCCATTTTCCCTGTCTCTCAACTTAATTCTTTCTGAGGGACACACACACACACACACACACACATATATCCCATCTTTTCTTGACCCATTCATATACTGAGGGGCATCTGAGTTAAATCCATATCTTAGTTATGGTAAATAATGATGGAATGAACATATTTGTGTTGGTAACTTTAATGTTGCCTTGTTTGTGTTTGGTTGGTTGAGTCTTAATGAATACCATGAAGCTTTTAAGTTTAAATCTAAATGTGAGTGAAATAATATTCCACTAATTAATATTCCAAATTGCTTGTGCAAAGAAGGAAAAATCAGTAAAAATAGGCAAAATAGTTGCACATATAACTTAACATATGAAATATATATTAAATGGAAAATTCATATTAAATGTAATACTAAGCCAGGAGCCAGTGGCTCACGCCTGTAATCCTAGCTACTCAGGAGGCTGAAACCTGAGGATCACGGTTCAAAGCCAGCCCGGACAGAAAAGTCCGTGAAACTCTTATCTCCAATAAACCACCAGAAAAAAGTGGAAGTGATGCAGTAGCTGAAGTGCTAGAGCACTAGCCTTGAGCTGAAGGGCTGAGGGGCAGTGCGCAGGCCCAGAGTTCAAGCCCCATGACCGACAAAAAAAAAAAAAAGTAATACTATTTTGTCAATAATAGTGCTAATTTATATTTAATTTATATTAAGGCTCCCACATAAACTCATTAGGTAAATATAGGACTAACTAAAATGTTAAAAAAAATTGACTAATTACACAGTTTCACAGATAAAGGGAATGATAGTGGAGCATGGTTGTGGAAATTGCTACAATTCTTTATCAGAAAGCCCTTTATCAGACTGCTCTAAAGTTGAACATATGTGGATCCCTTAACACAACATCTCTGCTAGAAATTATACTTGATATAAATGAATACACATGCTTTCTAATGGCAAGTAGTGTCAAGATTAGTTCTAGCAGTATTTACAATATCTGTAACTCAGAAAATGTGTAAAAGTCTATTCACTTTACAAGGATAAATAAATACATTCATACAATAAAACTGCAAAGCTGTGAGATATACTGTGCCATAGATATTCCTTGAATATGTGGATTTGCATCAGAAATGTAATGTTGAACAAAATAAACTAGACACTAGGATGCATACAGTATAGTCTCAGTTATATAAATTTCAAAGGCAAAATCTAATCTTGTTATTTGTCAGAATAAGTGGTATACAAAACAATAACTGAGGAAAATAGAAGGGAGATTTTTAGATTGCTCTTTTTTGGATCAGCAAATATTTGTCAACCTTATGAGATACATTGTGATGTTCTGAGTCATCACAATTTCTCTATGGTGAGTATTCAAATTGCTCTTTCCCACATATTTCGGAATATGTAAGGCATTAGTCTTACTTATATTCAGCTTCTCTACAACAAAACATAAGGTGGATTACACATAGGAAAAATAACACTGTTCCTATTGATAAAGTTCTGTCCCCATTTCCTCCCAGTCTCTGGTAATTATTCTAATCTCAGCTCATAGATCAGGTTCTGTTAGAATTCATTAATATGAGAAAAATCATGTGGAGTTGATTTAACTTGTCCTCCAAAGATATCCAGTTTCCCTTCCTGCAAATGATAAAGTTTATCTTTCTTATATGTCAATGATATTCCATTGTGTATATTTATCACATTCACCAAAATTTTCTTCTTTTATTTAAATCATATGTAATGGTCTATTTCTTGATCTAAACGTTTGTTGGTAGGATATGCTCAGTTTGTGAAAACTCACAAGAATATACATTGTTAATGCATGTAATTTTCTTTGGATACTTTATAAGTTAACACAAAATTGAAAGTAAAAATAAACAAGCAAACAAAACAAACACAAAACAGGATTGAAAACTCACTGTGTGAATTCCCTAACTTACTTTCCTACCTCTCACTAGCTGAGGTTCTCATCACCCAGAATCCTGCTTCACGTGTGTGTGTGTGTGTGTGTGTGTGTGTGTGTGTGTAATTTCATGGCACATCAAAAAGTACTAATTTTAAGAAAGTTCAAAGTTATTAGCAGGTTTTGATTTTGTAAATCATTACTATATAAGGCAATGGTTGTTTCCACCCACTTTTTTTCCACTTGTTATTGTATTTTACAAGTCAGAACGGAGTGCGCTGCACAACTACCTAAATTATTACACAGTGAACTTCAATTCCTCTATTCTGCTATGTATTGGGTGTATTACTTAATTTACAGCATAAAATGTGTTATTCACACAGAAAATACTTTCTTACTTCTGTTTAAATGTTGCTATGTGAAACTATAAAAGAATTTAAAGCTGTATTTAGTTCAATTAGAATTGTTCTTGCATTGTAAACACTAATATAATAGACATTAATTTTTAGGTTATAATACTGAAGACCTTTATATATGATAATCATTTTTATACTTTAGGATCATATTAAAGTTTTGGGATTCATAGGAGTCCAAGCAATAATAAACATGTCCGATTGAGATTTAGCATATTGAAAAATTATAACTAAGTTTTAACTTATTTTCCCAACCAATGGTGCTTTGACTATTGTGAATACAACTGGCATGTTCCAAGCATAAATTCTGAATAATAAATAGACCATTGTTTTTGCTGCCTTTTCACTAACATCATAATGTAAGGTATAACTGCCATTCAAATCATGTCTTAGCAAATGAAAGAAAGAGTTACTACAAAACAAAACTCACCGGTGGAAAATGACATTGTAATCTGCCTTTGGCAATAGGAATTTTGAGCAAAGGCCTAGAATCATAGAAATATCCACTACTTCCAGTGGCAACATTGTCAGGCTTGTTTGGACTTAGAAATATTTGCACCTGTTGAAACAATTTTTTGTACTTGCAGAAGTTAAAATTATGTTTTTCCTCCCTATAGACACTGTCTTAAATATTATACTTCATAAGGAAACATCTCAATGAAATACATTTGCCTTCAGAGATATTTAGTATATATTGAATTTAAAGTAGGATACATTCTTTTGTATTAAATAACATATGACTGATTTCATCAATAAAACTTTTCTACTTCTAAGTGACCAAAATTCTTACTAAGAAATTACTTTCCTAATATCCAGAATCACAACAAATCAAAGAAAGACTGGACAAATGGATCGCATCAAACTGAAGAGTTTTTGCCTGGCAAAAGACATAGCTAGCAAGATAAATCAAAAGCCCACAGAATGGGAGAAATTTATTTGCTATGCAGCAAACAAGGGCCTCATAGCTAAATATACTTACAGCTCAAAAAATTAAATTCCCAAAAAATCAAACTCTCAAAGAAACAACAATCTAATTAGTACATGAGTTAAAGACTTACAGGGAGCCCTCTCAGAAGAAGTAAGAATGGACAATAGACACATAAAGAGATGTTCAACATCTCTGACCATAAAAGAAATTATAATCAAAACCAACATTTAGATTCTACCTCACCCCATTTAGAATTGCTATTGTTAAGAAGACTAACAATAACAGATGCTGGTGGGATGTGGCCAAAATGGAATACTGTACATTTTTGATGGGACTGTAAACTGGATTCTATCCAGCATTCCTCCTCCTTTGTTTTTCCCCTACCATCCCTTCCTTCCCCACCTCCCCTATTCCTACCCCCCGCAAGTTGTAAAGTTCATTTTCAGCATAGTGTCTTGTACATCTCATTGTTACAATGGGTCAACCTGTATCCTTCTTTTAGCATTTTCTCATTTCCCTTCTCCTCCCCAAATTAGAAAAGTGTATATAAAAGATGCAGGGCACCAGAATCAAATACAGTGAAAACAGGGGTTATAACATGGGGGAAGAACATACAGGAGAAACAAAAAAAAATCCCAAAGTACATTTTAAACATGTTAAAACCAATAGCAAGCAAGAAAAAAAAAAAAAAAAACATTTGTATCCCTATCTTGGGGTCCATATGACCATATAAGATGATATTAGGTGAAATGTTTACAATTCTCTTTTTGTCTTTGTTCCCCTTTTTTGACACTGCTTTTTTATTTCTGTACACTTTGTCTTGTATATAAGTTTATATTATTTGGAAAGGGGAAGGAGAAGCACAGAAATGGTGGGAGGATAGGTGAACTAATTCACAGTGATACTCACTAGACACTATGTTGCAAATGAACTATGCAACTTGAAGGGGAAGGAATTCAGGAGGGGGTGATATTGCTTAAAAAGAAATGTACTCATTACCTGATTTATATAACTGTAAACCCTGTGTATATTACCTGTGCAATAAAAAATTAAAAAATAAAAGAAAATTAACATATAAAACTGAGAGTGCTTTCATCTCTCCTTAAATCTGTCTATACATGAATTGACAAACATACAAGATTCCTACTTGTTTTGTACATTTAAGAAACCCTTAGCAAGCCTTTCTTGAAAATCTATATCAAATACTTTACTACAGAATGAAAATAAGAAAGTTTGTTAGGTTTAGTAATGGTTCCCTTAGAAGATTTTGCTTCTGTTTTATACCCCAGTGATAATTGATTCTATTAACAAGGATGAAAATTATTGAGATATGTGTGCTTTAATCAATGTTCAATTCTCAACCAACAATTATGCAGAGATTATTTTTAAAATATGCAATTTGAAGTGCAGCTTGCGACTGCAATCTGGCTAATGGTTTTGAGTTGCCCAAGAGTTCAAATGAATTTCATTGGAGCCAAGTCTTTCAACTGCAGCCCTTTCTACAGGACATTATGCTTTTTGTAACCTTTTCATTTATTATGTTAGCATAGGGCCTAGTTTAAAAATGGTGTGTCCTGTCAAACTCTTTGATGGCAATTATTAAGACAACCTGTTATGGATCCTGGAAGTAGTTCCATTTAAAATGTTGAAATGTCACAAAGAACAAATTACTGGATCAAGTTTACAGGAATCAATGATATTACTCAGTGCCAGACTTCACTAATAACTCAGTGACACAAGTAACACCAGGTGGGCACAAAACACAGAGGTCTAGAGCCATAATTTGAGTCTGTCCTCAACTCATCAGGATGCATCTTAGTTCAGATTTACATGATGAAATTCTATGTATGGCTTATGGCTCTGTGATGCCTAAAAAAGAAAGCTGTTCTCTTCAAGTATTTCCATAACTTAGGGGATAATTTTAAGAAAAGGTGCCTCATAGACATATAAGATCAGGTTTTAAAAAAAAACAAACATAATCCTAAATTGACTAATTCCACAATGCATAAAGGATCACAAAGCTAAGAACTTCCTGGTAACCAAAGATCACTAGTTACCAAAAATCAATTTTCAGTCAAAGGGTGGGAGTTGAAGGAACTTCTTTACCTTTACTAAGAATACGTCCCTTATAAAAGAACAGAATGCAGACAGCAAGCACTGTGCATCATACTTTAAAAAACCTGGATTGGTTTCATATCTTAGCTATGGTAAATAATGCTGCTATAAACATGGTTGTGCTGATAGCTTTGGTATGACCTTGTTTGTGATCATTTGAGTAAATGCCCAAAAGTGGGATTGCTGGGTCATAAGGGAGCTCTTGTGGAGTCTTTTGAGGAACCTCCATACTGCTTTCCATAGTAGTTGAACAAGTTTACACTCCCACCAACAATACAGTACCACATCCCCTCCAGCATCTGTTGTTACTAAATTTCTTGATTATAGCCATTCCAGATGGGGTGAGGTGGAATCTCACTGTTGTTTTGGTTTGAATTTCTTTTATGGCTTGAGAGGTTGAGCACTTCTTCATGTGCTATTAGCCATTCTTATTTCTTCTTCAGAGAAATATGGAACCAACGCAGATATATATGTATGTGTTTGTGTGTGTGTGTGTGTGTGTGTGTATATATATATATATACATATACATATACATATATACACATATGTATACACATATACATATATATGTATATATATAATGGAATTCTATGCCTCCATCAGAAAGAATGACATTGACTCTTTCGTTAGGAAATGGAAAGACTTGGAAAAAAATATATTAAATGACGTAAGCCAGGCCCAAAGAAAAATAGGTCCCATGGTTTCCCTTGTTTGCAGTGACTAGTACATGTCTAGGACAAGCAGAGAAGGTCAAAGGCTATGTACATACGATCACATGAGATAATATTAAGCAAAATGTACCCCAAGACAGGAACACAAGAGTTTTTTTGTTTGTTTGTTTGATTGATTTTTCCTTTCTTGCTAGTGTTATTAATGTACTTACAATGCAATATGTGATTCTTTTGTTTCTATTGCATGTTCTTCCCACATGGGAAGAACCCCTGTTTTCACTGGATTTGATGCCGGTATTCTGCACCTTGTATATACATTTTTATATAATTTGGGGAGGGGAAGGGATATTCCAGAACGCTTAAATGGAGATGCAGGCTGACCCATTGTGACGTCGACATGTACAGGACACTATATTGAAAATGAATGTTACAATATTGGGGTCGGGGTGGGGGAAGGGACAAGTTGGGGAGGCGGGCAGGAAGCGATGGTGGGGGAAAATAAAGGAGGAAGTAACAACACTTGCTCGCTGTGAAATGTGCTCATTGCCCTACTCATGTAACTATAACCCCTCTGTATAACATTTTAACAATTAAAAAAGAACAAGAAGAAAAGAAAAAAACACCTGGAAAATGGTAGTAAAAAGAGAAATACATTTTTTTTTATGCTGTTGTTGTTGTTGTTGTTTTCCCTAGAGACAAAAATGTGAAAATGAGGGGTATAGGATTTGGAAAGAAACCAGGGTACCAGCGTCTTATGGCTATAGTCCTACTCATTAACTTCAATTCAATAGTCTGGTGTCCAAAGGATTATAATATTTCAAGTGTTTCATTGAAGTAGTTACCAAATGAAACAGTATCAAATTTCTCAAGAACATATCAGGACCATATCATGGAATTCAAGGCACCAAAGGAAACTGCTATTGTAAACCTTCCAACAGGCAAAAAGTATGTAAAATATATTTTACTAGTAAGAGAAAAAATGTAGTAGTCTGTGTGCTCAGTAAATGATGAATCAATTAGTAGTCTTATTTTCCTTATTTAATGGTTGTGTGGTACTACATCCAAATTAGACATAACATTGAGTTTTTATGTGGAGGTACTTAGACATCAATCAGAATGGAGAACCTCCTTGGCTTTACTGTCTTAAGTAAGTATGGTCTTTTTGATATGCATAGGATATTTTTGCTTAAAGCATTCCTAATTCCTTTCTGCTCATTTATTCTGTCTGATTGCAACTAGACACATAGTGTTTTGTAATCCTGTGATTTTCTAAAACTGGATAACAGGTTGAAATTCAGGTCTTATTTGTAATCAGATAGAATAATGTTCTAGCGCTCATTTTCTAATGCTAAGAGCTGAAATACAAGGTCACCAAGCAAGTGAGAGCTCTACATTTTGTGGAAGGACTTGAAAAATAATGACAGGAATAAAGCACGCACTTAAAACATGAAGATCATAATTTACCTGAAAGATAGGGAAAATTCAGATAATATTCTTACTTTAATCGTAGTTCTTAGATAAGACCATAAGATATTAACATTTTGAACAAGTAACCAAACACTTCCCAATAATTGATACTAATGAATAACAATGAAGCTGAAGAGAATAATCAACTCAAATAGCAATTAATCTCAACATAGACATGTCGAGTCAATATTAGACTTACAAGGAAAATATGGAAGAATTTTCTCCAGTTGAAAAACAAGTATTAAAAGCAAGTGTCCAAGGAGTTACTTCCAGCTCTATTTTTTTTTCAAACAGTTAATAGGAACCACTTGGATTTTTTCATTAAACTTAAGCCTGCCTGCAAAATCTCAGATCCAGGCTTAACGGGTGTTCTTGTGACCTGGGTTCCAATGAGAACTGGCTCTGGGGAGGGGTAAGGAGGACTGCCTCCCAGGTGACATGCCCAGCAATGGACATCCCACTTCCCCAACCCCACCCCCAGCCTTGTCCCATTTCTCTGTGCAGTAGCTCCTGAGTTAGAGGAACCGTGGAGACTCAGTGGGTAGCATGCCCCCCAACCTTGCACCATTGAGTGTAAAATGCCTGTAGACTTGTATATGACCCCATCCTTTAATATTGTAAAGACGTTGTACAATTGTCGTGGAAAAAATGAGTGTCACTAATATTTGTAATTCCCATTCTTGCTACTGGCATAGAAAAACATACTTTAATATCTTAACATTCATATCAGCTATGAAATGACTTGGATCGTGGAGACTGACACATAGAATGGTTTATTTGGGAAGAATATTCACTTATAAAGGAATGAGAAGAATTAGGCACAGGAATTAGCTAGATTGCAAAGAAGTTAAAATATTCTATTTAATTGACAGTCTGGAAGGCTAAAGATAATGCTTGCTGAATTGGCCTACTATGCTATACAAAGAATCTGATTTTGGAACCACCGTTTTGATTGGTTCTTGCAAGCAAGTTGCCCTAACAAAGGACTTTAACCATGAGTGAAATAGCCATTTCAAGGCATAGGAAAATACCTGGGGAGACTCTCAGCAGTGAGCTGGAAAAACTAATGCTTTGGTCCTTAAAGTAAGTGTGTGCAGAGAGAAGAGGAAGTTGAAGAAATTGTAATACACATTATACATATTTATCTGGATAAATAATTTAGCAAAATCCTTTGGAATATATTAGTTATTTTTGATCCAGGATTATTTTTATTAACATAATATCATATAGTGGTTACTTATCAAAAAAATTCCAGATGTCAGTCAGTTACATATGGAGTCTTTTGGATCATATTAAAATGTTTCTAATTGAAATGAATTGAATATGTACTTTGTGTGATAGTAAATAATAAGTCACAGGACATTGTGCTATAATTAAGATCTAAATCCATGAACTTCAGGGCAGCATATATCCTCCTTTACAGGGTTGTACATTGCCAATCAAATGAAGCTATAATAACTAAATATAGCAGGTTTTCATCTTGGTAAGTGCAAAGCCAAAACTAGCACAGAAGAGGATAGAGATTTATTATTTGACAACGGTCAGAACACCTGAATAACTTCCAAATCCTGCCTTCTTTGAGCAAAGGATTCAGTGCGTGTTTGTGTGGGGGGGGAGGGGTACGTGCACACATACACGTAATCTCTTTAGGGATGAACTTATTTCTAATTACGCTCATTTTACATAAGGTGGTGGCGCTATCACAGGTAGCCCCCCTATGGCTCTCTAACTAAACTAAGATCTAAAGTGGGTCACTTTACCTCAAGTGACCCACTGCAATCAAATTCCAAATATCTACAGACTTTTCAGGGAGACCCCTTCTGAACCACAGCACCATGCTGCTCCATGCTGTACCAACACTTTCTGCATGTTTTAAGCAGAGAAGTATCCAAAAACTGAAGAAAGCGCTCAGCATGAGACCCGCGGAAACTTAGAAGCGAAATTAGTGAAGACCCTGGAGTCAGCAAGCAGACCCCGTAGTCTCCAACCAGTGCCCGGGCGGCTACAGAGTAGGAGCAGACTGAGCAAACACTGCCATTGCAACTGCCAGAAATCTGCACCACTGGGTAAGCTACCAAAAGTCGCACCAGCTACAGATCTTATGAGTAACCCAAGTGGGTCAACTCCCAGGGGATGGCAATTCTCTTTAGGGTCCCAAAGCCCTCCGACCCATGTACTTGCCCAAAAGGGAGGAATCACATGAGAAGTGGACACAGATCTAAGCTCTGTTCCTAAACCTCCTGTGGCTACCTGGGAATGCTCCACTCCTTGTCTGTGATTACAGACTACACATCCCAACCCCCCATCTCCCCATCACCAGGCCTGAGAGTGGGATTCTGGGTAGCAGTCACCTTCCCTTGACAACAGACAATCTTGATCCAAACAAGCCACAAGGAGACTCAAGCTCCCCCAAACAAGCCAAAAAACGCATTCTTTAGATTTTTAGTGTTTTTTTAAATGTTTTGTTTGTTTTTCTTCCTTTGTGTTATTTTTGGTTGTGTTCTTAGGATCTGCTATGTTACTTAAATTTTCTATTTATTCACTATTATTTAGCTCTTTCTTCCACATTTCACTTTCCTAATTCCTTTTCTTTTTTTTTTCACTCCTTCCTCTTTATCTCCACATTGTACGACTACACCAGAGCTAAACCATTTAGTTCTATGCACAAGATATGGCCACCTATGTATGTAAGCATACATAGAAAATGAGCGCTAGAATATTATTCTATCTGATTACAAATAAGATCTGAATTTTGTAATCACAGAATTACAAAACACTATGTGGCTAGTTGCAATCAGACAGAATAAATGAGCAGAAAGGAATTAGGAATGCTTTAAGCAAAAATATTCTATGCATATCAAAAAGACAGAAAAGCCAAGAAAGTTCTCCATTCTGATTGATGTCTAAGTATCTCCACAGAAAAACTAAGAGCTGAAATACAAGGTCACCAAGCAAGTGAGAGCTCTACATTTTGTGGAAGGACTTGAAAAATAATGACAGGAATAAAGCATGCACTTAAAACATGATGATCATAATTTACCTGGATGATAGGGAAAGTTCAGATAATATTATTACTTTAATCATATTTCTTGAATAGACCATAAGATATTAACATTTTGAACAAGTAACCGAACACTTCCCAATAATTGATACTAATGAATAACAATGAAGCTGAAGAGAATAATCAACTCAAATAGCAATTAATTTACCCAACTAAGCTCTCATTCATAGCAGAAGGCCAAATCAAAACCTTATACAGCAAGGAAAAACTGAAACAAAATATCACTATCAAAGCAGTTTTACAAAAAATCTTCAAAGATGTTCTACACATAGAAAACCAACAAAAATGGGATATTGACAGAGAAACAGCCCCCAAACAGACAACTTTGTAATCACAGAAAGAATAGCCAAGGCACAGCCCCCTAAAAACAATGCATAAAAAGGTAGGAACAAACACTTCTCGTTCATCTCAATATTAGTGGACTTAACTCTCCAATTAAGCGACATACATTGTGTAGTTGGATCAAAAAGCAAGATCCTTCTATCTTTTGCCTTCAAGAGACACACCTTGCCCACAAACACATATTCTGAAAATAAAAGGCTGGAATTAAATCTAACAAGCATATTGCCCCCATAAACTGGCAGGGGTTGTAATCCTAATATCAGATAAAATAGACTTCAAATTACAATTAGCAAGAAGAGTTAAAGAAGGTCATTACATACTACTTAAGGGATCTCTCCTTCGGGAGGGTATTGCAATTCTAAATATTTATTCACTAAATAATGGAGCACCCAAATTTATCTAAGAAACACTACTTTCAGTCAAATATCACATAGATCCAAAGACATTAATTGTTGGGGACTTTAATACACCACTACTCCTGCTGGATAAATAAACTGTCAAAAATGCAACAGAGAAACCTGGAATCTAAACAAATGTATAGATCAACTAGACTTACCAGACATCTACAGAATATTTCACCCAGCAGAATCAGAATACACTTTCTTCTCAGCAGTGCATGGGACATTCTCCAAAATAGACCACATTCTATGTCACAAAGCAATTTTTGCCAAATTGAGAAATATTGAAATTATGCCCTGCACTCTGTCAGACCACAGGCAATAAAATTATAATTCAACACCAAAAGACACCAAAGAAAATCTTGTAATCCATCGAGGATGAACAATATATTGTTGAACCACCAGTGGGTCATGGAAGAGATTAGAAAGGAAATTCAAATATTCATGATACTTAACAAAAATGAACACACAAACCACCAGCTCTTCTGGGACACAGAAAAAGCAGTACTCAAAGGCAAGTTTATAGCTCTGGGTTCCTACATCATGGAAAGGCTTGGAAAAAATTATATTAAGTGAAGTAAGCCAGGCCCAAAGAAACATAGGTCCCATGGTTTCCCTTATTTGCAATATCTAGTATAGGTATGAGTCAAGCGGAAAAAGTCAGATAATGTGATGTTAGGAAAACAAAACCTCAAATATGTATTTTAATGTTTTTGTTTCTTTCATGCATGTGTTTCTAACGCATTTATAAGATTATTTCTTTGTTGCTTTGTATGTCCCTCCCCCACAGTGTAACCCCCGCTTTCACTATATTTGATGTCAGTATAACATGTGGAGGAGATGGGGACAAACAAGTCGTTTAAGGATTCAGGTGGACCTGTTGCAACAATGAGAAGTACAAAATGTCATGTCAAAACCAGCTTTACAATGTCGGTGGGGGGGGGGAGGGGGGGTATGATTGGTTGGGAGGGAGGGGGGAGGCTGGGAAGGGAGGTGAAGGGTAAACAAAGGAGGAGGCTGCAATGCTTGGTAAGAAATGTATGCATTATCCTGCCCATGTAATTGTAACCCCTCTGTACAGTATGTTCTCAAATAAAATAAAATAAAATTAAAAAAAAAAAAAACAAATTGGAGAGATCTGAAACTAACAATTTAACGAGGCACTTGAAGCTCCTTGAAAAAGAGCTAAAACCCAATCCAGTAGACACAAACAAATGATTAAAATTAAATCAGAATTAAATGAATTAGAGTCCAAAAAGATTATAATTTTTTCTTTGAAAAAAATTAACTCAGATATGAGAATGGAAACATCACCACAGAAACAACCAAGATTCAGAACATAATAAGGGGATACTTCTCAAAACGTTTTGCTAATAAATTCAAAAATCTGGAAGAAATGGACAAATTTCTAACAAATATTGACATGCCCAAACTAAACCGAGATGATTGAAATCAACTTAGCAGACCTATATCCAGAATCAAAATAGAAGCAGCAATAAGAGTCCTCCCACCCAAGAACTGGATGGATTTACAGCTGAATTCTACAAGGACTTCAAAGCAGAACTCACACCAACTCTCTTCCAACTCTTAATGAAATTGAAAGTGAAAGTTCAGTACCAAGCTCTTTCTATGAAGCCATCATAACTCTCATCCCAAAACCAGGCAGAGACTCATCAAAGAAAGAAAACATTAGACCCATTTCTTTGATGAACATGGATGAAAAACTTCTCAATAAAATTCTGGTCAATAGACTTCATCAACTCATAAAAATACTCAAACACTATGATCAAATAGAATTCATCTCAGAGATGAAAAGCTGGTTCAATATATACAAATCAATTAATATAATTCATCACATCAACAGTAGCAATGATAAGAACCATATGACTATCTCAATACATACAGAAAAAGCATTTGATAAGATCCAGCACCTTTTTATGATGTAAGCTTTGGAAAAACATGGAATCCATAGAACATCCTTCAAAATAATAAAGGCTGTGTATGACAAACCTACAGCCAACATTATACTTAATGGTGAAAAGCTAAAGCCATTTCTTCTAAATTTAGGAATGAGAAAAGGATATCCATTCTCTCCACTTCTCTTCAATTAATATTAGAATGCCTAGCTAGGGCAATAAGACAAGATGCAAATATAAAGGGGATCTAAATAGGGAAAGGTGAAGTAAAACTCACCCTCTTTGCAGATGACATGATCTTGTATTTAAAGAAGCCCATGGACTCTACTCCCAAGTTACTTGAGCTGATTCAAACTTTGGCAAAGTAGCAGGTTATAAAATTAACCCTGAAAAATCAGTATCTTTCCTATTTGGAAAAAAATACATTAAGTGATGTAAACCAGGGCTAAAGAAAGATAGGTTCCATGGTTTCCCTTATCTGCAATAACTAATATAGTTCTAGGAGAAGCAGAAAAGTTCAAAAGTTATGCACATATAACCATATAAGATGATGCTTTGTGAAATAAGCCCCAAGATAGGGACAAAAGAGATTTTATCCTTCTTGCTGTTGTTTTTAATGTACTTATAATGTACTATGTGATTTTTTTGTTTCTTTTGTATGTTCTTCTCCCATGATATAACCCTTGCTTTTACTGTTTTTGATTCTGGTGCCCTACATCTTCTATATTCATTTCTTTAATTTGGAGAGGAGAAAGAAAATAACAAAATGCTGAAATAAGGATACAGGTTGAACCATTGTAACAATGAGAGATACAAGACACTGTTAAAAATGATCTTTACAACTTTTGGGGTTGGTAAGGGAGGAGGTGGAGAAGGAAAGGATGGCTTGGGAAAAACAAAGGAGGGGGTAACAATGCTCAAGTGGAAAACTCTTACCTTACTCACATAACTGTAACCCCTCTGTACAGTATGTTTGCAATAAAAAATAGAGAAGTAGAGATAATTATTTAAAGGATACGGGAGACAATTCAAATGGTAAAAATACTAAACAAAAGAAATCTAGGCATGTTTGTATGTGTCACATAGTGTTAATGACCTAGTGAATAGTGCAATCTCTATCTGACAAACTAAAGCAAACCAGGCTTGAGAACATGATTCAAGTGATAGCTAGCTGCCTAACAAGCATAAGGGCCTATTCCTATTCAACATCAAGCATCATAAAAAGAAACAAAGAAGAACAGAAGGGAAGGGAAGGGAAGGGAAGGGAAGAGAAGGGGAGGGAAGGGGATGGGAAGAGGGAGAGGAAGGGAGGGAGGGGAAAGGAAAGGGAAGTGCAGAAAATGAAAAGGAAGAGGAGGGGAAGGGGGAGAGGAAGAGAGGGGAGGAGATGGGAGGGGAGTAGAGAAAACAGAAAGAAAGAAAGAAAGAAAGAAAGAAAGAAAGAAAGAAAGAAAGAAAGAAAGAAAGAGAGAGAGAGAGAAAGAAAGAGAGAGAGAAAGAGAGAGAAAAGAAGGAAGGAAGGAAGGAGAAAGAAAGAAAGAAAAAGAAAGAAAGAAAAGAAAGGAAGGAAGGAAGGAAGGAAAAAGAAAGAGGAAGGAAGGAAGGAAGGAAGAAAGAGATAAAGGAAAGTGAGAGGAAAAAAAAGGAAAGAAAGAAGAAAGGTAAAGAAAGAAGGAGGAAGAAAGAGAGATGAAGAAATATGAATCTGGGCTGCCTTGTTTGCATCCAGAATTTTTGTCTGAAAACACAGAAGAGAAATTCTATAGCAAACTGAATATAACTCTCTCAATTATCCAGCCTAGTAGTCTACATTGCAAGTTTAGTTTACGGTCATCACCATATGAGCTTACTGCACATCATATAGAACTTCTGTGTCCATATCTGTCTATTGGGTAGCATATCTATACATATAGAAAGATAAGTAGGTAGTTAGATGGATGTATAGATAGATGATAGATGGTAGATAGTTATATGGAAAATAAATATATGTATAGACATCCCACAAGTCCTTCGTGAGCAAATTTTAAAACACCTGGGATAAAATCATGGTAATTTTCTGCTAATAAATTTAAAACATTTTTTTCTCATAATTGTATGTTTCACTTCATTTCTGTCTCATTTTGGGGGTCCACATTATATTTAATACGTGGTTATTTTTAGTCTTCTGTTTTGTCATGAGACAGCACCTCTAATTCATGACTAGTATTACGTAAAGGTAACAACATCAGACAGTGATTCAAAAATAATTCATTTTTTAAAATTATTATTACTCTTCTCTTTTTATTACTTTCCACAAACACTGGAGTATAACTTTGGTATAAGTTGGGTCTTGCTAGTGACTTTAAAGAGAGATTTATTTAACATGTATTATTTTTCAGATTATGCTTATGAGAGATAAGATACATTACTTAATACAATTTATATTCTTCACTTTGTGGAACTTAGATGGAAGTGACCTGAAAAGAGGAGAAGGTGCATTCCCTACTTTTTCACAAATATCACTGAGACCCAAATTATTTTTTTTATTGTGAAAATACCATACAGAGGGGTTACAATTACATTGGCAAGGTAATGAGTGCATTTCTTATCAAGCATTGTTGCCTCCTCCTTTGTTTCCCCTTCCCATCCCTTCCCATCTCCTCCCCCTCCCCCCCCGACACCACCAAAGTTGACATAGGTCCCATGGTTTCCCTTATTTGCAATAACTAGTACCTATCTAAGACAAGCAGAAATGGTCAGATAAATTGATGTTAAGCAAAATGAACTCCAAGATAAGGACTCAATTTTTTTCTTTCTTGCTATTGTTTCTAACATATTTATGATATTTCTTTATTGCTTTGTATGTCCCTCCCCCACGGTGTTACCCCTGTTTTCACTGTATTTGATGTTGAGACCCAAATTTGTTTCACTTCATCATTTACCTTATTCAAAGGTAAACTTTAGACTGAATCTGATTAATGCTTAACTTATATGAGACCAGCAACCTGACCTCCACTTAAAAAAAAAACTTGGTGGATGACTAAATAATCAAAAATGAAATGAAATACGGTACAATAAAATAGCAAAAATTTCCAAAGTTAAAAACACCCTTTTTAAGTCACACTGTATATTTTCAGGCAAATTAAAACTAGTCAAAGCTGTAGAAATGGCACTCAGCAACTTCTGTTCTTTAAAATTCACTGCTTCTCTAAAGTTTAAATCTTCTTTAAAGATTGTGTTGCCTGCTAAACCCTTAGCTAGTGCAACCATTGTAAAACTAAAATCAGTTAACTAAGAAGTGATGACTGATGATAAAAATGGAATTACAAAAAAATTAATCCAAAGAGATGCTGGAAAAGATTTTATAAAAGAACACGAACAGATGGGTCTTATAGAAACCCACCTACAAAAAGTATGCTAACTTTATGTTCAAAAGTGTAATTTGTGTTCTAGGATGAGATGATTTTTGTGTCTATTGTCTTATAATTAAGTGAGTAAAAATTAACATGTACCGCCCCCCCCCTTTTTTTTTTTTGGTCATGGGGCTTGAACTCCAGGCCTGGGCACTGTCCATTAGCTCTTCAGATGAACGTTAGCACCACTTGAGCCACAGCACCACTTCCAGCTCTCTTCTGCTTATGTGATGCTGAGAATCGAACCCAGGGCCTCATGCATGCAAAGCAAGCACTTACAACTGAACCAACTTCGAAGCCCCATGTACCCATTTCTTAAGAGAAAAGAATACCCTCAGTAATTTAACCTTATTCCTACATTTGGTCACCTGGGAAAATTGTGCACAGCTCTCATTTTGCCCAGAATTTTCATTTTACCAGTTCTTAATGAGTGCATCAACATAGGAGTTGAAACTTGAGTGATATTCATGCAGAAAATATCACAGAAAATTAGAGCATTCTCCATATATGTAACCAAAACAATTTGATGAAAATTTCTCAACACTTGATAATATAATAAAACTTATTTTATTATACAAAAAAGTTATTTTATAGAAAAAGAAGCTGGTAACAAAAAGAAAGAAAAAGAAATTGCCTGAAAAATAAATGTTAAAATGAGGAATAAAAGTTGGGAAAGAGAAAAAAATACATATGAAAGAAATTTCTTAACCTATTCTCAAATCTGTTTACAGACAATATTTTTATAAATTTTCAAATTTAAACTACACTACACTGTCTTTCATTCGCTCTTTTCTTTGTGGTTTTTCTCTCATATACAAGTAAAAAGCACAACACTTCCAAAAAAATCCTATGTTATTTAAAATGAAAAGATATATTCCAAAGGTAATTCTAAGTATATATTAGAAGATAATTTCTTGATTTTTAAAGAAGAAAAGATATTTTTCTTTACATTTGTAATACTGGTGACAAGAAACAAATTTTCAACGTAATTTACATGTTTGTAACTGGTATAGACAAGTATCAGATGACCAAGAAGAAGAAATGGTGCAATGAATTATAAGTAATATAATTTCTTATTATACAAAGTCTCACATCTGTCAATCCATTAAAAATGACATTGAAATACTCATATACCAATTATGCATATAATTCACATGATTTGTGTAATTTGAACTTATTTCATGCAGCTACAAAACAATATCTCTGCCACCATTTACCTGTAAAATTAATATTCAGCACATGGAATGAGTTTAAGTTTAAATCTTCTTAATTTCATCTTTTTAGATTCAGCACAGTGAAGAAGAATTGGTATTTATTGTGAATTCTAGTTCTAATATAGTTAGATTGTAAAAATGGACCTCAATCACATGTCTAAAATGACAGAACTTAATCACCTCACAGATGAAGAAGAGAAAACTAACATAGTTTCCTTCAAGTGAACAGGTATTTATCCCTGCTGATAATAGTTTTTATTTTAAATAGAATGAAGATGAAGAAGTCATCAGGGTTGATCACTTCTGAGGGATGCAATGGGCAAATAGATTCTTCACCTCTTTTCTAGATAAGGGTGATTTGTTGCTAATCATTAGCTTCTGCTGTGTCTCCTGGTCTGTAACTTTACTACAGCTCTACCTAAAATTACCTCCCTATAATTGTCTGTATCCAAAACTGTTAAGACACCAATTACAGAATTAGGGGCCATTCCATCATGATATCGTCCTAACTAATTAATCTGTTAAGAATCTCATTTCTAAATAAAATCACATATTAGTAGTATAGGTTAAAACATCTGTATATATGTATATATTTTATTTATGTATAAGTATACATAAATATGTATTTATAAATAAAATTCAACCCTTAATGGACATAAAAATTTATTTCAAATAACTTTGAATAGCTGCCTTACAATTGAGTAAATTTCTATTTGATAACATATTCAGAAAACCTTCTACTATCCTATTCAATCATCCTAAAATTATTTTTTTATCTCTAGTTTTCATAGAGAAGTGATCTAAGCATTAAAATAACATCACATAGATTATATTCTCTGTCTAGAAACCTCACACTGCAAATGTTTCCTTACTTAGTAAAACTATTTGTTATGTTGATACGTATGAAGTCATCATGTTCTCTATGCCTAAATTCTGATGTGAATAAGCACTTTCATTTTTAAGATAGAGCTATTGTCATCCCTTGCTAAAAATATCATAAACATATTCTAATTATTACAAATGAGGGAAAACATGCAGCCTACATTTCTTTGGGCCTGGCTTGCTTCACTTAATATAATTTTTCCCCCAGGTCTTTCCATTTCCTTACTAATGGGGCAATGTTACACTCTCAGATGCTCGGAGTTCTTATACCCTTAACTCTTGCTTACTTCTGTGTTCTCTTATGTGGCTTCAAGTTGCCTGACAGCAGGAACTGTGTCTGTTTCTCATGAATGTACTTCCATTGTATGGTAACTCTTCACCTGACACTTGTTAATCTTCACACATTAATTGTATGAACATGACAAGCTTTATATAAACAAATGACAAGAATACAGTATTAGAGCCAGTGAGTGGCTAATCCCAGAGATGGTACAGTAACTATATTCATGTTCCTCCTTTATATTCAATATATATTTTAATTCAAATGACATTGATGAATACCAATGTCTATCAAATTTGTCCCTCTATCAGAATAAATAGGAAAAAAGAAAGAATGCAAGAGGAAATAAAAAGAGAAAACTAATAGTTTCCTTCAAGGGAATGGATATTGATGCCTGAAGAAGACAGCTTTTATTTTAAACTCTTATGAGTAACTGAAAAAGAGATTATTTGAGAAATGTACATCTCCCCTATGTTCAAAGTTTCCATCCTTTATTTAATCAGGCCTATTTTTGAAAATTTTACCTGTGCATTTCAAATTTTGTAAGGCATTTGAAGTGTAACACAAAGCAGTTTAAAGGTAATTATAACTCAATACAGTTCCTTCAAGGTCAGACTTCAAGTAATTTTAGAACAATTATTTGCTATCATAAAATCTTCACTATATAATTAATAATTTAGCTAGGTTAAACATTATGTTGTTCTCCATAAAAGCCTTATGACCTCTTCCAGACTAAAAGCTCCATAAAAATAGAATGCACTACTTAGATTTCTGATTTGCTACACTCTTGCACCTGCTAAGTACACAGGCAAACTCAGAGCAAAGCCTATTAGGCCTCCTGCCCTGTCACTCTCCCCATTCTTCCCTCTAAGCCAGGCATACACTCACCAGCAGGCTCTGCTTTGCACATGTCAAAAGCTTTATCTCTTGGAGGCAATATCCTGATTCTCTCATCTCCCTAACAAAGCCTTCCCCTAAATATCTAGTCAGTAGGTGCCTAATACAATAGTATTTTATTTTAGACTAAGGCTTTATTGATGGCATGCTCTAAAGTTATTTGTTCTGTCTTGTTTCTGCTCATACTAGCTTTTCCAAAAGGCAGTATGGGACACTCATTGTTGACCCATTGCTTCTCTCAACTGGAGCTGACAATTGCTGTAATAAAAAGAACCTTTGATATTTAGTTCTTGCTGTGTCCTCAAGTGCTCAGAATGGTGAATGTACACGCAATTGTAAGCTCTCAGGAACATTTGTTGAATGAATATATGCAAGATAAAAATAAATAAAATGAAAACCACAAATACTTGCATGAATTCATCAAATACTTTTAATCAAACTGTTGAGAGACAAAATGACATATAGATTGTTATTAATGAGCAGCAACAATCAAAAATGTGCTATTTGGCTGTTACACTGTTTACATTGTCAGACAAAGTAACCTGACATTACAGTGCAAAAACAGAACAAATCATTTGTGATTTGTCATGAGCTGGTTATTTCCTGTGCCAGACCAAGTTGGCTATACATTTCATATTTCAAAGTGACTCAGATGAAATAAATGCCTTTCAGGAAAACATGGCAGTAGACATTGAAATAACAACCCATTATACAAATACCAATGTGCTATGTACAAGATAACTGTTAGCAATGGCATTGTTATTGAGTTTATTTTGCTATCTTAGCCTCCACTGAGCATATTGGAATAACGAGTAGAATTGTGACTCATCAAATCAAAATGAGTTTATTTTTGGAGGTCTCAAGTTTTCCCTATCGTTCCTCTCTTAAATGAGGTTCAGATAAAGAATTCCCAATAATTCTGAGTTTTATTTGTCATTATTTAGATGGGAAATCTACTTATATTTTATAGATTATTTCATCTTAAGATGATTTCAGTAATATCGAACAGAAATACCCAAGTCAAGTAAGAAAAAATTCTCTTCATCTCTTTCCTTTTTATTCTTATTATGTGATATTCAGAAGACATCAAGAAAATGTGACTTTATCGTGTACAAAGGAAAACACTATTAAAGATACCATTATAGTTTTGTGCACTAAAGCATTTAGGAAACATAAAAATATGATGATTTAAGTATAAATAAATTAGAACAGCTGAAATTACATCTCACTTCCAGTGTTTACAAATAAAGAGATTTAACAATAGGTAAAATTCTCACGCCTTCTGTAGGTATTCCACTATAATTGGAAAATTAAATATTCGTTTTAAAGTTTGTCTTGCAGAAGAAGATAGATTATCGAATAAGTCTTTTCCTATGTGAGTTTCTATTTTAATAATCTAAAGTAAGATATTTTAGAAACTTCCTGGTCAAATATCTGCCAGTTTGAAACTAGGGAGAGAGAATTACCTTGATAAAAAATTACTTTATAAATAATTGGGTTGTTCTCAGAATATTCCATATTACTTTACTAAAAGCTCATGCTACCAGTATATGTCAAAATATCATGATACTTCAAACAAGAAAAATGTAATAGCAGTTACCTAGCAGTTTCTTATTTCTGATATTTCATATGAACAAATTAACCTCAATTATTATAGCAGAAGTTATAAGCCACAGCAAATATTAACATGGTGATATTAATTGAATTATATGCATTTAATCCTCTGAAAAAAATGGCAGGCATAATTTTATTAGAAGTGGTCATTAATAGTACCGGTTCATATAACTTCCCCAGTTATTTTACTAAAGAGAAAAATTAATTTATCTGCTTTTGTTAGTATTTAAAATAATACTAAAATTTTTTGCTCTTTGTATTGAGGAAAGCATGTGCTTTTCGCTCAGGTTCTCAGAGCCTATTCTTTATAGACTTCCCACTGTTTTTATTATATGGCTGTCTAATCGAATGCTCCAAGGCTTCTCAACTCAGTATCAAAATTATATTTATTATAAACTACAAAGAATTTAAAATAGAATTTTTATTTGCAGTTGTTAATAGTTTGACTTTTAGAGAGCTGGAAATTCTAAGACACACATTTAGCCAAAGTTAAAGTACTATTTCATATGTGGGCATAAGTTTCTTCATAATCAAATAATAGTAACAAGTATGGTGTTAGATGATTTGTTCCTATTTTGTAGGGAACTACAAGAAATAAATTAAAAATTTCCAACACAAAGAAATGCATAATGTTTTGGGGAATGGGAATACTAATTTCCTTGTTTTGGTCTTTACACATCATGTATAATACCAACTTCATGCACTGTACCTCAAAAACATGAGTGATAAATGTAACTTTTATGTGTGCCAGAGCTGGAGCTTGACTCAAGGCTTCATATGCTTATTTTTTCAAGCAGGGTTGATGCACTATGACTGGGCCGACATCTATACTTCAGACTTTTTTCTGCTTAATTCAAAATGAGACTCATGGTCTTTCCTACACTGGCTGGCTATGTAGTCTCCTATGTAGCTCAGATTGTAGGCACAAGCCAGGCTTTCTTTCACCCTTTTAATTGGTAAATTATTTCTTTTTCTTTCCTTCCTTTTTACTGTAAAGGTGATGGACAAAGGGTTTACAGTTACATAAATAAGGAAATGAGTAAAATTCTTTTTTTTAAAAAAAAAAACACATTTATTCAGTGTCATGATCAGACTATTACATTTAGCAATCAACAGCATGGGTGCAAAAAAAAAAAGAAAAAAAAAAAGAAAAAAAGTCTACATTAAAACCCTTTTGTTGGAATGCTTTACACTTTCCACAGAACTGAAACTAAAATAACCTGTTATACAATTAGTCACAAATACAGTCCTCGAGTTTTTTGCCCATACACATGAGTATTGTCTAAAACATGTCTTCTTTGTAGCAGCTAGGCCCTGACACCACTGTGCTTGGCTGAGTTCACAAATCTGTTGTAACCTGTAGCTTCCCTGTCACTTCTCTGGCAATCCTCTCCTGCTAAGCTTTGTTTCCTGGCAGTAATTAAAACCTCCTTCCACTGCCATAGCTACTGCTGCTGCTGGAACCTCCATAAGCCACCTTGGTTTCGTGGTTTGGAGAAATATTGGCCTCCACCACCATAGGGGCCAGAGCTTCTGCCCCCAAAATTTCCTCCCTTCATGGGTCCAAAATTTGAAGACTGATAGTTGTAATTGCAAAAATCATTGTAGCTTCCACCACCTCCAAAACTGCTACCATCATTACCAAATCCATTGTAGCCATCCTCACTACCGCCATATCCTCCACCACCACGGCTGCCACCAAAGCCACCTCGACCACTGAAGTTTCCTCCACGACCAAAATTGTCATTGCCACAAAAACCACATCCACCAAAGTTTCCAGAACCACTTCAACCTCTTTGGCTGGATGAAGCACTAGCCATCTCCTGCTTTGATAGGGCTTTCCTTACTTCACAGTTGTGGCCATTCACAGTATGGTATTTCTGAATGACAATCTTGTCCACAGAGTCATGGTCATCAAAAGTTACAAAACCAAAGCTCTTTTCTTTCCACTGCCTCGGTCAGTCATGATTTCAATCACTTCAATTTTGCCATATTGTTCAAAGTAATCTCGTAAATGGTGTTCTTCAGTGTCTTCTTTAATGCCACCAACAAAAATCTTCTTCACAGTTATGTGGACACCTGGTTTCTGAGAATCTTCTCTTGAGACGGCTCTTTTTGGTTCCACGACTCTTCCATCCACTTTGTGTGGCCTTGCATTCATAGCTGCATCTACTTCCTCCACAGTGGCATAAGTTACAAACCCAAAGCCCCTGGAGCGCTTGGTGTTGGGATCTCTCATTACCACACAGTCCGTGAGGGTTCCCCATTGCTCAAAATGGCTCCTCAGACTCTCATCAGTCGTTTCAAAGCTCAGCCCTCCGATGAAGAGCTTCCGCAGCTGTTCGGGCTCCTTAGGAGACTGGGACTTAGACATGACGGCAAGAGAAGGGTGGGAAGAGACACTTGAGCGATGCTTCCTAGGTCGCGTCCACGAAGAGAAAGGAGTAAGCGAAAGAGCGCATCCCAGGAAATGAGTAAAATTCTTGTCAAACATAGCTACCTGCTTCCTCATTTTCTCCCACTTACTTCTAGTGTTTTAATTTAGAATGCTTCTGGGAAAAATCTGAGCTTTCTCCTATTTCCCAGTAAAAGTTCTAGTTGAAGAACCAGTCAGACAATTCTGATATGCCCAAAAATGTCCAGACTCCTTTACCATTCCTTTCTTTGTCTTACAAGAATAGTCAATGTTATTTTTAAAAGATGACCAATTGCAGGTGCTGGTGTCTCAGACTTGTAATCCTAGCTATTCAGGAGACTGATATCTGAAGATAGCCAACCCTCAGGTTGGTAAGTCCCTCAGACTTATCTCCAATTAAGGACCAGAAAACCAGAAGTGGAAATGTGGCTCAAAGTGGTGTTAACCTTGAATGAAAAAACTCAAGGACAGTGCCCAAGCCCTGAATTCAAGCACTACTAAGATAAAAAAGAAAAAGCAAAAGAAGACAAAAAAAGAACAACTTCTAATTTTCATTTCCTTAATTTATAAATGTTTTCCCCACTCCACAAGAAGCCACGGAATGCTAGAAAGTAAAAGCCAAAATAAGTAAATATAAAATAACGAAATCTCATTCCAAATGGGAAGGAGTGGTATGTGGAGAAGTAATGAACCATTTGATTCAAAACTAAAAAGGTTACTACAGTAGTATTGCTAATTATTTTGTATAAACAAAGTTACAATTTATTAAAATTTAAAAGATTTTGGAATTTTTTTCTTTTACTTGTAGAAACAACCAAATTGAGTCCGTCTTGAACTTGTTCATTTTCTTACAGATGTTACTGAAATTTAAAATTCACTCATTAACTAAATGATACATGTAGAAACAAACTAGTTTAACATGATCTCTCCAGATCAAAGGGCAGTAAGTCAGGTCCAGAGGGAGAAAAGATACATTTTTTCCCATGTATGTGAAAGTAAGAGTTAGCTTATAAACTTATAAGCAAATAAGTAAATATATTAGGTGGCACATATAAAAAAATGTATCAACTGAATTGTGATAGATTCAAAGGAGAACTCAAATAGTGCAATTCCTTAGAAAGGCAAAATCAAAATTCAACAAAATAAACCACCAGGAAGCAGGTACATGAAAGGGATGGGGCAGGACCAAGGGGGAAAGGGTAGAAGATTGAAGAGGAGAAGATTGAAAGAATGCAGTCAGGAATTCAATGTATATTCCACAAAATTAAGATGCATTATATTCATAAAATGCTTTACTAAATGATAAATCCTTGCCACAAGTACTTAAAGATAATTTTTTTGGTCAGTTGTGGGGCTTGAACTCAGCACCTGGGCACTGTCAAGGCTAGCTTTCTAAAACTAGAGACACAGCTCACTTTTTGAGTGATTAATAGGAGATAAGAGTCTTATGGGGGCTTTCCTGACTGGGCTGGCTTTGAACTGCAATCCTCAGATCTCAGCCTCCTGAGGAGCTAGGATGACAGGCCTGAGCCGCCTGTGCCCAGCAAAAGATAATATTTTGGGGGGGGTCTGGTCATGGAGCCTGAACTCTAGGCCTGGGTGCTGTCCCTGAGCTCTTCAGCTCAAGGCTAGCTCTCTACCTACCACTTGAGCCACAGTGCCACTTCCAGCTTTTTTCTTTTTGCTTATGTGGTGCTGAGGTATCGAACCCAGGGCTTCATGCATCAAGGCAAGCACTCTACCACTGAGCCACCTTTCCAGCCCAAGATAATTTTTTTAATGCTTAAAAACTCATCTCCTACAACCAGAGGCTGCCATGCTCAGATTTTCTTTAAAGTAAATTAGAGTGGCCAAAAATTTTGCATTCTGACTGACATTTTCCAAATAAACCTCTATGGATAAGCAATCACTGTATTTCTGTTCAGGTCTGACAGCTATTGCAGATCTGATGCTATTGGGCTTTAAAATCTCATATTCCTTTGACTCTGGCTCTGGTTACATTTGTTTTCCATATAATATGCCTAAGACTTTCCTTGGTTTTCTACATAACTGATTAGAACAGACTGGAAGCAAGGAGACTAGCCAGGCTGCTGCTGCAATAGGAAGTTCAACAAATTATGGAGATATTAATGAAAGTCAGGGCTAAGGTGTCAGATTTTAGCAATATTAAGGTGACGATAATCCTGTCCCCTGGCTCTGAAAGGTACAACATTAGTTAGTCTTTGTGTGATTAAATTACTTGAGCCTCAGTAGAATGTCTACAGAGGTCAAGAACAAAGAACAAAACAACAATAGCAAAAACTGCCAACAATTGGTTAGGTCACTAACTGTTCACCCACTAAGCTAGTATGCTTAGTTAATTAATAATCTACAATTGATAATCATTATAAAAAGTGATCTCTGCTTCTACCCTACAGTCAAGTAAGTCCTACAAGAAAGCCCCCAGAAAACACTTTTTGTTCATCACTTTTGTGATAAAACTCTACTCATTAGACCCACACTAAGTACATGTTTAATAATAGAATAATAAATTCATATTATTAAAGGCTGTGCAGTGCATCTTAAAATAGCTTTGGTAATTATAGCTGTCTTGCGGGATATGCAGCTGCTTATCATATATTATAGAGACACTGTCCCAGGGAGCTAAATGGACAGCTAGTCAAACATATGTAGCATTCTGGCGATTCCAGTCTTGTCTCCTTGCTGCATATGGTACTAATGCCAATGAAGTATTTCAATAGAGCATAATTAGGTACAACCTTGAAACATGTATCAGCATATGAGGGGGTGCTAGACAACTATGCATTTGTAAGTAAAATACATCTGCCTAGTGCGTATCTGATACCATTTTGGGGACTACCAAGAGTGATACCATTATCCTGCAGATGACTTTTTCTGGGCATTGTATCATTTATGTAAAAGAGATGGCACTTGTCCCTTAACTGAATGTCTGGTAGGTACAGATAGCTTTCAGCAGACAAAAGTTCTACAATATATTTCAGACGATCTCTGAAAAGGACGTGTGCCTCTTGGCAGCTGTAAGAGAAGCATCTGCTGCTTGGTTTGTTTGTTTTTGTTTTCCTTTGATTATTTTATTCACCAAGGGAAATCTCAATTAACCAGTCATCTAAATATCATTATTATTATTGTTATGGGTGTGATTATGAGTATGCATGCTTCTAAGTTCACCCTCTGCTCTGCAAATTGGTGACTTTGTTGATTTAATAGTCTGTAGTTCTATAGTAAACCTCACCTCAGCTGTCCACCACAGAATCAAATAAATTCAGTGTAATTAAAACACTATTTCAAATTAATTAGAGAGAGGCTCAAGAAGGACTAGGGTATTTTTTTTTCTACTTGAGATTGGGTCCTAAATGTTGGTTTTGATCTATCTATCTAGCTATTTATCTATCTATCTATCTGTCTGTCTATCTATCTATCTATCCATCTATCTATCTATTTATTTTGTGCCTGTCCTGGAACTTAAACTACTGAGGTTTATTGATGGAGGTTAATGCTGTATCACTTGAGCAATGGCTCCACTTCTAGCTTTTTGATGATTAATTTGAAGTAAGAGTCTCATGGACCTCCTGATTGGGCTGGCTTTGAAGAGCTCAGCTATCAAGCTTCTAAGTAGCTAAGATTACAGGTATGTGTCACCAGTGACCAACAAAAGCCGTAAATGTTTTCAAAGGAATTTCCTCCACAATATCTACCTTATGGATAATCAGTGGCTCATTAGGGAATTTGGATTTGGACTTGTTTTGCCTAGTATTTAAAATATGACCTTGTTGAGGGCATATTGGACAAAATGTTTTAGTTTGTAATACTTTTCACAACACATTTAAGTTCTAGTAATATAACTTCTAGATTTTTTTTCATGAAGATAAAATTTTAAATAAGTGAAAACTATATTGAAAAATAAAACTTTCCACTTACATGATAGTTTAATCACATAAAAGAAGCAAGACAAATGAGAAAATTCTAATAATAACAATGCATTCACTATAAAACAAAAGAATTTAAATTGCATTAGAAGAAAGAAGGAAGATAATTATGATTTCCCTGTGCAAATTGGTGCATTTTTGAGTCTAGATTAACTCCTTTGAATGTGTTATTTTAAAGTGTTAGTACACCAAAATTTCCTTTTCATCACTAAGGAAACTGAGGCATTGGAAAGATGGATATATTGCTTATAATCATTATTATTGGGGACATTTATTTGGGGGGACAATCAGATAAAAGATGTAGTAGAAACTGAGTATAGAGAAGCGAGATCCAGACAGTTAAGAGCAGAAAAAGCAAAGTATCTCATTTATTTGTTCATTAATTTATCGTCAGCTTCCTCTCCGGCAGGCTGAATATACACATATAGGATTAAATTGAACCACTGTGAGAAAAAGCCTAAAGAACTTATTGCAAAGCTGGATACAGGGGAAATTGTTCTTATATTTTTGACAGGCAAAAAATTTGAATTTTCACTGAATTTGATGTTGGTATAACTTGGAGTGGGGAAGGGAAAAAACAAATTGTTTAAATAGGGATACAGGTGGACCCATTACAACAATGAGATGTACAAGATGCTATGTCAACAAATGAACTTTACAACTTTGGCTGGGGGGCGGGGGTGTGAGATGACAGGGCAGGATGGTAAGGGGAAACAAAGGAGGAGGCAACAATGCTTGAAAAGAAATGCACTCATTACCTTGCTCATGTAATTGTAACCCTTCTGTATGGTATTTTTACAAAAAACTTACTAATAATAAAAAATGTTGAATTTTCATGCACAGTCAATGTTAGGACTCAGAGTATCTTCTTAAAATTTTAGAGCTGTTCTTTAAAACAAGATGACATTTTCTTTAAAAGTCACTGGTAGGAACTAAACCAAAACAATTTAATGTCATTTATAGAAAATTCACCTGCTTAAAAGAAGATTAAGGAACCTCTAGTAAATTATATCCAAGATGAAACACCGTCCAAAGAAGCACATTTGCAAGCATAGGGTCTTTTCTCTCCACCACCTCATGAAATAAAACAAAATAAACAAAATAAAAACAAAAAAACAACAAATGATGTGTTTCTATTCCAAAATAAAGTAGGTAGAATGAGGAGTGGTTATTTACTGGAGAGAAACATTTTGCACCCTATGATAGGGAGGTCATTTAGAGAATCTTAACAGTCTCTAAAATAAGCTGTTTTAAGACACATCATATTTTCTAGGGATAATTAGATGGCATTTTGTGTTTTGTGTTACATTACACACCAATCGCTAGTACAGTGTGATTTAGTAAGAAAGTAAATCAAGGGAAATAGATAAACTGAAATATTTTAACATATCAAAGGAAGTATCAAACAAGCACTATAGAAAACTACTACATATATTTATTCATTTTAACTAATTAATTCCAAAATTTTTAAATGTTCTCTTTCATTACTATATGGGCCATGAATGTGCTGAGAAAAAAATATTACTTATTTCCCTCCAGGCAAACTATACAAAAATGGACATACATATAAATCAGAAAAGTCAACCAGCACTTTAGAAAGTCAACCAGTACCTTATATATTACAAGGTAAACATTTCAAATTGCCTAAAACCAAAACCAAAATATTGATACACATTCATGCAAACTCTTAAGATTCCTTGACTGGGTAGTTCATATTTAGTGAAATAAAGTATGTTACATATGTAAGGTAGTGAAAATATTTCTTGTCGTTCCTTGTTACGTCCTCCCTTATTTTTCTCCCACTGACACATCCAAGTTGTAAAGTTCATTTTCTTTTTTTTTCCTTTTTTTTTTAAATTGTGAAAATACTGTACAGAGGGGTTACAATTACATGGGCAAGATAATGAGTACATTTCCTATCAAGCATTGTAGCCTCTTCCTTTGTTTCCCATTTTCCCCTTCCCATCCCTTCTTATCCCTTCTCATCTACCACCCCCTCCCACCCCCTCACCAAAGTTGTAAAGTTCGTTTGCAACATAACGACTTGTACATCTCATTGTTGCAATGTGTCCACCTGTATCTCTATTTAAACGGTTTGTTTTTGCCCTTTCCCGCCACAAATTATACCAACACAAGACACAGTGAAAGCAGGGGCTATACCGTGGGGGAGGGACATACAAAGCAACATAGAAATCATCTTATAAATATGTTAGAAACAATAGCAAGAAAGAAACATCATTTGAGTCCTTATCTTGGGGTTCATTTCACCTAACATCAACTTCTCTAACTTGTTCTGCTTGTCTCAGACATATGCTAGTTATTGCAAAGAAGGGAAACCATGGGACCTATGTTTCTTTGGGCTTGGCTTACTTCACTTAATATAATTTTTTCCAAGTCTTTCCATTTCCTAACAAATGGGGCGATGTCATTCTTTCTGATGGAGGCATAGAATTCCACTGTGTATATATACCTCATTTTCTTGATCCATTCATCTACTGAGGGGCATCTGGGTTGGTTCCATATCTTAGCTATGGTAAATATTGCTGCAATAAACATAGTCGTGCTGGTGGCTTTAGTATGGTCTTTGTGATCATTTGGGTAAATGTCCAAAAGTGGAATTGCTGAGTCATAGGGGAGCTCTATGTAGAGTCTCTTGAGGAACCTACAAACTACTTTCCAAAGTGGTTGAACAAGTTTACATTCCCACCAACAATGCAGTAGGGTTCCCTTCTGTCCACATTCCCTCCAGCATCTGTTGTTATTAGAGTTCTTGATTATAGCTATTCTAACTGGGTTGAGGTGGTATCTTTTTATTTTTTTTATTTTTTTAAATTTTATTTTATTTTATTTGAGAACATACTGTACAGAGGGGTTACAATTAAATGGGCAGAATAGTGCATACATTTCTTACCAAGCATTGCAGCCTCCTCCTTTGTTTACCCTTCACCTCCCTTCCCAGCCTCCCCCCTCCCTCCCACCCAATCATACCCCCCCTCCCCCCCCCCACCGACATTGTAAAGCTGGTTTTGACATGACTTTTTGTACTTCTCATTGTTGCAAAAGGTCCACCTGAATCCTTAAACGACTTGTTTGTCCCCATCTCCTCCACATGTTATACTGACATCAAATATAGTGAAAGCGGGGGTTACACTGTGGGGGAGGGACATACAAAGCAACAAAGAAATAATCTTATAAATGCGTTAGAAACACATGCATGAAAGAAACAAAAACATTAAAATACATATTTGAGGTTTCGTTTTCCTAACATCACATTATCTGACTTTTTCCGCTTGACTCATACCTATACTAGATATTGCAAATAAGGGAAACCATGGGACCTATGTTTCTTTGGGCCTGGCTTACTTCACTTAATATAATTTTTTCCAAGCCTTTCCATTTCCTAACAAATGGGGAAATGTCATTCTTTCTGATGGAGGCATAGAATTCCATTGTGTATATATACCACATCTTCTTGATCCATTCATCTACTGAGGGGCATCTGGGTTGGTTCCATGTCTTAGCTATGGTAAATAATGCTGCAATAAACATAGTTGTGCTGGTAGCTTTAGTGTGGCCTTGTTTGTGATCATTTGGGTAAATGCCCAAAAGTGGGATTGCTGGGTCATTGGGGAGCTCTATGTGGAGTCTTTTGAGGAACCTCCATACTGCTTTCCAAAGTGGTTGAACAAGTTTACATTCCCACCAACAATGAAGTAAGGTTCCTTTCTGTCCACATCCCCTCCAGCATCTGTTGTTGTTAGAGTTCTTGATTTTTGCTGTTCTAACTGGAGTGAGGTGATATCTCAATGTTGTTTTGATTTGCATTTCTTTTATGGCTAGGGATGTTGAACATTTCTTCATGTGTCTATTGGCCATCCTTCTTTCTTCTTCAGAGAAGCTTCTCTTTAAGTCTTTCGCCCACTTACTTATTGGGCAGTTGTTTCTTTGAGGATTTGTTGTTGGGTGGTTTAATTTTTTGAGTTCCAAGTATATTTTAGATATGAGACCCTTGTCCGTTGTATGGCTAGTAAAGATCTTCTCCCAGTCCGTGGGCTTTCTATTGATCTTGCTAGCTATGTCATTTGCCCTGCAGAAGCTCTGCAACCTTATACAATCCCATTTGTCCAGTCTTTCTTTGATTTGTTGTGTTTCCGGGTCTCTATTCAGAAAATTTCGGCCTGAGCCAAGGAGACCCAGGGTTTCTCCTATTCCATCCTGTAATGTTTTCAGAGTGTCTGCTTTGAGTTCAAGGTCTTTGATCCATTTGGAGTTGGATTGGAAAGATTAACATCGTGAAAATGGCAATACTTCCCAAGGCTATCTACAAATTCAACGCAATACCTATCAAAATTCCACCCTCATTCTTCAAGGAAATAGAAGAGGCAATCCAAAAATTCATATGGAACAATAAAAGACCCCGAATAGCA
Organism: Dipodomys spectabilis; assembly: GCF_019054845.1. Classification (NCBI taxonomy): domain Eukaryota; kingdom Metazoa; phylum Chordata; class Mammalia; order Rodentia; family Heteromyidae; genus Dipodomys; species Dipodomys spectabilis. Next base: position 20,821,081 of record NW_024870709.1, on the reverse strand, counting down.
AAAACGCTCCTCAACGGAAAGAACATTGCTGGAGGAATATCAATACCAAATTTCAAACTCTACTATAAAGCCATAGTAATCAAAACAGCTTGGTATTGGCATAAGAACAGACCTCAGGACCAATGGAATAGAATTGAAAACCCAGAAATGAACCTACAGACCTATAGCCATCTAATCTTCGATAAGGGAGCTAAAACAATAGAATGGAAGACAGACAGCCTCTTCAGTAAATGGTGCTGGCAAAACTGGTTAACTACATGTAGAAAACTAAAGCTAGATCCTTATATATCACCCTGCACCAGAATCAACTCCAAATGGATCAAAGACCTTGAGGTGGTATCTTAATGTTGTTTTGATTTACATTTCTTTTATGGCTAGAGAGGTTGAGCATTTCTTCATGTGTCTATTGGCATCTTTCTTTCCTCTTCAGAGAAGTTTCTCTTTAAATCTTTAGCCCACTTATTTATTGGGCAGTTGTTTCTTTGAAGATTTGTTGTTGGCGGATTTAATTTTTTGAGTTCCAGGTAAATTTTAGAAATAGGACCCTCATACATTGTATGGCTAGTGAAGATCTTCTCCCAATCCATGGGCTTTCTGTTGATCTTGCTATCTATGTCCTTTGCCATGCAGAAGCTCTGAAATTTCATGCAATCCCATTTGTCCAATCTTTCTTTGAATTATTGTGTTTCTGGATCTCTATTAAGAAAATTTCGGCCTGTGCCAAGGAGACCTAGGGTTTCTCCTATTCTATCCTGTAATGTTTTCAGCATGTTTGCTTTGACTCCAAGGTCTTTGATCCATTTGGAGTTGATTCTGGTGCAGGGTGATATATAAGGATCTAGCATTACTTTTCTACAAGTAGTTAACCAGTTTTGCCAGCATCATATACTGAAGAGACTGTCTTTCTTCCATTCTATTTTATTAGCTCCCTTATCAAAGATTAGATGGCTATAGGTCTATAGGTTCCTTTCTGGGTTTTCAATTTATTCCATTGGTCCTGAGATCTGTTCTTTTGGCAGTACCAAGCTGTTTTGACTACTATGGCTTTGTAGTAGAGTGTGAAATTTGGTATTGATATTCCTTCAGCACTGTTCATTTGGTTAAGGACTGTATTTGCTATTCGGAAACTTTTATTGTTCCATATGAATTTTTGGATTGCCTCTTTTATTTCCTTGAAAAATGAGGTTGGAATATTGATAGGTATTGCATTAAATTTGTAGATAGCCTTGGGAAGTATTGCCATTTTCACGATGTTGATCCTTCCAATCCAGGAGCATGGAAAGTTTTACCACTTTCTAAATTCTGGTTTGATTTCCTTTTTCAGGTTTTTAAAGTTTTCATCTTAGAGATCTTTAACTCCTTTGTTTGAGTTAATTCCTAGGCATTTTATTTTTTGTGGTGCTATTACGAATGGAGTTGCTTTCCTAATTTTAGCCATGCTTTTCTCATTGTTGGCATATGGAAAAGCCACTGATATTTGAAGGTGAATTTTATACCCTGCAACTTTGCCAAAGTTTGAATCAGCTTGAGAAATTTGGGAGTGGAGTCCATGGGATTCTTTAAATACATGATCATGTCATCTGCAAAGAGGGAGAGTTTTACTTCATCTTTCCCTATTTGGATCCCTTTTATGTTTCCATCTTGTCTTATTGCTGTAGCTAGGCATCCTAATACTAGATTGAAGAGAAGTGGAGAGTGTGGACATCCTTGTTTCATTTCTGAGTTAAGAGGAAATAGCTTTAGTTTTTCACCATTAAGTATAATGGTGTCTGTAGGTTTGTCATATACAGCTTTTATTGTATTGAGGAATATTCCATGGATTACTAGTTTTTCCAGAACCTTTATCATAAAGGGGTGTTGGATCATGTCAAATGCCTTTTCTCCATTTATTGAGATAACCATGTAGTTCTTATCCTTGTTCTTGTTGATGTGATGAATTATATTAATTGATTTGTGCATATTGAACCAGATTTGCATCCCTGAAATGAATCCTGTTTGATCATGGTGTGTGATTTTTTGGATGAATTGTTTAAGTCAATTGGCCAAAATTTTGTTGAGAAGTTTGGCATCAATGTTCATCAAAGAAATGGGTCTATAGTTCTCTTTCTTTGATGAGTCCCTGCCTGGTTTTGGGATGAGAGAGTTATGATGGCTTCATAGAATGAATTCGGTAGTGAACTTTCTGTTTCAATTTCATTGAAGAGTTGGAGGAGTATTGGTGTGAGCTCTGCTTTGAAGGCCTTGTAGAATTCTGCTGTAAAACCATCTGGTCCTGGGCTTTTCATAGATGGGAGGTCTCTTATTGCTGTTTCTATTTCAATGGTTGATATAGGCCTGTTAAGATGGTTTAACTCATCTTGGTTTTGTTTCAGCATGTAGATATTTGCTAGGAAATCATCCATTTCTGCCAAGTTCTCAAACTTATTAGCATAAAGGTTTGAGAAATATTCGTTTATAATGTTCTGAATCTTGGTTGTTTCTGTGGTGATATTTCTATTCTCGTCTCTGAGTTAATTTATTTGGGTGTGTTCTCTTCTTTTTCTAATAAGATTTGTTAAGGGTCTGTCTATTTTGTTAATTTTTTTCGAAGAAACAACTCTTTGTTTTGTTGATTCTTTGTATGGTTTTTTGGGATTCTAATTCATTTAATTCTCATTTAATTTTAATTATTTCTTTCCATTTACTGGATTGGGGTTTATCTTGCTGCTCTTTTTAAGGAGGCTCAGATGTCTCATTAAATTGTTGTTGTCAGATATCTCCAATTTGTTGATAAACAAATATAAACTTGCCTCTTAGTATCGCTTTTGCTGTGTTTCAGAGGAGCTGGTAATTTTTGTGTCCATTTTTGTTGAATATCATGAACGTTTGAATTTCATTTCTAATCTCTTCCATGACCCACTTGTGATTCAATAGTGCTGTTCAGCCTCCATGTGTTACAGGACTTTCCTTGATGGCTTTTTGTGTTGAGTTCTAATTTTATTTCCTTGTGGTCTGAGAGAATGCAAGGTATAACTTCAATGTTTCTGAATGTGCACGTTTGCTTTGTGACCTAAAATGTGGCCTATTTAGGAAAATGTTCCATGTGCTGCTAAGAAAAACGTGTATTCTGATGCTGCTGTGTGAAATATTCAGTAGATGTCTGTTAAATCTAGTTGGTGTATGCAGTTGTTTGGATCTGTGCTTTCTCTGTTGAGTTTTTGCTGAGTTGATCTATCTAGTGGGGATAGTGGTGTGTTCAAGTCCCCAACAATCAATGTCTTTGAACTCTATTTGAGCTTTGAGGGAAAGTAGTGTTTCTTGGATTAATTTGAGTGCTCTGATGTTTGGCTAATAGATGTTTAGAATTGTAATATCATCCTGCAGGAGAGATCCCTTAATTAGTATATAGTACCTTCTTAATCTCTTCTCGCTAATTTTAATTTGAAGTCTATTTTATCTGATATTAGGATTGCAACTCCTCCCTGTTCATGGGGACCATTTGCTTGGTAGATTTTGTTCCAGACTTTCACTTTCAAAATGTGTTTATTTTCATGGGCAAAGTGTGACTCCTGAAGGCAGCAGATAGAAAGATCTTGCTGTTTAATCCAACTTGACAGTCTATGTCACTTAATTGGAGTGTTAAGTCCGTTAATGTTGAGAGATAGGACTGAGAGGTATTTGGGAATTTCTGTCACTATATCCACCTTCTTGGGGGCTGTGACAACTGGTTTCTTCCTATAGATTCTCAGTTTGGGTGTGGTTTCTTGGCCTTTATTGTGGTCTTGTTGGTTTTCTATGTGTAAGGCTGATTTGGTGGAGATATATTGTTTCAGTTTTTCTTTGCTATGGAAGGTTTTTATTTGACCATAGGTTATGAAGGAGAGTTTAGCTGGGTAAAGTATTCTTGGTTGATAGTTGTTTGTCTTTAGGGACTAGCATACATCATTCCAGACTCTTCTTGCTTTAATTGTCTCTGCTGAGAAATCTGAGGTGATTCTAATTGGTTTCCCTTTAAAGGTAATTGATCTTTCTTCTCTCCTTGACAGCTTTAAGGATCTTTTCCTTGGTCTGAATTGATCCTGTGTGGATTATAATGTGACAGTGGGATGTCCTATTCTGGTCTGGTGTATTTGGGGTATCTGAATAGGCCTATTTTTTTGCATGTTTGGGAAGTTCTCTGCTAGAATCCTGTTAAACAAATTTCCTAGACCATTAACTTCTGTTTCTAGGTGCTCCTCTACACCCATTATCCTCAGATTAGGCCTTCTGATGGTGTCTTCCAAATGTTGAATAGATCTACCATATTTCTTGGATTTGTCTTGGATAATTGTATGTTGTTTCTCTATAATATCTAGACTCTCTTCAATCCCCAAGATTCCATCTTCTGCATGGTCTAACCTACTGTCAAGACTTTCTACTTTGTTTTTTTATTTCTTTTCCTTCTAATTGGTCTGCTTTGATGGCTTCAAATTCTACGTTGGAGCTTTGTTTTAGCTCTTGTATGAACTTCTTTACTTCCTTAATTTGGTGTTCAGTGTTTATTCTCAAATCACTTAATTGATTGGTTATGGTTTCCTTGGACTCCCATTCCTTCTGTTGGGTTCCATTCAGCATTCCCTTGGTGGTCTCCCTGAATTCTTTCAACTGTCTGTTTATGGATTCCTTGAATGCTTCTATTGATCTTTGTCTATTCTCATTCTATTCTCGCAATTCCTGTATTACTCTTTGATTAGCTTCCTCGCGTTCACCCAATTCCTGTAGTTCTCTTTGACTGTTCTCAGACTGCTCACTCAATTCCTTTATTTCTCTTTGACTATTCTCAACCTGCTCATACAATTCCTGTAATCAATCTTTGAGCAGCTTCCTCACACTCATTAGATTATTGTATTGATCTTTGGTTTGCTTCCTCTCTCTCCCTATCATGCTCACACTGAGTCCTTTGCAGTTTTCAATATTTTCATTCTCCATGTTTACCATTAGTGTTTGTAGAGCTTTTTGAGAACTCTGCTCTGGATTATTCATTATCTGTTCTGTCACCTGATTATCATGAGTGAGAGTTGAGATACCCAGACTTGCCATTTTTCTTTTGTTTTTCCAGCTTGTTCTGCCCTTTTGGTATGAAAGTAACACCAATTTTGTGCTAGAATACTATTTAAAGGCAAGCATCAACCAAAATCCTGTAGTTGCACAGTCAAAAGGCTGCAGATACAATCTAGTACAACAGATACAATCTATTCAACATCAAACAACTATGTATTAATGGGCTAAGAACAGCAAAGAATAATTTGGCAAACCAGAAATTATTAGGTTTAGGGAGAAATGTGGGGAAAAATAGGATTAGAGAGATGTGGAAAGGTAAAAGGAGAGTGAAATTAACCAAGTCCTAATCTCAAAGAGGGAAATGGATTGGACAGAATGATAGGAGAGAGAGAGAAACAAAGAGACAAGAAAAAATGGAAAAACAAAAATTTAAATTTTAAAAGTGCAACTTAAAAATAATCTAATTTTAAAGGTGAAATTGAGAGAAGAACTGGGATAAGATGAGAGGAGGGGAGGGATAGAAAGGAGACATGAAAAACTAAAAAATAAAAATTCTTAAAAATTATATAGGTATAAAGAAATAATATGGCTCTTAAGGAATTTAAGCCTAAGAGGTTTTAAATTTAGTAATAAATTTCTGGATTAAGTATATACACAATGGGGAATAATGTCTAATAATTGATGACAGTTATATCTGAGGATGAGCAGAACAGCAATTACGTCACGCAAAAAAGTACGAAAGAGAAGAAAAAAATGAAAAGAATGAGAAAAAAGGACCAAAAGGTTAGTAGAGATAAAAAAAAAAAGCACACACACACCTAAAATAAAAATTATAAGAGGAAAAAAATTAATAGAAAACAATTTTTAAAATTAAAAATTTTTAAAGGTATAAAAAAAAAGTTCTTTGATTTTTTTGGGGGGGGGTGGTGGGTGGATGGGAAGATCCTGTATCTCCCTTGTGTCTGTAGCCAGTCTCTTGGTGGAGTCTCTGAACTGCTCATGGTGTTTAGTTTTCCAGTGGCTTGATTGGTTACTTAAGCCAGTTTGTTTGTGCAGGCAGAAAAATGCTCTGCTTTACTCAAGATTTTGTGATCCTCCTCCCAGGCCAGTTCAGTGAGAGGCAGATCTGCTCTGAGTATCACAAAAGAGGGAGATGGCTGTTTCCTCTAGATTGGAGATGCTGTGATGAGGCTAGGTTCTGGGTAGAGTTGAGACCTTTCAGCAAACAGTAGCTTTTCCCTGAGGAGTTACCTTCGGAGACACCCACAGAACCCAGACTGGAGCCATTCTCAGGGTTTATGTTTACTGAATTTCAATTGTCTGTCTAGGCTACAGTGGGGAGGGGCAGGCCTTGGCTCTGTTTACCCAATGAAGAAAGTCACTCCTCTGGAGCCAGAGCTTCTCTGCCTGGGCTGAGTGACTTTCCCCTGGGTGAAGCTGAGCCTGGCAGGTCAGGTCAGTTTCCTGTGACCTGCTAAATGACTTTTTTGTTTTCTTCCAAGGCCTGAGTTGGAGCTAGCTGCTCAGCTGGGCCTTTGTCAGTATCAAAGATAGAGATCTCTGGTGGTGGGGGCAGGGTGACCCTTCCCTCCTCTGCTCCCTGACAAGGAGTGAGCATGTCAGGGTTCTACTCACACCGGAGTTTTGTTTCCTGGGTCGTCTCTGGTCTGTGATCTGCAGGATGAAGATATCTGCTCCTTGTCAGTTCTTGTTGGTGCTTTGTAGAATGTGCTCGCCTGCTGGGTCTGGCGCCTTTGTCCCAGAATCTCTGTGCTGTAGGTATGGCAGCTATGGCAGCCACCCACCGACACCATGCAGCAATGGCTACTGGTAAGTGCTCAGATCTGTCTCCTTGCCTGGATTTTCCCTCTCTGTCCAAATTCTCTGTACTGTGATGGCACACTTGGTGTGATTCTCTTCCCTAGGACTGTTTACTGGAACACTAAAACTGCTTTCTATGCGAGAGCTTGTTTAGCCCCCAGCTTCTCCTCCGCCATCTTCCTCCTGGATCGTAAAGTTCATTTTCAACATACTGTCTTGTGAGTATTGCTGCTGCAATGCTTTGTCCTTTGTCCTTTGTCTCACCATTTTGTTGTTTCCTTTCCCTTTCTTAATTCAGATATACAGATATACCACACATAGGGTACCAAATCAAATACAGTAACAATAAGGGATAAACCATAAAGGAAAAAAAAGAAAAGAAAAGAAAAAAAAGAAAGAAAACAGAAATACCTTCACATAATACATTATTTTTGTTACCTAAAAATTATTGTCTTTGAATGGGACTCTTAGCAAAGAATTTAGTAATTCCACAAGTTAACTTTTCAACAAGTTTAATTATATTGTCATTTTCTATATGAATTTCATCTCTTTCCACAAATATTTTTATCTCTAAATGACTCTGAGAGCCTTTGTAGTACTGAGGGTACATAAATTAATAAGGTTAAGGCCAAAGCCATAAAGATTTCAAAATATTCTGGAAACTAGAAGGGAAGACACCAAAAAAGTATATTGTAAAGAACAATCATTAAAAATGAAGAAGAAGACACTGCATCAATTCTAGTACAGAAAGAATCATTTTCCAGGCTAGTGGAGAATTGTAGAACATGTGTAGAAAGACTAACGGCAATATTTGAGTTTGCCCTAAAATTAAATATAATTTTCACGGGAGAGAAACATAAATCATGCAAGCAGATAGCTTGTTCAAAATTTGTTAAATACATATAATCATGAGACACCCCTGTGGTACTCTAAAGGTTGTTCAGAACAAAACTTTAATGTAGTTACTTGTACTATGAATATAGATTTTGATCCATGGGAAAATTAATGTAGGAGTAAGATAAACCTTGATTTTAAAAAGTTATAATTTATTCAGTTTTTTGGAAAACTCATGTCAGTCATTCTAGAAATGGCCAGAAATACAGGACAAGTTGAGCAGCAGGCAGGATAAGGATATAGATGAGATTATACATGAGAGCATGGCTTAGAAGATTTTACTTTAAATTAGTTTAGTTAAACAGGCATAATGCTTTATGTAATTTATTACATTGTGTTATCCCAGGTTTTCTGTTGAGAAATTTGCACAAGCTTTAATAGTACTAGGGAAATTTTTTAAGATTAATTTAATCTACCTACAGTCGTTTCTGCTTAAATGTGTTGTTATTTTTTTCCTTTTATCTTCTATCCCAAAGCCAACTATAACAATATTAGTTTTCTTTTAATGTAGAACTTGGGACTTGGAGTCACATCCTATCTTAGACATCAATTACTGAATAACAGATATTTTGTAATTCAGTAATTTGTGCATGGTTACAGTAGAGACAGCTTGTCTTCACAGCATGATGATAGCAACTCAGATGGGCTACTCAAATGACCGACTGGTGGTTTAACTAGATCATATGGCTTAGACCTGGTTCTTGCTGGGATCTGAGTTCCATTGTTATTTTTCATATCATTCTTTTGAAATCTTAATATTCAAAAAAAGAAGACACTTCACTACCTGGGCTTGAATGGATATAAATAAGATGGGTGATTTGACTTGACTCCTAGAGCTTTTCTTATGTGAAGTTCCTCATCGCCCATCAGTCTAATAGTTTAATGAGAGTTAGAGACTTTATAGGGCAATCAACATGATCCAAAGAAAGTGTTCCAAGAGCCCTAGGTGGAAACTGAAACTAATGAGGAACCATAGAAGCCCTAGAAACTTATTTATATGGGTTCTAATTGGGTTAGAAAAATAAGAAAGATGTCCCAGCCATGTTTAGTCTACCACAGAGTAAACAAGTACTGTGTGAAAAAGTAAAGGTAAATAACAAATTAGAAATAATTGAGATTTTTCAAAATATAATAAATAACAATAATTCAGAAATGGTCAATTAGGTCAATGCTGGCTACTTATATGTTTCAGCTGCAAAGATCATAAGTATATGCGTATTTGTAAGACACAAGAAAAGAGGAAATGCAAAATGAACTTCCTGAGACTCATTGAATATAAAATGAAAACAACATATAGTTTATTATAACCTTCAGTTTCTGAGGCCAGACTTCTTATTGAAATAGTTCCTCAGTGAATACAATGCAGAAGGACCAATTGATTTGTGGATAGAGAAAGGCTAAAGGATAGAGTGTCAGCAACATATCTTAAATTGAAAAATTGCTTGATCTCCACCCTTGAACTCTGAGAGGAGTGATGGGGATGGGAACAAAGAAAGAGAAAATGCTGTTGATAAAACAACTTTACGATATTTTCCATTGGATTTCCCAGTTCCTGAAAGCTATTGCCATTGTAAGAGTAAGAATGATCATGTAGCTGCTATAAATAATCTCTTTGAAAGATAGAAACTAGGGTATTTTTGAGACTTAAAAAAGAGTAAAATAAAAGGACCCACTGCTAGAAAGAATAGACACGAAATCAAAAGAAATTCACATGCTAATTCTTTTTTGACTCTTGAAGAATACTTCTTTTTCTCTGAAATAAAGGAGTCAACCAATGAGTAAGTATGAAATTACATTGATAAGAGACATGTTAGAGTTTATTTCCTTAATAAACTATGGATAATGACAAAGATATATATGTATATATATATATATATATATATATATATATACACACACATATATATAAAATGTAGCAACATTTTCCTTGATTCAGCTTATCTAAATTACTAGTTATTCTCTTAAATATTTTATGAATCATATGTTTTACTAGAGCAACCTTATTTCTAATTCTAATGATGTTAGAAGAAAAATTTGTATATTAATACTGGAAGAGATGAAATCTGGAAGAATGAGTATTAAAGATAACATATAAAAGTGATTCTCAGGGCTGGAAAGGTGGCTCAGTTGTATAGTGCTTTCCTTGCATACATGAGGCCTTGGTTAGATACCTCAGCACCACATAAGCAGAAAAAGCCAGAAGTGGTGCTTGGCTCAAGTGGTAGAGTGTTAGCCTTGAGCTAAAGAGCTGAGGGAGAGCGCCCAGGCCCAGAGTTCAGGCTCCATATCCTATTAAAAAAAAAAGTGATTCTCTACTAATAAAGACTGTAAAATAAGCCAGGCACCAGTGGCTCATGCCTGTAGTCCTAGCTACTTCCAAGGCTGAGATCTGAGGATCACGGTTCAAAGCCAGCCCAGGGAAGGAAAGTTCGTGAGATTCTTTTCTCCGATAAACTACTAGAAAACCGGAAATGGTGCTGTGGCACAAGTGGTAGAATGCTTGTCTTGAGCTGAAGAGCTGAGGGATAGTGCCCAGGCCCAGAGTTCAAGCCCCACATAAAATATATTTCATTTTTTCAAAGCCAGGGATGCAGTTTTTCATAAGATTTGTGAAAAGTAGTACTTTGGATCTTTGAAATTATTAATGAATAAGATATTGCTTGATGCCCCTACCTTAGGTTAAGAGTATTTTTGTTTCTCCTTTTCTATAATGTATTAATAACTAAAAGTTTATATCATGTGAATTTTTAGCTCCATGTCTGCACATATTTTAAATAATTTATATTAAATTTAATTTCAATATTAAGGAAAAATAATTAACTTTTCTAATATCACCAATAAGGAAACTTTGATGAAAATTACAGTATGAATACATATTAAATTATATAATTACATATATAATACTCATGAAGAGAAGTATTTACTTATTAGTAAAATATTATATCATTTTACAAGTATTAGCCAGGAATCCCTGAGCCGATTGATGATGTAACATGGTTAATATTTAGTTTAAAATCTTCAATGCAAATCCTTTTAAATCCAAGATGATTTTTGTTCTAATATAAGGTCAAAGGAAGAATAGGTAGGAATAGTTCTGCTCCTGATAAAGTAGTTTAAATGAGATTCATCAAGACATTACATAATAATATAGATTATGTTAAAGAACATAAAGGGATTTTTCAGGTCAGGGAAGGAAAGAATAAAATAACTTCTGACTCTATGAAATGCCAACATCACAAAGTTTAGTTTGAGACCTTCAGGAGCAAATGATAAATGTATACTTTTGACAAATTGTTATGGATTATGGTCAAGGTCTTTCTGGTCATTTCTTTAAAAGTCAGGTTTCTTTTTTAGAATGAGAGGTTGAAGAATCATCTTCCTATTTGAGAAATTTTACAAAAGCCTATTTTTAAGGATAATAGTAGTTATATTTATTCTAGTTCTAAAAGAATAAGCTGCAAAATCTTTAAAATCTCATCCAGGTTTGTAATATAAGGTGCAACAATACACCTATTTGGATATAGAACAGAACATCTTGCAATGACTAAAAACTCGTAAGTAATAAAGTATTACAAAAGATCAAACTAACTATAAAAACAAAATTGGATAAACAATAATTCTATTAGTAAAGGTATATTTCTATACGTTTTAACCTCACATTTCCCTGAAAAAGTCAAGTCAAAGGATTATTTCTTTAAACTGAAAGAAAATATATTGTCCTGTGAATTCATGGATAATTCCAGTGTTTTATTGCTAAACTGAAATGTGTTTATTTTATTTTTATGTTTAAGTAGTTGTACAAGAGGTACCATTCAACAAATTAGTAGATGAATGCAATAACTCTTGATCAATGTATCTTTAATATTTATTATCACAGCAAAAAATAAATAAAAAGAAAAAATATTTTAAACTGAAGACTTCATCCTAACAAAATTCTGGAAGCAGTAGCAGAATATCTAGGACTATTTTTATCACTATTCCATTCCTTTATGTCAAAGCCCTCTCAGCTATAAGTTTTTTCTTCTTTATTGAACACGAATACTGACTTTGTGGAATCACTGCTAAGATTGGGAACGATGACTGAAATGAAAAATCCCTGTTTGGTGGATGAAAAAAAGAATGTTCTTGGAGGTCTGAAATAAATTATTTTTCTGGGATTGTGTGTACAAGGGCAGAATAGTCTTTTCAGCAACGGACAAAAAAGCTTGCCAGGCTCATAAATCTGTAGAAACAAAGAAGGAACAAAAACCTCAGAAAATCTAGCCCCCTCCAAATCAAAGACTGAAAAATCTTTCTTTAATTTAGGGGAGAAATGTAATGTGAATCACAATCTCAGATGCAAAATACGAAAGCCTGCTGCTAGCTTAGTGAATTGGATCAAACAACAGAGCCTATTTTCCCCCATGTTTGAATTGGTTCTAAAAATTAGTGATTCTAGATTTGACAGTTTTCACTATCTTCAAACAACCAAGGTTGCATTGCATAAATATTGAAGCACTAAGATTCCATATATAAATTTAAATGTCTAAATAATAAATGGTTGATCAATAGCCTCCATTCAAGAACTATCAAGAACCCACACATATTTGAACAGTAAGGATTATCAGTTGTCAATTGTGAGCAAGGATTGACTAATTCCATAGCTGTGTATCTTAACAAATTTTATAAAGAAGGAAGGATAGACCCAATGTTGATAAAGTCATAATATATCTAGAAAAGGTTTTCAGTCATTCTGCTTTGGGACTGGAGGGCAATATGTGTGTGAGGGAAAGCTCAAAATTTATGTGTAGTTTTCTACTTTTTGTCCTATTTTATCAATGTCAAAGAACGGCCTTGAATGATGCTGTAATATTTGTGAGATCACTTATGTCCAAAAGGATTGTAGGACACTATGACCTAGCAGCTTTAAGTGGCAGTCCAGTTCCCATTTGTCAAAAGTGCTTTTCTCATTCTCACATAGAATGTTTAGTTACTCATATGATGTTCTACCAAAGTGCTATAGTCATAAACACATACATGCACTCACACAAATAAATCACTCAGTATATTTTCAGATACCACAATCCTATATATACAATGTCCCGAGGACTTCACCAGCAAATTCTTCAAGCTGATAAACATCCTTTAGCAAAGGGACAACATAAAAAATTAATGCATAAAATCAGTAACTTTTCTATATACCAATGAGAAATAGGCCAAGAAATAAATATTATAATCCCATTCACAATGAAAGCTGTATCACTCTGAATTTATTTTTTTTAATATACAGACAGAAAGAGATCCATGTGTGTATAGGCAAAATTAGGATTTTAAATGACTAGACAACCCCCCAAAATCCCAAATTAAAAGCAATTGCCATCAAAACAAATGACACAGAGCCAGGAAAAAAAATCTAACATTCATGTGGAAGCACAAAGAGCTGAATAGCCAAAGTAACAGAAGCAAAAATGAGCAGTGTTACAGGTATTGTAATGCTTGTACTACACAGCCATTTTCTAGTATCATAGTATAGATATACATACACACACAACAACAACAAAAGAAAAAAAACATGCAGGCCAATAGGATGAGATGGTGGACTGAGAAATCATTCCATGCAACTACCACCACCTGATTCTTGGCAAAGTTATCAAAAACTTACATTAGAGAAAAGACAGCCTTAAATGGTGCTGGGAAAACAGCCATGTGAAGAAGTCTGAAATGAAATTGGTACCTCTCACTCTGCACAAAACTAAATTCAAAATTGATCAAAACTTTACAGTAAGAAGAAATTTAATGCAAATTTTGAAACCATTAGAAAAAAACACAGGGGAAGTACAAGTATATAAACATAGACAATGAATAGAACTCCAATATTTCAAGAAATATGAGCAAGAATTAACAGGATTTCTTCAGACTACAATTCTTCTGCAACAAAGGAAGCAATTACCAAAACAAAAAGAAAGCTTAAGCAAAAGGAAAAAAAGTTATTTACAAGGCATTGTATTAATAACCAGACTATGTAAATAATTTAAATTTTTAAGCACCAAATGAAGACTCCATCTCCAAAATAATGAGCAAAAGTCTAAACAGGAGATGTGAGTTTAAGGGTAAAGAACTGTTGTTTTTAATGTACTTATAATGTACTATGTGATTTTTTTTGTTTCTTTTGTATCTTCTTCCCTGATGGTATACCCCTTGTTTTCAGGGGGCCTGCATCTTGTATATCCAGTTTTCTAATTTGGGGATAGGAAGGGAAATAACAAAATGCTGAAATAAAGATACAGGTTGACCCATTGTAACAATAAGATGTACGGACACTGTTGAAAATGAACTTTACAACTTGAGGAGGGAGGAGAGAGGAGTTGGGAAGGTGTGGAAGGAAGGGATAATGAGGAAAAAACAAAAGAAGGGTTAACAAACGCTTGACAGAAAATGTATTCATGACCTTACTCATTACCGCTACTCACGTAACTGTAATCCCTCTGTACAATATCTTTACAATAAAGATTATAGATTGATTTTTTAAAATGTATATCATTTTGAACCATAAAAAAAGAACCAGCCAAACTAGCAAGGTAAGAAAGTATACAGTCCTGAGTTCTGTTCATTCAAGCACTAAGTTTTGTAAACTGAGCTCCTAAAACTATTATTTTGGACACCATCTCCTGCTTTAGGTACCTTGTCACATTTTGCAGCATCATCCATAGTTAATGAATCTTGTAACATTAAAAATATCGAAAAATCCTCTGACTGATTTTTATCTCCAACAGGTCTTGTGTCAGAGGTCCTATGTGCATCTATGTCAGAGACATGCTAGAGTTCCAGCAGATATTTCTCGTGTGGATAGGATGGCATTTCTTAAACTAACCATTTATCATGCCCCTCTGTGGTACAGTGTTTGGAAGATTGTTATATCATCAAAACTGGAAGATATGTTATTATTTGTGGGGCTATTACAAATGGAGTTGCTTTCCTAATTTCAGCCACACTTTTCTCATTGTTGGCATACAGAAAAGCCATTGATTTTGGGAGGTTAATTTTATATCCTGCTACTTTGCCAAAATTTTGAATCAGCTTGAGTAATTTGGGAGTGGAGTCCATGGGCTTCTTTAAATAAAAGATCATGTCATCAGCAAAGAGTGAGGGTTTTATTCATCTTTCCCTATTTGGATCCCCTTATGTTTGCATCTTGCCTTATTGCTGTAGCTAGGCATTTTAATACTAAATTGAATACAAGTGGACAGAGTGGACATCCTTGTCTCGTTCCTGAGTTTAGAGGAAATGGCTTTTGCTTTCCACCATTAAGTATAATGCTGGCTGTAGTTTTGTCGTACAAAGCCTTTATTATATTGAGGAATGTTCCATGGATTCCTAATTTTTCCAGGGCCTTCATCATAAAGGGCTATTGGATCTTGTCATATACTTTTTCTGGATCTATTGAGATACTAATGTGGTGCTTATCCTTGCTCTTGTTGATGTGATGAATTATGTTATTTGATTTGTGTATATTGAACAAGCTTTGCATCCCTGAAATGAATCCTGTTTGATCATGGTGTATGATTTTTTTGATGAGTTGTTGAAGCTGATTGGTCAAAATTTTATTGAAATGTTTTCCATCGACGTTCATCAAAGAAATGGGTCTATAGATTTTTATCTTTGATGAATTCCTGGGTGGTTTTTGGATGAGGGTTATAAGTTAATTAACTAAATAAGTGAAGAACCTCTACAATAAAAACGTTAAAAACCTAAAAAAAGGAAATTAAAGCAGAGCTTAAGAAGTGGAAAAGTCTCCCATGCTCCTGGATTGGGAGGATTAACATTATGAAAATGCCAATACTGCCAAAGCTCTCTACAAATTCAATGTGATACCTATCAATATTCCAACCTCTTTCTTCAATGAAATAGAATAGCAATCCAAAAGTTCAAATGGAATAATAAAAGACCCCGAATAGCAATAACGATCCTTAACAGAAAGAACAGTGCTGGAGGAATATCAATACCAAATTTCAAACTCTACGACAAAGCCATAGTAATCAAAACAGATTGGTACTGGCCTAAGAACAGACCTGAGGACCAATGGAATAGAACTGAAGACCCGGAAATGAACCCACAGACCTATAGCCACCTAATCTTCAATGAGGGAGCTAAAAAAATAGAATGGAAGAAAGACGACCTCTTCAGTAAATGGTGGTGGCAAAATTGGTTCAACACCTGTAGAAAACTAAAGCTAGGTCCTTATATATCACCCTGCACCAGAATCAACTCCAAATGGATCAAAGACCTCAAAGTAAAAGCAGACACCCTGAGGACATTACAGGAAGGAATAGGAGAAAATCTAGGGCTCCTTGGCACAGGCCAAAATTTTCTTAATAAAGTCCCAGAAACAACAAATCAAAGAAAGGTTGGACAAATGGGATTGCATGAAGCTGCAGAGTTTCTGCATGACAAATGACATAGCTAGCAAGATCAATAGAAAGCCCACGGATTGGGAGAAGATCATCATTAGCTATACAATGGACAAGGATCTTGTATCTAAAATATACTTAGAACTCAAAAAAACGAAATCCCCCAACAACTAATCCACCAAGAAACAAATGCCCGATAAATAAGTGAGCTAAAGACAGACTTTTCTGAAGAGGAAATAAAAATGGCCAATAGACATATGAAGAAATGCTCAACATCTGTAGCCATAAAAGAAATGCAAGTCAAGACAACAGTGAGATTCCACCTCATCCCAGTTAGAATGGCTTTAATCAAGATGCTGGAGGGGATGTATCCAAAAGGAACCCTTCTGCATTGTTGGTGGGAGTGTAAATTTGTTCAACCATTTTGGAAAGCAGTAAGGAGGCTCCTCAAAAGACTCCACATTGAGCTCCCTTATGACCCAGCAATTCCACTTCTGCGTATTTACCCAAACGATCACAAACAAGATTATACTAAACTTACCAGCACAACTATGTTTATCACAGCATTATTTACCATAGCTAAAATATGGAACCAACCAAGATGCCCCTTGGTAGATGAATGGATCAAGAAAATATGATATATATTCACACACACACACACACACACACACACACTCACACACACACTGGAATTCTATGCCTCCATCAGAAAGAATGTTATTTGTTAGGAAATGGAATTACTTGGAAAACATATATTAAGTGAAGTAAGCCAGGGCCAAAGAAACATAGGTCCCATGGTTTCCCTTATTTGCAATAACTAGGACAAGCAGAAAAGGTCAAAAGCTCTGTACTTCTGACCATATAACAAGATGTTAAGTGCAATAAACCCCAAGATAGGGACACAACTTTTTTTGTCTTTCTTGCTCTTGTTTTTAATTTATCTAAAATATACTAGTTGATTTTTTTGTTTCTTTTGTATGTTCTTTCCCCACAGCATAAGCCCTGTATTTGACGTCCATATCCTGCATTTTGAATATACATTTTTCAAATTTGGGGTGGGGAAGGGAGATAACAAAAGGCTGAAACAAGAATACAGGTTGACCCATTGTAACATTGTAACAATGAGATGTACAAGACAGTACATTGAAAACGAACTTTACAACTTGTGGGGGGAGGTGGGAGATTGGGAGATGGGGATGGAAGGGATGGTAGGGGAAAAACAAAGGAGGAGGTAACAATGCTTGATAGGAAATGTACTCATTACCTTACTCATGTAATTGAAACTGCTCTGTACACTAATTTTACAAAAAAAAAAACATAAAAATTACACTCCAGGTATATAAGGGAAGAGCTGAATAAAAGTAGTGTTACACTTTCCATATACTAACTTTTAAATAACCAGAAAATGTATCATACCATCATACTATCCTTCTCTCTGCATTAGACTTTCATCTGTATCCTTCATTAATGAAGTATTATAAGAATCTTCAAGAATATTATTGATAACGAGCAGACCAGGGTAGCATGATTGATATATGGTCTTAAGTAATGAGTCAATCAGCATGAAATGAAGATTAGGCAACTGCAGGGGAAATATAAACTGCTTCCTATAAACACAAACTTTCCTGGAATCCCCATGACATCCTGAGTAGTAGCAACATTGCTTACTTTTTCTCACACTTGGAAACACATTTTAGCCAGGAATGGTACCCTTGATAGTCAAGAATCCAAAGCATGTTGTCTAAATAGAACAGGATGCTATAGAAAATCATTAAGCGAAATGAACCCCAAGATAGGGACACAAGTGTTTTTTTCTTCCTCGCTATTGCTTCTAAAGTATTTATAAGTACTATGTGATTTTTTTTTGTTTATTTGTATGTCCCTCCCCCATGGTATATCCCCTATTTTCACTGTATTTGATGTTGGTATAATTTGGGGAGGGGAAGGGAAAAAACAAAAATGTTTAAATAGGGATACAGATTGACCCATTGAAACAATGAGATGTACAAAACGCTATGTCAAAAAATGTACTTTATAATTTAGGCGGGGTGGGGGGATGGAAGGGTGTAGTTGAGGAGGTGGGAGGGAAGGGATGGTAGGAGAAAAACAAAGGAGGAAGGAGCAATGCTTGATAAGAAATGTACTCATTACCTTGCTCATGTAACTGGAACTCATAAGAACAGTATTCTCACAATAAAAAATATTATAAAAAGAAAATCTTTGTGCATATTAATTATGAAATAAAGTGAGAAACTAGTAACTCATCCCTATCTATTTGTCTGTGTTTGCACTGATAAGCCATTATGCCTTGCATAAGGTAACGGGTTCTCTAACATGTTTTAAACTATTTGGTATATATACACAATGGAATTCTATTTTTCCATCAGAAAGAATGATATTGTCCCATTTGTAAGGAAATGGAAAGACTTGGGGAAAAAATCATATTAAGTGAAGTAAGCCAGACCAAAAGAAACATAGGCTCCATGGTTTCCCTCATTTGAAATAATTAGTGAATGTCTAGGACAGCCCTAGCAGAGCACAATAGCTATGTACATATGACCACATGAAATGATGCTAGTCAAAATGAACTCCAGGTATGTGAGCAAGTGTACTGTTTTTAGTTATTTCTTTTTTAAAAAAATTTCCCCCGTGCTTTATTCCCAATGGTTGCTATTTTTTTTATTTCAGTACCCTTTGTCTCATATATAAGTTTACAAGATTTGGAGAAAGGCAGGGGAATCACAGAAACGATGGGACAAGGGGTGAACCCATGCAGCAGTGTTGCCAGTAGACGCTATGTTGGAAATGCACTTTACCACTTGTAGGGAAGGATAATGGTGGGAGGAGCAGGAGAAAACAAGGGAAGAAATAACACTGTTCAGAAAGAAATGTATGCATTACCATACTTATGTAACTGTAACCTCCCTGTACATCATCTTTACAATAAAAACTTAAAATATATTATTTAAATAGATGAGAACCACATGAACAATAGTTTATTGGTTTGATACATATTTCCAAGAGTGGCACTGACCAGAAGTAATTTACATGTACTTTCCTAATTCTAAAGAAGAAGGGGAAATGCAGACTGTCAGTCCAAAAATAACATATATTTATATGAATGTGCATGTAGAAAGCAATCCAGAACTAGTTTTGTTCGTGTTTTTTTTTTTTTGCATAACAGATTATTGTCTCCATGGACATTTGTGCTGAGAATAAATTCATCTCTTCTTTGCCTCCTTAGATTTAATTCATCACTTAAAATTCCATATCAATTAGTATGTATTCAACCAAACCCTCCTTGATTATTTCTTCCTCCAGTTTTCCTAA
The DNA here is from genome assembly GCF_019054845.1 of Dipodomys spectabilis. Lineage (NCBI taxonomy): Eukaryota > Metazoa > Chordata > Mammalia > Rodentia > Heteromyidae > Dipodomys > Dipodomys spectabilis. The sequence continues at coordinate 20,801,630 of NW_024870709.1, read as the reverse complement.
GAATCATGTTTATGCTTTAACTGCACTATCTTCTTCTGCATCATATTACACTGCATATTTTATCTTCATTGAAGGCAGGATTCACCACTTTCTTTAACATCTTTGAATCTCATACTGCTTTTCATTGGCTTAATTTTGAGAAATCACCTTCAAATGTTTGCTGAGTTGACTTGTGGTATGCTCACAGGAATCAAAGCTGGGAAAGATAGTAAAGGTTCTGCTGTCAACAAACAATTGTGTTTGAATAAAATTAATTCACCTGTGTTTGAAGCAGTTTATTGTAAACAAATTTATTTATTTAGGGCAAATATAGTTGAAATACTTCTCAATTGTCCATTATCTTGTAGATTAAACATGAAAAAAATCTTTTACACACTGTTTACAAAAAGCCTATATGCAAAATTATACTCAATAGGAAGGAAAAACAATAGTAAAATAATGCGGTGCTTATTTACTAAAACGGACATTTTATATGGTAATCAGTGAATAATGCTAAAGTGTTAGCCTAGTTCATTGTTTTATTTAATTGTTTTATTTATTTTTTAATATATACATATTGTAAAAATATTGTACAGAGGGGTTACAGTTACATGAGCAGGGCAATGAGTACATTTTATAGCAAGCATTGTTACCTCCTCCTTTGTTTTTCCCCTACCATCATTTCCCTCCCCACCTCCCCAACTCCACCCTCCCCCGCACCCCGGCATTGTAAAGTTCATTTTCAACATAGTGTCCTGTACATCTCATCGTCACAATGGGTCAGCCTGCATCCCCATTTAAGCATTTACCTCCCCAAATTACAAAAATGTATATGCAAAATGCAGAACACCCGCATCAAATCCAGTGAAAAAAGGGGTTATACCATGGGGGAAGAACCTACAATAAAAACAAAAGAATCACATAGTGCATTTTAAGTATATTAAAAACACTAGCAAGAAAGAAAAACCACTTGTGTCCCTGTCTTGGGGTATATTTTGCTTAACATTATCTCATGTGGCCATATGTACATAGCCTTTGACCTTCTCTCCTTGTCTTAGACAAGGGAAAATCATGGGACCTATGTTTCTTTGGGTCTGGCTTCCTTCACTTAATATAATTTTTCCAAGTCTTGCCATTTCCTAACAAATGAGACGTCATATAATTCCATTATATATATATATATATATATCACATTTTTCTTGAGGAACATCGGGGTAGGTTCCATACCTTAGCTATGATAAATAATGCTGTGATAAACATAGTTGCTCTGGTAGCTTTGGTATGACATTGTTTGTGATCGTTTGAGTAAATGTCCCAAAGTAGGATTGCTAAAGGAGGTCTATGTGGAGTCTTTTGAGGAACCTCCATACTGCTTTCCAAAGTGGTTGAACAAGTTTACAAAACTCACCAACAATGCAATAGTTTCCCCTTTTGACCTCATCCCCTCAGCATCTGTTGTTACTAACTGGGGTGAGTTGGGATCTCAATGTTGTCTTGATTTCATTTCTTTTATGGCTAGAGAACTTGAGTATTTCTTCATATGTCTATTGGCCATTTTTATTTCCTCTTCAGAGAAATCTCTCTTTAAGTCTTTAGCCCATTTATTAATTGGGCAGTTGTTTCTTTGAGGATTTGTTGTTGAGGAATTTAGTTTTTTTGAGTTCTAAGTATATTTTAGATATAAGACCCTTGTCCATTGTATGGCTAGTGAAGATCTTCTCCCAGTCTGTGGACTTTCTATTGATCTTGCTAGCTATGTCCTTTGTCTTGCAGACACTCTGCAGCTTCATGCAATCCCATTTGTCCAAACTTTCGTTGATTTGTTGTGTTTCTGGGTCTTTAGTAAGGTAATTTTGGCCTGTGCCAAGGAGCCCTAGATTTTCTCCTATTCCTTCCTGTAATATTTTCATGGAGTCTGCTTTTATTTTGAGGTCTCTGATCCATTTGGAGTTGATTGGTGCAGGATGATATATAAGGATCTAGTTTTAGTTTTCTACAAGTGTTTAACCAGTTTTGCCAGCACCATTTACTGAAAAGTCTGCTTTTCTTTCATTCTATTTCTTTGGCTCCCTTATTACATATTATGTGGCTATAGGTCTGTGGATTCATTTCTGGATCTTTAGTCCTATTCCATTGGTCCTCAGGTCTGTTCTTGTGCCAGTACCCAGCTCTTTTCTTTACTCTGTCTTTGTAGTAGAGTTTGAAGTTTGCTATTGATATTCCTCCAGTGCTGTTCTTTCTACTAAGGATTGTTTTTGCTTTTCTGGGTCTTTTATTATTCCATACGAATTTTTATATTGGTTCTTCTATTTTGTTGAAGAATGAGGTTGGGATATTGATAGGTATCACATTGAATTTGTAGATAGCCTTTGGCAGTATTACCATTTTCACAGTGTTAATCCTCTCCAGGAGCATGAGCAGTTTTTCCACTTCCTATGTTCTGCTTTAACTTTATTTTTTCACATTTTAAAAGTTTCATCAAAGAGGTCCTTCACTTCTTCAGTTAACTCCTAGATGTTTTATTTTTTGTGGGGCTATTACAAAAGAGGTTGCTTTCCTGATTTCAGCCTCACTCTTCTCATTGTTGGCATACAGAAAAGCCATTGATTTCTGAGTGTTAATTTTATACTCTGATACTTTGCCAAAATTTTGAATCAGCTCGAGTAACTTGGTAATGGAGTCCATGTTCTTCTTAAATACAAGATCATGTCATTGGCAAAGAAGGAGAGTTTTACTTCATCTTTCCCTATTTGGATTCCCTTTATGTCTGCATCTTGTTTTATTGCTGTAGCTAGGCATTCTAATACTAGGTTGAAGAGACGTGGAGACAGTGGACATCCTTGTCTCATTCCTGAGTTAAGAGGAAATGGCTTTAGTTTTTTTAACATCAAGTATAATGCTGGTTGTAGGTTTGTCATATACAGACTTTTTTGTATTGAGGAATGTTCTGTGGATTCCTAGTTCTTCCAGAGCTTTCATCATAAAGGGGTGTTAGAACTTGTCAAATGCTTTTTCTGTATCTATTGAGAAATCATGTGTTTTTTATCCTTGCTCTTGTTGATGTGATGAGTTATATTAATTGTTTTGTGTATATTGAACCAGCTTTGCTTCTTTGAAATGAATCCTGTTTGATTGTGATGTATGATTTTTTTCATGAGTTGTTGAAGTTGATTGTCCAAGATTTTGTTGAGAAGTTTTGTGTTGATATTCATCAAAGAAATGGGTCTATAATTCCCTTTCTTTGATGAATTTCTGCCTGGTTTTGGGATGAGGGTTATGCTTGCTTCATAAAAAAGGTGTGTTAGTGAACTTTTGCTTTCAGTTTCACTGAAGAGATGGAGGAGTATTGGTGTGAATTCTGCTTTGAAGGCCTTGTAGAATTCAGCTGTAAATCCATTCGATCCTGGGCTTTTCTTGCATGAGAAGTCTTTTATTGCTTCTTCTATTTCGGTACTTGATATGGATTTGTTAAGTTGGTTTAAATTATCTTGATTAAGTTTGGGTATGTCAGTATTTGCTAGAAATTTGTCCATATCTTTCAGGTTCTCAAACTTACTAGCATAAAAATTGGAGAAGCATTCCCTTATCATATTCTGAATCTTCGCTGTTTCTGTAGTGATGTTTCCATTCTCATCTCTGAGATAGTTTATTTGGGTGTGTTCTCTTAAGTCACTACATATACACAGGAAAGTTCCCTGAAGGACCTTGCACAAACCTAGTTCTTTCCTGATTCTTGCCTGTAGTTTGCAAGAATAGCTGTATAATGTGCCACCAGTGTGATTTCCTGAGACCCAGAGGAAGGTTCTAAAACAGCCTGATCTTCGTTCCTATCCCTTCCAGACAATATAGTCTGTTAACTTAGGGAAGGACTTCCCTGAGACATCTCAGGCTCTGTTCCTCACTATTCTCTTCAAAGATTCATCCAGTAAGTGGTGTTGCCCCTGAGAGTACAAGCTGGAGCAGACATCTGTGCACTTCTGCTGTGATGTAAAGGAGAAGCATGCAGTGAGAACTCCATTGCCCCAAGCAGCGTGAATTTGCTTGAGTTACTGGCTCACTGTAGATTCATGGGTTTTTTCTCCCCCCCTTTACAATTACTTGTAAGTAATAAATCTACTAATAAGTCTAACGTGCTGAATATGAATGTATTCTGTCTCACTAGACTCAAGTAAGTTGATAATTGGTACAGATTAAAACTGTTTTGTAGTATCTATTAGCATTTGAATAAATAAATTCTCCCTGTCTACCTGCAAATAAAAATGGCCAAAAGACGTACATAAACGCTTAACATTTACTCTAGAAATAGTGGTTCCAAAATGCCAAAATAATCACCACCCTTATTATAATACCAGAATAGTGGGGAAGAGCTCATATTGTGAATTCAAAAGAAATGCCATGTAAAAGATGAGAGCTTTTTTGTGTAGTAACCAAAGAAGCTATGACAGTGGCTCCAGGATAATAGCACTGTCAGACATTGAGATTTTTTTCTCCCACTTTGCCTTTCCCCATCCATTCCAACCTGATCATGGGCAAGGGTATTAAGCATCAATACCTAATTTGTGTCATTCTTCCTGTTGCAGGATGCAATAATCTCCCAGAGGGAGATTATTATCCTAAAGACTGGATCTCCACAAACCAAGCTACAAGAAAAGTGCTTTGCACTAGAGGTTGTTGGGAATTCACTCATTATTCACCAGTGTATACTACAACTGAAAACACGAAGGAGCATATTCACAGCAACATGCACATATATCCCCTTAGGTTTAACAGAGTTCCTCTGAAGAGTGATAGAAACAAAGAATTTTTGGCTATTTAGTGTTATTTGGTCCTACTTAACAAGAACGCTACATTTTGTCATGACTTATCTGTGGATTTTTCTGGTTTTTTTTGCACCAAGAATTAATAACTTTATCAGATGAAATGGTAAGATACCCTTGACCTTTCATTCCATCCTTAATGCTTTCCATATGTGGCAACAATGTAGGTACTGGTGCCAAACTTCATTACAGAATGCTTCCTACTCACTAAAATGTTTAATGTTCCTAATAGCAATCAGTCGGGATTTCATTGGTAACCTCTGTACTCCACTCCTTCATTGTCCCTGTGTGCCATTTGGTTTCTCAGCTTGGAGCTGAATTCCTGGGCAATTGTTCCTTTCCGTTTTTAGCTATGTGAATTACATATGCATTATGCAGAGACCTGTTAGCAACAGACCTATTTTAAAAGAACAATAGCATAAATAAATTCACTTTGAGTTCTTTGTGCCACATTCAATGTGTGAGCTTTATATTGATGCAGGAGGGGAAAAAAAGTCCCTGACAGCCATGTCTTTAAATTTTATGCTAATGAAAAAATGAAGTCTAGCTTGGTGGGGCTGGTACAATAGGTGGGGGGAGGGAAGGACTGACAAAGGAGAGAATTAAGAAGCTAGGACTGAAGCAGTCTGGAGGGTCCTTAGAAAGCTAAAGATTGACCTCCCTTATGACCCAGTCATACCACTTCTAGGCATCTACCCTGAACAACAGGAACCAATATACAAGGACACGTGCACCTCCATGTTTATTGCAGCACTGTTCGCAATAGCTAGGATATGGAAACAACCTAGGTGCCCCACCACAGATGAATGGATCCAAAAATTGTGGTATCTATACACAATGGAATATTATGCAGCCATTAGAAATGACAAAATAATGGCATTTGCAGGGAAATGGATGGAGCTAGAAGGAATCATGTTGAGCGAGGTAAGCCAAGAACGAAGAGACAAACGGTACATGGTCTCCCTCATAAGTGGATGCTAAATCCAAAAGGTTAGGTGATACGACAAAACTAACAGGACTTAAGAAACAAAGAACTCCCGCTCATCTGGTTGAACCACTACTAAATATCCTCATGCTGCTGATCACAAATATGGTATATAACATGTGAACACTGTTATATATTACAGACTGTGGTAGACAATTTGCTCCAGGGAAGTTAGAATGAACTTGTGACTTTGAAATTATGTAATCATTTAATCACAATCAAAAAAAAAAAAAAAGAACCTCGGGGAAGGGAGGGAGGGAGGGGATGGTAGGGGGAAAACAATGGAGGGGGTAACAATGTTCAAGAGGAAGTGTACTCATAACCTCACTCATGTAACTGTAACCCTCTGTATAGTAGCTTTACAATAAAAAAAAAAAATGGTAGAGTACTGACCTACCAAGTATGAAGCCCTATACAAAAGACTACTACTAGGAAAAGAGAGAAGTCAAGAGAGGAGAGGAAAGGAAAGAAGACACATTAATACAAAATACATGCCTAAGCACATTGTTTAAAAAATAATACAGAAATGATAACATTTTAAAGACCTACTGAATTCTACAGAAAAGGATCAATTTCCCTAAAATGTAGCAAGGGCAAGAATTATATGAATTTAGGAATCATGCAACTTGTATAGATACTTAAAATATGAAGTAGAATAAAAGTAACCAATGTAGAATTGTATACCATAAAACTTTAGAAGATAAAAGTATCAAGGGACTACAAAAATTCATGCTATTAATAGGATCTGGACAGGGATAGTCAATTTGTATTAAGAACACACAATTATCATTCATTCTTTCCCAGTTTTACTCTCCTGATCCCACCCAAAATTGTATAGCTCATCTTCAACATAGTGTATAGTGAGTATCACTGCTGCATTAGTTAACCTTCTGTCCTACCACTTCTGTGTTCCTCTTGCTCTCCCCCAAACAAATAAACTTACATAGAAGACAAAAGATACAGAAAACAAAAATGGTGACAAAAGAGAGGGGAAATGATCATATGCATTAGCTATTAGCCTTTGTGATCCTCACCTGACCATATGGCTCACTTTTTGTTCAATATAGCTTGGACCATTACACTCCCTTTTAACCTTCCTGCCATAGCCAGTATAACAAGAATATTTGCACACTTACCTTTTTCTATTTAAATTGGATCTCATTACTTACTTTGCTTATACTTCACTAGTACTCTCATCCTGCTATTCGTGACCTTCAATATAGCTGGGATGATGGGTACTTGACATTTAACCCAGCTATTGGTTGAGATGAGACTTCACAAGCTTCTTGCCCTGGCTGGACTCAAAGATGGTTCCATGTTGAAAAAATTTTCAAAGCTGAGGCACATTTAGAAGAGTTTCTGCTAGGTGAAACTCATATGAAGAACAGAATGCTTTGACATTCTGCATCCCTGGCGGCAACACGAGGTAATTCTCTAAACCCATTCTCACAGTGACAATCTCCTACAGTAAAATTCACAAAAGTGGAGGAACCATGGGATGTATCTTTCTTAATGTGCTCTTTCCTCAATCTTGGCCATTGTGATCCTCTCACAATTTGGCAAACAGTTCACATTGTACTCATCTGGCACTTATTCCCCTGAAGTTTCTTCTTGTATGTCTGTGTGTTTTTCTTTCATAAATTATGATCCTCTGATTTGCATGCCTTTCTTTCCAACTTCAAAGTGTGCAACTTCACTTTTCTGATATGAAATTGCTGTGGAAACATTCTTAATGTGTGAACACTGAGAAGTGTTATGCAATTCATTAAGTAAAGCTTTTTTTCTCCACTTTTGGCTTTGAAAAAAGAATAGTTTTAGTAGATATTGAAGTTGTTATTAAGTTTAATTAATATTTTTATCCCATCTGACATAATTTGCAAATTTTCCATAAATAAAAGCAAATAAACCATAAAATATAAGGAAAAACCATTTTATTTCTTTTATTAGTTACATAAGAGACAGCAATGTGAGCATATCATTTTTGTATACAATGATTCTTACCATATTTAATCAAGAAATATTCAAGTACTTATATTTTTCTATACAATGAACATCTATGGCTAATAAATTTTCAAGTCAGAAAATTTTTTTCTTTTATTTATTTTTATTCTCAGGTATCCAATGTAAAGAGTAGATCAAGTCAAAATCTTCCAAGTAGGCACTAATGTCTAGAATGAAATGAGTTATATCAAGAAATGAATACTCTTCACATGCATCTTGTCATTCTTTAAACAGTATGTTCCGCAAAATCACATAATGGAATTTTAACTCCACAATTTACACAGATTCTCAAATATTAAATTACTGATGTTCAAGTTTTCTTTATTCTGTTTACTGTACTGTAAATTGAATCTACAGCCTTATATGTCCTGAGCAAGCAATCTGCCACTGAGCCATTTCACAGAATGCACAGTGGGTTTGTGGCATAGTTGAAAAATCCCAGTTAGGAAGCTATCTATTTTGAGGGGTGTTGTTGACAAACTGGCTAATGTTTATCCTGCAGGGAGGTATTATCTCTACTATCCTAGCCAAAAACAAATCTGTTCTCTGCCTTGGAATAAGAGGGTATCATTTCTGTCTTGCAAAGATATTCACCACACTAAAGCCTTCAGGAGACAGTCTAGAGGAAAAGCTATCAATTCACCAAAAATGTGAAGAAATTCTGAAGACCTATGGAAATTTTTGTCCCAATATGAATTGGCAGCTATCTGTTCTAAGTTTTATGGAAACAACACTGAAACAAAAACAAAAATGGTATAAAAAATAGTCCACTGTGTCTATGTTTCAATGGCTAAAAACACATTTTAGCTTAGTAAAAATGATTTCTATGTATTTCTGGAGTCTGAACTTCAAAGAGTGTTGTATATGCAAGTGAAGCGAACATTTTACATCCAAATCGGGGCACTAGGTGAGATACCATGATACATTGACAAAGAATTTGGGAATATCTGTATGGTTATCTCTGAAGATTTCACTCCTCAGTGGTTGTGAACCATTTTACCCTATGATTGGGTTTTATCTTCCCTTATCATTGTGATGTGTTAACATACCTCAGAAGTGAAAATATAAAATTCTTTCCTCACAAAGCTAAAGGAAAGATTAGAGAGAAATCGGCAGGGCCTTAATGAACCTACACTTGGAGTAACTGCAGTTTATTGACACATATCTTAGCAAGACCTTCACTAGATGGTGCAAAGTTGATGCTAAGACTACACCTAGAATCTTAGAACACATAATAGCCCACATAGTGATATTAAAATACCTACATTTCTAGAATAAATAATATATAAACTGAAGACCACAGAGATCAAGCCCTTTGAAATGGTATTAATATGTGAGTCCTCAAGATTATGGTAGTGCATTGTGGCAATTAAGAAACAATTCAGAGACTGTTTCATGGCCTGCAAAGCTCATCCTTCACAAATAGCATCAGAAATATGTAAATAATAAAATGTCCAGCAGAAGTTACAGCTAAATTTTTCTGTTTTGTCTTTCCTCTATAAGTTAGAGCTGTCACAGAACTTGGCTTACTTAGAGGATCAAATGATCTCAAAGTAATAGGAGACAGATAGCAATTGTCAGCCAGCATCCAGGATGTAGTCCCCATAGTAAAAGACAAACTTGGAGTGATCCCCTTGGCATGAAACACAGGTTCACCTGGATTGGTGGCACCAAATTCTGTGTGTGTACTCAGTACAAAATTGAAATCCATTTCACAAATGAAAATTTTAGTACTTCAGCCAGTTTCATTTATCATATCTGGAACAGTTTTTAAAACTGAGTAATCAGAATACAGAACATCTGTTTGACTTAAAGTCCTGAAATGTTAATATATCTATCTATAGGTATATACATATGTGTACATGATTTCTCTAATCTTTCTTTAAAAGGAACTGTGACTTTTTATTTTACTGTAATCTGAATTGAAAGGAATATGGAGATTCAAAACTTTGGCAAAGTAGCAGGGTATAAAATTGACCCTCAAAAATCAATGTCTTTTCTGTATGCCAACAATGAGAAGAGTGAGGCTGAAATCAGGAAAGAAATCCCTTTTGTAATAGCCCCACAAAAAATAAAATACCAAGGAGTTAACTAAAGAAGTGAAGGCCCTCTATGATGAAACTTTAAAAATGTGAAAAAGGAAGTTAGAGCAGAACTTAGGAAGTGGAAAACCTCCAATGCTCCTGGATTGAGAGGATTAACATCGAGAAAATGGCAATACTGCCAATGGCTATGTACAAATTCAATGCAGTACCTGTCAATATCCCAACCTCTTTTTTCAATAAAATAGTAGAACCAATCCAAAAATTTATATGGACTGATAAGAGACCTCAAATAGCAAAAAACAGTCCTTAGCAGAAAGAACAATGCTGGAGGAATATCAATACCAAACTTCAAACTCTACTACAAAGCCATAGTAAAGAAAACAGCTTGGTACTGGCACAAGAACAGACCTGAGGACCAATGGACTAAAACTGAAGACCCGGAAATGAAAACCCACAGACCTCTAGCCACCTAGTCTTTGATAAGGGAGTTAAAAAATAGAATGGAAGAAAGATAGCCTCTTTAGTAAATGGTGCTAGAAAAATTGGTTCAACACCTGTAGAAAACTAAAGCTAGATCCTTATATAACATCTTGCACCAGAATCAACTCCAAATGCATCAAAGTAAAAGCAGACACCCTGAAAACATTATAGCAAGGAATAGGAGAAACTCTAGGGCTCATTGACACAGGCCAAATTTTCTTACTGAAACCCATAAACACAACAAATCAAAAAAAGGTTGGACAAATGGGATTTTTTGAAACTGCAGATCTGCATGGCAAAGGACAGGAAGATCAATAGAAAGCCTATGGATTGGGAGAAGATCTTTCATCTCTAAAACATACGTAGAACTTAAAAAAATAAATTCTCGAATAACAAATCCTTGATTAATAAGTGGACTAAAGTGTTGAAGAGATGTTGGAGGGGATGGGCCAGAAGGTAACACTACTGCATTGTTGGTGGGTGTGTAAACTTGTTCAACCACTTTGGAAAGCAGTATGGAGGTTCCTCAAAAGACTCTACATAGAGCTCCCCTATGACCCAGCAATCCCACTTTTGGGCATTTGCCCAAATGATCACAAACAAGACCACACTAAATCTACCAGCACGACTATATTTATTGCAGCCTTATTTACAATAGCTAAGATATGGAACCAACCCAGATGAATGGATCAAGAAAATCTGGTATATATACAATAGAATTCTATGCCTCCATCAGAAAGAATGGCACTGCTCCATTTATTAGGAAATGGAAAGACTTGAAAAAAATTATATTAAGTAAAGTAAGCCAGACCCAAGGAATCATAGGTCCCATGGTTTCACTTATGTGCAATTAGTATTATATATCTAGGGCAAGCAGAAAAGGTCAAAAGCTATGTACGTATGATCATATAAGATGATGCTAAGCAAAATGAACCCCAAGATAACGACCAAGAAGTTTTATCTTTGTTGCTGTTGTTTTTAATGTAATTATAATGTATTACATGATTTTTTTGTTTCTTTGTATGTTTTTCCCCCATGGCACAACCATGGTTGTCACTGTATTTGATTCCAGTGTCCTGCATCTTGTATATTTTTCTAATTGGGGAGGGGAAGGGAAATAACAAAATACTGATATAAGGATTCAGGATCACCCCTTGTAACAATGAGATATACAAGACACTATGTTGAAAACGAACTTTACAACTTTTCGGGGGGGGGGTGGTGTTGGAGAGGGGAGGGAAGATTTGAGGAGGTGGGGAGGCAAAGGATGGTAGGGGAAAAATAAAGAGTACATAACAATGCTCGATAGGAAATGGACTTGCTACCTTGCTCATGTAACCCTAACCCCTCCATTCAGTATCGTTACAATAAAAAAATATATAAAAAACACATAATATGGTTCTGGTGGTCTGTTGCTTTATAAACTATCCAAATATAGAAAAAATAATTTCACAATCACATTGAAAATATCACAAAACATATATTAGTTTTATCACAGAACTATATGTTCTATGCCATAATTTGTCTTAATACATCCCAGAAGACACTCACAGACTATCATACTGATCAATTTTAATGATGATATCTTGCTGTTTTAGCAAAATGAACAGGGTTAGCTTGTTACAGATAATCTTAGAAAAATATGCTCCAAAGTGTGGAAGGTTACACTAACAAAGAACTAGGAATTTGCTACATCAACTAATTTAGAGCTCCATGAGTAGAGGAGATCCCAATTCTTCTATTCAAAAGTTCAAAACAAAAAACATTCATCTTGCTTCCTTTCCTACCAAATAGGCAGCTTCATGCTAAAGCAGTCTGAATTTGAGAAACACATGCTTCCCTCTCAAGAATTCTGAGTGATATGAAGGCCTGAATATGACATGGAGCAAGAAAAGTGTTGGCACCAGCTCCATGCTGCAGTTTGAGAAGCTGTGCTTCTCAGATTTGTATGAGCCAGTCAACCATATTGACTAGGAATCCCAGTGATGCAAAAATATTCATTGCAGCCATTCGAGTAATTGTTATATGAGTAAAACCACCCCAAAAAAATGTGCCCTGGGTTTCTCAGTAAGACATATGATATCTATGAGACAATAAGATATCTTAAAAAAGAGAAGACAAGCTGCTGGGCCCTAGTAGATCTGACCATAATCACCAGGGAATCTATTTTGTAGTGAACAACCTCTGGGAGGACTCTAAAGGCTAGGTCCATAGCTACCAATAGCAAGAGGAAAATATGATAGGGCATTAGAACTGCATGACAAACATACAGCAATATAGTAGAAAATACCTTGGAACCAATAAATTGAATAAAAGCAGTAGAAACTTTGGCCTGAATAATGAGTGGCTATAAAGTACTTACAGTCTTTTTTAAAAATTCATGGTAAAGGTGATGTACAGAAGGGTTACATTTGCATGATTACATGATTCATGTAATGAGTATGTTTCTTTTTGAACAATGTTACCCCCTCATTCATTGTCTCCCAGGTTTCCCCTCCTGGCTCCCTTCCCCCCAAAGTTGTATAGTTCATTTAGACATAATGTCTAGTGGGTTTCATTAATGAATTGGTGAATGACAGTTTGTTTCATACTGTTAGGTATGGCTCACCAAATCAACAGAAGTTAATTCAGTGGGCTATAGAGGTTATAATTTGTTACCAACAGTAATGGATACCAATTGTAGCTCTAAGACCAAGAACAACTAGTTCTCATCAATTTCTCCCAATTTTCACCTCAGGAAAATTTGATTCCACTGTTGCCTTAATATAACTGTTTGCTTAACTTGGGAAAGTTGAGCTGCATAGTGAGGTTGGAGACCTATACAGAGATGATCCTTCAAGAAGGATAGGCGTACACTTGTGATCGGTATAAGTAGCTGTTAACTAGTTCAAGATCCACCTCAGTTATCAAAGTAAAGTGTTTTTACATTGCAAGCTGTCCCAGAACCATGGATTGTACCACTAGGCAAAAGTCTAGCCATTACATCTCCACATAACGCTCCTCTCCTGAACTATATTTACTCCATTGTGCAAAACTGCACTGACAGAGACTTTCTGGACTCAGCATAAAGACTGATAACCACTCCTACCCGCTCTTCCTTTTGATGATTTTTTAAAGCAGGGCTATTCTCCAGTAAACTCTTTTTCCACATAACTTCATCTGAGCCATCTGTTTTCCAGAGAATCCAGGCAGCCAAATTAGCCAACCTCTAGGCAATCTCTGATTACTGAAAGGGATTCCAAAGCATTGAATTAGTATTATTGGTGCAGCTATATCAGTGGGAAGCCATCAGATTGAATGGCTATTGAAACATGGAGTTATTTAATTATGAGTGTCAAACTTACATTTTAGTATTAAGAAGTGGGCAATGAACAGATTCCTATCACTAAGAATAACACAAGATATTAATTTTTCAGTCTTGTAATGAATCACCATCATGTTAACACAGAATAAACAAACAGCACATGGAATATTTACAGCTAAATACTAAGACCATTAGCTTAGAGTTTCCCAGTTAATATAGCCATATCTCATAGCCACTGGCAACACTATGTTCTAATAAGAAGAAGGAAAAAAAGAAAGAAAAAGTATCCATGATTAACACCAAAATATTGAGAGAGGTAAATTTAGAGTGTAAACTTGGAGAAGAAATGCATTCTGATCCTGAGCTTAATTCTATCATTTTGAATAAGAATTCATAATTTCCACTTAATTAAAATACAAATTAAAGAATCATTTGTCTAAAATAATTGGACAGTAGAAAATTTATGTGAAATATGCTATGACAAAGTGCTAATTCTTTTTATAGGGAGAAAGTACAATCACTTTTGTCCTCCCACAATTATGATGAGAGTATAATTTATCATAGTCTTCCTACCACATGTTCACAGAAATTATGCCCTTTATAATTTTGTTGGGCATTTCATTACCATATCTTCAGTGGTATTTATCATTTCATGGACAATTGGCAGCTACAAAGGTTCAAACATTAACATTTTAATTCATCTGCAGACTTTATTCAGAAATAGCTATACACAACATGATTCTCTATTATATCTTCCCTTGAGCAACTATAAATTTAAACACACAACTCTCCTTTATGGTTTTCCCTCTTCTTCAGAATGGGCATTTGGCATTTGAGTATTCCAATGAAGAGATTTTATTTGAAAATTTATAGTTGTAACTGTTGACATTATCATGAGTGAATTAAATCATGCTCCAAATACAAGTTGAGTCAAACTATTTCAGTAGTAGCTAAGAATCTGTACCTCTTATCACATTAAAAACTGGGTATAATCCACTGAAAACAAAGTGGTAAAAACATGAGTAATTTTTTTCTTTACTCTCGTGTTCCCTAGTAGCAAGATTTACAGCTTTTTAGATGTTCAATATGTATACAATAATAACAAATTTAAAACCACAGGTTTCCTATGGATAAGTTACTTTCTCCTTAATTGTTTTTGGTTCATTTTAGCTTTTACTGGGCTCATTTAATCAAAACAAATAAAAAACAATAACAACAAAAACCGAAAGAGTAACTCATTTCATTCACTTAATATGAAGGATAGTTGTGGACTCAGAAAATTAATTTCTAAAGCAGTCTACCAAGAAAAACAGTGGAATCATTATTCTTTAAAGTGTTTAAAGCTAGAATAAATATTTGGAGGGGGTTACCTTTTATATACAGTTCTTTATTCTTTGAGTTTTTTAATGCTCTTTCAAGAATTTACTTCTTCAACTTTGTTAGAAATAAATGCTTCTGAAATCTACATATTTAAATTAATTGTTAAGACTTTTTTTTTACTTGAGGTTTTAAATTGAGAGGAAAACTAAGCAGAAAGTAACCTTTTTGTCTTTCCTCTATAGAACCTTCAGTATCAAGTTCACCTGTTACAAATATGTTTGGTTAGTATGGTATATTTGTAAATATATATGCATTAACTAAAACTGTATTTATTAATATTACACATTGGTATTGCTAATGCATTATTATTAAATAAATAGTTAAACTAAGGATCATTCTTTTTGCTTTACAATGCTAAAGGGTCCTAGCAAATGTATACTATCTTGTATCTACCAATACTGTTAATAAGTAACATAAAGTCCTCTGTTGCATCTACTAACGTCTCTTGTTGCACTTGGATTTAGCTCACAGGTCACATTTTCAGTGATACACATTAGTATGCTTCTCAAACTAGATATTCAAAAATCTTAGAGATCATGGGCCTTATGACATCAATCAAATATGTATATTAAAAATCAAGCTGGTGCCAGTGGTTTATGCCTGTAATTCTATCACCTCAGAAGGCTGAGATCTATGGATGGTGATTTGAAGACAGCATGGGCAGGAAAGTCCATGAGATTCTTATATCTAAGTAACCAGCAAAAAGGAAGGAGTGAAGCTGTTGCTCATGTGGTAAAGCTCCATATATGAGTGGAAAAAACTAAGGGACATTGCCCAGTCTCTGAGTTAAAGCTCCAGTACAATGCAAACACACACACACACACACACACACACACACACACACACAAAACACAAAAGCCAACTCAACAGGATTGCTCTTATTATTAAATTAAAAATAATTAGTGGATAATAAATGTCCAGTTCTATCTAGGCAATTGAAGTTTATTTTTAAATTGAAATCTACATTACATCTTCTTTTAAATTTTTAATTATTGTCTTTATACTATTGAGGATTGATTTTTATTGGCATCGGGGAAGAAACATTTTTCTACTGAGTCTAAGTATTTCTCATGTGTCCATTATATTTTGTGTGAGATTATTGTCAATATCATAAAATATTGCATGAAATATTGTCAGCATTGTATCTATATGTGTAGTGCTGTTGGTTTAATTGTACTATACCAAGTAGGATTTTAGCAAACATTCTATGTTCTATCTATCTAATTATTATATTCATCACACAAACTCTATAAACAAATATAGGTATTATGTTCAGTGAGTTTTCATTTTTAAGTGACTGGCAGAAGGAAGTGTGATATTCAGATAAGGTGCTATCAAAACAAAGGCTACCAAGTTAAGCATTATAATGTTATTTGTCTCCCCTTTGACTGATTGATTTTTTTCTTCATGTAGATCAATGTATTACAGGAAATATACTTAAGACAATGATGGATCTTTCAAAATGTTATATACATTATCATTTATTTTCAAAGTAGGAGTAAACCAATAAAATAAAGTACTATATAACATTTCCAAGTGAAGACCCTATTGAAATGTCACACATCATTCACAGTCCTTCTTTCTTATAGGATCAATATAAGCTCCATTTTGCTCATCATAAATTCATTCCCTATTTAGAAAGTCATTTGTTGGATGTAAATTTTTTTAAATAAACTCAGGTCATTGTGGATTTTGTTCGATTGCCTGTCTCCAAGGGAGTGACTTATAAAAATCTAGTCATGTCTATTTATACAGGAAGAATGAAATTAATGAAAAATAATACTTGGGGATACTTGACATCTCAAACTGAAACTCTTAACAAAAACAAACTCTTTTTTTCAGAGTATTTCTCAGAAGAATTTACCATTATCTCACTTTCCTTTTCTGTGATCCACATATGTTGGGAAGCTATGTGATCTATTTAAAACTTCCCTAAGCACAGATTCGTGGGTATGAAAAATATAATGTGGTGCACTAAGTACTGGAAGGACACACAAATCAATACCTGGCTATATATTTCTAATGAATAAATAGTCAATTAATGAAATATAAAGGAAAAATAACAATAAGTACACGTGAGAAGAGCCTTTATTCACAGATAGGATAGGAGAATTTGTTCTGCAAAAGTCCAGTTATTAAAACTTTAAGAGTTGATAGACCTCATATGATCTTTTCATATTGTTTTACTTTGCTTTTTGTATAATCCTTTAAAAAAGAAAACTTTCTTTGGTACAAATATGAGATAATAGACCAGAATGTTTCACTAATATCTGATATATAGCCATATATTTTTAAATTATTATATTTTTATTGTTTAATTATTTTATTTTATTTATTTTATTTTATTTACTTACTTTATTTTTTTGCAGGTCCTGGGGCTTTAACTGAGGACCTAGGCACTGTCCCTGGGCCTCTTTGTACTTAAGGCTAGTGCTTTATTATCTGAGACACAGTACTACTTCTAGTTTTTTCTGAGTAGTTTATTGGAGATAAGAGTCCCACGGACTTTCTGCCTGCTCTAAATTTGAACTGAAATTCTCACATCTCAGCCTCCTGAGTAGCTAAGATTATTGGCATGGTCCACCAGAGCCAGTACATTTTTGTTTTTTATATTTATATTTGTTGTTATAAAGGTAACGTACAGAGAAGTTGCAGTTACATAAATCTGGTAATGAGTACATTTCTTTTGGACAATGTCACCCTTTCGTTTCTCCCAGGTTGATTTTCAACATAGTGTCTAGTGAGTATCACTGCTGTATTTGCTGACTCTGTCCCTACATTTCTGTGTCCCCCTCTTCTCCTCAGAAAGATAAATGAACAAACAAAAACTGAAAATAGAAACAAGAGGATTGTTTCTGTACTGCTCGAGGTTTTTTTTTCTTTAGTTTATTCCTTTTTATTTCTCTTTTTTATTTCTGTACTCTTTCCTTTCTTGAATGTAAGATTATCTGACTTGGGAAGGGGAGGGGCAATACAAAGGGTGAACTAATTCAGCAGTGATGCTCACTAGACATTATGTTGGAAACGACCTATACAACTTGGTAGGGCAGGGGTCGGGAGAGGGAAAACTGGGAGTAAATGAGGGGGTGAAACTAAAAAGAAATGTGCTCATTACCTGACTTATGTAACTGTAACCCCTCTGTACATCACATTTACTATTACATTTTAAATAAAGTTTTCTTAATATCTATGTACAGTAATAGATTTATTACAATATAATAGAATTTTGTTAACAATGAAGTTAGGCAACAAACTGAGCAATATTTTATGCATTTTGTATTTTCTACATACATATACATATCTGTATATTTGTATCTATATGTATATACATAGATATATATGTTACTGTGTATGTGTAGGTATCTGAGTGTATGTATACACAGGTAGATAGATGTTTCTTTCCATATTTATCAATATTATATATAATAAAAATCTTCTCAATCAGGACATAGGTCATAGTAAAGATAAATTTTCTGATATTTGTCATGCAATAAATCATAGATCTCAGAAATGAGATCATAAATCATAAATCTCAGAAATGAAGTTTTATTTTTATCATAGAGGAAATTTTCCCTCATTCTTACTTATGAATTTCCCTTTCATTACCACTAACAAAATTTGGCTCTCTGTTTGCCAATTCACTGTCTTTTGGAAGGGATAAAGTAGCATTACAGAAAACTTCTAATGATTTTTGTTATGATCACAAGAAAGCAAACTTAAAAATACAATGAAAAGTATCACAAATTTAAATAAAACTGCTATAAATTATAGTAAAGTAAAATAATACAATTTCATATGAATCACTCATAATGCTATATTTTTCAGTTGCCTCTTTTGAAAAGATAAAAATATGTTCTCTGTTTTAGAAAGATTTCCATTAAAATGTTCAACTTAGAAATGTAACATTTCAAATTATAATAAAGCAAAGGACATCCTCATTCTTTCTCCCTCTGTATTCATGTCATCCTACATCTTATCAATGTCCTTCTAAACAAAGGAGGAGGCAACAATGCTTGATAAGAAATGTACTCATTACCTTGCCCATGTCATTGTAACCCCTCTGTCTGGTATTTTCACAATAAAAAAACATATTTTTGAACTCATCTAATATTCCATATCAATACTAACATCTTGATTCTGTCTTGTGCCAGTTATAATCATGTCTTAATTGGTTTATATGAACCAGGTCTCTCTCAGATGCCTCTCAATCCTCCCATTATTTGTAGAATTAATTTTCTAAAGGAGAGATCTGTTTGTGTTGCTTCTTACCTTACACACCTTCTGTGATCTACAAGATCAAATAGAGTCTTCTTAGCTTTACCTTTTAATGTTTGAACCAATGAATTTTCTCAGCTGTTCCTCCAACAATCTTTCACATAAGGTATGCTCCAGCCAGATTCTGTTTTCCAACACCTCCTTGATTCCCTGCCAACAAACCATCCATGCAATGAGTTATACTTCATCCTACAGTTAATTGTTACAATTTTGGGAACTGACAATGATTGAAACTATGATTTCCTCATTCATGTTCCTAGAAGTACTGCTCCTATAAAAAAAATTAATATAGATCTTGTCAAACTGTGATTCACCCATCTAGCTATCTATAATGTATCTTCAATCATCTATCCACATTTCTATCAATCTATCAATCATATATCTATTTACTGTTGTACCTACTTAGCTACTTATCAACCTATTTGCATCTCTTGTTAGCTCATTGGGTAATTTCTTAGGGTATTGGATTATTAAGGTATGGGTGTTTTGGTCTTAAGATATCTTGCATAACTTTGACAGAAAATGAATAGTCAGTGTCCATCAACTCAAATGGTTGGTAATACATACATACATGCTTATAGTAAGGCTAAAAATAACATATCCACATATAACAGAAAAGTGATAATGTGCTAGATATACAAATTAAAACTAGGCCATTTATTTAAAACTATCATTCTCTACTTATTAAATGAAAAATTTAATCATTTTAGGATGGAAACATTTCCTTCTTCAAAGTAAAAAGCAATCTCCCAGAGTACAATAAAATGTAAACCACTACTAAACCACTACTAAGAATTTATACCTCAGAGTCAAGTACAAATGTGGAAGATTCTGAAGCAAAAGATAGAAGACAGATGGTATAGCAGTTCAAGTGTGTGTGTGTATGTGTGTGTGAGAGAGAGAGAGAGAGAGAGAGGGAAAGAGAGAGAGAGAGAAAGAGAAAGAGAGAGAAATAGAGAGAGAGAGGAAGAGAGAGAGTTTGTATGTGTGATTTTTCTTTGACAATTTTTAATGTCTTATTGTAAAGATGATCTACAGAGGGGTTACAGTTACATGAGTAAGTCAGCGAGTACATTCTTCGTTGAACATTGTTGCTCACCCTTTGTTGTTCTTCCACTATCCCTTCCCTCCCTGGTCCAAGTTGTAAAGTTCATCTCTGACTTAGTGTCTTATGAGTATCATTGTTGCAATGGGTTATACTTTGTTCTTCTTTTAGCATTTTGTTGTATCCCTTCCCTTCCCCAAATCAGATAAATGTATATACCAGATAGAGCACACCAGATTCAAAGACAGAGATTGCCAAGGATACACCAATGGAAAAAAAATAATGAAATAAAATAAGAAGAAATAACTAGATACAGTACATTGGAAACAATAAGGTCAACAACCAAAAGGAGGAGGGGGAGGGGGGAGGGGGGAGGAGGAGGAGGAGGAGGAGGAGGAGGAGGAGGAGGAGGAGGAGGAGGAGGAGGAGGAGGAGGAGGAGGAGGAGGAGGAGGAGGAGGAGGAGGAGGAGGAGGAGGAGGAGGAGGAGGAGGAGGAGGAGGAGGAGGAGGAGGAGGAGGAGGAGGAGGAGGAGGAGGAGGAGGAGGAGGAGGAGGAGGAGGAGGAGGAGGAGGAGGAGGAGGAGGAGGAGGAGCTGTTGTTTCCATGTCTTAGTGTTCATTTCAATTAGCATAATTTGGTATGGTCATATGTACATAGCTATTGAACTATTATGATTCTCTGCCAGGGATATTTATGCATATTAGTAATTATGACAAATGAGGAAAACCATAGAGCCTATGTTTCTTTGGGCCTGTCTTACTTCCACCCCATTAATAAGTGGGCTAAAGAATTCAAAAGAGACTTCTCTGGAGAGGAAATAAGAATGGCCAAAACAAACATGAAGAAATGCTCAACTTCTCTAGCCATAAAACACATGCAAATCAAAGCAACTATGAGATTCTACCTCACCCCATTTAGAATAGCCATTATCAAAAACAAAAACAAAAACAAAAACAAATAATAACAGATTCTGGCAGGGATGTGGCCAGGATGTGGGAACACTACTACACTATTGGTGGGAATGTAAACTGGTTCAATCTTTCTGGAAGGTAGTATGGAGGTTCCTCAAAAGACTAAATATAAAACTCCCCTACAATCTAGCAATCCTACTCCTGGGCTAAATGATCTCAATCTAGGCCACACTAAAGCAACCAGCACAACTATGTTTATCAGAACATTATTCACCATAGCTAAGATATGGAGCTGACCCATATGCCCCTCAGTAGATTAATGGATCAAGAAACAGAGAAACTTCTCTGAAGAGGAATGAAGACTGGCAAATAGACACATGAAGAAATACTCCAACCTCCCTAGCCATAAAAGAAATGCAAATCAAAACAACACTGAGATACCACCTCCCCCCAGTTAAAATGGCTATAATCAAGAACTCTAATAACAACAGATACTGGAGGGCATGTGGACAGCAGGGAACCCTATTGCATTGTTGGTGGGAGTGTAAACTTGTTCAACCACTTTGGAAAGTAGTATGGAGGTTCCTCGAAAGACTCCACATAGAGCTCCCTATGATCCAGCAGTCCCACTTTTGGACATTTACCCAAATGAACACAAACAAAGCCATACTAAAGCTACCAGCACAACTATGCTTATCTCAGCATTATTTACCATAGCTAAGATATGGAACCATCCCAAATACGCTCAGTAGATGAATGGATCAATAAATTCACAATGGAATTCGAGAATGATAGTGCCCCATTTGTTAGGAAATGGAAAGACTTGGACAAAATTATATTAAGTGAAGTAAGCCAGGCCCAAAGAAACATAGATCCCATGGTTTCCCTTGCAATAACTAGTATATGTCTGAGACAAGCAGAAACGGTCAGATAAGTTGATGTTAGGCAAAATGAATCCCAAGATAAGGACTCAAATGATTTTTCTTTCTTGCTATTGTTTCTAACATATTTATAAGATGATTTCTTTTTTGCTCTGTATGGCCCTCCCCCACAGTATAACCCCTGTTTTCACTGTATTTGATGTAATTTGGGGAGGAGAAGGGAAAAACAAACGGTTTAAATAGGGATGCAGGTGAACTCATGTCAACAATGAGATGTACAAGACGTTATGTTGAAAAATGAACTTTACAACTTTAGTGCTGGGTTGGGGGCGGGAGGCGTGTCTAGATGGAAGGACAGGGATGGGAAGTGGAAACAAAGGAGGAGGCAACAATGTTTGATAAGAAATGTGCTCATTGCTTTGCTCATGTAATTGTAACCCTCTGTATGGTATTTTCACAACCAAAAATTATTAATAAAAATATAATAAAAAAGAAATGAAAAAAGACAAAAGAAATGTGGTATATATATGCAATGGAATTTTATACTTCTATCAGAAAGAATGACATCACCCCTTTTGTAAGGAAATGGATAGACTTGGAAAAAATCGTATTTTGTGTGTATGATTCTAACTATGGGACTGTTTAAGGGATGAGAATCAGCGTAGAAAGAAAAAAAAGAAAATGAATAATTTAAAAATATATTAGAGCTACATATGAAGAGGATACAAAGTAATCTAAATCAAGAAGTTGTTGATCAATAGGGGGTTGAGGTGAAGTCTGGTTAAAGAGAACACAATATAGATTATTGTGAATAAAATATAGTATCTACATATATGAAATACCATGGTGAATTTCTTTTTTTCTTTTTTCATTGTCAAGGTGATATACTGAGGGGTTACAGTTGCATAAGTAAGGCGATGAATACATTTCTTGTCAAATTTGTTCTATGCACATTAAACATAAGAAGTGTCCAATTTAAAAGGATCTTTTGAGTGGTAGGTCCAGCAGGAGGTAGAAAGTAAATGGAGAGTTTGAAAGCAAACAAATATTGTATAAATAGTTTATTTTCTTATATATGAAAGTAGATCAATAAAGCATGTTAAAATTGTTTTAAGAGCAGGAAGAAAATAGAGGCTATAAAGGGAGTGATACATATACAGAGAGGGAGAGATTGTATGCAGGTATGAAAATCTCACAGTACAAAGCACTTTTTGTATAGCTAATGAAGATAGCTAAAATTACTTTATTTTATTTTTCCTCTTCTTTTTTTCTATTGTTTTTATCGTAAAGATACTGTTATTTTAAAATACTTTGAACTGCTATCATCTCTGGATCTTATCTTCCTACAATTGGATGTCCTTTTAATGTACTTCCAAATACCTGATCTACTTTTCAATATCAAACTTGACAAGCTCCACATTTATTTGCATACACCTCATCCCTTCTGTTTCTTTGCAAAACCTTGACAAATACAATAGAAAAAAATAAGGAGAAAGGGAAGAAGTTACTGTATATTCAAAATACTATTCAAAATATAAAAGGCATTGCTGAAACTGGCTACGTTCAGCTGGCCTCACTTCTAACATAGGACTTTTACAAACAACAGTGGAACTTCAAAAATAAAACTGTCAAGTATCATAATATAAATCTCGAAGAACACATTTTACATTGTTGTACAGTTTCTCTTCTCAGCAATTAACCTGCATGGGTTACCTCATTTTTCTCAAAAGTGCAAATTTTAATGCTCTTATGTGGTCAATTTATAATACCTAAGGGGAAATTACACATTTTATAGGCTTTGTTCTCAAACTGGCTGAGTTGTATCCTGTTGCTAATTTCCCACATTTATTATTTTTGTTCTAACATGTAACAAACCTTTTATGTTTCAGGGTTGTTTATATGCTTACACATTCTTTGAGGAGAAACTAGTTTCTCAGTGTTTTTTTTTACCTTTACTGTATAAAACCCTGGATGATCTAGGATTAGATTCTTTTTTTCTATGTGCATTCTATTCTGTTTTCATGTACATTCTATTTTCAAATATTTTGGGTATATAGTTTTAATCACAAACAATGGCACTTTATTTAATGAGAACATCACATTAGTTTCACTTACAAAAGCAAAACAAAACCTTAAGAGAAATATTGCTCTTTCCCTACTTTTTTAGTGGCTACTTCTAAAAGATATGCAATACTCATACATTATATAGTTCTCTACAGTCTCATTAGTATACACACAGTTTCATTACAAGAATAACTTATTTTTTCTCTTCTATTTTCATTGTATAGAGTGTCTTAGAATTAAGGTCTTATAACATTAGCTAGCTTAGATTCTTACTCTGTTTATGAAATCAAGATTTTGCAAATGCTTCTTAATTTGGAGTCATCCAAGAGCATCAATTTCTCAAGCTAAATAATATTTTTAATATCAACATTATGATCTTACAGATTTCCATAGGATGTATGACATGATTGCATATAAATGTCTATAAATACATAGTATATATGTTTATTATATATGGTATTTATACATTTACATGTAAGTATATGTAAACAAATGTATATAAATGCATGCATATTGATATTTATGTATACATGTAAATATGTTTATATATGATTTCATATCTATAGGCATCTATATCATATGTATTATAGATATGCATTATACTTATTACCTATTACATACTTAAGTGAACATATGTATTAACTATTATGTTACTATCTTAATATTTCTATTTAAAGCTCTGGCTGTTTTCTAATATTCAGACTTGTTCAGTAATCTCCTTGCAAATGCATAAAAAACTTATTTCCAAGAAACTCATTGTCTTACCATAAATTCAAGAATAAGGGTCATACCCTCCAAAATTAAAAGAAAAAACAAAACAAAACTTGTTTCAAACAATGTTCTTGTAGTTCATAGAAAACTCTCCTGATTTTTCGACAGAATATCCAATAGTTGCAACTCTATGTAAACTTGGGTTTGTGGGATCACAAGAGAAGGAACAAGAGAAGAATTTACTTGTTCTTTAGATACTTTCTCCCCAAAGTCACATCTCCTACATTTTGTTGTCAAATCCCACCAATTTCCATAACCTCCTAACCTGTAATAAACAGGAAGTGCATGGATAACTCAGGACTGGAAGATTTATCCAAAAATATATGTAATATAAAATAAAATATAGATATTAAAGGTACTGTTCAAAGGGATTACAGTTACTAAGTGAGGTAATGAGTACATTTCCTATTGAGCATTGTTACACCCTTCTTTGCTTTCCCTTTGCATTCCCTTCCCTTCCCATCTCCCTAATTCCTCCCTCCTCAATTCAAGTTGTAAAGTTTGTTTTCAACATAGTTTCTTGTATGTCTCATTGTTACAGCAGGTCAACCTGTATCCTTGTTTCAGAGTTTTATTTCCCTTACCATTCCAAAATTAGAAAAACGTCTATACAAGATGTAAGGCACTGGAATAAAACACAGGGACAACAGGAGTTATACCATAGGGGAAGAACATACAAAAGAAACAAAAAAAATCACATAATATATAAAACAAAAACTACAAAGAATAAACCTCTTGTGTCCCTATCTTGGGATTCATTTTGCTTAACATCATCTTATATGGTCATATTTACTTAGCTTTTGAACTTTTTGCTTATCTGGTAAGATTATCCTAGATGTATACTAGTTATTACAAATAAGGGAAATCTTGGGACCTATGTTTCTTTGGGTCTGGCTTATTTCACTTAATATAATTTTTTCAAGGTCTTTCCATTTCCTAACAGATGGGATAATGTCATTCTTTCTGATGGAGGCAGAGAATTCCATTGTGTGTGTGTGTGTGTATCATATTTTCTTGATACATTCGACTACTGAGGGGCATCTGGGTTGGTTCCATATCTTAGCTATGATGAATAATGCTGGGATAAACATAGTTGTGCTGGTAACTTTAGTATACCTTTGTTTGTGATCATTGGGATAAATGCCTAAAAGTGGGATTGCTGGGTCATATGGGAGCTCTATGTGTAGCCTTTTAAGGAATCTCAATACTGCTTTCCAAAGTGGTTGAACAAGTTTACACTCTCACCAACAATGCTGTAGAGTTCCCTTTTGGCCATATCCCCTCCAGCATCTGTTGTTACTAAATTTCTTGATTATAGCCATTTTAACTGAGGTTAGGTGGAATCTCAATGTTGTTTTAATTTGCATTTCTTTTTTTTATTGTGAAAATACTGTACAGAGGAGTTACAATTACATGGGCAAGGTAATGAGTATATTTCTTATGAAGCATTGTTGCCTCTTCCTTTGTTGCTCCTTCCCATCCCTTCCCAAGCTCCTCCACCAAAGTTGTAAAGTTCGTTTTCCGACCTAACGTCTTGTACATCTCTAAACAATTTGTTTTTTCCCTTCCCGTCCATAAATTATACCAGCATCAAATACAGTGAAATGAACCCCAAGATAAGGATTCAAATGTTTTTTTTTTTCCTTTCTTGCGATTGTTTCTAACATATATATGTAAGATGATTTCTTTGCATTTCTTTTAAGGCCAGAGAAGTTGAGCATTTCTTCGTGTGTCTATTGGCCATTCTTATTTCCACTTCAGAGAAATCGCTCTTTAAGTCTTTAGCCCATTTATTAATCGGGAGGTTGTTTCTTTAAGGATTTGTTCTTGGGGAATTTAATTTTTGAGTTCTAAGTATATTTTAGAGATGAGACCCCTGTCCATTGTATGGCTAGTGAAGATCTCCCAATTTATGGGCTTTCTATTGATCTTTCTAGCTATGTCCTTTGTCATGCAGAAGCTCTGCAATTTCATGCAATCCCGTTTTTCCAACCTTTCTTTGATTTGTTGTATTTCTAGGTCTTTTCAGCCTGTGCAAGGAGCCTTAGAGTTTCTCCTATTCCTTCCTCTGATGCTTTTAGGGTGCCTGCTTTATGAGGTCTCTTATCCATTTGAAGTTAATTCTGGTGCAGGGTGATATATAAGGATCTAGGTTAGCCGGATGCCAGTGGCTCACGGCTATGAGGCTGAGATCTGAGGATCGCAGTTCAAAGCCAGCCCAGGCAGGAAAATCTGTGAGACTCTTATCTCCAATAAACCACTAGAAAACCGGAAGTGGTGCTGTGACTCAAGCGGTAGAGTGCTAGCCTTGAGCTGAAGAGCCAAGGCTCTTCAGCACCCCACGATGGACCAAAAAAAAAAAAAAGAAAAGAAAAGAAGAATATAGCTTTAGTTTTCTACAGGTGTTGTCAGAACCATTTACTGAAGAAGCTTGCTTGCTTGCTTGCTTGCTTGCTTGCTTTCTCTTTTTGCTTCCTTATCAAGATTAGGAGGCTATAGGTCTGTGGGTTCATTTCTGGGACTTCAGCTCTATTCCACTGATCCTCAGATCTGTTCATTACCCAACCATATTGATGATCAGTACTAGAGAGCACAAGGGTTTGTGTTCTCAGTACTTCAAAGTCACATGTAATTGTTACCTGTTCTTCTAATGTCTTTTTAGTCACAGTATTGGGTCAAAATGTAATATTGGTCAAAAAAAAAGTAAGGAGAGAAATGATATATTCCAACATCCAATTTATGGCAGTGCTGCAGAATTATTTTAGAAAGTTCTTCCATTTTCAGACTGGAAAGTACAGAAGTACTTTTTGTAGAGTACAGTTTTGTAGAAACCAGAATTCCCAGTGATAGTTCAATTTTGGATATGGAAAATATTCCTTCATTATGCTCTTCTGATATTTAGGGCAAATACCACCTTCTTTCTGATCCTGTGGTTCCTGAAAATTCCTTCCTTTGCCATTTTCTTCCTTGATGACTTTAGACTTAGGAATTAGAGACATTCATTGTTCTATATGTAGATTTCCCACCATAATGCCTGCTTAATAAATTTTGCACAGAACATAGTCCATCAAAGTTCTCTGTCAAAGTTTTTTTTATATGTGTGTGCGTGTGTGTGTGTGTCTGTGTGTCTGTGTTAGTAAAAAAAATATCTTCTGGAATTTATAGATGTTTTATTTCATGTCATTCAGTAACACATGCTACTATCCATATTCATAGTCTCAGAATATTGCAATTTTCTAGTATCTCTTTAGTTTCTGACTTCACACTATTCTTCTTTTAACCTAGTTGTGGTGCTATGAGTCAGGGTTGTGGTAGCCCCTTGTGATTGAGATAGAATTTGATCTATTTTCCATGAGACATTTTAACTCATTAAATATTTACTTCACTCAGCCAAGTCCCTAATTGGATCTTAAAACTCTGAGACATGATAATCCATTCAGAGATTATAATGACAATAGTGATAATCAAGCTTTAATTTGATTCTTGCCACTGAAAATCTTTCTTTTTTGTTGTTTTGTAGGAGTTCAATAAAGGAAATAGCTATACTTCTAGCCCTAGGATTTATCATTTCTATAATATTTTTCATCTTTTAAAATTTCTAACTAATTCTTAACTCATTCTTTTAAAGATGCTTTCCGACCATAATCAGCAATAATATTCCACACACATATATTCACATTTCTACTATTTTGAAAATTTCTGTTATGTCCAGAAAAATTATTGAATTATTTGTTTGGACACATTTTTGACTACGTCTTCCAGTTCCTTGTTTTTTTTTTTTATTCTTTGCTATTAAGCTTCCAAATTTTAGATAAATGTTAGTCTACTTAGTGACCTGAGACATCTTTTTTGTGATTTGTAAATTCAATGTATTATCAATTCTATCTCCTGATAATTCAGGATTTAACATCTCCATCATAACCAAATGGAAAATCTCCAAACTTTCTGTCATGTTCAAGTTGCTATCAAGAAAGCCATTGCTCACTGCCTCAGTGAAAATGAAATTATATTCTGTAATCAAGTATTAGGATCCATTTTAATATGATGATGAAGAAACAGTCTGGAAAATTCTGACAGCTATCAAGAGGTTTCCACTATGGGAATGCTGCCAGGGCTCCAGTAGGGGGTGCCCACTTCAAGTGCATAAAAGAGCAGAACAACATCCCTTTTAGCTTTGCTATTAGACTAAAGACAACTAGCAAAAATCAGACTCAGACTAATTCTAGTATCAGGAGCTGGGAAACACAGAATTTTGGGGGATCTGAGAGGCAATAAATTAACTACCTGTAGCATCCATCATTTCAGCTAATCAGCATTCATTAATCAGTCCATTAAATATTCTGGTGCTAAATAATAATGGGATATTTAACCTAACATAGTCATGAATAAAATTGTCATATTTTCAATGTGAAAGGCCTGTGTATAGCAGAGCTACTCAAAGTGAGAGTAAAGTTAAGATGATACCACAGTTGAGAGAAGAATAGTGAGAGTACCTTTATTGTGAAGTCTGAAAATATTTAAATAACAGTGAGGAATACTAGTCATCTGCTTCTTAGAAGTATTTGTTTATCTAGTCTTAAAATGTCATAGTGCTTAGAGAAAATGTAAAGCAATTTCATCTGAAAATATAAAGACATTCGCTTGTAATTTAATATTATAGTCTTAAAAAAGAAAACTTTGATTCTAGCTTCAGCAGTCTCTGACTTTGATTCATTTGCTAGCTGACCTCAGTCTAACCTTATCAGCCTTCCATTGAATTCATCCTTTAGTATTAAGGGACTATGATCTGGCATATTCCTTAGAGGAAAAGTTTAACTGAGGAATGCTTTCTCTGACATATGATCAAGGCATACTCTTTCAGGTTATATGAAAACCCAAGGTATAGTTAAAATAAAATTGAGAACACAGACACAGTATGTATTAAGAATGAGTGCAAAAGATGAATTAAGACAACTTAAGTACAACACTATGTGGAAGAAAGTAAGAAAAGACCAAAAACTAAAAAAAAAAGAAAAAAAACTAAGAAACAACAGACAGAGACAGAACTTAGGTTGCCTGGAAACAACCAAAAAATAAATAAATAACAACAACCAAAAAAAAAAAAAAAAAACCAGAGAAACAGAACTTAGGTTGCCTGGAAGCAATCCATTCTTATTTTGATAAAGCTTATGTCAAGGAGAGTAATTAGCATCAAGGCCAGATCAATTTTCCTCCACACAGTATTTTATTAGATTGCTACATGACAGCGTACTAATTAAAACTGATTGGTCTAATTAGAATCCATTAATAACAAGAAAGGCATTGGCATCAAATGCCCTGGCATTTAAGTAGTTGTAGATCTAGTAGCCTTTTTTTTTTTTTTTTTTTTTTTTACTTTTTTTAATTTCCAGAAAAGAAGACAAAGAAAATCATCAAGTTGGGCTATATAGGACTTTGATACTCAGACCTCCAAAAACAATTAGCAAAGTACTCAAGACTGGAGGAAGTTCAATAAATTAGCATTATAAAAAACAGACTAAAATAAGGACATCAGTTATTTTATAAGACAATAGATTATAAATGTAACTCTGAAGTAGGTTACTTGAGTTTTACTTTTACCTAAATATAGTTATGAAAAAGAAAAGATGAAATTACAGTAGCTCAAAATTGTAATGCATAGAATATATCAAATTCTAGTCATTAAAATATTATTCTACTTCCACCATTTCTTAACAGTTAGATACCTTTGCCTCCCCCAAATATACTACACACATATTTGGTGATAAAAATCAGAGTGTAAGGCATATCCCCTAAAAATATTTTGTATTTATTGAACCAATACTTCTTGAGAATCTTCTAGTTGCTGAACAATATTCCAAGTTATAGATAAATAATTCCTGTCAATTTCTTTTATTTAGGATGGAAAATGCAAAAGAAAAGCAGTTTCTGAAAAAATACAACCAATATGTATTGTTCTTGACTAGACTACATATCTGCAACAACCAGCTATACTTAGCTGCCCTCAGTCACTTGTTATGCCTGGAAGCCTAGCTTTCAGTGTACCTAAGTGCTTTCAGTGTTTCAGTGAACAGTGTGTGCTGTCATGTTTAGTATATAGTTAAGATTAGAATATTTTGCTAATTATAGTCATTTCCATATCCCAATCTTAATATAGCCTTCCACATTTCCCTGGACTCATTCTAGCCAATTCTGTCCATGTTTTTCAGATGTCTAGAATTCCAGGCTATCATCATTTCAAAGAAAGTCTGGATCTTGTAATAACTACAATGATAAAAGTCAACTTACATGATGTATTTTGTTTCTACTGTCTATTTCATTAGCTGAGAAAGAATCTCCTTTCCACAGTGTGCTTTATCTGGATTCTAGTCCTTCAGATTATGCAATGAACTTCAAAAATTCAGCCTTGACTTTCTATACCTTTCTTCTCATGATTGGTCTAGATTTTCAATACAGGAGTAAGGATAATTTAAGCTTCTTTCTTTTTTTGGGGGGGGGGGGCTGTCTTGTCATGGGGCCTGAACTCTAGGCCTGGGTGCTGTCCCTTAGCTCTTCAGCTCAAAGCTAGCGCTCTACCACTTGAGCCACAGCGCTACTTCCGGCTTTTTTCTTTTTGTTTATGTGGTGCTGAGGAATCGAACTCAGGGCCTCAGGAATGCAAGGCAAGAGCTCTACCACTGAGCCAACTTCCCAGCAATTTAAGCTTCTTTCTAAACGCACACATGCCAACTTTCCCAGTAAATGTTTCTCCAACATGCTTGATTTGTTCATTTCCATCTGGCAGAGATAATATGGCCTTTCACCCATTTCTTTGAGTAAGACTTTAAATAAAATTTTCCATGTTTACTCACTTGAGAGTAAAGACCAATGTCTTTCCAAAAGACTTGAAGGCTGTTTGTCATGTCCTACTAACCCATAAAGTAATCACCATCCTCAATGAAATGCTCTCTCTTCTTGTCAGCCTCTAACGATGCCTCATCCTGACTCCACTCTCCTCTACATTATTTCTGAAAAATCAGCATGGTAAGAAAAATAAGCCAAATTAGGGAAGAAAACAATATCATACTCTCTCAGATACAGGAGAGAACAGGAATGAGAGTTAAATGGTCATTTCTTTGAGAATGTGGATGGGATCCAGTGAAGAAAGGAGACTGAATCTATGCTTCCCCTAGATAATTAGCGTATGATTTCCTATGACTGCTTCCCCAGACGGTTTACTTTTCTATTTGGTTTAAGTGTCCTCATATGGTTTGCTTTGTTCATGTATAACACTTTTGTTGGGTGTGATTCTATACACCTTATGTAGTTTTGGCCTATGTAGCTTTGTGTAGGCTATCTTGGGGGCTGCTGGTCATTGAGACATGAGTCTACCAGCGGCCCTCCCACTCTCCAATGAAGACTCATAATGTGGTCCTTTAAATGGTGGCCTCTCTATTTCTCCAGACTGAGTTGCTTTACACCACCAGCATGAGGGAGAGAGGTAAAAGAGCAAGAGATAAATATGATCAAAGCACATATTACATTATATAAGAATAAAATAATAAAACCCATTAAATATTTATTTTAAAAAAGGAGAGGCATATTAAGAAAGAGTAACAGAGGGGGTAAATTTGATTAGAGTGTATATTTTATATATATATATATATATATATATATATATATATATATATATATATATATGAAATTATCCTAAGGAAATTAATAGTGAACAAGATCATTTGATTTACCTTGTGATTTGCATATTTATCATTCTTCGCCCTTCTACGAAGCAACACAAAGCTTGGAATGGTTTACTGCTTTTGCCTGGTGCCTCAGTTTCCCATGTTTTACTATTCCACCACCTTTTTCATGATTGCCAGTGTTCTTCAGCTCTTCGTGTCTTCAGACTGTAATCTCTCCCTTTTTATCTGATTCTTTTCATTTATGGAGCTAAAATAGTAAAACTTTTTATGTATATTTTACAAATAAATTATTTTGCCTAATGAAAAACTTCATAAAGTTGAATTTAGTTGAATATAATTTGGGCACAAAATGTAAATACCTTGAAAATTTATTTCTGAGATATTTATTTGCAGAATATTATAAGAGGAACAGTAATTATTATTTTAATCATATCTAAAATGCTATTGTTCTCTCATTTTAGTATGATTTTAGCTGTACTTACCGAGAATTGTAATGTGAAAAATGTTCAATAACTGGAAATCATTAACGAACAATACTGAGAAGGTAAAAAATAATATTTTTATCTGCCAATAAATAACAGTATGGTACAGAATTATTATCAAAATTGCCAACTTAAGCATCCTTGTTTAGCCTTTACAGCTTATTTTTCTTAGAATATTGTTCATAAGTTATGTAAAATGTATACAGATTGAGATAGATAGATAGATAGATAGATAGATAGATAGATAGATAGATAGATAGATAGAAAGAAAGTTTGATGTGCATTGTAACTACATAGCCTTAAAGCTACAGGTAGATATAAATACACAATTTACAAGAATACCTCAGCATTGCTAGTAGGCCAGATTACAAACTCATCCTTACAGCATAGCAACATCTACAAGTAACATGACCTGATTCATCACACACAAAAATTCTTCCTTCCATAGTCCTGCAATAATTGCCAGAAATATTGGCCCTCATATCTCATTGGTATGTTTCTGGCTCTTGAAGAAGTTTGTTGATATTGTTTTTGTTGTTGTTTGATAGTGTGTGTGTATATGTGTTTTTATGTATGTATGTATGTATGTGTGGGTGGGTGGGTGGGTGTATCAGTACTGGGTCTCAAATTCAGGGTCTCATGCTCTCTTTTTCAACTTTTTGATTCATGGCTTATACTCTACTACTTAAACCAGGCCTCTAATTCCAATTTTTAACTGGTTAATTCGTCTGAGACTGGTTAGAGTCTCTGACTTGTTTTCCTGGGCTGGTTTCAAACCACAATTACCAGTTCTCAATCTATGAGTACCTAGGATTATAGGAATGAGCCATCAGTGCTCATATCAGAATTTTTTAACCTGTAAAGTCTCTACATTTTTATCTTATGCTTTAATTTTCATATGAAAATTACAAAATTATTTCTTGGTTTTGCCATTTGTTAACTTTTTGTTTACAGGATGTGAAATCTATAAGATCAAATAAATTATCTGGGCAAAGCTAAGAAGGTACACTGACTGGTATGAATACTTTACTCAGGTTGCTGAATTGAGTTACCCACATGTTTATCTAAATGTATACTAAAACTCATTCATTGCACAAGATAATGGACATAAAAATTCTACAATTCAAATATTGTTTGGATCTTGCAAAATATAGAGGTCAATCAACTGCCAGGGATTAAGATAGGAACATAGTTGATGAGTCTTTGGATATTATTAGAACATATACATACATAGCTATATTTTCTTGCCAAAATATGGTTTGAACACAGAGCCTTTGTGCTCTCTAGGAAGCCTTTCTAACACAAGCTACACTCTCAGCCCTAGACCATATATTAAGCGGTCATATCTCTTCGAATTCAGATAAAATCTAGCAATTAGTACATTTACACCTATTAGCAATATACTGCAGAGGTGATTTACACACCTATTACAGGTGGATGACAAGAATGTATACAAATAAACAGGAAAAGCTGATTTGGAACCAATTCAGTGGAGTTATGCATTCTGCATTACTGCATGATTGAATATTTCTCGAATTGCATGCCTTTCGCTCTTCCCTGAGAGCCAAATAAAATTGATTGTTTGTGGTACATTATTTCATTTCAAAGTAACCCTACACATAGATGATTTATTCACAGTTCATT
Organism: Dipodomys spectabilis; assembly: GCF_019054845.1. NCBI lineage: Eukaryota > Metazoa > Chordata > Mammalia > Rodentia > Heteromyidae > Dipodomys > Dipodomys spectabilis. The sequence goes on along the minus strand of NW_024870709.1, from coordinate 20,766,885 downwards.
ACTAGATAACTATCTGGTCAGAGAGCTGTGTGGGTTTCTCAGTAATAGAGTGTGGCAATGGTGCTTAGCATAATTGGAATCAATATTGACTCTGTTTTTAAAAAGTCTAAAACTTTAAGTTTTCGATAGGGAGAACTATTGCTTCTTTGAAAATAAAAGAAAATTTAAAGTTTTGTGTGTTATGTATTTATCTTTTACTAAGGTAAAATATATACATAGAAACATACAAGATTATGTTTACAACTCAACAATTTTGTGCACATTGAACATGTTCATGAAAATAACATACACATTAAAATGAATTAATAGGAACAAAACCTCCCCTTGTATCATTGTCAAGTCACAGTTTGTCACCCAGAATTAACTATCACCATCACTTTATTTGCACAGATTGGTTGTGTGTATTTTTCCAATACACATTAACATTTTTCAGAATAGTTTTGTGTTATCTGTATTGCTTTTGTAGCAAGTATTCTTTTGTTCTCATTGCCATTTAGTGCGTTAATTTACAAAAATCAAACCATTCCTTTTTCCACTATGTTTCTCATGAACCTTTAGCTGTTTCTAGTTGTGGTTACTGTGAATATTGCTTCCGGAACCCTCCTGTACATGTGGTATATGAATAAATATAACATTTCTCTTTGGTATGTATCCTTAAAAAATTCTTTATGGTGGATAATGGCTGTGGTAGGATTCTCTCAGGCAACAATAAAGCATACATAGTGAAAAACCTTTATCATTGATTGACTCTATCCTATTTTCAAAACTCTCTGAGGCTTTTGAGTGTACACAGCTGGAGTACAACCCAAGGCCAAATAGAAGCTTTTCCAAATCCTGGCATAAGTCTGGATTTGAACCAGAACCAGAATCACCTCCAGGTGGCAGGACATAAAGGCAACACTTAATAAGCCTTCCCCCTAAGATAGCTGACATTTTGTCAGCTATCAAAATCCAAAAAGAGTATGGAGATTCAAAGAGGCAAAATTTTTTTTTTTAAATGTATTTTTCAGCTTGAGGAAAAGAAAATCCAATTGAGTTGCTAAATCATCTGAGCCCTCGGACCACGCTCAGGATAGAAGGGGTTACTACATTTTCGGCGCAATTGTTAACAGCACATGAACTGACAAGCTGTTACAATCCAAACCATTTCCTCATGAATAAGCAACTGCCATTGAAACAAAGCTTCTTATAGCTCTTTTACAAAACCTGAAGAGAGTGTAAAGAATTGAATTTTGGAAATTATTACATAATTCACTTTTGACTACACACACAAACACAACACACACCCATGTAATTGTACTGCTTAGTTGTTTTTTTTTATTGTCAAGGTGATGTACAGAGGGGGTACAGTTATAAGTTGGGTAATAAGTACATTTCTTGTTGAAATTGTTACCACTTCCCTCATTTTTTTCCCACTTTCCCTCCCCCCAATTCTCTCCTAAATTGTACAGATCATTCCCAACATATTTCTTAATAGTATCACTGTTGCTTAATAGTATCACTGTTGTTCCTCTTTCCTTCCCTAATTCAGATAAATGTATATACAATATGTAGGGTACCAAAAGTTTTATTGAATCTGATTATTTCTCTGATAAATTCCTTTTCCTCTGAGAACAAACAAAGCTAGCTGTGGCTTGAAATTTATACCATGGCTCATATGAGCTATATGGGTAATATTTATTATTTTCTTCCAAAGCACACAAAAATTGCTTTCAAAAGTAAGGCTGGATTTTATTATTGAAAACAATTTTCTCTTATTATTCACATTGTAGGTTATTATCATTTCTGCCTATTGTAGTGTTTTGTAATGTATTCAGTACAAAATGATGATAAACATAGCATGACTTGTAATACAGGAATTACTGATGATAAACATATCATGAGGTATATTACAGGAATTACTGATGTAAATTTAAGAAACCTTGGGCTGCGAAGGTAGCTCAGTGGTAGAGCGCTTGCCTTACATGCATTAGGCCCTGGGTTTGATTCTCAGCACCACATAAACAAAAAGAAAAAAGCCAGCAGTGGCGCTGTGGCTCAAGTGGTAGAATGCTAGCCTTGAGCTGAAGAGCTGAGGGACAGCATCCAGGCCCAGAGTTCAGGCCCCACGACCGGACCCTCCCCCCCAAAAAAAAACATTAATGATGATCTAAACAGTTAGCCTTTTGTGACTTTATTCTCTTCATTAGCTGCAAAAAAAAACAGGTGGGATGATTATAATGAAGATGTATTATAACTATGAAAGAATATATTAAAAGAAACCTTCTCTTTATAAAATTAACTGGTGCTAATAAAGTTAAAAATGATGTCAACAAATAAAAAATGAATTGGTAGATATTGCTAATCTGAAATGCATATATTACTAATAGTCATGTTTACATTTACATTACATATTAGAATGATTTACATATTCATCAAAGTCTACCTGGGAGGACAGCATTTACAAAGAAATGTGACTAAGACAGTCATGTGAAGAAGTGTTTTAAGGAGGAACAAGCAGATATTCATCAGTATAGGATAAAATGGATCAAATGAGCGAAAATGAGACTTTGGCAGCTGAGGCCATGCACTGAGTTAAACAAAAAAGAATTACCTAAATTCTCTCTTCCTACTTTCATAGCCAACTCTGTGGCCAGTAAAAAATAAGACTTTATCTTAAACTTCTTCTACAACTGAAACTACTTTGGACAGTAACCACAGTAATATCTTTCATTAATATCTCCTAAGCATATCTCAAGACTTCTGTTTTAAAGTCAGGAGAGGTCAGCAAATACCAGTATCAGAAAATACCATCTATTTAAAATATAGTTTGTTCCCATACAACAGAGCTTCAAAGCTTCATCTGTTATAGGTGACTGCTCTGGTACCAAAGGAGAGCTGTGTGCTAGTACATTTATGTGTATGAAGTTGGGAATGGTTTCTAGAAGTGCATTCTGTGAAAGGGTATAAAATACTATTTGAAGTGAAAGAATGCCAAGAACAAAATCTTCTTCCTAAGGCAAGGTAATTCCCCTGAATAAATGAAAATAGCTACAGCAGAAAAGACAAATTATGATGGCATTTTATAACACACAGAAGAAGCATCCCTTAAAATGTAAGATTTTCACAAATCTTTTCGAAAAATCCATTGAAAAGGTCAACTTATTGTAATACAGTGGTTTGTAGCTATAGCACAGTGACAAATCTGGATGTTGTAATAAGTCATGGGGAGATATTACAAGAAATTTGTGATAAACAGTATTTAAGGTGCTGTAGTTGGAGAAGTATTCATTTTTTCATGAATATCAGTCCAGTCAGGATGCTTTTTCTGCTTATGTGATGCTGAGGAATCGAACCCAAGTCCTGCCTCACACATGCAATGCATGCACTCTACCAGGGAACCACCTTCACAGCCTGACAACTTGATTCTTAATATGTTAGTGGGAGGAAACAGTTGAGAACTATAGAATTCTAGTATTGTTGATTGAAAATATGTTAAGGAAGTAAGGATACCACTTATACTTTTTATTCTTAAAATATTGGAAATAAAATTAGAAATATTACTAAAGCATATATTATTTTCATGTAACAAAAGTGAAGATGAAATGGTTTAAAGTAAATTATGCAAAAAATGTAAAGAAATAATTATTGTTGAAAGATACCTCTGAAGGCTTACCAAATAAACACAAAAGAACACTGAAATTAGATAATAAAACTCTCTCTCTCTCTCTCTCTCTCTCACACACACACACACACATATATGTATGTATATATGAGTTGATTTTATAGTATAACCTTGAACCCCAATGTATAATAGAGATAAACAATATCACCATTCCACCACAAGCTCTAAACATCCACAAGTTAGCTGAAATAGTTATAGAATGTGTTCATGTATCATTGTTCTGAGAGAAGAGTTGAAGGGAGAGAAGGATAGTTTGAGGTAAGGACATTTAGGAGACATGTTTGAGGACAAGAACAAACTCTTGATATAGACTATGATCTGAGCACTGGGAGACTGGGACTCTTCCAGTGAATCAGAATTTCTGAGCTTGAACTCAGAAATGTTCTGAGTGACAACTTAGCATATTCAAATTTGAGATTAGAGTAATTTGGGATTAGAGTAAGAGAAAAAACAAGACATTATATAACCATAGTCAGTGACTAACAGAGATTAATAGTACAATCTGACTAATACCATGACCTGGAGTCAGATGAAGGATTATGCTACAAAAATTGGGATAGTAGAGAATTATACTAATTTTTCTCAGACTGAGTACAAGAGTCTTATTTCAGGCTGAAGAGCATATCAACAATAGGATAACCCAAACTCCTTCCACACTGACTAACATACTAAAGTCAGATATTAACATGTGTAGAATTGCAGCGTAAATTTCATTCTAAGAAAAAGACCTGTATTCCAAATATAAATGACTTCCCATTCTGAATTGGTAAAGAAATCTAAATTTAATTTTAATCTCTTTCTGTAATATACCTCTCTTATCACTAAGAAAATGCCTTCAAGCGAGAAGTACAAGTTGTCATGTCCAAAACGAACTTTACAACTTGGGGGAGGGGAGGATTGGGTGGGGGAGGAGGGAGGATGGGAAGGGATGGGAAGGGTAAACAAAGGAGGAGGCTACAATGCTTGATAAGAAATGTACTCACTATCTTGCCCATGTAATTGTAACCCCTCTGTACAGTATTTTCACAAAAAAAATAAAAAAATAAATAAATAAACCAAAAAAATTTTTGAATGATGAAACCTTTAAAAAAGAAAAAAGAAAAATGCCTTCAAGCTAGAAGTCACAGGGTTATTTCATCTAAATAACGTAGATGTTTAAAATTAAGCTTTTGAATGGACAGAATTATCTTCTTCATGACTAAACCCTTTGTTTGCAGAAAGATTGAATCCACCATTGATATATTCAGAATATGATTGTACATGCAAAAAGAATGCATAGTGAAATGCTGAATGTACTTGATTTCATACCATGTTTGAATTTGGAAGGAAAGGGTACTCATTAGTTTAAACCATAGTATACTTCCATATTATATAAGTGGAATAGTAAAATGATGGTTAAAACGCACTATGTCCTTACAAATATTTTAATTTTTATTACTTTTGTAGTAATTTAATATATCTGTGAAATGCATGAATATAAGCATACATTATAGCCATTTTAATCCATTTTAACATCCAATTTCAGTTGGAGGTGTTTTGGATTCCCATTAGAACTTTAAATTATACCTTTTATATATTTATTTGGGGATGGAGAAGCTTAAACTTGTCACTTTCTTACTGCATTCTTATTATATTCTTTCCTAGATTTTTGTTGCTTCATCATCATTTTCTCTCAAAATGAATGGTCCTGGAGGGACAGAGCTGGAGTTACATTCTTTTTTTTAATCTGAAAATTAGGATTTAATAAAAATAGTGTAATTTAAATATGATTTCATCTTGAGAGGGTAATCACAGTATTGATTGGGGAAAAGATTGAAGCTAAGATAAGAAAAACCTGAGACATCGAATGCTTTTTGCATTAATTTGGAAATCACATCAACATGTGATTATCAAATTGATATGCAGTGTCTTGAAAATAAAAGTAATAGAAGTAGAACAAATTATTACCCATGGTTAACCTTTATGCTACAAAAAATAATGCAACTAATGATCAGGATAATAGGACAGTGGGGGAAGTATGTTTATTTTGAGAGAAGCAATTCTTTCTAACTCTATTTGCATATGGAAACCTCAAAATGGAAAGACTACAGTTTTCATACATCTGTTGATTTGTATCTCACATTATTCAGGAAACATTTTAGGAATCATTTCATGGATAAACACATATGTAAAAAAAAACTCATCTATGAAGAGAATTCATCCTGCGAATCTTTGTTTTGAAATATCTATGCTATACTCATTTTTTATTACTTGACATTTATTCTAGAACAAAAGACTCTGACATTAGAATTATTGCCAAGTCTGGGCGCTGGTGGCTCACGCCTGTAATCTTATCTACTCAGAGAGGCTGAGATCTGAGGATTGAGGTTCAAAGTCAGCCTGGGCAGGAAAGTCTTGTCTCCAATAAACCACTAGAAAATCACAAGTGGTAGAGAGCTTGCTTTGAGCTGAAGAGCTGTGAGACAGCTCCCAAGCCCAGAGTTCAAGCCCCATAACCGACATATATATATATGTGTGTGTGTGTGTGTGTGTGTGTGTGTGTGTGTGTGTGTGTGTGTCTGTCTGTCTGTGTCTGTGTCTGTGTCTGTGTGTCTGTGTGTGTGTGTATATATATATATATCACAAAGAAAATTATACCTACTTTTGAAGTTTAGTATGGTTTCCTCACACATCTCTCTTAATACAACAACTTGCTGAGTTAAATCAATGGACAGGTATATAGATATATAATCATTTACATATATACATATATTGAGTCAATATATGTGCATTTATATGCATAGGCATTGACAAAGAGATAAACATAGACAAATATACTGTTTGGACACTGTAGAGAAATGGATTTTTGTGTGTAAATTTTCAAAATCTTTAATGTCAGTGTTCCCAAAAATACATACACATGGTATCAAATATTAAAACATAATCCTAAATAGAGTATGGCTTATATTGTACATCAAACATTAAAACATAATCCTAAACAGTATGACTTATATTGTACATCTTTATACATTTTCAAGTGTGTTTATTTATCTGAAAAAATTCACCTGTCAATTTTGTTCACACCTCATGAAACACAAATAGAACATCATCCAATTTTTTGTCATGTTTGCAAAGTTACATTGTGATGCCATATGTTCACTATTTTTTCTAAATATAATATTAAAACATTTGTGTATTACTATGTCTCTTGAAATTAAATTCAAGAAATTTTATTATGTGAAGAACGATTAAATGAAGGCATCAGTTAAATGTTGACTGTTTTAACTTACATTGTATCACAAGTGATAAAGATTAATAATGATGAGATTAATAATGATACACTATAGGTTAGGATTGGATAGAACCTTAGTGGGATGGCCCTAGTTGAATGGATTGGGTACATACTGCCATGCCATTGAGAGCTATACCTTCCTCTCTCTCTGCTTCCTGGCTATTGTGAACCTTTTGCTTCATCACACCCACTCCCTGCCATGGTACCTTGCCTCCTCACTGGATAGAAACCCAACATACAGAAACATTTTTATTTAGTTTACAGTACTGAGGCTTGAACGCAGTGCTTTGCACTTGAAGGACAAGCATATCACATGTGTCAAGCTTCTACTTCTTAAATATATCATATGATACATATAGAAAGTTCCTACATTGAAACACATTAAAAATACAAAAAAAACAAACAACAAGAGAAGAGCTCTTGTGTCTAATTCTTTTACATATAAAAAATTCTTTGTAAAAAGTCATTATCTTAAATTTCTGAAGCTTGACTTCAAAATGGTGACTGAAAAGGACTAATTCTTTTCATTCAATATCCAAATTTTGGAAAGGATGTACTTTCAGACAGAAAATAACTTATTTTAAAGTGGGCATTTACCCAAAATGATCACAAAAAAGGCCTCATTGAAGCTATCAGCACAACTACTGCATCATTATTTACCATAACTAAGATATGGAATCAACCCAGATGTCCCTCACTAAATCAATGGATCAAGAAAATGTGGTATACATACATAATAGAATTCTATGCTTCCATCAGAAAGAATGGTAAATGAGAAGACTTGGAAAAAAATCTTATTAAGTGAAGTAAGGTAGATCCAAAGAAATATAGGCTCCATGGTTTTGCTCATTTGTAATAATCAGTGTATGCCTAGGATAGTCCTAGCAGAGGTTCACAATAGCCCAATATCTATGTGCATATAACCATAAAAATGATGTTAATTAAAATGATCTTCATGGTATGGAAACAAGAGGGGGTTTTGTTTTTGTTTTTGTTGTGTGTGTGTGTGTGTGTGTGTGTGTGTGTGTGGTTGTTTTGTTTCCCTCTTTTTTATTGTACTATGTGCAGTTATTTATTTTATTTTTTTATTGTGAAAATACCGTAGAGAGGGGTTACAATTACATGGGCAAGGTAATTAGTGCATTTCTTATCAAGCATTGTTGCCTCCTTCTTTGTTTCCCCTTACCATCCCATACCATCCCTCCTCCTTCCTCCCCGCCCCCCACCCCACATCAAAGTTGTGAAGCTCATTTTCGACATAACATCTTGTACATCCCTACCCTCCACTCATCCTATCCTTTCTTTTCTTCTCTCAATACCATTACTTTAAACTTACATAATTTTTAAGTGTTTCACTTTTAAAATTTAAGTTTTGTTTTTTCCATTTTTTCTCTCTCCTATCATTCTGTCCAATCCATTTCCCTCTCTGAGATTAGGACTTGGTTAAATTCACTATCCTTTTACCTCTCTGCATCCCTCAATCCTATTTCTTTATTCTTTATTTTCTTTCCTTTGGTTTATTCCATGATGTCAATATTTTTAAAATTTTTGTACCCTTTGTATTGTATGTAAGTTTATCTGATATGGGGAGGTAAGAGAAATCATAGAAATGATGGGACAAATGGTAAAACTATGCAACCCTGATACTCATTAACCACTATGTTGGAAATGAAATTTACAAATTGGCTGGGAGAAGAATCAGAGGGAAGGGAAACCTAGAGAAAACAAGGGAGTGGGAAACACTGTTCAAAAATAAATGTACTTATTACCTTACTTATGTGACTGTAACTCCTCTGTACATCACCTTTACAATAAAATATTTTCTTAATTCCCATAACTATTTCTCTCTGGGTTTTCACATTTTGATTACCATGAGCTAGTTGTACAATAGTCTCTATATTTCCAGTCATACAGTACTTCCATCATTTTCAATTTCTCTATCACTCCCCTACTTCCTCTTCTCCATTCTTAAAGCACAGCAACAGGTATCATTCTTCTAATTTCATAAGTCTCTGTAAGTTACTTGGGTCATAGTTTTTCAATCTACACCCATTCTTTCTACTTTTCTTTCCACCATTTTTTCCCACTAGTTCTCACCCCTAAACAAAAAATGTTCTACATTCTGGCCATTTTAAGTACTAGATTCTAAATATGAGAAAGAGTTTGTAATATTTGTCTTTTTCAGTCTACTTTATTTCATTTAGCATTATAATATTTAGTTCTATCCATTTTTCTGCAAAGGGAATAATTTTATTCTTTATGGCTGAATAATATCCCAATATGTGTCTCACAAACTTTTCTACTTGGACTTGTTTGTAACAGGAAACTTCTTGAACTACCAATTCTCAGCTTTGATATATTTTATATTATATAATACTATATTTTAGTGTTTTTAGTTTATTTTTATATATTAGTATTTATATTATGTATGTCTCTGTACATATAGACCATGTATCTCAATGCAACCTTGAAAAAAATTAGTTCTTAAACATTCATGTCTGAATTCTGATCTCACAGAGGAAAAATATGAGTGAAACATCTCAGTTTGACATGAAATATTTGGCAAAATCTTAGCTACCTAAACCATTACAACCATTCCTATCAGGATCAAAAGCAAAAAAATGACTTGTGTAACTATGATAACTTAATACTGTGCAAAGACTTGTACCCAAATTACCAATACAGACTATGAGAGAAGAATCTAAAGGTTATGTGTACAAAATGAGTTGGTATTTATTTATGTTTTACATAGAAAAACAGAAAATATTTGGAGGCTCATTAAGGATATATATCATCACTATTTGATGTTATATTTCTAAAGATTCTGTTTCTCTTCATAAATGGGATACTTGTTCAAATAAAATTCTCTATTTGTTAATGATGACAAGCAAACTGGTTTTAAAAATTGATATCTAGTCTTTCTTTTAGTAAGACTTTTGGAAAAAACTTTCTTTTTTTAATTTAATTTTATTGTCAGGGTGATGTACTGAGGGGTTACAGTTAAAAAGGAAAGGTAGTGAGTACATTTTTTTGCCTACCATTGCTAACTTCTTCCTTATTTTTCTCTCACTTTCCCTTTCCCCCAATCCTCTTCCCCCCAACCCCCACGAAGTTGTAAAGTTCAATTCCAACATTTTGTCTTGTATCAGTGTTTCATTGGTTTACCCTTTGTCCTTTGTCTCACCATTTTATTGTTTTTGTTATCTTCCCTAATTCAGATAAATATATATACAATATATCAAGTACCAAAATCAAATACAGTGACAACAATGGAAAAAACATCAGGAAGAAAAAAAAGGAAAAAGTAACTTCACATAGTACATTAAAAACAACAACAACAAAGAAAAATCTCTTTTTTCTATATCTTGGAGTTCATTTTACTTAGTATCATCTTACATGGTTATATGTTCTAGCTATTGAGCTACTGCAATCTTCTTCTAGGACTATCCTAAACATGCACTAATTATTACAAATGAGGAAAACCAGGGAGTCTTATGTTTCTTTGGGTCTGGTTTGCTAAACATATAGCTCTCATATGACCCAGAAATCTCACTTCTGGGTATTTAACCAAATGACCTCAAACAAGGCCATACTAAAGCTTCCAGCACAACCATGTTCACTGGAGCATTATTTACCATATCTAAGATATGGGGCCAACCCAGATGCCCCTCAGTACATGAAGGGATCAAGAAAATATTATATATATATAATATATATATATATATATATATATATATAAACACACACACACACAGTGGAATTCTACACTTTCATCAGAAAGAATAACATTGCCCCATTCATAAGTAAATGGAAAAATTTGGAAAAAATCATATTAAGTATGGAAACTATTTCAAAAAAGATTAAGAAACTGTATTTGCTTTTTTAGTGATCAAAGCAGGTGTAAAGCTATTGATAGCAAGTGTTAATATATAGTCCTTTTATACAATAGAAAGTAAATAATGCAAAAATAAATAATCCAAAAGCTGACCTACAATAAGGGAACATTTAAATCAGGAAGAGGAGGTTGAGCTTATTAATAATTGAAACTAAAAAATTCTAGCCTTCAAATGCACAATAATGTTGCATTGATTTAATGATAAAGTATGGGAAATGGTGAACTGAACAACTATAAAATTGTTAAAATAGAGATTCTTTTAATTTCACTTTGGAAATAAGAAAGTTCAGACACCTACCAAAGTAAGACAAACTGATGAAAAGGTATTTTCATCCTTAATTTAAGTGTTATTTTATACCAAAAAAATCATGAATGAATGGTTTTTATTTAAAGGCTGAAGTATGAGATTTGCCTATTTTTAAATGAAGGATCTCATATTAAAGATGTAGAACTGAAGTGTATACTTTTCAAAATAAAGGCAAAAATCTCTAATTCAATTTTTGAAATATAATATTTGAGAAATGTTTTGGATGAAGTTATTTTATCATTATTTAAAAGTAATTATTTATGATGTAATAATTGTGATAATAAAATGAATACCTATGATTTGTGCTTCCTCACGTACTACACCAAATTATAAAGTGACAAATAGTAAAAGAATGAATAAGTAATCACTGAAAAAATTAGGGTAACAAACTCATAGAGCCAAGGTGCCATTCTGATGGTAAAATTCTTCAACTTTATATAATTAATAAGAAATACCAAAACTGATAGCAACTTTTAGTTGAATTTTTTAAAGGATAAGAAATGTCCATCTAGTTTTCTGGATATCATAAAACAGCGAGTGCTAATTTGGTGATGGCAGTACAGTAGCCCTTCAATTTCATTCCATTTATGTTTGCTGTGAAAGTGGGGGAGGGAGAGAAACAAAGAAGGGGGTAGCACTATTCAACAAGAAATGCACTCATTATCTTACTCATGTAACCAACTCCTCTGTACATTTTTACAATAAAATAAAAAATTTTAAAATATGAGGCACTCCTTCAAATACGCACATTAGGTCTAAAATACAGGAATCAGTAGAATGATAAAACACAAAAAATGAGAGCAAGTGCTGGTGGCTCATACCTGTAATTTGAGCTACTCAGGAGGCTAAGATCTGAGTTCACAGTTTGGACCCAGACCAGGTAGAAATATTCAAGACACTCTTACTTCTAATTAACCAGCAAAAACTGGAATTGGTACCATGTTGAAATGGTAGAGCACCAGACTTGAGCAAAAGAAATTGTGTGAGTCTTTGAGTTCTAGATCAATACCAGCACAACATATATGAAAAATGGAATTAATAGTACATATATATGTATGTACACATATACATATAGTATACTGTGTAACTAAACATAGGAAATAATCAAACTCTCCAGAAAATTATTAGATGTTTTTAGGTGTAGCTGAAAATTATGCCACCAAGAAGAAAACACTAAGAAAACAGATTAAAAAGATGCCAAGCTTAAGAGTGGTGAAGAGCCAATTTCTATCATGTCCTGAGGTAATAGTTTTCTATTTAGCAAGCAGCTAAAACCTGAATTTGAAAACTTGTATGTTAACTCCACCTGCCAGACATTTTTCAGGAAGGAACACAACATACACGATGAAGTGCTTGAGTGTATGCATTGCTTAATATGGATGATTTGACTTATTGCATGACAAGTACATGTGATAAGCCAAAATTGTTCAGAGCTGTGACGATGAACATGGCTTCAAGGTGGCAAAAGATTTAGAGAGAAGATACGTAGTAGTTATCCTGACAAAAGCATGAAAGCCCCATCATTCCTACTGATTTATTTATACACTAATGTTTCTACTGAGTGACAACTCTATTTAATGTTCCTTGTGAAGATCTACAAGGAAGCTATGGATGTAAACCATGGACTCAAGCCACAATACACACACACACACACACACACACACACACACACACACACACACGTACCCTCCAAATACATTTGTGTCATTTTTGCTTTTTACTGTTTTGTTATAATTTTTGTTGTTACTTTTATGAGTCTAGTCCAAATAGCAAAGTCACGAATTTTAATTTGAAGTCTATTTTATCTGATATTAGGATTGCAACTCCCGCCTGTTTATGCGGTCCGTTTGCTTGGTAGATTTTGTTCCAGCCTTTAACATTGAAAATGTGTTTGTTTTTACGGGCAAGATGTGACTCCTGTAGGCAGCACATTGTTTTTTAATCCAATTAGACAGTCTATGTCGCTTAATTGGAGAGTTCAGTCCGTTAACATTAAGAGATAGGACTGAGAGGTATTTGGGAGTTCCTGCCATGTTATCTACCTTCTTGGGGGCTGCGAAAACTGGGTTCTTCCTATGGTTCTTGGATTCTCAGTTTGGGTGCAGTTTCTTGGCCTTTATTGCGGTCTTGTTGGTTTTCTATGTGTAGGACATCTTTAAGGATCTTTTGTAGGGCTGGTTTGGTGGAGATGTATTGTTTCAATTTTTCTTTGCTATGGAAGGTTTTTATTTGGCCTTCAGTTATGAAGGAGAGTTTAGCTGGGTACAGTATTCTTGGTTGATAGTTGTTTGTTTTTAGGGCATGGCATACATCATTCCAGGCTCTTCTTGCTTTGATTGTCTCTGCTGAGAAATCTGAGGTGATTCTAATTGGTTTCCCTTTATAAGTGATTACCCTTTTCTCTCTGACAGCTTTAAGGATCTTTTCCTTGTTCTGAGTTGATCCTGTGTGGATTATAATGTGACGGTGGGATGTCCTATTCTGGTCTGGTCTATTTGGGGTTCTAAAGCCTTCTTGTATCTGGACATGCCTATCTTTTTGCATGTTTGGGAAGTTCTCTGCTAGGATCCTGTTAAACAGATTTCCTAGACCATTAACTTCTGTTTCTCGGTGCTCCTCTACACCCATTATCCTTAGATTAGGCCTTCTGATGGTGTCTTCCAGGTGTTGGATAGATCTATCATATTTCTTGGACTTGTCTTGGATGGTTGTATGTTCTTTCTCTATAATATCTAGGCTGTCTTCAATCCCTGAGATTCGATCTTCTGCATGGTCTAACCTGCTGTCAAGACTCTCTACTTTGTTTTTTATCTCTTTTCCTTCTAGTTGGTCAGCTTTGATGGCTTCAAGTTCTTTGTTGAAGCTCTGTTTTAGGTCTTGTATGAATTTCTTTACTTCCTTAATTTGGTGTTCAGTGTTTGTCCTCAAATCACTTAGTTGATTGGTTATGGTTTCTTTGGGCTCCCATTCCTTCTGTTGGGTTCCATTCAGCATTCCCTTTGTGGTCTCCCTGACTTCCTTCAGCTCTTTGTTAGTGGATTCCATGAATGCCTTTAGTGATCTTTGTGTGTTCTCTACCTGGTCTCTCAATTCCTGTATTACTCTTTGATTAGCTTCCTCCCGTTCTCGGGATTCCTGCAGATCTCTTTGAGTGTTCTCAGCCTGCTCATGCCATTCCTCCCTTTCTCTTTGAGTATTCTCAAGTTGTTCACGCAAATCCTGTATCAGTTTTTGAGTAGCTTCCTCACGCTTATGATATTCCTGTATAAACTTCTGGGATGCCTCCTCTCTCTCCCTATCACGCTCATACAGAATCCTTTGTACGTTGTCAAACTTTTCATTTATCATGTTTGCCAGCAGTGTCTAATGACAACTGAGAAATGAATCAGAGTGGAAGTGTAAAATTATCCCTTAACTTGAGGTCATCATTCTCAAACATCTCACATTCTTCTGTGAGCTCTTGGTGTCTTATTTATTCAACAGGAAGGGTGAACCATTTCCAAACAGTTCAGGCCTTTACTTGACAGCCTGACACCAGAAATATCTCATCAGTGTTTTCTAATTCCAAAAATCAATAAATCTGATCAATACCAAAATAGCACTAATTGTCTGCATCAGATGGAGAGAAATAGTGAAACTGAAATACTCTAACCAATCCACAAAGGCAGATGATTACTCTGTTAATAGGAAAAATAGGGGAATAAATGAGTATTCTAGTGGTTCTGCATGGCAGAGAGGGAAAAAATATAATTGTACAGCTAAAGTACAAATTAGTTTTTCAAGGTTTCAAAGCAGGCTATCTCTTAGAATAAAGCTATCATTCCACTGTGTTTAGAGAAGGAATTTTGTCAACAGAAAATAAATTCCTAAGTAATTGGAACAGAATATATGCGTGAAAAAAAGAAAAAGCAAAAAAGTAAATTTTCCCTAGTATCCTTCTGAATCCTACTGTGAAAATAAATTACCTTAGAAAGTATCGGTTTAAGATCTGTCTACAAGGATTTGTTGTTGGGGGATTACAACAAATCCTAAACAAAACAACAACAATGCCCGATTAATAAGTGGGCTAAAGACTTAAAGAGAGATTTCTTTGAAGAGGAAATAAGAATGGCCAAAAGACACATGAAGAAATGCTCAACCGTTCTAGCAATAAAATAAATGCAAATCCAAACAACATTGAGATCCCACCTCACCCAAGTTAGAATGGCAATCATCAAGAAATCCAATAACAACAGATGCTGGAGGGGATGTAGCCAAAAGAGAACCCTAATGAATTGTTGGTAGGAGTGTAAACTTGTTCAACCACTTTGGAAGTAGTATGGAGGTTCCTCAAAAGGCTACACATAGAGCCTCCCTATGACCCAACAATCCCACTTTTGGGCATTTACCCAAATGATCAAAAACAAGACCATACTAAAGCTACCAGCACAACTATGTTTACCACAGCATTGTTCACTATCGCTAAGATATGGAACCAACCCTGATCCTCCTCAGTATATGAACGGATAAAGAAAATGTGATATATATGTACAATGGAATTCTATGCCTACAATAGAAAGAATGCCACCAACCCATTTGTGAGGAAATGGAAAGACTTGGAAAAAATTACATTAAGTGAAATAAGCCAGACCTACAGAAACATAGGTCCCATGGTTTCCCTTATTTGCAGTAAGTGGTATACGTCTAGGATAATCTTACCAGACAAGCAGAAAAGGTCAAAAGCTATGTACATATGACCATATAAGATCATGCTAAGCAAAATAAATTCCAAGATGGGGACACATGAAGTTTGTTGTTTGTCATTGTTTTCAATGTAGCATGTGATTTTTCTGTTTCTTTTGTATGTTCTTCCCCCATGGTATAACCCCTGTTTTCATTGTTTTTGATTCCGATGACCTGTATCTTGTATATACATTTTTCTAATTTGGGGAGGGGAAGGGATATAAGAAAATGCTGAAATAAGGATACAGGTTGACCCCTTGCAACAATGAGATGTACAAGACACTATGTTGAAAACAAATGTTATAATTTCAGGCAGGGGAGAGGAATTGGGGAGGTCTGAAGGGACGGGATGGTAGGGTAAAAACAAAGGAGCCGGTAACAATGCTCAATAGGAAACGTACTCATTCTCTTACTCATATAACTGTACAGTATCTTTACAATAAAGATATATATTAAAAATAAAAATAGCAGTTTGAAAAGAAAAATGAAGATCTGTCTTCAGCGCATCATTTTGGTCTCACAATGGTTTTAATGGCCAGTTTTTATATATTTAAAAGTCTTTTCTTAATGATATATACTTCAGGCTATTTGGCTTGTTAGTAGATTTATTTGTGAATGTACAGAATATATATGTTCACACACAAAAATTTTATATATTTAGTATTATGTCTGATTTTCATTGCTGTAATGAAATGCATTAGACAAGATAATTTATAAAGAAAAGTTACTTTACTTATAGTTTGGGGACAGAAAGTTCAAACAGCAGAATGTCAGCTATATCCAGGGTCCTATGTCAAAGGGTAAGAATATATGAGATAAACTAATGACATGTCAAAAAGAGAGGATAGTGATTCAGAAGCTAGGCGTGGTTCATCTAATGATTCACATTCAGAAGTGCTCTGAAGTCCTCAACAGAAATAGCTTAATGATCTAAGGACAGTTAATTAAGCCCAATTTCTTTAAAGTCTCCTCAGTTCTCAGTACAACCACACTACAGACCAATCTCCTAACACAAGAAAGACATAGCAAGTAACAAACATGGTTTCTTCTCATTTATTTTCACTTAATTTTCCTCTCTCCTCTCTTCCTTCCTTCCTCCTTCTTCTTTTTCTCCATTTCTTTCTTCCCCTTTCCTTTCCTTCTCCCCCTCCTCCTTCTCCTCTCCCTTCACCTTGTTTTAGCTTCTCTTCTTCTTCAACAAATTACCAATCTTTCATTTCGTATCTACGGAACTTTGAAAGTCCTGCAACACTTCAAATCTATTTTTAAATGTCTCTTCCTATTAGAATATACAAATATATGCACAGTCCTGGGGCTTTAACTCATAACCTCAATGATGTCCCTTCTGAGCTTTGTTGCCCAAAGCTATTGCTCTACAACTTCACTTCCAGTTTTTTGGTGGTTAATTGGGGATAAGAGTCTCACAAGCTTTCCTGCCTGGGTAGCTATGATTGCAAGCATGAATTACCAGTGCCTGGCTATTTTTATACTGTTTATCAAAAAATAGTTTGCACTTATGTTTTTATGATATATAAGGTATGTATCCAAACTACATCTAAATTGTAAATGATTCATAAGTTGTGAAAATACAACAGAAAATGATGTTTCAAAACACAAAATAGTGAAGGACGTGATTTCTTTATCACAGCTGGTCTTCACTCTATAATGATCTCACTAAATAGACAGACTGATGTATCTCCATCAACAATGCGATGTACAAGATGTTATGCTGAAAAACGAACTTTATTGGGCTGGGAAGGTGGCTCAGTGGTAGAGTGCTTGCCTTGCATGCCTGAGGCCCTGGGTTCGATTCCTCAGCACCACATAAGAAAAAAAAAGCCGGAAATGGCGCTGTGGCTCATGTGGTAGAGCGCTAGCCTTGAGCTGAAGAGCTGAGGGACAGCGCCCAGGCCCCAGAGTTCAGGTCCCACGACCGGATCCCCCTACCCACCCCCCCCAAAAAAAAAGAAAAAGAAAAATGAACTTTACAACTTTGGTGGGGAGGTGGGGAGGTGGGGGAGGGCAGGGACGGAAAGGAGAAACAAAAGAGGAGGCAACAATGCTTGATAAAAAATGTACTCATTACCTTGCTTGTATAATTGTAACCCGTCTGTATGCTATTTTCACAATTTAAAAAAATCCTCAATTTACAATCACTTACAGCAAAGTTAGAAAATTATCTCCAAAACATTTGCCTTAGATAAATTTCTTGAGGTATAGTAATTCATTAAATTATTTAAAATATAATAAATGGTGGTGGTTAACAAAAAAGTTTGTCCAATTTCTTAAATATTAAACACAACATCATGATACATAACATTAACTTCAATTACAGCATCCAATATCTACAAAAGGAATGTAATTATTTCAGATAAACATACCTTTGAAATACCATCAGCATTATAAATGTCCAAATATACACTAATCCAAAAATACCTTTTTTGACCAATTCTAGGTAATTTTACATGATTCCATGATTTTTCTAATGAACTGCTTCAAGTACTCTCTCCAAGTCTCATACATTGTCTTAGTATGACGTCCCTTGGGGGTCTTGTAGTGTTTTAGTTCTGGACAAAAGAAAATCAACTGAAGTTTTTATCTGAGGAATTTCACATTATTAATGAATGTAACATTTACAGTTTAACTTGGCAAACTTCTGCACAGTTCTCGAGCCAGGAAAATGAAGATACCTTAAACACTACTGAGAATGATAGGCATGTGGGACTTTAGCAAATATAATGGCAGTAGAATAGGACAAGTGACATGTAAATGTCAGAAATTACACTGATGTGATGGGATCTGGAGACACAGGTCAGTAGAGTGAACTCCGGGTTACAGTCAACATCCTAGACAATGCCAATGCTTTTGTGTTTATTGGGCTGGCTTTCGGGACAGGATAAAGCCATCACTTCATTTCACAAAACTTTTGGATCATGACAACATTTCTAGAACACACTTTGCAGGTGCAAGTGTAAAAGGAAACCTTGGAATTGAATGTTTCCAGATGAATTATCACTGCTTATTAGGATTGATGAGAATTTCAGGTTTTGTAAAACTATGTGGAAAGACATCTTTGAGTAAGAGTAGAAATGTGGGCCGTTAAGATATATTAGTGGTTTTACTTACCAAGTGGATAAAAGAAAGAAACTTTCCTAAGGTGAGATTTTACAAAATAACCTAACCACACCCCCATGGGCTTTTATTTGAAAGTAGACACTCAACCTCAATCAAATTAGTACCCATTCCAATCAAATCTATTATTTCCAAAAATGGGACTGTACAGATTGCTTTGCCTCGTGTGTACCTTGTTTAAACACTTCCTTTAAGAGATTTTTATATCTCATACTTGCATGTGGTGTTCAAAAGAAATAAAATCAAATTGTCACAAGGGAAACTTCAGTTTTTACTCCAACATCCAAGGTGTCTGTGATACAAAATGAAAAGTTTCCTCTAAAGTACGTACTATGAAAGGAAGGACATATTTCAGTTTCTTTCATGCAACAGCCAAAAATCTCCCCAGAAAAATGATTAAGCTGCTGTTATAATGATATTCTTAGAAAGTAGAAAATAGTTCAGGCCAAGTATAGATAAGCAACATATTGCTCTTTGAAGGAAACTGAACAAAGAAAAGAAACTTTGAAAGATTCAAAAAAAAAAAAAAGAAAAGTAAACTTTAGTTCTGTTTGACTTAAAGATAAAACACAAAGCTAGGAACAATGCTGAGATCTGTAGATTGTGGTTTGAAGCCAATGGAGCGGGAAAGTCTATGATACTCTTTTCCCTTATTAAACACCAAAAAGTGGGAAGTGGAACTGTGACAGCTCAAGTGGTTCGGCTCAACTAGCCTTCACAAAAAAAGCTCATGGATAGCACCCAGGCGCTGAGTTCAAGCCCCAGGATAGAAAAAAGTAATAATAAAATAAATAAAAC
Organism: Dipodomys spectabilis; assembly: GCF_019054845.1. Classification (NCBI taxonomy): domain Eukaryota; kingdom Metazoa; phylum Chordata; class Mammalia; order Rodentia; family Heteromyidae; genus Dipodomys; species Dipodomys spectabilis. Next base: position 20,747,096 of record NW_024870709.1, on the reverse strand, counting down.
TTAGTTCTCAAATATATTGAAGAAGGTGGACACAATGGTTCATAACCATAATCCTTATTACTTGGGAGGATTACGGGTTCAGAGTATAATCAGGCAAAAACTAAAAAGGGACAATGCATGAAAGCTGGTACCTGTCATCCCATCCATTCTTTAAGCATAAGTAGGAAAATCAAGGTCATTCAAGCCACAAATGCAGTGCCCTAACATATGAGGCAGAGAGAGCATGGTTGAAATGAGAGAGTTCCTGCCTGACAAGTGCAAGTATCACAATAGAACCCTCCAATGCTAAAAAAAATACATTTATCAGCAGAATTTGGCATCTAACTTTTGTGCCATGTTCTTTATTCTCTATTGCTTTTAATTGTAATATTTTTGACCTTGGAGACGTCCTTGATCCAAATTAAAATTCCTGTTCTATGAAGATATCTTTCTAAGTTGCAAATTACCTCTCTTTGTACAGGGAAATATGTGCACATGTCCACATTACAGGGCACAACTGTGATTCTATGGAGTCTTCCTGTTACTAACCCAGCCTGGGAGTATCTCTCTTTCAGAGACAAAGACAATATAATAGAAGTAAATGAAAGTTTGGGCAGCCATCATGAGCTGCAAGTTGTGTTTTGTATTCTACTGATGAATAGACAATACAGGAAAATATTGGGAACATTCTAGGTGACAGCTGCCACCTTGTCGATCAGCCATTACATGAATAACATTGGAGTGTCCATTTAGTTGCTCAGAGAAAAGTTTAAATCCTCATTAGTTCTAATTTATGTGAAAGAAGGTAAAGTTTTGCAATATTTTGAAATAACACTGGAAGTAAAGGAACTAAACAAAGTTATAAGTATTTTCTTCTTCCTAGTAAGTCAGATTTGAGTGCTCCAAGGTTTTTCTGTGACATTACACACACATTATGACAATTATATCCCTGCAAAAAGTGAAGAATTCCAAGTGTTTCATTTTGTTTCTGCTTCTGATATGCAAACAGAGGCAAGAATAACAACTTCAGGAAGTCATTATTTTTGAAATACAAGGAACAAGATGAAACACAGTAATAGTTCAACACTTACCATTACCACATATCAGATTCCAAAGACTCAGTTTGAAGATAGAGTTGTTGAAGTGGCCTTGTGCTTGATATCCATCCCTATACAAAGAAATATGATAATAATAATAATAATAATGTTCAGAATATGTCTGCCTACCTTGTGTGAAATTCTAGGTTCCATTCCTCAAACCACCAAATAAATACTTAACTATGTAACATTCCATGCAATCATCTTTTCAGTGATAAGACACGATTATGAGTTTCTGTATAATTCTACAGGATTAAAACATGTTTATATCATTTTTTAATTGAAAGGTTCCTTTGATTCTTCAAATGCATGATTGAAAAAATAGCCATAAATGGATATATTTTTATTGAGGAAAGGAATTATGTTATAAATTACTTGAAAAGTTAGACTTTCTTTTTCTAACTACCTACAATGTCAGAAGATTGTTCTTAAAATGTTTTTTGAGACAGTAGAAATGAACCAAAAAAATGACAAAGAAAATAAATAAATAAAAGTGAACCCTCCTACCTATGTTTCTACACCAAACATAATCTTGACTACTCAGAGGTTCAATAACTTTCACCTATTCATTCATTCACATGCTCACTCCAACTACTCATCCAAATTTTAAACATATTTTAAACATTGACAATCATGCCAACGGCCAACAAAAGTAGTTTTATTTCTTTCTTTCCAATATGTAGACACAGGTTCTCCTGCTTGAGCATCTTATCATATCCTTGCCTTGTTTTTGATCTTGACAGGAATACCTGTATATATATATATTTTCTGTTTTCTCTAACAGTTATCCCTTTTCTTTACTATTTTAATAGGAAAATGTGAGAATAATTAGTGGTCTGACATTTATGAAAAGAAATTTGGCTACAAATCATGTTAGGTTACACAGTAGTCATGGTAATAGAAAAATAGCTTAAAATAAACTAGAAATCTGATGTTTCCATTTTGTGTATTTTTAAAATTAAAAAAAGTTAGCAAAATAAATGCCCGAATTTGTGTAGATAACTTCTGATAAATCCTTCTAAAATTCTAAGTTCATTCTTCTTTATTGAAAAGGTGATGAACTGAGGGGTTACAGTTACAGAGGTAAGGCAATAAGTACATTTGTTTTTAATCATCATTAACCCATCCCCCCTTTTTTTGTTTTAAGTTTTTATTTTTTATTGTGAAAATGCTGTACAGAAGGGTTACAATTACATGGGCAAGATAATGAGTACATTTCTTATCAAGCATTGTAGCTTCCTCCTTTGTTTCCCCTTCCTGTCCCTTCCCATCCTCCTCCCCCGCCCCCCCCCACCCAATCCTCCCTGCCCCCCTAAAGAACCCACCCCTCTTTAATGCTCACTCAACCCTTCCCTATCCCCCTCAAGTTGCAATGTTTGTATCCAACATAATGTCAAGTAAGTATGTTGTTGTGATCCATTCATTGTTCTGCTGTTTTTGTGATTCCCTTTCCCTTTCACATATTGCATTGTCTATTATGTGAAACACGAGGTACAAAATCCTAAGAGATATGAAGAAAGAAAAATATAACAATAGAGAAAAAAGAACGAACTATATACAGGGTCTAATGAGAACCCCTTGTTTCCATAGGTTGTAGTTCATGTTAGTATGCTTCATTAAATATAGTCCTTCACATTAAGCACATGGGTTACTGAGATTCCCCTCTTAATAATATTATATACATATTCTAATTCTTACAAATGAGGGAAATCATGCAACCTGCTTTTCTTTGAGTCTAGCTTACTTCACGTTGTTTGCATTGGTGAATGTGAATTATTATTGACTTTCTTGTGTGCCAGTACTGAGACTTAAGCTCATAGAATCAGTCTCATTTGGTTGAAGCCACTGAAGCCACATTGCCAATTCAATATTTTTCTGGTTTATTGGAATTATGAGTTGATAGGATTTCTCTTCTGGGTGGCTCAGAAACATGATCCTCACATCTCAGTATACTGAATATATAGATTGACTGGTGTAAACCACCATGTTTGGTGCAACTTATTTTATATAAAATAACGCGAGAAGCCAACAAAAATCTCCAAAAGTCACAAGCCAAAGACAAGCTTTTTATTCACCTATTTTGTTTTATTTAATAGTTTCTTTACATATTTGACACAGCTCACTATCATGAGGACCAGAGGCACAGAGTTTCAGACAAAAATTTTACTTATCCATGTCAGTATTTAGCTACCTACATTTTCTCTGTTTTTACTTTGTCTGTGGCTTTTGTAGAATATTCAAATTTGCAGTTATGTAAAATAGCAAAAATATTTTAATTTGCATACATATCATTTTTAAAAGAAAACAATACTGAGCATCTGTAGCACAATTACATATAGTTGCAACACTTGGTGTAAAGAATGTCTAAAAAATCGTACTGTTAACCAAACAATAGTTCAGTGAAATGATGAAATTCACTAATTTCTTTTTACAAGATGACTGACCAGAAGGCTCTTTGAACCAGACATCTGAAATACCATGCTGAGCATGAACACAGTAAAATCTGACTCATATTTTTAAAGTCTACTCTGTTGATAATTTGGAAAATTAATTAGAGGAAAATGACATAATGTGGTCTGCAATACAAATCATGATGATATTACACTAGTCAAAGTTAAACTAAGGAATTGAGTTATATTTCTAAAAAAAGAAAACATAACAAAAATAAAAATCTATAACACTGAAATATTGCTTTTGTAGCCTCTGATAGAAAAAAAAGGAAAAGACCTAAGATAGACCATCAAATATGGGCAATTATGTGATTTTTAGTACGGCTGACTGTGGCAACAATTTCAGGAAAATGTTATAAGCTCAGGGTTAGACACTACATCTGAATTATATATAAAAACTTGTTAATATACACATTTAAACAAAATGACTCTGGAACAGTTTTTATTATAAAAGAGAAAATGAAGATTTGAAACTCAAAGGACAATTGATAGAAAAGGCTAAAGACATAATCTCCTGAAGGAGTTTGACCAGAAATACTAGATGATTTATGGTAAAAAAAAAAATTGGTGGAGAAAAGATGATGATAAAAGTATGATAATTCTATGTCCCATACAATATAAAGTTCCAGCAGGAATTGTGTTATAAAGGTGCCTTCCTTGTATCTATTCTCAAGAGTCCATGCAAAGAAACAGCTCTCAAATTAACAGACATGATGTAGTATACTCAAAGAATGACATGTAAAATATAACAATTAGTTAGAAAAGGCCTGAAAACACACACAGTGCCTTTGTATTCATTCCTTATGATGAAAAACAGCTTTGAGTATAACTTGACTGATATGTTTGATTACTGACAGTGTTGGGATATCCATGTGGCCACACACAGAATACTTACCATTTGACTCAGGTGTTACAGGGATACCAATGAAACTTTGATCTCCATCTTCCCTGAACTATATCTCATTGCTTACCAATTCAAGAAGTCAGACATAAAGAGAAAGTTGTTATGTACTTGATCTATTAAGTGCAAAAGCGATTTGGTTACAAATAATCATACAATCATAAATGAGGCTATTTTATTGGACTTGTGAATGAACTCAAACTTATCAAACTTGGCAAAAATGTTAAAAATAAAAATTTTATTTTCATAAGAGTCTTGATTTTGAATGGAAAGAAATACTGTGTGTGCTACTGAGGTCGAGCTAAGAAAGTTCTGTGGCTTGGCTGTTGCTTCTTAAAATGAATAGAGCACTATATACTTGAAGCTTTCGGTTAAAACCAGCTGAGGGATGCATAGCAGAGCTCATTCATGCTGAAAGGTGGTCCTTGAAGTAGTGAAAGGGGATAAATTTCTGTACTCAGCTGGGTGAGCTTATGATTGAAATTAGAGCCAGTTTTATACAAAGATCTCTGTGAATTAAGCACTAGGAATGCAAAAACAAATACAGTATGGCCCTTCCTTTCAAGAAGCTTCTTTAAAGGGTAACACAAATTATCCAACTAACCAGTAGGACAAGGTTTAAACATTCTAATATCCAAATACTTTCTTCTCAAAGTGACTCTTTTTTAACATCAACGTGCTTATTTTCTCCAGGAAATGAATAAAACTAAAGAATAAGTTTCTGATGCAGACTGTCTATGAAGGTTTTATAATAATGAAAGAGAAAGCAATCACACAAAACTTTGTTACAAATCATTTAAGACATGCATCCTTCATATTTTGTCCTTAGTATCTTTTATACTTAAAAACTAGACTGTTTCCATTAAAAAGCTTTCTTTGGTTTTAGTCTTACTTAAGGTGTTTTGTGTGTGTATATGCATGTGTGTGTGTGTGTGTGTGTTTGTGTGTGTGTGTGTGTGTGTGTGCGCGCATGTGTTTTAGTTGTCATGGGATTTTTGTTGGGGACCTATAAGACAAGAGACCAAAAATTGTTAGGGAAATGTAAATTTTAAGGTATCTTTATAGTTCAGGTCCCACTATCGACAAAAAAAACATGTAAAGTATCTTTATAAAATTTACAGTATATACAATTGTGATTTTTTCTACCAGCTAGTACATGACTGTGCATACGGCAGCAGTGATGTTGATTGAGAAGTACCATAAACAAAACAACCATAGCAATGAGCTCAAATATGACTGGTCTGAGTCTAGCTTCCTTTCTTTCCAACACAATTTCTGACAAACAGCTTACTTTCCTCTTTCCCTTTCTTGTACTCAGAAGAGAGAAACCATAGAGTAGAGCAGAATTTTTTTTTTGATTATTCTAAAAATACCATAGAGGGCTTAAAATTACATAGGCAAGATAGTGAGTACATTTCTTATCAAGCATTGTTGCCTCCTCCTTTGGTTCCCCTTCCCATCCCTTCCCCTTTCCACCCCCCACCCCCACACCTCCGTACTACCACTCCCACCCCCACCCCCCACCCTGCCAAAGTTGTAAAGTTCCTTTTTTGACATAACTTCTTGTATATCTCATTGTTGTAATGGGTCCATCTATAATCTTATTTAAACAGTTTGTTTTTTCCCTTCCTCTCCACAAATTGTATCAGCATCAAATACAGTGAAAGCAGGGCTTATACCCTGGGGGAGGTACATACAAAGCAACAAAGACATCATCTTATACATATGTTAGAATCAATCCCAAGAAAGTAAAAAAAATGAACTCCCTTATCTTGGAGTTCATTTCACCTAACATCAACTTGTCTGACAGTTTCTGCTTGTCTCAGACATATACTAGTTATTGCAAATAAGGGAAACCATGGGACCTATGTTTCTTTGGGCCTAGCTTACTTAATATAATTTTTTCCAAGTCTTTCCATTTCCTAAAAAATGGGGCAATGTCATTCTTTCTGATGGAGGCATAGAATTCTATTGTGTATATCTACCACATTCTCTTGATCCATTCATCTACTGAGGGGCATCTGGGTTGGTTCCATATCTGAGCTATGGCAAATAATGCTGCAAGAAACATAGTTGTGCTGGTAGCTTTAGTATGGTCTGGTTTGTGATCATTTGGATAAATGCCCAAAAGTGGGATTGCTGGGTCATAAGGGAGCTCTTTATTATTTTTTTTATCACTTACTGTGCCCAGGTCAGAACTATATTTATTAAATTGCTAATAACATAGTAGTGAAGAATATAGAGTCTAGAGATGGGGTTCCTAAGTTTTACATTCATCTCTGCCATTAAATAGCCAGATGAGCTTAATTTACTTTCCTGAATTGTTAATACCGCTGTTGACCTAGATATATATATAAAATTTCAAAAATAGCAAAGGTGTATGCTTCCATCTCTTGTGATTATTAAGTGGCTTACCAAATGGAAATATTAGATATTGGTCCAAGGCTATGGTAAGCAGAACATTTATACATGACAGTGTTTGTAGCATTGTGCTGAAGTGATATACATGAAATACAGCTTAGCACATTGCCTAAAATTCTAATAAATTCCTGACAAGTGGTACTCATCATAACACTTTCTAATAAAATCAAATTCTAACTCATGTCATTGGATAGTAGTTCTGGTCTTTTTCAAGATTAAAAAGATGAAACTAGGCAGTATTAAATGGTCTCTATAGAGACCATTTTTTATAGAGAGTTAGCAGCAATTTATAACATCACTAATAGGAGTAAGGCAAAGTCTGTCATCATTCAGACCAAGGCTCAGAAGTGGCTTACTGGTGGCTTCCAGGGACTCCTCTCCTGACAGCCTCCAAAACTGAAATAACACATGACTATCATGACTTCTTTGTGAGTCAGAAGGCAGAGTATACTCCCAATGAGACTTTTTCCTTTAAATAAATCATCATTATTAATGTGTACAACAGAGACGATAAAACAGAATTGCACTGTGATGAATCATCTATGTGAGAAATATATCACAGCAGTAACAGGGCTGGGAAAATTCACACTAAAATCTAGATGAATAGAAAAGGAGTATGTTGTGTAATAGGATATTTTCCTATATAAATATCCATTCAACTAATTGTGAGTTTATCCAATTCATTTAGTTGAAAAGAATTCATTGTAGGAAAACTATAATACAAGCTTGAGAAGATTTGTGCATTTTCATTTCAATTCACATTCCACTTTCTGTAGATGTTATGATGAACACATCCATAATCTTAACAATAGCCAAAAGGCAATGCCTAAATCCAGAATGCAAATTCACTGCACAGATTCATAAGTGGTGCAATTAGTTTTTAATTAATAACCCACTTGACCTTTTAGGAAGTAGATGGTACTTTTTTATTACTGGATCACACTAGAGACAAGCAAGCGCTCCTCTTCCATATTTACACCAGGTGGTAAATAGCCTGAATGATTAGTTGTCACATTTAGTTTGCTTGAAAAGCAAATATATTTGCCTAATAGTATTATAAAAACTTGAAATTTATCTAAGAAAATAAATAGCTAATGTTTTATATTTAAAAACTGCTTAAGCATTTCAAAGTTTATGAGATTCTAAGAGCTTAATATGATTTTAAAAATTGTAAAAATAGGAAAAATGTCTCAATGTGTTAACAATGTCAATATTTCATAAAGAAACCACATGTATAATCAGATGGCAGCATGAAGACAGAGTTCTTTAAAGTTGTGGGGTCCCTGTAAAATGCATTGTGTACCATGTACAGACAACATATTAATATTTAAGGAATTTTGATTATTGCCTATGCCTTAAAATCCAAAAACATTTTTTAACAATCCACTCTCTAGAAAACATTGTAGGTTTTAGAAGGTATGTATATATATATATATATAACTATGTATAATACTTATATATAAATGTGTATATTTTTATATATATAATGTATTACTTATGTATAATGTGACCATATGAGCATAAAGGTCAACTTGGGAATTCTTTCAGAATCCTGAAATTAAAAAAAATCCCTCCATGTATCTCCATCATTTTAAAGAGATCATTATATAATATGTATTACTTTAAAACTATACAAGGGATTAATATCCAGTATATACAGGGAACTCAAGAAACTAATCCCTCCCAAACCCAACAAACCAATTACTAAATGGGCAAAGGAACTAAAGAGAGACTTCTCAGAAGAAGAGATAAAAATGGCAAAGAAACACATGAGGAAATGTTCACCATTCTGGTTTTAAGGGAAATGCAAATAAAGACAACCCTGAGATACCACCTTACCCCAGTCAGAATGGCCCACATCCTCAAGTAAGCCATGCTCGAGGGGATGAGGAGAAAGAGGAACCCTAATACATTGCTGGTGGGAATGAACACTTTTAGAAAGCAGTCTGGAAGGTCCTCAGAAAGCTAAATATTGACCGCCTCCCCATAACCTAGCCATACCACTCCTAGGCATGTATCCTGAACAACAGAAACCAGGATATAAAGACACATGCCCCTCCATGTTTATTGCAACACTGTTCACAATAGCTAGGATATGGAAACAACCCAGATGCGCCACCACAGCTGAATGGATCCAAAAACTGTGGTTTCTATACACAATGGAATATTATGCAGGACAAAATAATGGCATTTTCAGGGAAATGGATGAACTAGAAGAAATCATGTTGAATGAGGTAAGCCAAGAGCAAAGAGACAAATGGCACATGGTCTCCCTGAAAAGTGGATGTTAAATCCAAAACGTAAGGTGATATGACAAAGTTAACAAGACTTGAGCAACAAAGGACCTCCACTCATCTGGTCGAATCATTACTAAATAAGGCCATGCTGCTGATCACACATATGTATATAGGTGCATCTTGGAGGGAAACTAGGAGAAGGGCACAGAACTGGAGGGAATCCGGGAAAAACACTCAACCCGTGAGCTGCACTCGACATTGATCAAAAAGAACCAAGCAGCTCAATGGCAGCGATGGGAGGGGAGGGAATGAGTGGGAAAGAGGAAACAACTGACATTATGCAAAAGAAAAGGAATGTACACATCACCTGATATGAAAGAAATAACTGTATTCTCAAAGCTCATAGAACTCATAAACTTTATAGACCACAATAAACAATTTACCCCATGAAAGTTAGAATGTGTTTGGGAATTTAACTAAACATCACTATCCCACAATACTGTGAAATTATGCAATCAGTTAATCACAATAAAGAACTAAGAAAGAAAGAAAGAAAGAAAGAAAGAAAGAAAGAAAGAAAGAAAGAAAGAAAGAAAGAGAGAGAGAGAGAGAAAGAAAGAAAGAAAGAAAGAAAGAAAGAAAGAAAGAAAGAAAGAAAGAAAGAAAGAAAGAAAGAAAGAAAGAAAGGATGGAAAGAAGGAACGAAGGAAGGAAGGAAAAGGAAGGAAGGAAAAGGAAAGAAAGAAGGAAAAGGAAGGAAGGAAGGAAGAGAGAGAGAGAGAGAAAAACCTAGCTATCCAATCTCAGCACTGTGAGCAGAGCCTTGATCCCAGATTGAGTACTCAAGACAGTGAAGTCCAAGAAGTTGTAACTGAGCTAAATCTGGAGGTATGTATTATACTTGGAAAAGGCAAGGATATAAAACATGTATTTATTCAATAACTGCTTATAAAATAGTTATTAAAATAAAAAACTATACCTACGATGTTTAATATTTATATCTACTGTTCTACTTAACTAAGTCAACTTAATTTTATAATTGTTTTTTACTTCTACGGCTCTGAGTATTTGAAGGAAGACTTACGTATTAAGACTTTAAGTATGCAACAAGACTTAAGTATTGTTCATGGTTTCCTAAGACAATATTAGGAAGGTAAGAAAAATGTAATGCCCTGACATTTTCTAAATGATCCATATATGTTAAGAATCCTTGAATGGATAAAGGATCATTTTTAATGCACAGAAGACTAATAGAGCCAAATACAACATTTTTAATAAGAAACTTGAACGCAGTTTGTAATTTATTTTTAGGAAGTAAATGTTTGCCAACTTTCTGTGCTATATCATGTGAGGAATGTTGCTCTAACTCTTTATTAATGTGGCTAAAGTAATTTCAACCTGATTTCTCCAGGATTTGTCTTTTTCTAGATTCCACTGATTTCTGATCTTTTATCCTGTAATGCCATAATGCTCACCAGACTACTTTCCCAAAAAATTAAAATAGCAGAAAATGCTAAGTCCTGCCTATGGCTTTTTAAAAAATGATTTAGCCAATACAATTTTTATCATTCTGCTTTTCAGTGTTTCTACTTACGCCTTCTACTTGATAACAGGAAATTAGGATGGGGGCTACAGTTTTCTTTCCTATCCAAGCATCAGTAGTAGCTAGCTGCTTCTTTGCCATAATTAGTATTCTGAATTCATTTAACACAAGAGGTTTATACTGAACTTTGGTGAACATAATAAACTGCATCCTAATGATATCTTAATTGAAAATAGATGCCCAAGTGAATAAACGCATGGACACAGGATAATTTTTCCAGTATTATTAACTCCACTAGGCCACAGGTAGCACCCAGAGAATATTTACCTTTTAAACAATGCAGTGATTAATTTTAATCTACACAGGATGATTTAGCCATTGTATCTTTCTTCTGGGATTTGAACATATATTGATCCTCTGCTCCATGCATTTTTTTCCCTCCCATCAAATGTATCTAGTGGTATGATAAATCCTAAGAACACAATGAAAGCATGATTTTCATTTTCTATAAATATTAACTTTAGTAAGGGAGAGTGACTAGGTGTTAATGTACAAATTGTATGAGAGCTGGGCACTACTCCGGAGGCTGAGATCTGATGGTCAAAGTTCAAAGCCAGCCTGGGCAGGAAAGTCCATGAGACTCATCTCCAGTTGACCACCAAAAAAAAAAACAGAAATAGAGCTGAGGCTCATGTTGTAGAGCACTGGTTTTGAGCACAAAAGCTCCGGTACAGCATCTAGGCCCTGAGTTCAATGACCATGACCAACACACTCACATACACATAAGGTTGTGAGAGAATTGAGAAGAGACAGCTATGCCTGTTATGCAATTAGGGAGCTCTTCCTATAAGGAGGCAGTAATTAGTCTTCCAGTTGTGAGACTGACAAGCTGACCTGAACCACAGGAGGGGGTGGGGTGGGGATGTTGGGCTGAATAGGTAGTGCAGAGCACTGCCCCATGGGCATCTGGGGAATTAAGAGAAATGCAGGTTGCGTGGGCAGTGATATGTCCTAGAGAAATGAAAAGTATGAGGCAGTGAAACTCTGCTGTGGCCAACTGTGAATTCCATGTTGAGCAGTTTGGGTTTTGCTACAAAAGCGATATGGGTAAGATATCAGTATTCTTTTTCAGAAATGTGAGTCAGATGGGAAAATGCAGATTGGTCATGGTAAAAACAAAAGAAAGAAAGGAAAAGAGAACATTTTAGGAGGGCAGTTAAATTATTCTGAATTAAGCTTCTCACCCCCCCCCCCAAAAGAAACGGGAAAAGTGGATTACTTCAAAATTATTGCAGAAAATTCCATATTTTATCTTCATATTCTCTTTCTTGCTCTGAGTATATCTTTAAGAGAATGATGATATATGTAAATTTTCTCCAGAGAACCAGAAGCAACACTATGGGCATGTGAATGTGAATATATGTACTTTAAAAATTATATTGCAAGATATTATCATATACGATTACATTGTCTGAGAAGTCCCAAACTCTGCTACCTGAAGATTAAGGAAGTGAGCATAATAAGGAAAATCAGAGATTCCAGTATATAGACTTGAGAACCAGCAGCCTTAGAGGCAGAGGACTGATGTCACAGCTCAAGCAAAATTACTAAGGGGAAATCCAGCTCTCCTGTACCTTTTTCTTCTACTAAGGTTTTTGTTGATTGTATTATGTTTATCCCATTGGGGAAGGCCATGTGCTTTAATCAGTGCAACAATTTCTGCTTTAGGTCCTTCCAAAACCATCATCACAGTCGCAGCTAGAAATAATGATAAACAGCTAATCAGGCCATCTAATGTTCTATTCAAGTTGACATACATAATTAATCATCATCTATAAAAATGAAGGTGTAGCTCAGTATTACAGAGGAAGTGGCCCTGAGTTTAATCTCCAGAACAACAAAAAACTTTGTAATCACAGTCATCAGAAGTTGTATTAAATTCCTTAATAATTGTTGATAAACTTCAAGAATTTTTGTGCACTAAAGTTTGAAACTCACCTTACAATTGTTCTTATGCGGTTTCCTTGTCATTCAATTACTATTTGAATGTGTGTGCATGTGTGTGTGTGTGTGTGTGTGTGTGTGTGTGTGTGTGTAAATGTGTGTGTTGATACTGGAGCTCCAATTCTGGGCCTCAAACATTTGCATGATTCTCAAATTTCAGCCTCCTGAGTAGCAATGATTACAGGATTACACCAAAAATTTCTTATATGTCAAGGTTTTTTATAGTATTAATAGAATAATAGCAATGATAAGTTTTGTCTGTTTAAAATGTATATAAATGTAGATATTAAGATAAGAATTAAGTTAATAGGAAAAATATAAAAAGGCCAATTTCATGGAAAATTTAAAATTTATTAGAAGACAGTTTAAAAAATACTTTAGAAAATGGTTTTCATCATATAAAGACAGTATGGTCAGCAAGAAATTTGGAGATAAAATAAAAATGCTGGAATTAATAATAACTGGAATTATTTAGAATAGGGCACTTTTTTAAATTAAAATTGCCAGCCAGGTGCTATTGGCACAACTCCCTAGCTGTCGGCCAGCTGATGGCAGATAGAAATGTCTGAAATAATGAGACAAAATGAATATTTCCTTTTAAAGAAAATCTGATGATGTATTTTGTCTTGGCAGTGGAAATTTGAATAACACAAGTGAAGAATGTGTAGAAAACCTACCTACAATTGGCTTAGGAACTTAAATTTGTGTGTGTGTGTGTGTGTGTGTGTGTGTGTGTGTGTGTTAGTCACTATGGGTTGTTAAAAATATACTGAAGTTTGGGGGTGGCTTAGATAAGTGTATATACGTTTTAATTCTATTAATTCTAGAGGTTTGGATATCCTAATCAAGTGGAGATCCAGTGGCTCAATCTCTCTCATTGCAATCTCACAAACCTAGAGATAGACCCCTCCTCCTGTATTACATAAGGACAATAATCCTGTCACAGGAGCACCCTTCTAATTACCTTCCAAAGATCATCACATTGAGATTGGTGTTCCAATAAATGAACTTTGTGAGTACACTATCATTCAGTCTATAGCCTGAAATTAAATTGAGCTGATCTTGGTTTTACAGCAGCAACTCAGAACCCATAGTTTGTCATGTATTAGAAGAAAGAGATTAAAAAATTATGAAATCTAGAATGAATCTTATATACCTAGATTAAAATTAGAAGAACAAATGTGACTTTAATATTTTTGTTGTACACAGAAAAAGAAATATAACTACATAAACTATAACTATAGTCACATATACCACATGACTCTAAACATGTATATATGTATACAGTTACATATACGTATACATACCTTTATGTACATGCAACATATGTATGTATATATAAATGGATATATGTATATATGCAAAGACTGTAAATATATATTTATTGCTTTATAATTATTTATAGTTATATTCCTGTATATCTACACACATGTGTATATCTATACATTATAATGTATAGTCACAAATATATGTAAATATTTATATTAAATATATATATACATATATACATATTCACCTTTATGAGTGGGAAAATCTCATCATCAGTGAACACAATGGATGCTGGGTATTGACTTCTGAGCAGAATTTTCTACAAAAAGGAACAAGGCAAAGCCCCAAAGACCAATGCTTGATTATAGTGCTGAAATATAGAAAATAAAAGGTGAACGTGGAAACCTGCTAATGTCAAACACATGGAAGTGCTCAAGCAACAAAGTTATAGCCTGGCCCTGGAATGTAATCCACAATTCTGTGTGTTCAACCTGGTAAACAACTAGACTCACTATTGCAAGGCAATGGACACTACAACCTGGGATAGAGTTGAGGAAGTAGGGCATCTCTTTAATGGTTTACTAAGGTCCTCGCCTCTTCTTTCTTGCTGCTTTCTGACTACCATAAAGGAGCAGCTTTATCTACTAATACTATCCCCACCATGACATCTTCCTCCATCACAATTCTCTAGCTGGGAGCCAGCTGATAGCAGGCAGAAATGTCTGAAATAATGAAACAAAATGAATATTTCTGAAAAATCTTATGATGTATTTTGTCCTAGCAGTGGAAATTTTAATAACACAAGTGAAGAATATGTAGAAATAAACCAGTGTTTGTTTGAAAGAGTTATCAGTCATACTGAAATATTTAGAACATAAAAATAAATGCAGGGCTGGGAAGGTGGCTCAGTGGTAGAGTGCTTACCTTGCATGCATGAGGCCCTGGGTTCGATTCCTCAGCACCACATAAGCAGAAAAAAAAGCCGGAAGTGGCGCTGTGGCTCAAGTGGTAGAGTGCTAGCCTTGAGCTGAAGAGCTGAGGAACAGTGCCCAGGCCCAGAGTTCAGGCCCACAACCGGACCCAAAAAAATAAAATAAAATAAATGCAAATAGTAACAGATAAAAATCTACTGATAAAAATTGAATGTTATTAGTTAGCTAATTAACTAGATATCTATTACATGGAATATTTCCATATACTCCAAGTAATAGCTAACAAAGTAAAATCAGAAATTTATGTTGGATAGGCCTTAGAGAATCTTTCTTGGTCAAGTAAATAAATGGAACAACTTATATAATGGAGCAGGAAAAATTATATGCCACCTGATAGGTTGCAAAAGAGAAGAGTGCCATATGATTTGGCTGAATCTCCTACCAGAGTATAGAACCAGAATCTAATTACAAGAGACTGTCAGACTAACCAAAACTGAGAGGCATTCTGTAATAAACTCAGAAGTGCCAACATAAGGCAAGTCACAGAAAAGCTGAGAAATATTACCATACCATGATATGACCACTAAATATAATACCTGATTTAGCACTGACCAATTTTCCATAAAATATATTATTGGAAAAATCATAGGCATTAGATGATTAGATGGCAAAATGTATCAAATTTAATATCTTGAGTTTGATGATTTTAAAAACATCAAAAACATGAATGTTCTTTTTTGCTATAATGAATATGAAGTTAGCAGCTGTTAAAGAAGTAAAGTGAAAAAAATAAAGAAGTCAAGTGACACTTCGGCATTGACATTCATTAGATTTTTCCCCCATACTAGTAATTTCCATTCATAATCAGAAGACTTGAAATGCATATTCATGTCTAGATCATGAGGAGATTCCCTTAGAATCCACACATGGGCCTAATTTCTAGAGAAACTATACTACCTGCTGCTTTACATGAATGCATCCATTGCACAGTCCCTGTGTTGTCATTGCTAATGGTGCACGCGAGTGCCATTTGCCTAGGTGATTGGACCCTTGTCCAAAATAATTTTCAGTTGCAAAATATGCCTCTTAAAACTTTCTTTTGGAAACAACTCAGCAGCCTGTTCAATAGGGGAAAAAACACATGAACACAATCTCCTCTCTTCCAGAAATTTTCATTAGATAATACTTTTAGGAGACATGACCATAATAATAACATAATATTGTGAAGATTACTGTTTATACTCAAGACTATTATACATTGTTAACTCCAAAATTCATATATAATTATGACCTTAGTAATTATGTATCACACCTTAAGACTATTATAGATATGCAGTCATTTTTTTCTAAAAATAATCTCTGACAAAAAGGAGCTATAGGTAAACTTCCTGAATTCCTTAAATCAGGACTGTAAATTTGAAACAGTATAAATGGGAGGGTAGACATTAATTGAAAGGAAATAGGTTGGCTTTTGGTATATTGTATTCAAGACTAGCTTCACTGTTGACTAATATTCATCTCCCTGTACATTGTCAATTTCTCTTTGCAAGGGTCAAAACCACTTCTTCACACTTTTTTTTGAAGACTGTGTTTGTTTCTTTAATCATCATTTAGGAAGTGACACTCAAGGACAGGCATGTTTGGGAAATCAGAGCATGACAAATTACATTACATCTTTAAATCACACCATGGAGCTGAAAGAACAGGTAAGCAGGTGCCGATGAAACTTGCATTTGAAAACTAATTTCTATGGTGAAATATTATTTATAATGTGTATAATTTCTCATCACTACACCAAATATTGTATGAACTGAAATAAGAGCTATGTATCTGTGACAAAAATTACCATAGGAAACCAAATTATCCCATTTTTGTTAATACTTTACTTGTATAAAACATCTGGTATGTGAAAATATCTAAGTCAGTTTTACAATATTTCCTCTCATTCTGTTTGTAGCATATGTACACAGAGGCTTTGTCATTTCTTTGAGCAAAGGTGAGATGTCATACTTTCTGCACAGTTACCATTTACATATTCAGTCATAAGGAAGGAACTGACTTAGCAGCCAGAACTTTGTAGTTGGGTTGGAAGCTGCTTTTATGAAATATAAACATATGTGTATAGTTAGCACTGGAGATTCATATGTGATGGCATATGATGGCATACCAGAAAGATGACAAGGAAGTAAATTCAACATAATTTTAGCATAATAATTGATGATAATCTCATGTCAAAAAGTATCATGTAGCTGGGTGCAGGTGGCTCACGCCTGTAATCCTAGCTACTCAGGAGGCTGAGATCTGAGGATCATGGTTCAAAGCCAGTCCTGGCAGGAAACTCCATGAGACTCTTATCTCAAATAAACCACCAGAAAAACCGGAAGTGGCGCTATAGCTCAAGTGGTAGAGTGCTCGCCTTGAGCTGAAGAGCTGAGGGACAGCGCTCAGGCCCAGAGTTCAAGCTCCACTACCGACCCCCTCCCACCCCACCTCAACTCCCCCCACCCCCCCCACCCTCCCGCCAAAAAAAAGTATCATGTAATGAAATTACAACTAAGAAGTATGTAGTCACCACTGTATATGAGCTATGTCAGGACTCCATTATCTTTACTAAACTAGGCATTCAGCACTGATAACATCAGATTAGGAACTCAGAATATTTTAGAGGATAAGATCAAGAAATCATGGCTCATAAGGCCGCTGAAAAACCACTATATTTACTAAAAAGCAGAGCACATATTTCTGTGTCCTTGATCTAAGACTCCTGACATAATTTGGGGTAAATTTGCATACAGGATACAAAATTTTTCATTTTGAGTCCACTACCATAATTCTCTCAAATATTTCTTTCTAAGATTATTGATTTGAAGCTTTTTACCACCTAACAAAGTGTTTGAATTCCTACGTAAAAATAATTGGCATAAAACCCAATGTCTTCTTCAGAGTTTATGAAATCTGAGTGTTATATACACCAGAAAACATTGAATTTTGGTAGGAACACTAAAATTCCTACTGGGTAGATACAATCGCGATTTGTAATGGGCCTATTGCCAATCATAGAGACATTTGGGTGCTTGGTGATTTGACTGTTGGCAAGTGGTCTACAGGTCTACATTTCCATCTACATCTATATCAATATCAAATAGAGGAAAGAAGGTTTCATTTCCAACATAAATATGGTCAAAGTTTACACCCTTTCTTAAACCACTTAAACAGCCACTCAATAAATTTATCTCTGGATTTACCATATATTCCAACTACAATTGGGATTTGATATTCCCAATAGGCAGTTACTCATGAGTCAAATATGCAAGTGGTAATATAACATTCCAAGCCAGCTTGAATTAGATTTTGACCTAGGAATAAAATAATAAACAAGAGACCAAAATTGGCTACATTCTATGTCCCAAAGACAATTTAATTTGTTCTTTATTTTTTTTATTGTGAAAATACTGTACAGAGGGGTTACTGTTACATGAGTAAGGTAATGAGTACATTTCTTATCAAGCATTGTTGCAAAATTCCTTTGCTTTTCCCCTACCATCCCTTCCCTCCCACTCCCACAATGTCCTCACCTCCCATCCTCCTCCACCCCTGCCTAAATTGTAAAGTTCGTTGTTCAATAGTGTCTTGTACATCTCATTTTTACAATAGGTCAACCTGTATTAGTAGCAAATATTCCATTAGTTTGAAAGAGTTAACAGAAATGTCTTAGACTATTAGAATTTCCCTTAAATTTCAGGCACCTCCTGTTATTTTAACTTTATTTATCTCCTAATTTTTGTTGAGGAGGCCTAGTCAGCATTTAATGATGAAAGCTATTACTGTCATATTATGGAGCTCCATAATAAGGACTAGTACATCTCATTGTTGCAATGGGTCTACTTGTATCCCTATTTAAACACTTTGTTTTTTTCCCTTCCCCTCCACAAATTATAGCAACATCAAATACAGTGAAAACAGAGGTTATACCGTGGGCGAGGGACATACAAAGCAACAAAGAAATCGTCTTATAAAGATGTTAGAATCAATTGCATGAAAGAAAAAACATTTGAATATTTATCTTGGGGTTCATTTCACCTAACATCAACTTATCTCACCTTTTCTGCTTGTCTCAGACATATACTAGTTAATTCAAATAAGGGAAACCATGGGACTTATGTTTCTTTGGGCCTGGCTTACTTCACTTAATATAATTTTTTCCAAGTTTTTCCATTTCCTAACAAATGGGGTGATGCCATTCTTTCTGATGGAGGCATAAAATTCTACTGTGTATATATAGCACATTTTCTTGGACCATTCATCTACTGAGGGGCATCTGGGTTGGTTCCATATTGTAGCTATGGTAAATAATGCTAAGATAATCATAGTTGTTCTGGTAGCTTTAGTATGGTCTTGTTTATGATCATTTGGGTAAATGCCCAAAAGTGGCATCACTGAGTCATAGGGCAGCTGTATGTGGAGTCATTTGAGGAACCTCCATATTACTTTCCAAAGTGGTTGAACAAGTTTACACTCCCACCAACAATGCAGTAAGGTTCCCTTCTGTCCACATCCCCTCCAGCATCTGTTGTTATTAGAGTTCTTGATTATAGCCATTCTAACTGGAGTGAGGTGGTATCACAATGTTGTTTTGATTTGCATTTCTTTTATGGCTAGAGAGGTTGAGCATTTGTTCATGTGTCTATTGGCCATCCTTCTTTCCTTTTCAGAGAAGTTTCTCTTGAAGTCTTTAGCCCACTTATTTATTGGACAGTTGTTTTTTTGAGGATTTCTTGTTGGGGGATTTAACATATTGTTTTGTACATCTTATTGTTAGAATGTGTCAGCCTATACCCTTGTTTCAGCATTTTGTTATTTCCCTTCTCATATAGCCCTATGCAGTGTGTCCACCTTTTCATTCAATAGATTCACCAGTCATGCTTTTAAAATATCTTGAGCATTACCCTCTAGGTCATTTGGGATTACTCTACAGCATGTTTATGTGGAGATAGAGTTGGGGTTAGTTGATTGGCCATGTGCCTTGCATTTCTGTGATTAGTTCTACCCATTTGGAAACAAGTGTCACTCCAATACAACAGCAGGGCAGTCTTTTTAGCTAGTAGCCAAACTGGTGTTGTGTAAATGTTTAGAACTTAGGGTTTCAAAGTTATGGATAGGTGTTTCCCTACTTAGCTCTTTTTTTTTCTTTGCTTGGAGAGGGATGGTGTGGTTCTGGGGTGGAGATTATGATAGTTGTAACTTGTGAGACAATCTGGGTTTGGCTGTTAAGTAGTCTGCACCTTAAGGTTAACAAGATGGGCCCCTTATATTCAGTCAAAATAGAGCCAACTTCAAGTTGGCTCAGATATAAACCATTAAGGATCAATAGACTGAAAAAAAAATGGAGATGAGAAGGGTTAGGATTGAAGAGATATGAGTTTAAATTAAGAAAAAAAGTTAGGTATAATGACAGTAGAGGGGTAAGAACAGCTTAGAGGAGAGGTTTGTGTAGTAGGAAGATAGTAGAGACCTTGTTTCAGAGTGTAAGAGGTAGAAAAGAATTGAAGAAAGATTTTGTAAGGAATAGCAATCTAGGTGAAAATAAGAAAAGAAATTATATATAAGTACATTTGAGAGAACTGATGAAATTAGAAAAAGTTTTATTGAAAGAATATTAGAAAGTTGGTTAATCTAAGATACTTTCTGTAATTCTTATGTTTACATACATAAAATGCCTTACTTTGTGTATAGAACTAGATAGGTTAGCTCTGACGGAGTAGCAGTACAATGTGGAGAGAAACGAAGAGGAAAGAGTGAGAGGAAAAGAATAAAATCAAGAAATTGAAAAGTGGGAGGAAAAGCTAAATAATAGTGAAAAATATAAGATTTAAGTAAAATAGCATATCCTAAGAACAAAACAAAAATAACACAAAGAAACAAAAACAAACAACAATCACACATGTGCACACACACACACAAACACACACAAAAACCACTGAAAAAATTCTACAGAGTGAGCCTTTCTCCTTGTTTGGGGGAGCTTGGGTCTCCTTGTAGTCCTGTAAGCCAATCCCTGATTCAACCTTGTATGTCTTGCAATAGTCCGCTTTCTTTGTGGATTGGTTAGATCCAGAAGGCCTTTTGACAAGGGAAGGTGACTGCTACCTAGAATCCTACTCTCAGGCCTAATGGCAGGGAGTTGGGGGGATTGGGATTTGTAGTCTCCTATCACAGGTGTGAGACTATGTTTCCAGGCTTTTCCAGGTACACAGGAGGTTTAGGAACAGAGCTTAGACCTGTGTCCACTTCTTATGTGATCCCTCACTTTTGTAGGGGAGGAGAAGGAGACCCTTGGGTCCCTACAGAGAATTGCCACCCCCCAGGGAGTGGACCCAATTGGGTTACTCACAAGTTCTGTAGCTGTTGGTGCACTGGCCCGCAGAGCGTAAGTTGTAGTGGCTAAGATGGTGTTGTCAGGTTCTCAGTGGGAGTTGGTAGGTCCTGGTGGGGGCTTGGCATCTGCAACAGCTGATGGGTCTGGCTCTACAGGTGGGGAATCGGGGTGCTGGGAGGACCAGTGGAGGCTGAGAAGGAGGCTGCGGTGGGCAGCGGCATTGTTGAGCTGCAGAAGCTGTGGTGAGTGGTAGCCGGCAGCCTTGGGGGTGACTGCCAGCAGCTGTGTGCTATATCAGCAGTGGCATGGTGGGGTTTCATAGTTCAGTGGGTGGTGCTACCTAGTTCAGTGGGTATTGCTGTCCACAGCAGCTCTGGACTGTACTGGTAGCCGTGGTGATGAAGGCGCTGCCCAGCTTGCACAGGGGCAAGGACATTGGATCCCGCAAAGTGAGGCACCTGCCCCATGCCCATTGGCTGTGGGAGCCAGGACCTGGGCCCCCAAGGCGGCCAGGAGGGAGAGAGTCCCTGCACAGCACCGTTGGCAGGGTATTCAGCCCTTGGGGTGAGGGATTGGCAATGGCTGTGGTGTTCTGGGGGCCATGTGCATGGTGGTGGTGGGGGTGCCCACGGGGATCTGGCCAGTGCTGCTGGCATGAGACCCTAGGTTGGCTCCAGCCTTGATTTGGGGGGCATTTACCCAGTGGTTACTATTTCTTGCGGTTGCAATGGCAGCGTTTGCTGAGTCTTCTCCTCCTTTATAAGCTGCCAGGAGGGCAGGTTGGAGCCAAGGTCTGCTGGTTGACACCAGGATCTTCACCGGTTTCCCTCCTAAGTTTCCGCAGTTCTGGTGCTGAGGCTTTCTTTAGTTTTTGTATGCTTCTCTGCTTAAAATCTGCAGAAATGCTCAGCATGGCACGGTGCTGTCCCTCTTTTTTCTTTTCTGCATCCTTGTTTTCCTGTTGGGATATTCCTTTTATAGTAGGAAAAGTCTTTAGATATTTAGAGTTTCATTGCAGTGGGTCACTTGAGGTAAAGTGTGTGCTGTGATCCCAGGTCTTAGTTGGGTCAGAGACTCATAGTGAGCATCTCCAGCTTGAATCTAGCATTCACCACCCTTTTTCCTCTTTTAAAACTCTCATTCGTACCTTTCTCTTTTCTAACCTGTACTACAATTACACTATGCTTTCCTAATGTATTGGGAAGAATTTAATATCATCCATGTATCACAGTAAAATTGTAACTTTAAAACCATGAGTATTTAAGCTCAACTCCAGTGATGGATGCTTATTTTTACCTAGTACAATCTTGAGATTATCTCACTCTCTCTCTCTTACCTTACTCTTTATTCCCGATGAATAACACACGATGTAACAAGATTATATTTTCCAATGACTAGCATGAACTCCTTTTTTTTTTTTTTTTTTGCTTTTCTCTAAATTATACTGTTGACCTTCTGAATACAGTGTTTTTCTTCTACCAACTAGATTGTCAAGACAACTCTTGTGATGGATCAGGAATTAGTTCTAGTGACAAGTTGACGATCATGTAGTCCTTGTTCAGGCATGTCACGTTTCCTGCCTGAGTGAATCATAATAAGTTGAAAATCTCCTTCTGTCCTCCCCCCATCATGTACCAAATGTTCCTGTAGGCACAATCACTCACTCACCCATCGCTAAGGTAGTGACATGTAATTAAAATGGCATCATACAAATAAGAGGAGAAAGAGTGAACTCACATCAGAGAATAACAACTTGTAGAGAATTACAGAGCACATTTTGTTTGGTTTGGTTCAAATTTTAATCAAGCTTACTAAATCCAAAGTTCACCAAAGAACTATATTAACTCTATTAAAAAGTGAGTATATGTGATTATACAGCTTTTTAATCACTCAATATTGAAATACATAACATATTTATTGAACATTTAGAATACTAAACATTGAACACATTTACTGTGGCCTTCAAAAATGTCAATAATGCTTATATGGATAATAATATTTGGAGTAGTTTTTAATATTATTATTCCATCTGAATTTTTATGAACTTTTAAAAATATTGAAAAGTGACTAATTTTTAATATTACAGCATTTGAAATATATTAACTTACGGAATTTATCATTTCACATTGTAATTTTTGAAGACTTCAAAGAGAACAAAAATTATGTGCCTATTAGCTACTTTATACTTCAATATCTAATAAAAATAAGAACACTATCTGTACATAATAGGACAACAATGTTGCTGGGTGTAGGTTTGGGGAAGTAGTAAAATTCTGATCTTTTAGAAATATTGTGAACCTGAAAATGATTCAGGTGTCTTGTGTTTGAGAACTCTACAGCTTTCACTATCAGTAGAGTTCAGTTATTTTCCATTGGGTGAAATCCAATCTTCAGTTCATTAATCCTGAGGAAGCACTCATGATTATTGTGTCTAGTGAGCAATGAGGTAGACAGATAGTTATCCAGATATTTGAACAGTTAACTACCTGTTTGAACAAAAAGGGAAATAAGAGGGTGCCTTCAGCTCTACTTGGTGCTATCATTGGCAATTTGGTGCCTTGATAGAACAGATATACAGGCCACGGAATTTTCCAAATACTATTATGTTTTTAGTTCTATGAAGCTGCCTTGGTCAAGACTATGATTAACAATATTGTATTGAATGCTTCCAAATAGTTAGAAGAGAGAGAATTTTCAATCTTTTCTCAGTTTAAATTAACATATATCTTTTGATACCTCCCATTGATTACATTACTATTCCATTGTCAATAAACTACATAAAATGGAATCTTCATTTTTTTGTTGACACAATAGCTTTGTGAATCAAAAACTTTGAGCCATTTGAATGATCAAGTGTAATATTCATTCATATTTTTATTTGTTTAGCCGATGTTTATTAACTGTTTCTTTAAATGTGTCTCCACACTCCCCTCTTAACAACCTGGAGGATCTAGAAAGGGCATTGGAATGAGAGAGAATGAACAATTAGCAAGAGTAAGAAATGATTAGCATCCAAGTTGGAAAAAGAGGAGTCAAAATATCTCAGTGTTAAAGTAAAAATATCATGTGTTCATACTTAAAAAAGCTTGCCCAGAAAATCCTATTTAAACAAATAAGTCAATGAAATTTCAATATACAAAATCAACATATAAAAATCAGAGTGTTGCTATATGCAGTAACAACTATTCTGAAACAAAAGTCGAGAATGTGGTTATAATAATCATAAGGTTACACTGAACTAAAGAAATGAAGGAAAGCAACCAAATAATTACTAAAATATAATGAAGAATGAAATTAAAATAAGCCAGACCCAAAGAAATATAGGTCCCATGGTTTCCTTAATTTGCAATAATTAGTATGTGTCTAGGATAGTCTTAGCAGATGAGCAGAATAGTTCAATAGCTATGTACATGTGACCTTATAAGATAACACTAAGCAAAATGAACTCCAAGACATGACACAACAGGTTTTTCTTTGCTGTCATTGTTTTTAATGTACTATGTGATTTTTTTACTTTCTTTTGTTTGTTCTTCCCCTTATGATATATCCCCTGTTTTTACTGTATTTGATTCTGCTACCCTGGTGTTCTATATATGTTTATTTGAATTATTTGGTGAGACAAAGGACAAGGGGGAAACCAACACAATACCGATATACACAAGACAACATGTTGGAAATAATCTGTACAACTTGGAGGGTGGGGGATGGGGGAGGAAAAGTAGGAGAAAAATGAGGGAAGTTTAACAAGAAATGTACTCATTACCTTACAGTTACTTATGTAACTGTAACCACTCTGTATGTCACTTTGAAAAAAATGAAATTTTTTTTTAAAAAGCAAAAAAAAAAGAAATTAAAGACAAAATAAAAAGACTGGAAGGGCCATATTCATGATTGAAACAATCACTATTGTTGCCAAAATACAATACCATCTTTCTCAAATATACTGTTGATATTCTTCACAGAACTAATAAGGCAACTAAGGGTTTTATGGACTCCCTCCCCCCAAATTCTGAATATTCAAATCAACTTTGAATAAAATAAATTAGAAGATACCTGACTTAAAATCATACTGCAAATTTTATATTGCATCACACACACTAACCTGCAAAAAAGTATAAGAATTTAGGGGTCAACCCCATGCATTTTTTAAATTATTTTTTAAATTTCATTTTATTGTAAAGATGCTGTACAGAGGAGTAAAAGGTACATGGTTAAGGTAATAAGTACATTCCTTGTCAAACATTGTTACCCCCTCCTTTGTTTTTTCCTATTATCCTTTCCCTCCTGCACCTTCCCCACCCTGAAGTTTAAAGTTTGTTTTCAGTACAGTGTCTTGTGAGTATCATTCTTACATTAGGTCATCCTGTGTCCTTGTTTCAGCATTTTGTTTTTCCCCTTCCCCTCCCCAAATTAGATAAATGTATATACAAGATGCAGAGTACACAAATCAAATACAGTGACAACAGGGGATATACCATAGGGGGAAGGATATACAAAATAAAGAAAAAAATCACATAGTACATTAAAAACAATAATGACAAAGAAAAGCATCTTGTGTCCATATCTTGGGGTTCATTTAGTTTAGCATCATCTTATATGGTCATAGCTTTTGAGTATTTCTGCTCATCTGCTAAGCTTATCCTAGATATATACTAATTGTTGCAAATAAGGTAAACCATGGAACTATATTTCTTTGGGTCTGGTTTACTTCACTTAATATAAATTTTTCCAAGTCTTTCCATTTCCTAACAAATGGGGCAAGACCAATAACCTGGTCATAAAAGAAATGCAAATCAAAACAATAATAAGATTCTACCTCACTCTAGTTAGAAGGCTGTAATCAAGAAATCTAGTAACAACAGATGCTGGAGGAGATTTGGCCATAAAGGAACCCTACTACACTGTTGGTAGGAGTATAAACTTGTTCTACCACTCTGGAGAGTGGTTGAGTATGGAGATTACTCAAGAGAATACACATAGAGCTCCCCTATGAGCCAGCAATTCCACTTCTGGACAGTTATCCAAATGATTATAAACAAGGACACACTAATGTTATCAGCACAACTATGTTTATTGCAGCATTATTCACCATAAGTAAGATATAGAGCCAATCCAGATGTACCTAAGTACATGAATGGATCAAGAAAATGTGATACATATATACATATATATGTATATATATAATGAAATTCTATGCTTCCATCAGCTGTTTTTAACTAATAAGCTAAGAATAGTTGTTGGAGAAAGTATTTTCAAAAAATTAAATTGGAGAAAATAAACCTAATTTATATGCCTTATTAGTTACAAAGATAGATTCAAACATGAAAGAAATATTTAAAGGTAAAACATAAAACTACTAGGAAAAAAAGCATAGGTTAAATGCTTCAGAAAATTTTAATGTGCAAGAAATTTGGGGCAAGATCCTAAGACAAAGAAAACAAAAACAACAAATTGTATAACATCAAATACAAAAGCTTCTGCATATGTATGTATATATATATATATATACATATATATATATATATACACACATATATATACTCTCTCTCTCTCTCTCTATATATATATATATGTATATATATGTACCACACATTACATGCCATTCTATCAATGTATAAACTTTTATGTTCTTATTTATAGGTTGCGTATAATTTTTTAAGACTGCTTTCTTTTGAGGAAGTCAAATCTACACCAGATCCTGCAGGGGCACATAAGAATAAGCTTTCTAGCCCTTTGGCCATCATGACTGTTTCATTGGTAATCATGAGTCCTAACATTCTCCTCTTAAAATCTAGTTTATGATGTTGCCTCTGGATATGGAGGAAATTTTCTTTATGCCTAAATGTGTATAAGGAGGAGTCAAGTAAATCAGAGCTTCTAGAAGTTCAAGCTTTTTAGAAACCACAATAATAACCTTGGCATAAAGAAGAGTAACCAAACTTAAAATGAGAACAAAAGAAAAAGAAAGCAGAAGAAAGAAACTGAATTCCATGTTAAGTAGTTAAGTCTTCCTTAAAGCAAAATACTCCTCTACAAACACTCTTAGGCAATTTTTGAAAATTAAAAACAGAATTAACCTCTGTAAAAGTTACATTTTGAATGTAAGTAGCACAAGATATTTTCTTTAACCAAAAGTAGATGCTTGTAGAAAGGTGTATATACTATAGACAGGAATATTCACACACTTGATTATTGAGGTATTCATTCTCTTGTATGAAAAAAAAATACGAAGCTACAAAATCAATAATATACCATTTCCATTTATTTTATCTCTATCTTTGAGGAAAAATAGTAATTTTTAGGTACTGCCACAACTTTGATTGGATAGTAGCTACTATAGGATTTCAAATCCTCTATCTTGTTATAAAATGCTTTAACAATTATTAAATTAGAAATCATTTTGTTTGCTTATATAGTTTACATTGCACTAATTATAAAAAGGAAGTTCAAAATGCTACCATCTATATAACTATAATGACTTCACCCCCTACCTCTAGTTAAAAGAATTAGTTACCTTCCTACAGGATGAATACATAATTCATTGTATTTGTTTCATGTTGGATGCCTTTTCTGTGATTTAAACTATTTAATGTATTTTCATATGTCCTGGGCTTAGAAAAATTTCTAGTAAACTTTGGGCACTCAATAAATATTTCTCAAGTTAAGAGTAAGTCTACACAAGGAAAAATTATTTATCCAGTTGAGTTTGGTTTGTTTTATAGAGGAGAAAATTTATCATAGCTATTCTTTATTCTCATATTGCAGGTATTGTCTTCATCTTGAGCAAAGTTACTCTGACCTTCAATTTGCTGTTGTCTTTCAGAGGAAAAAAAAAACTATGACAAGTTTCTGTTTTGCTAAGATGTTTTGTAGAAAGGATTTAACCAAGTAGATCTACTATTTTACCCTTTATAGAAGATACCATTATAAATGCACATTGTTGGAACTGGGCTTCCTACAAGAACTATTTTTGTAAACAGGTGAACAGAAAACAAGATTTTAAATACTTATTTCTATTATCCTTATTCATAAACTAGGTA
Source organism: Dipodomys spectabilis (assembly GCF_019054845.1). Lineage (NCBI taxonomy): Eukaryota > Metazoa > Chordata > Mammalia > Rodentia > Heteromyidae > Dipodomys > Dipodomys spectabilis. The sequence goes on along the minus strand of NW_024870709.1, from coordinate 20,718,847 downwards.
GCAATAAAAGGAAAATTAAGAATTGTGGACAATAAAGGGATGAGTTTACATACCATGCAAAGATACTTTTTATATGTTTTTTATTATAAAAATACTGTAAGAGGGTTTACAGTTATATGAGTAAGGTAATGAGTACATTTCTTATCGAGTACTGTTACCTCCATGTTTGATTTTCCCCTGCCATCACTTCCTTCCCCACTTTACTCCCCAACGCCTCCCTCCCCCCCCCCCCCCCCCCCCCCCCCCCCCCCCCCGCTGAAGTTCGTTTTCAACATACTGTCTTGTACATCTCATTGTTTCAAGGAGTCAACCTGTATCTTTATTTCAACATTTTGTTATTTCACTTCCTTTCCCCAAATTAGAAAATGTATATACAAGATGCAGGGCACAAGAATCAAATACAGTGAAAACAGGGGTTATAACGTGGGGGAAGAACGTACAAAAGAAACAAAAAAAAAATCACATAGTACATTATAAATATGTTAAAAACAATAGCAAGCAAGAAAAAAGACTTGTGTCCCTATCTTGGGGTTCATTTTGCTTAACATAATCTTATCTGGTCATGTACATAGCTTTTGAGCATTTCTGCCTTGTCCCCGACATATACTATTATTGCAAATAAGGGAAACCATGGGACCTATGTTTCTTTAGGCCTGGCTTACTTCACTTCATATAATTTTTTCCAAGTCTTTCCATTCCCTAACAAAAGGGGTGATGTCATTCTTTCTGATGGAGGCATAGAATTCCCTTGTATATAACACATGTTCTTTTTCTTTTTCTTTTTTTATTGTGAGAATACCGCACAGAGGAGTTAAAATTACATGGGCAAGATAACGAGTATATTTTTTTATCAAGCATTGTTGCCTCCTTTTGTTTCCCCTTCCCATCCCTTCCCATCTCCCCTGACATGATCCTCCCCTCATACCCCACCAAAGTTGTAAAGTTCGTTTTCGACATAACGACTTGTACATCTCATTGTTGCAATGGGTTCACCTGTTTCCCTAGTTAAACGATTTGTTTTTTTCCCTTCCCCACCACAAATTATACCAACTTAAAATACAGTGAAAGCATGGATTATACCGTGGGAGAGGGACATACAAAGCAACATAGAAATCATCTTATAAATATGGTAGAAACAATTGCATGAAAGGAAAAGAAAACAAAAAAAATTTGAATACTTATCTTGGGGTTCATTCCCCTAACATCAACTTATCTTACCTTTTCTGCTTGACTTAGATATATACTAGTTATTGCAAATAAGGGAAACCATGGGACCTATGGGCCTGGCTTACTTCATTTAATATAATTTTTTCCAAGTCTTTCCATTTCCTACAAATGGGGCAATGTCATTCTTTCTGATGGAGGCATGAATTCCATTGTGTATATGCACCACATTTTCTTGATCCATTCATCTACTGAGGGGCATCTGGGTTGGTTCCATATCTTAGCTATGGTAAATAATGCTACAATAAACATAGTTGTACTGGTAGCTTTAGTATGGTCTTGTTTGTGATCATTTGGGTAAATGCCCAAAAGTGGGATTGCTGGGTCATAGAGGAGCTCCATGTGGAGTCTTTTGAGGAGCCTCCATACTGCTTTCCAAAGTGGTTGGACAAGTTTACATTCCCACCAACAATGCAGTAAGGTTCCCTTCTGTCCACATCCCCTCCAGCATCTGTTGTTATTAGAGTTCTTGATTATAGCCATTCTAACTGGGATGAGGTGGAATCTCAATGTTGTTTTGATTTGCATTTCTTTTATGACTAGAGAGTAGAGATTTTGTTCATGTGTCTACTGGCCATTCTTATTTCCTTTTTTTTAAAATGAAGACCTGTTTTTATTGTCAAAATACCATACAGAGGGTTTACAATTACATGGGCAAGATAATGAGTACATTTCTTATCAAGCATTGTTGCCTCCTCCTTTGTTTCCCCTTCCTTTCCCTTCCCATAACCCAGCCCCCCTACCCAATCCCCTCCCACCGGACCAAAGTTGTAAAGTTCGGTTTTCAACATAATGACTTTACATCTCATTGTTGCAATGGGTCCACATTCAGAGAAGTTTCTCTTTAAGTCTTTAGCCCACTTATTTATCGGGCAGCTGTTTCTTTGAGGACTTGTTGTTGGGGAATTTAATTTTTTGAGTTCAAGTATCTTTTAGATATGAGACCGTTACCCATTGTATGGCTAGTGAAGGTCTTCTCCCAATCTGTGGGCTTTCTATTGACCTTGCTAGTTACAGTCAGCATTATACTTAATGGCAAAAAAATAAAGCTATTTCCTCTAAACTGAGGAATGAGACAGGATGTCCACTCTCTCTACTTCTCCTCCATTTAGTATTAGAATGCCTAGCTACAGCAATAAGACAAGATGTAAATATAAAGGGGATCCAAATAAGGAAAGCTGAAGTAAAACTCTCCCTCTTTGCAGATGACGTTATCTTGTATTTAAAGAATCTTATGGACTCCACTCCCAAATTATTCAATCTGATTCAAAACTATGTACCATGGCATAAAATTGATCCTCAAAACTCAATGGCTTTTCTGTATGCCAACATTGAGAAGAGTGTGGCTGAAATCTGGAAAGCAACTCCATTTGTAATAGCCCCACAAAAATAATACCTAGGAATTAACTAAAGAAGTGAAGGACCTCTACGATGAAAACTTTAAAAACGTGAAAAAGGAAATCAAAGCAGAACTTAGGAAGAGGAAAAACCTCCCATGCTCCTGGGTTGGAAGGATCGATATAATGAAAATGGTAGTACTTCGCAAGGTTATCAACAAATTCAAGGTTATACCTATCGATATCCCAATCTCATTCTTCAATGAAATAGAAGCAATCCAAAAATTCATATGGAACAATAAAAGACCCCTCAATAGCAAAAACAATTCTTTAACAGAAAGAATAGTGCTGGAGAAATATCAATATCAAATTGCACACTCTACTACAAAGCCATAGTAGTCAAAACAGTTTGGTACTGGCAAAAGAACAGATCTCAGGACCAATTGAATAGAATTGAAAACCCAGAAAGGAACCTACAGACCTATAGCCATCTATTCTTCGATAAAGGAGCCAAAAATTTTCTTAATAGAGACCCAGAAACAGAACAAATCAAAGAACGTTTGGACACAAATGGGATTAAATCATTTTATATGGTCATATGCACATGGCTTTTGGCCTTTTCTGCTTGTCCTAGACATATACTAGTTTTTGCAAATAAGAGAAACCATGAGACCTGTGTTTCCTTGGGCCTGGCTTACTTCACTTAATATAATTTTTTTATGTCTTTCCATTTCCTAACAAATGGGAGCGATGTCATTCTTTCTGATGGAGGCATAGAATTCCCTTGTATACATATATCATATTGATTCATTTTTCTACTGAGGTGAATGTGGATTGGTTCCATTTCTTAGCGATGGTAAATAATACTACGATAAACATAGTAGTGCTAGTAGATTTAGTATGGATTTGTTTGTGATCATTTGGGTAAATGCCAAAAAGTGGGATTGCTGGGTCATAGGAGAGCTCTATGTGGAGTCTTTTGAGGAACCTTCATACTACTTTCCAAGGTGGTTAAATAAATTAACACTCCCACCAACAATGCAGTGAGGTTCCCTTCTGGCCACATTCCCTCCAGCATCTGTTGTTATTAGATTTCTTAATTACAATCCTTCTAACTGGGGTGAGGTGGAATCTCAATGTTGATTTTATTTGTCTTTCTTTTATGGCTAGAGAAGTAGAGCATTTCTTCATGTGTCTATTGGCCATTCTTGTTTCCTCTTCAGAGAAGTTTCTCTTTATGTGTTTAGCCCACTTTTTTTTTTTATCAGGCAGTTGTTTCTTTGAGGATTTGTAATTTGTGGATTTACTTTTTTGGGTTCTAAGTATATTTTAGATATGAGCCCCTTGTTTGTTGTATGTCTAGTGAAGATCTTTTCCCAATCCGTGGGCTTTCTACTGATCTTGCTAGCTATGTCCTTTGCCATGCAGAGGCTCAGCAGTTTCATGAAATCCCATTTGTCTGACCTTTCTTTGATTTGTTGTGTTTCTTGGTCTTTATTAAGAAAATTTAGTCCTGTGTCCAGGAGCCCTAGATTTTCTCCTATTCCTTCATGTAGTATTTTCAGGGTGTCTGTTTTGACTTTGAGACAAAGATGACCACTCTCTCCACTTCTCTTCCATTTATTGTTAGAATGCCTAGTAGAGCAATAAGACAAAATGCAAACATAAATAGGGAAAGATGAAGTAAAGCTCTCCCTCTTTGTAGAGTGCATGATATTGTATTTAAAGAATCCCATGGACTCCACTCCCAAATTACTCAAGTTGATTTGAAACTTTGGCAAAGTAGCAGAGTATAAAATTAACCCTCAAAAACCAATGGCTTTTCTGGATGCCAATAATGAGAAGAGTGTGGCTGAAATCAGGAAAGCAACTCCTGTTTTGTAGTAGCCCACAAAAAATAAAATACCAAGGAATTAATAAAGAAGTGAAGGACCTTTCTGATGAAAACTTTAAAATACTGAGAAAGGAAAATAAAACAGAACTAAAGAAGAGGAAAATTTCCCATGCTCCTGGATTGGGAGGATTAACATCGTGAAAATGGCAATACTTCCAATGGCTATCTACAAATTCAAGGTGATACCTATCAACATTCCATTCTTCAATGAAATAGAAGAAGCTACCAAAAATTCTTATGGAACAATAAAACACCCCTAATAGCAAAAACAATCCTTAGCAGAAAGACCAGTGCTGGAGGAATATCAATATCAAATTTCAAACTCTACTACAAAGTCATAGTAATCAAAAGAGCTTGGTACTGGCACCAGAACAGACCTGAGGACCAATGGAATAGAACAGAAGACCCAGAAATGATCCCACAGACCTATAGCCACCTAATCTTTGACAAGGGAGCTAAAAAAAATAGAAGGGAAGAAACACAGCCTCTATAGTAAATGGTGCTGAAAAAATTGGTTTAACACATGTAGAAAACTAAAATTAGTTCCTTATATATCACCCTGCACTAGAATCAACTCCAAATGTATCAAAGCAGAGACACATAAAAATTCAATTATTGCAGCTTTCTTAGCATAATACAATTTTAAGCTTAAAAACAATCCTGTAGATTAAGTACTCTACCACTTGAACCACAGCACCAATTCAGTCTTCTGGTGGTTAATTGGAGATAAGTGTCTTCCAGACTTTCCTGTCTGGGTTGGCTTTGAACCATGATCCTCAAAACTTAGCCTCCTGAGTAGCTAGGATTACAGGCATGAGCCACCGGCTCCTGCCTAATATTCTCATTAAGAAGGAAAACTAGCTGTCAGGAGAACAGATATAGATGTACAAATAATTGGTTTTGCTTCCAAGTCTTGTATAATCTTGATGTATTTTTCTCCAAATAAGCACCTTTGATTCATTGATGTTTATCAATGGTGACATTGAAATCAATCCTTTCATTTCTTTGTATCTCAAAAAATATATACATATGTATAGAAATATATATTTATATTTATATATAAATATTATATATTAATATATGTAAATATATATGAAAAGTAGTACTCCAAAAACCTCAGTGTGGTGGTCAAACTCCTTCCTATAACACCCTTCCTGGTATTTAGTCAGTACCTGCATATAACTAATATAAATATAAAGGTGGAAGTTATAAAACAAGACTCCTAGGTCTTAAGAACCTTTGTACATGTCTGTTTTAGTGTCTTGGAATGCTTCTTCTGTAGAAAGCCAGATAAGCCTCTGAAAAAGTCCAAGTTCCATATAATGGCCCTATGTTAGCCAGGTGCAGAGTTCATGGGAGAAAGAAATGCTTGCTCATCCCCAGCTTTCTACATCCCTCCTAGCACAGGCACCAGACATGGCAGCAAAGAAAACCATTTTGGACATTGAAGTCCTAGTAGACTAAAGTGCAGGAGAATCCGTACTTTAAGGAATCTATTTGGCAGAACCCATGCTCAGGATTTTCCATTCATTCCCTGCAGTATGTCACACAACCTCAATTCCCCAAAAACTATGAAGTAAATATGGGCCACTTCTGAATGATTATGCAAATTATTGACTTCCAACATGTTGGGTACATCTAAGTTGTTCTTTACACCACTGTTTTATGAGGATGTTTATGCACAAATTAAAAATAGAAACCTTACAAAGACAAAGAGAGAAAATAAATAAGCATAAATAACACTATGACCAATGTGTTATTTTAGTGACAATATTACCCCTAGTACAACTTCCATTGATTATTTCTCCTTCCTCATCTGGAAAGGAAGCTAATTTCTTGAAAGTATAGCACATATGCGGGATCTACTGACACAGCTAAATGGGAAATGAGGTTCTAGGACATATGAAGTATAACAGATGGCCTGCCAGACCCAATCAAGCCTGTTCCTGCCTAAAATAAAGTGAGTCACAACCCCTCAAACTCCGTTTGTTTGAACAAGATTCAGTAACACATAATACACTTTCTAAGGTATTTCAATGTCCCATTACTCTAGAAAATTAAACATTTAATCAAGAGGAAACAAAGATGATTTGATAAGTCACATGGACATACACATGAATACAACCCAAATATTCAAACTAGATGTTTATAAATCCTATTTTAATATTAAAACATACCAGAAATACTTATTCCACATTACTTGTAGTGTGAGGAATATAAGACTCTCTTTGGAGGAGGAAAACAAAATATAGCAGTAAGGAAAGAAAGGAGTGATGAAATGGAAAAGAAAAAAGAGAAAAATAACCCTAAAAAAAAGAAAGAGAAAAATAAGACAAATAAATTTGAATAGGCCTTTTATTGGTCTTATTTTCTCCATAACACATTGCACTAAGATAATTAAAGTGTCAGAGTAATTCCTACAAATGTAAATAGCCTATACATGTGTGCATTAGTATTAATAAATCATATTATAGCGTATACATGTGTGCATTAGTATTAATAAATCATATTATCATTGCAATGGATTTAAAATAAGTATTTCATGCATCTTCCATATTTTTTCAACATTTAACAGTGCAAGAAAATTTCAAGGATATTTCACATTCTATCTATATTTAAGTCTTCTCACAACACATACTTATCGGATTTGTTTTTGCCAAGAACTGTTCTATGAAATGAGTGTACAACCAAGAGCAAATCTATTATTTTAAAAATATATCTCTATAATATGGGATTAAGAATCCATCCTAAAGAGATAACTTTCCATCAATTTTTTTAAATGAGTATGATGCCATTAAGACCAAAGTCAGTGAGAAAGTGATGAATGTGGCCAGAAAGAAATCTGGAAAAAATAAATATTCAAGACAGAGACAGGACAGAACACTTAAGTACACTCACACATACAAAATTCTTATGTCATGCTCACATTATGGCATTCACATTATGGCATTAGGCATTCAGAGGTGAAGCAACTCCATCAGATTTATGTAGCCAGCTTGTTTCAGAGCAGTGCTTGCTACAGCATTTGAGTCATCAGTCATCAATTCCACCACATGAACTGGGATTTTCAAGAGATTCCCATTGCTCACTTTCCGGTTCCTTTAAAGAACATACTGAGTAGCCAGGAGTTTATTCAATTTTCCCTTTTATATTTCTACACACTCTTTCTTTTTTACATTATGTACTTTTATTTTCTTTATGTATTTTTAAAAAGGAGTTGCTACTGGACAAAGAAGTTTTATAAATACAATACATCTTGATCAATGTTACCTCTTTCAACATTCTCATGCCTCCCTCCTCTACCCACCCCTTCCCTCAGGTTTCTTAATTTTTTAGAATCTACATTGAATTCTTGACTGCATTCTCTCCTTCTTTTCTTTTGTCCTCCCCCTTCCCCATATTTAATTACTATTCCTGAAAAGGACATTTTCTTTCAAAACCAATGTGAATGTGGAATGCTGTAGCAAGCAATGCTCTGTTTTGTGTGTGTGTGTGTGTGTGTGTGTGTGTGTGTGTGTATAAAAACTGCAAAATATACCACCAGTAGACATGTTTGCATTCTTTCTTTGCAACTGTGGTGAATCACAATGTTACATTTAATTTGTTAGTTATATTATAAAGGTCCCCTTTCTGCTAGTGTTTCCTAACCACCTTCTCAGTGGATTACATTTTGCCCAAACCTACAATTTCTTTAAGACTCAGCTGGACTCCAAAGAGAGAAGCAGATAGTCAACTTTGTGACAAAATCTATTGCTCCCAGGAAGCCATTCTCTTTAGACATTTACAGACAATTGGATGTATAGACAAAGATATCAGACTATGTTAAAGGTTATTTCTTATAAGAAAAAAAATATTCCTTTGTGATTCGTACACCTGCCTGGCCAAACAAATTTCTATTCAAAATCCAACAAAATGAATTTAGAGCACTTGGAAGAAAGCCTTTGAATGCTGTTCAGTTAATTTCCCAAGATAATAGCAAGCATTTTATTATGTTTGTTTGGTCCTTACCACAAAATCCCCCACAAAGCTTGTTTTTATTTTTAGCAAATTTTTATAGAAAAGATGGTTAAATGAAAAGTTACTGGCTTGTTTCGCTGCAAGGGAAAGAAAGGAATGCAGACTTTTAATTTTCTTTGATGAATACAAAAGTATTTCAAAGTATGAAATACTTCAAAATATAATAGAAAGGAAATGAACAGAGGCCTTAAACTGCTGTCTCTTTTTGTGTTGACATATCCACAATGGAACATGGCATTCAGTATATCTTACAATTGTGAAACAGAAGAATACAGTAGTAATGAACAGTGCTTAACACAGGCTGTCTCATTTTTCAAGACATAAATGTCCTGTAGAATGAGTGTAAAGAAATGAGATTTCATAAAAAAAAGACAGAAGGGAAAATCTGGGCACAAACTATGACCCATCCAAGTATCTATAGCTGTAAGGCAGACAGAAACAAACCAAACAGAACAAAACTATAGCAAATTGGTTGACAAGAAACCTGTTTCAAGAGAAAAGATTTGAACAAGCTCTGCATTAATGACTATTTGGATAGTGATTATGTGTGCCAAATTATAAAATGAACAAAAGTTGAAAATAATAAATATTTCATAATTATGGAGGCCTAGGAGATGAATGATATCTTTAGAAATGCTGACTCACTAAGTGGCTTTTCCAAGGTGGTGTTATATGTTTTTATATCTTCATTAAATAAAAATATATTATATTATTTAACATCATTTTAATTTATATTATTATATACTATGGATAAATATATAATATATTTTAAATATAATTAAGAGTAAATATTAAATAAATGCCTATATATAATATAATAAAATATATATATTAACATAAATCTCAAAAAGCCCAAGTATGTTTGTGTCCTCCTTATATATGAAAATCAGCTTTATATTATATTGCCTGCAAAACCTTTAGTGTTTCTATGAGCTCAAGAAATTCCCTTCTATGACTCCTCAGGGTTCTTTCCTCATGGATGGTTAACCAGCATATGTTGGCTTGATGAAAAAAGAATAGTAGATTGGGGGTTGTTTATGCAGGAGTCACTTTCAAATGAGCTCCCTATGACAGTACGAACTTGACTAACCAGTGGAACTGTAGCAGGGTTGATAATTACTACTGTGCTAGGTGGGGATGTGAGGTAACTGGGACGGGCTCTTGGATCATGCACAAGGGCCCTCCCTATCCTTTTCTGGCGAATCTCACCCCCAGACTTGCCTCGAACCCCTTGCGTGGCCAATGCTATTCTTACCAATGTAATCCTGTTAAAATAACCTTTACAGAGGAGGGAAAAGGATAACTAACTGGGAGGTGGGTCTGCCATTAAAACAAAAAAGGGGGAATCTGTGGGACACGTGGGCAGCAAAGATGGCGATGAGAGGGAGTTGAGTGGGTAGAGCCCAATTTGCTTTATGTTCAATGCATAACCAGCTCGTGGGAGCTTAGGTGCATGATAGGGTGTGACCTTGACAGTGATTGGTTCCTCTTCCTCCCCTGCCATGCCACCCTCTCTTTTTTGCTTTTAAAAAAGGCTTACTCTGTGTTAATAAATGAGTTCCTGCTTGACTTGACTCCCCGCCACACTTACCTTTCCTCGGACCCCATCTGTCTTTTGTGGGATGGAAGAAGACCCAACATCTGGTGCTCAACGTAGGGCACAAAAGGAAAAGATACCGGCCGAGGCTAAGTGGTCTCTCAAAGTAAGTGAAACCCTTAGGATGGGTAATGCTATTTTACAGAGGGAGCAGGAGGAGGCAACATTAGGCCTAGAAGGAGTAAAGGAGGACTTGGAAAATGAGAAGGAAAGGAATGGATCAAATTTGACCGAGAATGCACTGAAACATGCACAGTGGAAGTTAAAATGAGGGTGAAGGTTACCCGCTCTGACTCGGGTACCCCTGAGGTACCCCTGACGGTTCTAGGCCCCCTCCCTCTTCCCCCAATTGCAGGGGAGGTATGGTGCCCTATGTGACCTGCGATAGGGACCTGCAAGACCTGGACCCCTACCAACCTTCCATGGAGGGGCCAAGGGCTGGGGAAGTAACCTACTAGGAGGCCTGCCCTTTAAGGGAAGTGCCACCCGGGAGCCCGAACCCTAAGCCACAGGATTCGCTTCCCCAAGTGTATCCAGTCAATCTGGCACCAGGAGCTAACAGGCCCTTGGAATAGTATCCATGGGAAGCTAAGGATCTTAAAGAGCTCCACAAGGCGGTGGCGGAGAATGGCCCAAACTCTCCTTAGGCCCAGACCCTATTACAGGACATTGCTTATCACCCGTGTGTCCCTAAGGACTGGCTGGATGTGGCCAAAGCCGTCTTCACCAGTTCTCAGTTTATTAAATGGTGTGCTTTCTTTAAGGAGGAATGCAGAGTGTGAATGGAGAATAACCGGCAGGCTCAACCCGCGATACCCATTACTTATGCCATGTTAACAGGAATGGGGGAAGGGTACTCCACTGGCCGTACTTACCTTTCTTTGAACCCCGTCCGTCTTTCGTGGGGTGGACAAAGACCTGACAAAAATGTACTTGGAGGTTAAAATGTACTTGGAGGTTAAAATGTACTTGGAGGTTAAAATGTACTTGGAGGTTAAAATATACTTGGAAGTTAGAAAGAATCAAATACAGTGAAAACAGGTTTGATGTTAGTATTCATGGAGGGGAAGGGAAAAAACAAATTGTTCAAATAGGGATACAGGTGGACCCATTGCAACAATGAGTTGTACAAGACATTATGTGGAAAACCAAACTCTACAACTTTGAGGGGGCGGGGGGGGGGGGGAGATGAGAAGGGGACACAAAGGAGGAGGCAACAATGCTTGATAAGAAATGTACTCATTACCTTGACCATGTAATTGTAACCCTCCTGTACGGTATTGTCACAATAAAAAAGAAAGGAAAGAAAGAAAAAGAGAGAGAGAGAAGAGAGACAAAGAAGGAAGGAAGGAAGGAAGGAAGGAAGGAAGGAAGGAAGGAAGGAAGGAAGGAAGGAAGGAAGGAAGGAAGGAAGGAAAGAAGTATCCCTCAGAATTTTGAAAAGATAATTAAAATTTCCCTCAACAAAGTTGACTTGATTGTATACTGCTCTAAGTCATCCATAATAACTACCATTTGGCTTCTATAATCTTCCTTCATTTTGGATTATTGTTGACAGAAAAAGAATATTAACCAAGATGCATTATATTCATAAATTCATATGTTGAATTGTAATCCCTTTGTACAACTATTTAAACACAATAAAAACATAATTTTTAAAAGTACACCAGAAAAAGAAATGACCACATTAAACCACTTACTTATTCAGAACTCCAAATAAATATCAGAAACAGTTTGGCTAATTCACATGGTGCCTGACTGTTTAAGATACCACTTTACCAATTTCTCCTTTAATCACTAATTATACATACTTTCTCTAAGATGTCCCAGTATTCCTCTGTATGAACTAAGTAATTTCCCTAAGAGTCCTCAGGTAAAGAAATATCCTTCTCTAATTTCACATGGAAGAGTTAATATGTGCTGACAGCCTGAGAAAATCATGCACTGAAAAGCAGGATTATATTTTGATGCAATTTTGAACTCATAAATGTACAGATGTCTGATTTGTCCTAGTGTCTTAGAAAAGTCTTGCTTTAAGTTCCAGTAAACACAATATATAGTGATATTCAGTTCCCCAGTAAATGCAGAACTTATCTTTATAATGCCAAGGTCAAGAGTTAAAAATATCTGGGGAACCTGAACCATACCTGTCATTTCTTGTCACTGTTACTTACTGTGGGTTTATGTCTCCTTTAACATGCACAAGAAAATCCTGAGAAAATACCCTGAATATACATCACAGAGATGGAACTTTTTAAAATCATAACTGAATGGGCTGTCGCTCTTGTTTACATTTTTGTTTGGATTCCTCTGTGGTTCACAGCATCGCTTTTGGACAGTTTGCAAAGGTCATTACAGATGAGTACATGCATAGGAGGGTTGTTCTCTTTTGTTTTAGCAATTCAAACATTTCATCTGATTTTCTTTTTAATATATTTTTATTGTAAAGATATTGTACAGAAGGGTTACAGTTACATGAGCAAGGTAATGGGTCCATTTCCTATCAAGCGTTATTACCTCCTCCATTGTTTTTCTCCTACCTTCCCTTCCCTCCTCACTTCTCCAACTCCTCTCTCCTCCCTGCCCCCACAAAGTTGTAAAGTTCATTTTCAATATAATGTCTTGTACATCTCATTGTTTTCTTCTTGAAGTTTTTTTCCAATTTCTATGATGAACACATATTTAGTTGGAAAATGGGGACATATATTATAATTAATATTTCTATTACAGGAAGACTGTGTAGGAGAGTCAGTGAAAAGGGAAGATCATAGGAGAGATATGGAGTGTGAAGAGGTAAAATAGCATTACGAACACACAATCTAATGAAACTTTCTAAACCTGTTTTCAAGAGGATAAACACAAAAGGGATGAGATTACGGTGGACTAGATGAATTTGTTAAAGGTACACTGCATGCACATTTGAAAGAGCCATGATGAAATTCTCTCATAGCACAAACACGCAATAGCTCAAAGAATTTAAAACCCTAAAAAATTAATCATTGATCTTTTGCAGATCAATCATAAACATAGATAGGCTATCTATATTTAGGGCTAGGTTGCATTGTCCAAAATATATGATAAAAACATGTAAGTGGCAAGAAGAAAGAAAATGAATTCATATTTATAAGCAAGTCAAGGAGACTACTTCCAGTGTGAAGACCATAACTGGGAAGTAATCACATAAACATGGTGATAGTGTGTAAAACTCCCTTAAAAACACTAAAAGAGAAGAATGTCATGTTCATATATATATATATATATATATATATATATATATATATATATATAGTCACTTTAAATGTGAAGCTAATGTAGGATATTGATGAGCAGAGAAGGATTTATGTGTTAGAAAGAGGAGAATAAAAGAAGTTGGATTTGACCAGTACATGTTATTTCTATATGTGAAGATCATCTTGGTCACTATTAATTGATACAAATAAGACATGTCATTTTAAAATAAAGTTAGCCTACATAATCCAGATTACATTGGTATACCATTTTCCATGTATCTCTGGCACTTTTTTTTTGGCCTTACTTCTTTCAGGGGTCATCTACTCTCACCAAAAAAACAAGTTTCAACAAAGCATCACAGCCTGTTTTGTTCAGGTTTTCAAATGGTTCATATTTTGTAGTTAAATTTCCTCTGTTATAAAATATTTAGTGGAGGCCCAATATTGTGTGACAGTGAAGACTGAGTCAGTGCAAGAAGACCTGCAGTACGTGTCAATGACACCATTGGGATGATATATAACAAAGCTGAAATCACTTAGTGATTTAAAAAAAATCTGGATAAAAATGCAAGTTAGCCTTGACAGTCTTATACAAAAGACACTTACGAAAGGTAGATATAGGATTTGAGGTACACCTTTAGCAGAGCTTGAGACTGGACTCAATGCCAGTCATTGTGTTGACAGTTATCACTTTTTAAAAGGGTGGAAATGCTAAAAAGAAAAAGAAAGAAAGAAAGAAAGGAAAGACAGCCCTATAGGAGGAGTTACCCTGAAGGGTACCATCGTGGCCTACTACAGTGTGATTCTGCTAGGGTAATGAAAGTGTGTTCAGCACAGAGACCTCGGAATTTTTCCATTAGAGAGCTATAGGAGAAGTTTAATTTATGCACCAACCACTGAGAGTGATTATTCCCTAGGGGAATAATTTCTTGGTACTTCTGGGTTGGGAAGCAAGGAAAGCCACATTCACAGATGCCCCTCAGGCAAGGAGATGCAGACACTAGCAGCTGGAAATTGGAACACCAGGCAATGAAATGATTTGGACAAAGTAGTAACGCCTGCTGCCAGATAGTGGTAGACGGACGCCAACTCCCACTGGTTCTCCAGGGCAGATTTTAAGAATCTCTAGAACTCTCCACTGGGTGACTATACTTAGAGAACTTGACATCAGCTTGTGGGGAAGTATTTGCCCCACAGAAGTCAGCAAGCCTTACAGATCATCTTTATTTTTCTTTCTCTTTTTGGAGCTGGTTGTTAAACACCCTTGACACACTGTATACAGTAATGTTCATTTAATTACAAATACAGATCTGCAGATTGGGTGAATAATTTGTTTTCTGCCAAATGCTGTTAGGAGATTTATAATATTATTCACTCTCTATAAAAATTTATCTATACATGCTCAGAGCCTAACGTTCTTTTGGGAAACATACCAAAAGCATACATGTCTATCTCATCATGCACCAAGTCTTATACAGCCAACAGGTTGAATGGTCTCCACTCCTGTGAAGTATATGGAATCCAAGAGTTTCAAGGTAATGGATGACTCCAACCAAATTTTAAAAGAAGGTCTAGCAATGTTTAGCAGGGTCTGGATCCCTATCCCTAGGGACAGCTTCTGAGGGCAAAGAGTAAAACTTTGAGAGTAAAACCCTAGCTGCTTATTGAGACCCTGTAGCAATGCATCAAAATGGCTAGTGAACTTAAATAGAATAAATATTTCAAATGTGTTTCTTTCCCTTTGGCCTCTACTTAGATAACACATTTCAAAATAAACTCATATATCTCAGCCAGAAGGTTAAAAAAATAATCATATTGTAGTAAAACAATAAAACTCTGGATGGTGGTGGCAAGAAGAGACAATTGATATTTGATCACAGGAGATACAATTAAGTCAGTGACATCTGTGAAGTGGAAGAGCCTTTCACAGTTTAGATTTAACTGAGAAGCTGTTCTCTTCTTGCCAAAATTGAGTAGTTATAAAATCCTTCCTACCATGAAGCTAAGCAGGAGTCAAGTCCTAGTCTCAGATGGGAGGAATGAGGCACAAGTCCAAAAGCCAATAACTAATAGACATCACCCTTTAGATGAGAGCAAGTCTGCTTAGAAATATAAATAATGGAAACCAGTAGAACATAAGGTAACATGGTGTATTCCCTGTTATTAATAGTAAGAACCTGGATAGAAGAAAATGGCCCCTAGCAGTGTGGGATATAATTTCTAGCATTTGAGAAATGTAGTCTCAAGGAAGCTACTTGGAGAGATATGAATGGCTACAGCAAGAGGGCTCAAACCTTAAACAACAAACAGAAATAAAGAAAAAATTAAAAGAACTGTGAATGGGACTATATGGTGAAAAGGGGCCTCCCTAATATTTAAAGTTCAAGAAATTACTCCTCCAAGCTCATCTTGTATATCAGTGACATTTTGGTGGACAATTTACATTGTGTGATGCACAGTTATTATTAAAATTCTTCCTTTTAAATTATCCTTAGTTGTACAAGGACCTTTCATTTTAATATGTCCATTTATGTGCACAATGTATTTTGATCAGTCACCACTCCATTATTCACCTCTTTTTCCTTTCAAACTAGTCTCATCAAGGTTTTTCTTTTTTTTAATCTATTTTTTTCTGAATGCACATAAAGCAATTTAGTATTATTTTCTGTCTTTCTATATCTCCATTGATAGGTCCCACTGGTACCTATACTCAGGACAAATTTAAGTTTTCTAATATTCATTTTTGTTGAAGTACATGTTAATTCTAATACAGTATGGAGTTTCCTCAAATTCAATGAATAGAATCGAATTAGCCTATGATTTTCAGCATTACTTCTCTGTTTCTTACTAGAACAGCGACTATCCAATTGTTTTATTTTTTAAATAAATGATCAGACTTTGGGCATTGTAGGCCATATGTAGGTCACTTTTCTATATACTAGTTTCATTTTTTAATGAAAAATGGACATTCTGTGCATGCTGACCATACAAAAGAAATTGAGTAGTTATAAAATCCTTCCTACTATGAAGCTTAGCAGGAGGCAAGTCCTAGCCTCTGATGGGAGGAATGAGGCACAAGTCCAAAAGCCAATAACTAACAGATATCACCCTTTAGATGAGAGCAAGTCTGCTTAGAAATATAAATAATGGAAACCATTAGAACGTAAAGTGACATGGTGTATCCCCTGTTATTAATAGTAAGAACCTGGATAGAGGAAAATGGCCCCCAAAAGTGTGGAATGTAATTACTAGCATTTGAGAAATGGAGTCTCAAGGACTCTACTTGCAGAGGTACGAATGGATCAAAAAGAAGGTTGCCAACATGATTAGTTCCATGTCCAGGAAAACTTACAGGGTTTTGTCAGACATAGTCCAAAATGGCATTTAAGTACACATTACAAATAGTATAGTCAACTTTCAGTAAAAGTTCAATTATTACTTTTTATTGTGAAAATACTGTACAAAGGGGTTACAATTACATGGGCAAGGTAATGAGTGCATTTCTTATCAAGCATTGTTGCCTCCTCCTTTGTTTCCCTTTCCTAAAAAATTCAATTTTTATGTAATAAAATGTAACTGCAACCAATACTTCTTTTGTTATCCCCCAAATGTTGTGATCAGTTGTTTTACTTAAGATTTTTTTTATCAATGAAAACTTAGTTTTTAAAAAGAATATTTTAAAATTGGATTTTAATTTCAAATATATTAATAACAAACAGAAAAATTATCCTACACATGTTTAAAGAAACATTTCAACTCTGTAGTTCATCCTCTTTACCCAAAAATACAATGGTTTAACCAATTGATTGTAAACATTGCATTGCACATTGCTCTCAATGCAGAGTTATCAATATACATACTTCAGTTATGTCAAAAAATACTTTGGGTAAGAAATTGAGATTAATACAGCCTATTAAAGACTTTACAGACCAAAGCACCAGAGTAGCTTCCAAAATATATAGTCCAATAAGCACAGGCTAGGCAGTTTGCTTGCTAATCACAAAATCGAATTTGCTCCTAAATACCAGAAAATATGTGGTAGAGATATAATTGTAGGCTCAGTCCTCAGGACTGTTTCTTAGGAAATCAGTTATTAAGTTTGTGAAGTGGTAAACAACTCCTTGTTCTGCTAAAGTGACTAACCTTTATTCTTTATAGATCCATCTCTAGGCATTAAAGATAAATAAATTTCAAAAAGAAAAACTACCATCCTGCTGAATGTAAGTGTTCACATTTAATTCTAACCAAGCTTCAATGGTAAAGATGAAAATAGAGATTTATTGTTGGCATCTGAGTAAACCAGTGTACATTTTTTTAAAAAAAGCAGCTATTTCCTCCTTTATCTGTGAACATCTTGTCTTATTTCCTTCCAATTACATTTTTTCTTCCATGAAGAGCAAATATGTCATTTCTATCATTCTCCTGCTGGTGGCCTTCTGGAAGATGATTGAATTACCCAATCTTTGGAAGAAACAAGCTGTTTTATGTCTTGATTGCCGTGGATTTTTTAGATTCTCTTCCTCGTGTGTCTTTCTTAGGTTATTACAGACTTTAGCTACTTCACTTAGTAACGTTCTCCTAGAGGAAATTAAGGAATGAAAACTGGCCACATGCGGTTCTCCCAGGCTTAAAATCACTATGATGAGCGTTTCCTACAACTGATTGAAAAATGAAAATTGTGAGAAACAAATGCAGTGTTGTTTTTTTTTTCTCCAAAAGAATCAAGAGACTATCTGCATCAAATCCATCTAGTATGTGCTAAACCTCAGACTTAACAATTCTGACTACTGACTTGTTCACTCAGGAACTGTACAGGAAATCTTCATGCATTCATTTTCTATGACTAAGTACAAATTACCACAAATGTTGAGGCTTAATACAAAACAATTTATTATCTAATTTGGAGATGAAATGCTGGACACATATATCTGGATGCTTTGCTTAGGGTCTCATGATGCTGAAAAAAGGATATGATCCAAGGTATCCAAATTCAGAGTTCCTTTCACGCTTGTGTGATTGTCAGAGAAATTCTGATTCTTTTACTTCTAGATCTAGGACTAAAAAGTTCCTGCTTAATACTAGCTGTTATCCAAAGATTTCCCTTAGTTCCTAGAAGATGTTTATAGTTCCCTTCCATTATGCCCTCTCTGAATATTCAATATGTTCTTTGCTTCTCCCAGGCCAGGACAAAGACCCACCCCCCTCATCAGTTAGCTAAGATAGACTCTCAATTATTACTTTATAATTTGATATACAATTCAAAAGCTGACTCCTAAGATTTCACACAGATTCCCAGTACCAATAAATATGAGATTGTAGTTACCTGGTTGCTGTTTTATGTGACACAATTGACCCAACAAGTATGAGATTATCCAGGTGGACCTAATATAAACCATATAAATCCTACTATAACAAAACATTTTCTGTGTCTGAGGGCAGTGTATAAAGTAAAGGCATTTGGGAGCTAAATACAGATAAAGTGGGCCAGGAGAAATGATGAGAGGAACTTGTAGGGGCAAAGACAAGTAAAAATTCATACTCAGCACAAAAGTATTACTTCAATATAATAAATGCCAGAGCCTCTGTGATAGCCAACACGGTCTTGCACAGGGGTTATTTCCCAGAGCCTCCAAACAATATCCTAGCTGCATGAAAATTTTGATTTTTTTTAGCCTTCTAGGAATTGTTGGTAGTCATCTTTCAATTCTGCAAACCACAGCTTCAGTATCAAATTTTTCAGCATTTTTAGATAACTTCTATACTCACAAATATAAGAACAATACTTAGGATGAGGAGACTCATATAAGCTCACACATGGAGAAAAGCTGACAGTGATTTTATAGGGACCAGTGGCTTGCATAACTTGAGGCCAGAAAACCTGATATACATAGGCTTTGTAAAATTATACCTGAGACACAATTTAGCAGCATCCATGAGGAATTATTGAGTTCTTCCTGAGAAGTAGCTGTGGTGCACATTTTTGTGTAACATCTAAGTTTCACAATAAGCCTGTGGGTTATTTTTACTTTATCTATACCTCACTAATAATAAACTTGAGATTCAGGAAAGATCGAAAATATGCCCAGGGTCAAAACCCACCTCAATGTATCATACATTTTAAAATACATACACGCATAAACACATGTGGTAAGCAAAGCCAACTAGCAAATATTTAGAGTGTCAACAATGTCCTTGTCTGTGGAGTTATAAGAGACTCAAGCAAGGCCCCGCATCTTCAAATTCTATCTAATAAAGGCTGTAGCCCTGCTTCCTCTACCTAAAGTAAACTATGATTTTGATATTGTTCCCCTCAAGCCAAATGGTTCTTTCATTAACAAAAATAAATCTCTGAATCCAGGTCTACCAATCCAATTTGACCTCTGTCAATATGTCCTCAAAATCCTGTACATTATTCAATATGAACACATCAACTTTATTAGAGATAACTTCTCTTCCCAATTTTGCTATTTTCATGCCAGTTTGTGGGAGGAAAATTACTGTCCCCTTAGAGATGTCAGTTCTTTCATGTTCAGAATCTGAAAATGTGATATATTAACTGCTGCGGAGAAAGTAAGGTGGAAGATAGCAATAAGATTGTTCATTTGTTGATTTTACTATAAGGAAATTACCCTGAAACACCATCTAGAGCAAATAGAATCTCATGGAGTCCTTAAATACGGCAAAGACAGGAGGAAAAGTTGTTTGAACCAATCAATGTGAGAAACACTAAGATTAGCTGTTGTGGCTTAACAAATTGGAAATAAAAATTAAATATACCTTACTATCTCTGAAAGAAGCAGTATCACTGACAAGTTGATTTTAGCCCTGTGGAACCCAGTTGAACTTATGACTTTCAGAATTATAACAGAAATTTGTGTTGTGAACGATTGTGGTGATCTGTTGGAAAACAATCCATCATCGCCTGCTATTTTTGCATGGCAAAGGACATATCTAACAAGATCAATAGAAAGCCCAAGAATTGAGAGAAGACCCCCCCTAGCCATACAACAGACAAGGGCCTCATATCTAAATATACTTGGAAATCAAAAAATTAAATCCCACAATAACAAATCCTCAAAGAAACATCCACCCCATTAATAAGTGGGCTAAAGACTTAAAGAGAGACTTCTCTGAAGAGGAAACAAGAATTGCCAATAGACAGATGAAGAAATGCTCAACTTCTCTGGCCATATAAGAAATGCAAATGAAAACAACATTGAGATTCCACCTCACTCCAGTTAGAAAGGCTATAATCAAGAACTCTAATAACAACAGATGCTGGAGGGGATGTGGCCAAAAGGGAACCCTACTACATTGTTGGTGGGAGTGTGAATTTGTTCAGCCACTCTGGAAAGCAGTATGGAGGTTCCTCAAAAGACTCCACATGGAGCTCCCTTATGTCCCAGCAATCCCATTTTTGGGTATTTACCCAAATGATCACAAACTAGGCTTTACTAAAGCTACCAGCCCAACTATGTTTGTTGCAGCATTATTCAGATGTCCCTCAGTAGATGAATGAATCAAGAAAATGTGATGTGATGTGTGTGTGTGTGTGTGTGTGTGTGTGAATTTTATGCCTCCATCAGAAAAAAATGGCACCATCCCATTTGTTAAGAAATAGAAAGACTTGGAAAAATTTTTATTAATTGAAGTAAGCCAGAACCAAAGAATAGGTCCAATGGTTTTCCTTATTTGCAATAACTAGTATACATTTAGGATAATCTTACCAGACAAGCAGAAAAGGTCAGAAGCTTTGTATATATGGTCATATAAGATGTTATATGTGAAATGAACTCCAAGAAATAGACACAAGAGGCTTTTATTTGTTGTGTTGTTTTTAATGCACTATGTGATTCTTTTGTTTCTTTTGTATGTTCTTCCCCCTATGGCATAACCCCTGTTTTCTCTGTATTTGATTCTGGTGCCCTGTATCTTGTATATACATTTTTGTAATTTGGGGAGGGGAAAGGAAATAACAGAATGCTGAAACAAGGATACAGGTTGACCCATGAGATGTACAAGACACTATGTTGAATACGAACTTTACAACTTTGGGAGTGTGGAGAAGTTGGGAAGGTGGGGAGGGAAGGGATGGTAGGGGAAAAACAAAGGAGGGGGTAATAATGCTCAATAGGAAACGTACTCATTACCTTACTCATGTAACTGTAACCTTTCTCTACAGTAACTTTACCATAAAAGCAATATTTAAAAATGTCAATTTCTTCAAAATTTTTCATATTTTCTTTTGGAAATTTTTATTCTTATGAAACAGTATACTGGTATTCTATAGAGTAACTGAACTCATAGAGCATCTAAGCAGACATGTAATTTAAAAAGGGACTTATGATATTGGCTTACATAACCAAAGGTGGGATAGTTCTACACTAGTAGTTTATATAGTTTTATATCTTCATATATTGTATAATAAACAAAATCTCTTTCTCATGCTGAGTTCTAAACCAATTGCCAAATGAATTTTACCTAGTAGTCATTCTCATATTGATAGACAATCTCTTCTAGAAGTTCCTGTGTTTTGAGAACAACTTAAACTTTTCCATGTGCTGCTGTATTCTAATGTTGCTGGGTGAAATATTAGGTAGTGGTCTGTGAAATCTAGTTGATCTATGCAGTTGTTTAGATCTGTGGTTTGTCTGTTGAGTTTTTGCTAGTTGATCTATCTAGTGAGGATAGTGGTATGTTAAAGTTCCCAACAATTAATGTCTTTGGATCTATGTGAGATTTGAGGAAAAGTAGTGTTTCTTGAATAAATTTGGGTGCTCTGCTTTTTGATGAATAGATATTTAATATTGTAATATCCTCTTGAAGGAGAGATCCCTTAATTAGTATGTAGCAACCTTCTTTATCTCTTCTCACTATAGTTTAGTATAGTTTAGTTTAGTATAGTTTATCTGATATTAGGATTGCAACTCCCGCCTGTTTATGGGGGCCATTTGGTTGGTAGATTTTATTCCAGCCTTTCACTGTCAGAATATGTTTTTTGGTTGTTTTTTGTTTGTTTGTTTGTTTTGTTTTGTTTTGTTTTTGGTAGGTTGTAGAGCTTGAACTCTGGGCTTAGGCACTGTCTCTGCACTCTTCAGCTCAAGGCGAGCACTCTACTGCTTGAGCCACAGAGTCACTTCCGGTTTTCTAGTGGTTTTTATTGGAGATAAGAGTCTCATGGACTTTCCTGCCTGGGCTGGCTTTGAACCCAGATCCTCAGATCTTATCTTCCTGAGTAGCTAGGATTACAGGTGTGTGCTGCTGGCGCCTGGCTCAGAATATGTTTTTATGGGTAAGGTGTGACTCTTGAAGGCAGCAGATAGCAGGATCTTGTTTTTTAATCCAATTAGACAATCTACATCACTTAATTGGGCGTTAAGTCGATAAATGTTGAGAGTTAGGAATGAGAGGTTTTTGGTAGTAACAGCTGGGCTCTTCCTATGGTTCTTGGATTCTCAGTTTGGGTGTGGTTTCTTGGCCTTTATTGTGGTCTTGTTGGTTTTCTATGTGTAGGACATCTTTAAGTATCTTTTGTTGGGCTGGTTTGGTGGAGATATATTGTTTCAGTTTTTTTTGTTGTTATGGAAGGTTTTTATTTGACCTTCTGTCATAAAGGAGAGTTTAGCTGGATACAGTATTCTTGGTTGATAGTTGTTTGTCTTTAGGGTGTGGCATACATCATTCCAGCCTCTTCTTGCTTTAATTGTCTCTGCTGAGAAATCTGAGGTGATTCTAATTGTTTGCCCTTTATAGGTGATTGATCTTTTCTCATTGACAGATTTAAGGATCCTTTCCTTGGGCTGAATTGATCCTGTGCAGATTATAATGTGGTGGTGGGATGCCTTTTCTGGTCTGGTGTATGTGGAATTCTAAAATCTTCTTGTATCTGAATAGACCTATCTTTTTCAACTTAAAAATGCTAGTCACAATTCTCAGTGTCTTCATAATCATTATTTTTAATCTGCATTTAAAAAATTGAAAATGTTAATGTAATTGTCCTACAATTAAGTAAAGAAAGATTAAAGAAATTGAACTCAATGTGTTAAAGTAGTATGTTGTAGAGGAAAATCTAAATTTACATCTGTGTGAATCTGAAATACAGGCTTGCTTTACTACTTTGCACAGCTAAATTAAAAAAAATGAGATCAAAGAAAAATAAACCTAAACACAATTAAGTGCATAGCATTCTTATGACCAAAATGCATTGCCATTGCTTTATTACAACATAGTTAAATTAAGTATTTTACACAAACAAATAAATACGAATTAAGTAGCTCAATTTTCAAAGGGTAATTTTTCAATGTAAGTCAAACTAATTCTATAAAATAGCACAAAGGAGAATGAACTAGAAGACAGGTTTAGTGTTAGGTTTTCAGATGGAATTGCAATGCAAATGTCAGCGATAGCATTGTGTTCATTTAGACAGATAAAATGCTCTTTCCGCTTTATTCCAGTGATTTTGGTACATCTTACACCCTTCTTAAGTGCTTGAAGATTCTTAGAACCTGTGCATATGTCTGATACAATGAAAGTTAATACATATTTTTACCCATATGATTCCTCAGGTTTTAAACTAGTTCCGAAGAATTAACTCACTGTAATTCTAAATTATTGTCATTTTGTGAGAATATTGCTTTGTCTCTGTAGTACCATTTCAACTTAGACCAACCTGCTTCCCTTATGAATCCATCTCACACATGCCTGCACACCCACAGACATGATCACTCACATGTCCAAGAAAGCTTCTATGTGTAATTAACTTTAGTTAAATCCAAAGGGGAAATAAGCCACAGGTCTGAACAGCAGCAATTGAAATTTAACATATACAGTAATATATACATGTATACATAGAGGGAGAAAAAGAGAGTTTTTATTTTTCAACTATCCTAAAATATTGTTAAATAGGTATGGTAGCCAGGAACCAATGTCTCATGCCTATAATCCTAGCTACTCCTAGCTACTAAGAAAGCTGAGATCTGAGGATTAGGGTTTAAAGCCAACCTCAGAAGAAAAAAAAAATCCTTGAACTTTTATCTCTAAATAACCATGAAAAAAGGAAGTAGACCTGTGGCTCAATTAGTAGACTGAAAGCCTTGAGCATAAAAGCTCGTAGACAGTGCTGGGTCCAGAGTTTCAAGTCTCAGGACTTGGAAAAAAAAAGCTAAGATAATCTGACTTCTAAAGATTCAGTTCAATAAAATAGATATTTAAAATATTCCTTCTCTGAGTTTTTTTAATTTTAGCTTCTTTGTTTGTTTCTGAATCTCTTTGTCTCTTCTCCTCTCTGTCTCTGAGTCTCTATGTCTGTGTCTATCCCTCTTCCTCTCTTTCTGTGTGTCCTTTGTTTTGTTCATATCTCTCTCTCTTTTTCTTTTCTTTTATTCCAGGATCATGGGCAGCAAATAAAATTTGCTTTTAGTATGAATATCTGTAGTTCTTAATTCTTGTGTATCTTTTTTTTTTGCACTTCTGAGGATTGAACTAAGTAATTGTTCTATTACTTTAGCAAAACTTTTAATCTTGTTTTCTTTACCTTTTTTTTCCCTCAAATAGCGTTTCAAAACTTTGCCCAGTGACATGATCCTCCCACCAATATAAGCATAAACAACCATACTCTGTTCTAACAGTCCATAATTCTAACAGCAAACATTCTTTTAAATAAAAGACTTAGTCTGACATTTGTAAATAAGAGTGATACTTAAATCAAACATTATATGTATTCATTCATTTATTATGTCATTTAACCCCTACTCTCACTATTCTAAGTTATTGTACTCAATTTTAATGTTGAAGAAACTGTGTTACAGAGACATTAATGCATTTGCCTAAGCTATATAATGAAGAAATAGTGAAACTCAGATATGAACCAGGAAAAAAATATTCCAATTAATTACTATCCAGTGATGTCACTATAACATAAATATTTTCAGAATTAGTAGATTTCCAATTCTTCTCTTGTTTTAGTATTAGTATAAAAATGTTTCAGTTATGTTTCTCTAGTTATATAATTTACTTTTTTAAAACACATGACATAAATGTAATTCAATATTTTCATTTCTTAGTATATGTTCTATAGTGTTTTCTGAAATTTCTTTCACCATTTACCTCATATAATTCACAATATTCGTTTTTTCCACAGCCTTCTCATTTTATATAATGTCAAGGTAGGTAATGAGTGAGGAGAGCTATTTCCCAGATTAGACAAGCTTTCAACCTCCATTGCCTTTGGAATGACAAAATGCAATCAAGCCCCTTACATTGTACTATTGCATTGCAATGCTAATTAGCTTGTAATAAGGTAATATGCTCCTATAAATATGAGGTGAGTAGATGCATGTTTCATTGAATCACTGATGCTGTCTGAACTTAGACAGCTCAGGTCATAGTTAACTACAAACTTCACTTTTATTTTACCTATTTTGAAAATGCTAACATGTTCAGAATATGCACTAGTAATTAAGATGTATTTGGGGCAGTTTAGATAATACCTGTCATAGTCAATCAATACAGTTAACTAGATACATTCAATAACATACCTAAAATATACAACGTAAAACAGGACCACCCTGTGAATGTTCAGTAACATATTTTCTCAATCACTATGATGCATTATTAGTGAGTTGATAGCAAACCATTCCCTGTAATAAGAATATAACTCTGTATGGGCTCAAGCAATGTTCTCATTAATCCATTCAATCAGTAATTTTTGAATGTCAGTTTTACCTTAGCATTCATGTACTATGTATAGCCCTTAGGGGCACTTAAAACTGCCAATGGGTGTATAATTGATAGTGAATTAATTATATAAGAAATTCATTTATGAAATGTTAGCAACGCTTACCTTCACTTGAAACTTTTATTCCATTCCTGCAATTATTTTTATCATTACTAATAAAGACAAGTTAAAAATCTTACATACATTAGAGCACAACATAAACAATGATTATGAACTCACCAATGCAGGAAATGTTACAGTACATTTGCAATGCATTCCTGTTCTGTGTCTTTCTACATGTCTTTCTACATGCATACAGAAAAGCAGAGTTTAAAATATGGAATAGTAAGTTATAGTTATCATTACAGAACTAAAGTATAAATAAGTAACTTATAAGTCAATAACTAAAATGGCTTTTTCTCTACACAATTGTAATGGAACCAAGAGGCAAAAGGATCATTATTTATATAGGACAGCCCAACTTTACATAATTGCTTTCTAAACACATTGTCCTGAACTTGGTTCCAAAGAAGTTTGGTGCTCAAGTAGGATCTACAACACAAATAAAAGCTTTTATTCTTTTCTGAGACATCACATCATTATGTAAAACAGGAGGGGAATACATAAGGGTATTATATGTAGTGTGATCATTCATTTTTACTGTAAAAAGGAACATGATGTTTAATACAATAGGGACAGAATACAAAAGCAATCCAAAAAAATTCATTTACTAATATATATGGGGTAACAACTTAATTGAGCTATATATTGACCCTATTCACCAAACTGCAAAGCATCAGATCCTTTATGATCACAATTATAGAGTCCTAACAGTTGTGGTGTTGTTAAAAGCAAGAAAGTAGGAAAGTAAGAAGTAAGAAAGGGAGGAAAGAAAGAATGAATGAAGCAGGGAAGGAAGGAAAAAGGGAGGAAAGAATGAGGGGAGGAAGGAAGGAAGAAAGAAAGAGAAAAGTAACCTTCAATGTGAGGTGGATGAGAAAATTTCTGCATATTAAGTGAATCCTTCGTCTTGTATGTAACTTTATCTAATTTGGGGAAGGAAAGGGGAAATCACAAAACGGTGGGACAAAGGGTGAACCAATTCAGTAGTGATACTCACTAGACATTCTGTTGGAAATGAACTTTACAACCTGGGCGGGAAGGGTATCAGGAGGGAGAAAAGTGGGAGAAAATGAGGGAGGGGACAACACTGTTGAAAAAGAAATACATTTTTATCTGACTTATGTAACTGTGACTGCTCTGTAATCAACTTTACAATTTTTTAAGTGCAGAGAATAGTATACCTACACAACAGAAGTTTTCAGTACTTTGAACAGCAGTAATGATCTCTCAATGTCTTTCTATTGCTTGACTACTTTTCTTTACCCTGAATTGCCCAAATAATAGCTTAACATTTCTGACCATCTGTGACCTTCTCTTATGAATAAATGATCAAAATCTGAATATTTAAATCATGATTATCCATTGATTTATGTTGCTATTGATCATTTTCTTAGATGGTTATTAATTTTGCCTTTTTCTGTATTTAAAATAGTTTTTCCAAACATAGGATTTAAATAATGTTATCTTTTGCAGTAGTACTCAAAATGAATTCCTAACAAAATGTCAAACTGATAAATAAAAGTTTATTTTATATATTCATAGAATATTGTTAGAATAGACTAAAGATATAAAGTGAAATACAGAATGTGTCAGGAAACACAAATACAAAAAATAAACACATGGCCAAATGAACTAAATTAGTAATTCTTAATTGAAGTACAAAGGGCTAAAAGTACATAGGGAAAATAACAAATATTTAACCATTGAGGAAATGTAAGATGCATAAAATGTGAGATTTTAATCTCATCCCTATTAGAAAGTATATCATCAAGAAAATAAACAACAATAAATGTTTGTGAAGATGCAGGAGAAAAAGAATTGTTAGTCATTTCTGGGGCAGATATAAATTAGTGCTAGCACCATAGAGATCAGTACAGAGGTTCCTCAGAAATTCTAAAAGTAGAACTGTCATATATTCTTTTATACCATTCTTGTGTGTATATATATATATATGTATGAAATTACCAAAGTGAGTTTGCAATAGAGATAGCTGCATACTTGTTTTTATTGACTCTCTATTCATAATAGCAAAACAAATTAAAGAATGTGGTATACATAACAGTGGAGTATTATGCAGCCATAAAGAAAGAAATGTAAAGAAATGTAAAGGAAGACTATACAGATTATCATGTTAAGCAAAATAAACCACATTCAGGGAGAAAAATCTCATTTCCTTCTCATATATGGGATCTTCAATTTTAAAATGACATGTGGGTTGGAGGGGTACCATTTGAGAAAAGAAAAAGAATGAAGAAACATATTGGTAATAGTGGTTAATATAGCCAAAATACATGCAGATTTGAAAATGCTACATACACTAACATCAATGGTGTTTGTTGATATAATTGTAAAATTCTCACTATGTTTTCAACAGCCAGGTCAAGATAACATCTGGAACTCAGCCTAAGCCTATTATATGCAAAGTACTGTATATTCTTCTCTTAAACCATAACTATAGGTTGAATTATTTCAATGTCAGCAATTTCCTTTTGTTGACTCTTTAGTTCAACTCACTTCCAAAACACTTTCATCTACTCTTTCAAAAGTATTTCTGACAAACTGTTGAGAAGCAAATGATTTCACTGTTCTTAAACTATGAAGGTAAGAGTGTTAAGTTTCTTTGAGGTGTTTAGCTTTGTTTATTAATGGCATGGATGTAATCAAGCAGAGCCAAAAGAAAATTTTTGTCTCAATAGATATATTGTTTTAAGCCTATCTTCAGAATGACAATATATTTGGACTGATAGCATCCACTAAAGCAAGATTGTCTTCTCTGAACCTATTTTTATGTTTTTATACACAATAATTTTTGGAGTACAAAAATGAAGACTCCATAAACCATACTTTACTAAGAGAAATGTAACTACTCTAAATGAAATATATCAAAAATATACTTATAGAATAAAGCAATATGTCATATTTCCTGAATAAAATAAGAGTAGGTACAATCAAATCCATGTATTAACAATATATATAGCATATTATTAAAGTCTAATAATTCCTTGGTGCTACTGTAGCTTCTTTTTTGCTACTGTAGTTTCTAATTCACAAAATGATTCAATATATTCTCAAAAAAAGAATATTAACAATCATAGTAACAAAACTGCATAAAAGCTTCCATTATTTTTATTAAAATTTTGCACTTTGATGGACCAGTTTGCAATATTGTTGGAACATAATTTCAATCTGTAATTTATGCCTTTTCAAAAATTACATAAAAAAAGTGAGTACATTAAGCTTTTGTCATTGTTATTATACTGTTCTTATTCATCTGTATTTCTGAAATAATGATCTACCACAGTTTTAATATTTGAGATGATTGCTTGATTGTTGTAGTCCACCAAGAAAAACAGAATGGATTAAACTGTCAAAAACTTACTTTATCCACTTTTCCCTTCAATCAATCAGTAAGAAATTGTTATGCAGAATTTCTAAAAACTCAATCTGTATTCCAAAGTTATACTGGCAATGAAAGTAGAAAAGTAAATCATTTGTGTACATACTACTACAGTACTTTTACATTATTTAGATTTCTGAAAATTTAAGCAATTTTGTTGCTTTGTATAAATAGAGATAAACAACAGCTTATTCTCTGGCTTCACTAAATTGTTTAAAATATTTAATGTTAAGAGAAGGTTGCTAAATCTGGACACAGTGGTTCACGTCTATGATACCAACTACTCAAGACATAGTGATCAGGAGGATTGAGATTCAGGGCTGTCTAGGTAAAAAGTTAATGAGACCCTTTTCAAAATAGCAACTGATGTGACAATGGACTGAGACCTATCAAAGAATGAAGCAAATCAAACTTTTTTTTTATTATAAGTTGATCTTCCCATATATTGTTACATTGATTTAAAGAGAACATAAACTTTCAACTAAACACTAATACATGCCTTCTCAAGGAAAACTAAACATCCATGGTGATCACTCTGGTACTTAAATCCTGTAGATTACAGATAACAGTGCAAGATGTTGCAAGGAATGTAGAATGTGTGATGTTGGTGGAGACATTGGTAAATAGAGTAGTTTGGTATAGGTGTAGAATATAATTAGTAAACACAAATACAATATTCCTTTGGGAAAATTACAGAGAATAGGAACTCAAATCAAGAAATGGAGAATCTAAGAATTATGTCTCTTGCACAAAACCATGAATCCCTTCAGTGCAAATGCTTTTAGGGCCAAGAAGATTAACCAAAGATGGTGGAAACTAGGTGCCAATTCCTCAGCAGAGATAGCTCCAAATAGAGAATGTTATAAGAACAACTGAAATGACTTTTAAAACTGGCTATGTAGCAAATGATTCTTTTCTTTTAAAGTCAGAAAGCAAAATCAAAAGCAATTTTAACTTCCAGTACAGTTGCATAGGACTGCATCTTGTCATAGACCTGTATCAAATCTAGCTCTCTTTCACAATATACAAGAAGTAGATTTACCAGTCAACCAGCAGGGTTGACAATTTTTTTGGGGGGGGTCTAATTGTGGGGCCTGAACTCTGGGCCTGGGCACTGTCCCTCAGCTCTTCAGCTCAAGCTAGCGCTCTACCACTTGAGCCACAGCACCACTTCTGGCTTTTTTTCTTTTTTGCTTATGTGTGGTGCTGAAGAATCGAACCCAGGGCCTCATGCATGCAAGGCAAGCACTCTACCACTGAGCCAACTTCCCAGCCCCAGGGTTGACAATTTTCTTAGTCATAAGTTTCAGCTGACCCTATTTTAGCTCATCCTAACATTGATCACTTATAATTCACAGTTGTATAATGAATGGATTTAGCTTCTTTTTGACTTGAAAATCTTAAAATCTTCTCTGAAGAGGGTCATAATAACAATGATGTGAAATTGATTTTTACTTAGGATCATAAGAAAGTAGCTACTTAATTACGAGTCAAAGGAAAAATGAATGCATAGATTCAAAAGGAATATGTCTGTCAAAGGAATATGAATGTGTAGATTCAAAAGGAATCTGTCTGTCATAAACAGACTACATTAGAATCCAACAGGAAAGCCCTAAGTTCCATTAAAAAAGTATAGATAAAGCCATGGGAAATTATCATGACAGACTTAAATTCACTGCTGAGATAGTCTATAAATAAAAAAGCAAAAAGGGAGTACCTATTGTGTGTTAGGTCACAAAGTGGGAAACATTCTTTCATTTACAGATATGACTTGGCTCATCCTAGACTTGTCCTAGACTTGTGTGGGACATGAAGTTGCTCAACGCAGAAACACAAAAGCAACTCCACAAAGCTAGACCACGCCTTTGAACCACCTATCACCCAGAAAAGACTGATCGAATGCCTGCCGTGAAGTCAATCGCTAGCTCCTGAAGAATTAAACTCATAACCCTCCCAAATTCATGTACCCTCACGTCCACATGCAGCACTTAACTCTAAGAGTTGTCATGTCCTGGATCTGTCCTCCTTCAGGTGTGAAAAGCCTGAGCTACTCTCTAGCCCTGAAGCTCAACACAAATCCCTCAGACCTGTACATATAACAGCACATAATCCACAGCTGCGGGCTCAGAGACGGTTCATGCACGGTTTTCATGGCGTGTTCATCCACTCAGGAATGCACGTTGGCACCCTGCCTGTTATCCAGCATTACACTTTTGGACTACATTAACCACTTCTCACAAGTAAAAACAAAAAAAAAGTGAGAACATGAATGAGATGCAATAAAAATATGAAAAATGTACTGCTGAAAATAGTTCTGAATTTATTTTCTTAAAGTCTCTGTGGGTAGGAATTTGGAAGATTTCTTATCTCCTTAACAACATATTCATGTATTGAGGGTGAAGTAAGAATCCTAAGATTCTTCAATAAATGTAATAAGGTTCTAAGAATTTAGCCAAGACAAATTTGTATGTGACTTATTTCTATCAGCCAAAAATCTGACTATAAAGCCTGAATTAAATGCTTTATTTTTAAAATGACCCTTCTTGTAAGGATTATCAAACTCAGATATGCATTAGAAATTCATGCTAGATTGTTCATAATGGTGAAAGAAAATTTCTTAAGCAATTTAAGAACAGGTGTCAAACAAGGCTTTTTTATTCTCATGGCATTTTAATTGTATGGAAAATTTGCTTGTAGACACAATATACTAACTGGCTCAATTACTTAATCTAAAACATATTCATGTATATTAGAAACAATAATTCAATTTTCCTACAACATTACTGTTAATACATATAAATTCTAAAACTTGCCTTCTTCCATGATGTAATGTCATTTTCCTTGGAGGGTATGGTTACTGATGCCTAAGGGAACACTTGCTCAACAACAGTACATGTTTTACTTCTGGAACTTCAGCATCAAAATGGTGAGACATTCCAAACAGCAACTTTGAAATGCCATTTCTAAAATCACATTTAGAAACATATTTTTTATACTTTTTGTGATTAAGTGATTACATAAATTTCACAAATTTCACAGTACTGTGAGATAGTGCTACTTAGTTAAAGTCACAAACACATTCTAACCTTCATGAAGCAAATTGTTATTATTGAGGTTTATAAAGTTTGTGAATTCTATAAGCTTTGATCATATAACTATTTCTTCCAAGTCAGGTTAGAAACATATTTTAAAAATTGAAAGAAATATAAAAAATATATTTTAAATCATTTGCTGATCCTATAATTCAATGAACTCAGGAAGAAAAGATAAGGTTTGTTAGGAGTTGGTTGTTGAACATTTTTAACATTGCTTTTACAAGGAAATAAATATTTGTTTGTTTGTGGGTTTTTTGTCAGTTGTTGGGCTTGAAGTCAGGGCGTAGGTGCTGACCCTGAGTCTCTTTGTGCTCAGGCATACTGTTTAATTGGAGATGAGAGTCTCAAAGGGACTTTTCTGCCCCAGCAGGTATCTAAACAGTATCTTCAAATCTCAGCCACCTGAGTAGCTAGGATTACCGGCATGAGCCACCAGCTCCCAGCTTAGATATACGTTATTGATATTATAAAAATACTGGTAGCTCATTGCATGTAATCATAGCTACTCAGGAATCTGAAATCTGAGAAGTGCAGTTCAAAGTTAGCCTGGGAAGGAAAGTTTATGAGTCTTATCTACAATTAACACCAAAAAGCTGAAAATGGAGCTATGGCTTTCAGCAAAAGTTCAAAGAGTACTATCAGGTCCTAAATTCAAGCCTCAGGACTCACACACAGGTACACACATACACACACACATACATACACATACACACACATCAAGTAAGTTAGGCAAAAGGAAAACAGTGAAACAGAAAAGGTGATTAAAAATGATGTGAATGCATGTAAAATGAGTTCAAGCTAATTTGGAGCCCAAGGAATCTTAGAATCAAAAAGATTTATGTCTATAGTCTCAAAATATATGACTTTTCCATTTGTTTTTAAACACAAATATAAAACAGATTTTCAGTCAACCCCAAAGTTCTTTTTCTTTAGTTTCTATATTTGCAGGTCACTGATTTCACTATTCAGTGATTTACTACTAATCCTACACATAGAAGCTCAGAAACATCAAGAGACAACCTGGCAAATATTTTTGCAATACAAATACTCCTTCTGTACCTGTTGCCTGATGTTAACCTAGTTATACAATAGTTCTTTGATGTTTTGAACCCTCTGCTCAAGGAAATTCAATGTTATTCAAAGTACAGTTCAATGAAATTCCATGTCCCTTAGTGACATATAATCTGTATCAATCTGTATTTTCACAAACAGTGCTTTTATTCTAACATGGTATGTCTAGGAAATGTACTATTTCATGACTTTAGGTTCTCATGTTAGAATATGATGTATGCTTTCTTCTATCATACTTTTTTCTCTGCTTCTGTGAAATTTAAAACTAATTTCTCAAGCTGCACAATGTCCTTGTTCAAATTATTTCTAAAGACTCCATGTTATAGGTACTGATTTAAATGATTTTTCCATGATTAAATACATATTTTCAGTTTCAGAGAAAGCTATTGCTTTTGTATTATTCATAGTACAACCTCTCCACACAAAAAAAAGTCTGGTATCATATTTCTTACTGGCAACTCCTGATGATAAAATAGTCATCAGATTTTGGGTAGTAATTCTTAACTTAAAATTCTATATAAATTATCATTCGTTTTTGAGTATAGGTTTAAAAATAACTGCTTGTTTCTAATTGTTAGGAGGCTTTACATCCAGATTTTCTCAGAGCCTTTCTAGTTTTACATTCACTGTACCAAAATAATTCCTCCAGCCTGTACAAAGTTGTATCATTCATTCACTGTATTATTTAATTTCATGGGCTTCATTCTTTTAATTGACTAAAATAAGAATAATCATTCAATATTTCTATCTATGATTAGCTAGGGTTTTGGGGAATTGGGGTTGTGACTGGCTTGTCCTGTAACATAACAACTTCAGGATTTGCCAATGCCAGAGTACATTGCAAAACTCCCTTCTTATGAAGGCTGAATATTATCAGACTTTAAACCTATACCAAATTTTTATTATTATCTTTAAGTACTTGTACAAAGAAATGTCCATTCAACATGTCAGTTTTTAAATACAAGACACATTGACCATAGTTACCCTTTTTATCATTCTCCCCAACCCCTTACATTTCGTAGTTTTATTTTCACATATAGACATCAAATATTATGACTGCTTTTTCCCACCCTTCCTTTCTTCATTCAACTCCTCCTCCTCCTCTGACCTCATTCCCATAGTTTCTCAAGTTCCAGCTTTGTTATACCATATTTTCTTTATTCATTCATCTGAGGTATATATTACATTGTTTCCATATCTATTTGTGACAAGTGTTGAAAGATATGCGGTCATAGAGTTAATGCAATTTGATCGTGACATAATTCTATTCTTAGGACTCAGTCTCACATCTTTTAGATAAGTAGGTATAAATGTGACTGCTCATGTGATGATTCTATTTTTAATTTTTCCAGAAAACTTCATACTGATCCCTATAGTAACAATAACATTTGCACTTTATAATAATTATCGTGAAAGTGTGAACTGATAGTACATTGAGCCTTTCATTTGCATTTCCCAGATGACTAATTATGGTGATCACTTCTTCCTATACCTTTTTGTTAATTATGCATCCTCTTGGGAGAAATAGCCCACCTTTAAAAAGTCTATAATTTTCTTCTATTGTATTATAAAAGTTTTATATGTCACTGAGAAAAAAAACTGGAGTTCAAAAAACCAATCATTTAGGAGGATAATAAAGGGAAATTCTAGAATGAGTGATTAGAATGAATTACTTAAAAGTACATCTCCATTCCCAGAAATATTCAAGCACTTTCTGTTTTATAAAGAAGCCATGTGTGGAAGAGAGAATTAGGCAAACTTTAATCTCTAAACTTAAAAAGTGTTCCACTATAAAAATAACCATTATAAAAAAGATTTATGAATCTCTTCTTTCATTGATCTAATGTCAATTCTATTGACAAAAACATTTTAAAGTTGTTGAATATTGGATATAGACTAGTTCTTTTATGAAATCTTGAGAAAACAAAGCTGAAGGAAACATGAAAGGTTGCTTGCCCTTTGTAATGATTTGGTTTATTGTAAAGATGCTGTGCAGAGGGGTTAGTTACAGTTACATGAGCAAGGTAATGAGTCCATTTTCTATGGAACATTGTAACACTCTCCTTTATTTTTCCTGTACCATCCCTTTCTTTCCCAACTCCCCAACTCCTCCCTCTCCTCTCCCACCCTCCCCAAAGTTAATGATAGCACAATTATAGTGAGCTATTTTTATTCTTGAACTTCTCTGTTTCTCTCTCTGAGAATAAATGAAACCTGGTGGCTGGAATATAAGATAAGATAAAATTATTTATAGCATGATAACTGTATTATACAGACTCTGAACTTAAATCTTTGAATTCAGTAATGTTTTACTCACTCAAAAAATGATAGACTTTTAGTAAACATTTTAATTTTCTATAATAAGCCTGAAAGAAGTTATCAAAGAAGTAACACTCAGAATAAATCATCATCAAGAATCTAAGCGCTAAGCAAAGTGAACCCCAAGATAGGGACACAAGAGTACTTATAATGTACTGTGTGATTTTTTTTTGTTTCTTTTGTATGCTTCCCCCTCCCTGTTTTTAATGGCATAAATTTTCATAGACAAGCAACCACGTTATTGATCATCAGTGAACTAAGCTGTATTTGATTCTGGTGCCCTTCATCTTGTATGTACATTTTTCTAATTTGGGGAGGGGAAGGGAAATAACAAAATGCTGAAATAATGATACAGGTTGACCCATCGTAACAATGAGATGTACAAGACATGATGTTGAAAATGAACTTTACAGCTTTGGTGGGGGGAGGGAGAACTTGGGGAGGTGGGGAGAGAAGGAATGGTAAGGGAAAAACAATGGAAGGGGTAACAATGTTCAATATTAAGTGTACTCATTACCTTACTCATATAACTGTAACCCCTCTGTATAGTATTTTTACAATAAAATATATATAAAGAAAAAAAAAAAAAAAAAAAAAGAATCTAAGCGCTGACCAAAAGATAAGAAAATGTTTTGAGGAAAGAATTCCAACACTGATGGAATTCTCATGGAAAAGAAATTAATCAAAAATGTCTTTCAAAAATTACTTATTAAGCACCAGAGATATTCCAAACACTTTGGGATTTGTGATGACTAGGGGAAATGGATACTTTCAAGACTAGCCAGGAAGATATTAAATAGTTGAAATGAAAGATATAAAATGGGCATGTGGTTTCAAACTTGAAAATGGAAAAGTTAAGGAGTTTAGAAATCACTTGAAATTGAATTTCTTCCTATAGCATTACAAAAATTCTCATCATGGAATGTATCTGCAAATTTATAATGGCTCTATAAAGACCACTTGGAAGTTATAACTTCTAAATCTACATTTGGAAAAGAGTGCAAAGAAACATCACAAGCACAAACATAAAGACACCATGAGCCTGTGGAAGCAAGTGTCAGAAAGCTACAATGATTTGATGTTTGCAGATACAATGTGTAAGAAAGAACATTTTTTAAATTAGAGTAATATTAAGAACAAGAACAAACTGTTTGCCTCTACTGTATCTGGCAAGATTTTATAAATTGAACAAGTTGCATGAAACAGAATTCTGAGAAACACATTTTACTTCTACTTTCTGTGACTAGAAGAATAATTTTTAGCCTGGAGAAGGCAGAATAAATATTGGTGAAAGCAATTGAACCTCAAGATAGGCAAAAAAGGTGATAAGATAGCATTTAGCTTCCCTAAATGATTTCAAGTCTCCAGGCCAAAGAAGATTACATACCAGAGGATGGCAAAACTTGTAGATGAGATAGAGACTATAAGAATGGAAATTTCTTATCTTCCTAGCACTGGGGATTAGACAGAGAGAGAGACAGACAGACAGAGACAGAGACACAAAGAGAGACAGAGACAGAAGAGACAGAGAGAGACCGAAAGAAAGACAGAAAAAAGAAGAGAGAAGAGAGACAGAGGTATCCATGAACCCGGAGTTAGAAACACTTAATACTGATTTTTCAAATTGAAAAGTAAAGATTGTGTCTCAGAAGAATTTGTTGTTATAATTTATGTATGTGTTCTCACTATTCTAAGTTAGTAGTCAGACTATTAGTATATCCTCACCTCAGGGATGGTTGCAAGTAGTAAGTAGAGAGCTTAAGGTCAATGGCAACTTCACTTAGTTATGCTGATCCTGGGCTTTGAACTCAGAGCTTGGGAGCTGTCCCTGAGCCTCTGTGCTCAAGGAAAGAGCTCTACCATTTGAGCCACAGTTACACTTCCTGAAAACTCCATTCTTTAAAGAAATAGGATAGTATTGAAGATATTATCACTGTCTACCAAATATCACTCCATTCTTTAAAGAAATAGGATAGTATTGAAGATATTATCACTGTCTACCAAATAGTTTACATAACCTTCTATAATTTCTATCTTCCTTGGAATGGAGCTTTTGATTATATGACTAGTTCAGTCTGGTAGATTATAAGTACAAGCAATGAATTATATTAAAGTCCAACCAACATTCTTAAAAGCCCACATTCTTTATTTCACTCTCTTATTTTCCTGACATATAGAGAGGTAATTAAATCATTAAAAGGAAGGGGATTGTTTCCCTGAGTCACTAGAGAGAGGACTCGATTTGATGATCCTGGCTAGACTTAATAAAACTGTAAATAAAACTGCTGTGTTGCAATATTCATGTCACAGCGGATTATGGTAGCTATAATTAATTTCCTTGCTCTTATATGATGAATCATGTAACTAGAAAGGTTAGAAAGAAATAAGGTCTTAGACAATGTTGGAGTATGATTTTAATTTCCTTTATTGAAACTTGCACAAATAGAATGTTTTAGGCTTATCGTCAGGCTGGATCCCTTCAAACCACAAAGAAGCTTCACACTGCTCTAGTTCTCCATGGCATATCAAATCTTCCAGAGCAAGGAGCTTATTATTCTTCAACCTAGAATTCTTATTCTGATTTGGCTATCTGAACACCAATCAATTGGTTCATGGACAGCCCGATGGGTCTATCCATGATGACCAGCTTTAAATAAGAATTCAGGTCTAGAGTAGATGATGTGTTAGTCTCATAATTACTACCATTTAAGGAAAAGTTGGAATGGATCCTGGGAAGAAACAATATTAAATATACTAAATGTCACTAAAATTCCTTAGATCCATTATATAGTTTTTTTACCCTAATCACCCAATAAGAAAATATTCAAAGACTTAAACTGCAGAACATTCAAGTTCAAAATGTTAATAATAGAGTAGAATGAAGTTCAAGTCTAGTCATTTAAATGTTTCTTGAACAAACATTTAACAACCTCTATGTAAAAGTAAGCATCTGAATTGGGACTTAAAAGGGGTAATTCTTATAAATATAAGACCAAGAAGATAAAAGATAGAACTGACTCCTTCCAAGACTTATATAATTAACAGCAAACATAATCAACAATATGGTGGGATTACCAAACAAGGTAACAAAATGATAACATTTTATAAATGTATATACATTTTAGTTTCAAGAAGACTGTAAGACAGGGAAAAATCATATTTTCTTCTATATTAATTGAGACCAGTCATGGAGTCTGTGTAAAATTCAGGTAATCACATTATGTGATATATATATACATATATTATATATATACATATATATTCTATCTAGAGAATAAAATTGAACAACTGAAACCCATATAAAGTTGTAAGTATTTATAAGGGACTTAAAATGCAAAGACTTAGTAATGCAAATATGAATTTGAGAAAGATTAAGAATTCAGACTTCTGAAATACTGTCATATCATATGAAAGAAATACAAGTTGCTCAGAGGGAATCACTGGGACTAAAGTGTGCAAAGGAAAGAAAAGAAATTTCAGCATAGTATATATGTTTTTATGCAGTCATACATGTTTAGAAGTGAAAGAAGTTGCCCCAGGGTGAAAGTTTTCTCATCATCAGCGTGAGTTCAAGTAGGAGTAGTATTTTAACTTGTCAGAGTCAAAATAAAAAAAGACACAGACCTGAGATAATATGTGAGCATGATTATCTTTACAGTGCCTTTAACTGGTGTTTCTAGGGTGACACAAAATAAGCTAAACTTAATTCTACTTTAATGTTTAATTCCCTAGGAATGCTACAATTCCACCACACAGCATTGCAAATAAGGTCGGCGGAAGGCTGGGGGGTGGGGGGGGAGCTATCAACTTTAAATCATCTGTGCTTTCCTAAGTTCTAGCATGAAAAATTCCATTCGCTTTACAGTAACTAAATTCACGAAAAGCATTCAATACTTCCATTAGTTCATCCAAGTAAGTGCTGATTCATGCATGTACATGATGTCAAATGTTGTTCATTTGCTGAATTGATAACATCAGTTATAACATAGTGTCTTTAATAGACCCTATTATCTTTGCTTTAAGGATAAAGGATAATAGCAGATTTGGGGCCATTAGAAATTTCCCTGTTTGACTCTAAAGAAGAAAAGTCAGAGTAGTCAAAGAAAGCCTATGCTTCTGGAGAGAGAAAAAGCAGAAGACATTTAGAATCAGAAATCAGGAACTGGACAGCTGAAAATACAGAGGCACAGAAGAAACAGGCACAAGTAGGAAATAATCGCAGCACTAAAGTTATCTCTTCAAAGATAGGAGAGAGCAAAGACATAAGCACAAAAGTAAACCAGGGAGACCTGGTGACAAGCTAGCAGACTTAGCCCACACTTCCCACAAGGCTTTAGCCTCGTGTGTGAGACCTACTACATGTGTTAATTCATCAATAGCAGACTAATACTACAAAAGAAGAAAATCCTCTTTTCCTCTATCTCACAGTGGCTGCCTTCAAGTGTCACCTTGAAAGGGATCCCATTGTCTGAATGACTATGGGCAACCAAATATAAGGAACAGTCTTGACTCAAGGAGCCTAGAGCTAATCTCGCACACTACTTAGATCTGTGACAGCCATAAACTTGACTAAGCCCAGTGAGAAGTTTAAGCAGTGTAACTTTGTCAGCGATAAGCTGACAGTGGTCCCGACCTCTCTGATGAAGCCAGCATAACATTCACAGAGGAGTACTGATATTGCTAATGCAATGCCTATCAGAGGGCTTTACCTCTTCTTCCAATTGTATAAGGGTTGGTGCTGCATTAGAACGCTGATTCCACATCTTACAGGCCATGAGATTTCCCCAGACTCCTCAAGGGTGTTAACTGATGGGTGGATTCTTACAGCACAGAGACAATCAGGAAGTAGTAAATGATCCTATAAATCCACACTAGAACTCAGTGTTATTTATTGCCACTGGGGTCACAAATAAAGGGATCTGTGGAGTAAGAGGAAGCCTGACCAGCTAACACAGTATACACAAAGAAGGAAAGTGTCTAAAGTAAAAACAACCCAAACCTCTCACTCCACATCAGCAACCATTACACTAGAAACTACAAGAGTAATATAAAAAGTTCAAGAAAACAGTCAGGTACATTGCTTGACTCTGAATGGTGCTGGTTAGAGTGCCCATGAGAACATGATAAATACTTGTCTACTGAATCATACTCTTAGTCACGTGTAAGAAATTGCCCATCACTTCTACATATATGAAGTCATACCTTGATATTCCTTGATATTCAGAGTACTTACAGGCGGTTAAGGGTAGTTATAGTGTTCCATGCTTATCATTCTAGCTATTCAGGAAGACAGAGGCCAGGAGGATCACAGTACAAGGCTACCCCAGGCAAAAACATAAAAGGATCACCATCTCAAAATCAAATAAACAAACAAAAAAATCATTCTAGACATAGTGGCTGGTGGTTGTAATTGTACTTTTATTTGTGTAACTCAGTTTCATGTGTAGAAGCACAAAAGACTATGGAGCTTTCTGTATAAAAATACATTTTGTAGAATTAAACTTCCACATTACTGTATCAATTTCTTTTTTTGGGTGGGGGGGTCCAGTCATGGGGCCTGAACTTTGGGCCTGGGCACTGGGCCTCGAGCATGCAAGGCAAGCGCTCTACCACTGACCCACCTTCCCAGCCCCTGTATCAATTTCTTACTATCAGTATCTGCTATCAAACTGACATTAAAGATATGCTTGGCATTGTAAATAAAAGTATAAGGAAATCCAAAAAGGTTAAAGGAGCATAGTAAGAATGAATTCACCTTGTTTTAAAAATGATCAGAGAAACAACATCATAAAATATACACACAAACCATGAAATAAATTCCTGGTATCACTCTAATTACTTACTTCAAAATAGGTTCTAACTTAGAAATAAGGTTCACTAATTAATGCCTTCTTTAAAAAGTTTAAGCTAGGTGGGATATCATTCTTAGGGAGGCCTAGATTGGATGGATAATGGATCGAGGCCAGCTCAGGAACAAAAGTTACAAGATTTAATTAATTACTTCAACCAATAGATGTTGAATGTGGTTTCCCAAAGCCTATTATCCCATTGCAGCTCTGCTAACAGCATCAGTAGCCAAATTGAGGATCACATGTCGAAAGGCTTAGTTGTTAATGAAACATCCAGAAGATAAGAGCTGATTAAAAAAAAGAAAAAAAAAAAGCCGATGCCCCTTTTCTTGCTCTTTTCTTCCATGACACACATATCAAAGACAACTTGATTAAAATACTTATTGAAGCAAAGTTACTTTATTTCCATTTTACATTTAATATTAAATTATACCTTTTAACATTTTGTATAAAGTTAAATTAATAAATAAATTAATGCCTGTGTGCCAGTGGCTCACGTCTGTAATCCTAGCTACTCACGAGACTGAGATCTGAGGATTGGGGTTCAAGCTGAGGATTGAGATTCTTATCTCCAATTAACCACCAGAAAACCAGAATTGGCCACAGGGCTCAAGTGGTAGAGCACTCGCCTCGAGCTGAAAAGCTCGGGGACAATGCTCAAGCCAAGAGTTCAAGCCCCACGATGGCCAAAAAATAAAAATAATAATGGAAAGCACAGCAAGACATAAATAACACAAAGAAATTAAAAATTAGCTGGATGGATAAAAGTCTTGTAAATAAAAGACAACACAAACTAGAATGTAAGGTAAGGTTCCTTCCCTCTGGCATCTCAAACAGTCTCACTTCAGACTCAGGTAATTTTGTGGATTTGCTATGGGGTTGGGATACCCATTTCACAGGTTTTCTAGAAAATTATGAATCACTATACATAGAAGATGAGGAGCTAGCAGTTACAACATTTCATATGCAAGATTTCAGATGAAGAACTAAACTTTATTTAGCCTTTAGTGGTAGACACGAGGGTTTTCTGTGAGGAATTTGATATAACTATACAATTAAATTTCAGTTTTCAGGCATTATGTGATGAACCTCTTATTAGGGGACAGAATTTGAAAATCCCTTTCCAAATTCATTTGGAAAAGACACAAATAATTTGACCTTTAATACAGATTGAAGATCCATCTGGTCATACTGGCCTACCCAAAGGGCACACTGAATACCATTACTCCTCCCTGGAACTGTGCCTTTGGAATTGTTCTTTTAAACATTTATGCATTTCCAACTGTAAATGACTCTAAGGCAACATAAAAGCCATCTTTTATAGGAAAAAATAAGCATGCATAATCACATATGCAATCTAGTCATTATTTTTCATTATATTTCATTTAACTCATCAGTTGCCTTGTTCGTCACTATAACTTTTAAACCCACAAAAGAAAAAGGAATTGCACTAACTGAGCACTTACGGGAGAAAAATGTAATACACTCAAATCGTAAAATGAAGATTAAATTTCAATGTCCTGTCTTAGTTTTCTGAGAAAATGTTCTTTAAAATTGTAGTAAACTGGACAACACAATTTGACTCAGCTAAAACACAGAGATTTAATTTTAAAAAGTGATATTTGAATTGAAAGATATAATTGAATAAATATATCTTCATACAATAATGGAGAACTGAAACAACAACAGATGCTGGAGGGGATGTGGACAGAGGGAACCTTACTTCATTGTTGGTGGGAATGTAAACTTGTTCAACCACTTTGGAAAGCAGTATGGAGGTTCCTCAAAAGACTACACATAGAGCTCCCCTATGACCCAGCAATCCCAGTTTTGGGCATTTACCCAAATGTTTACAAACAAGACCACACTAAAGCTACCAGCACAACTATGTTTATTGCAGCATTATTTACCATAGCTAAGATATGGAACCAACCCAGATGCCCCTCAGTAGATGAATGGATTAAGAAAATGTGGTA
The DNA here is from genome assembly GCF_019054845.1 of Dipodomys spectabilis. Taxonomy (NCBI): domain Eukaryota; kingdom Metazoa; phylum Chordata; class Mammalia; order Rodentia; family Heteromyidae; genus Dipodomys; species Dipodomys spectabilis. The sequence goes on along the minus strand of NW_024870709.1, from coordinate 20,675,003 downwards.
TATATACACAATGGAATTCTACGCCTCCATCAGAAAGAATGACATTTCCCCATTTGTTAGGAAATGGAAAGGCTTGGAAAAAATTATATTAAGTGAAGTAAGCCATGCCCAAAGAAACATAGGTCCCATGGTTTCCCTTATATGCAATATCTAGTATATGTATGAGTCAAGCGGAAAAGGTCAGATAATGTGATGTTAGGAAAATGATCCCTTAAATATGTATTTTAATGTTTTTTTTCTTTCATGCATGTGTTTCTAACGCATTTATAAGATTATTTCTTTGTTGCTTTGTATGTCCCTTCCCCACAGTGTAACCCCCGCTTTCACTATATTTGATGTCAGTATAACTTGTGGAGGAGATGGGGACAAACAAGTCGTTTAAGGATTCAGGTGGACCTGTTGCAACAATGAGAAGTACAAAATGTCATGTCAAAACCAGCTTTACAATGTCGGTGTGGGGGGAGGGAGGGGGGGAAGGATTGGGTGGGGGGGAGGGGGGAGGCTGGGAAGGGAGGTGAAGGGTAAACAAAGGAGGAGGCTGCAATGCTTGGTAAGAAATGTATGCATTATCCTGCCCATGTAACTGTAACCCCTCTGTACAGTATGTTCTCAAATAAAATAAAATTAAATTAAAAAAAATAATGGAGAACTGAGAGAGAGAATCACATGTATATACATTTTATCTCATGTAAGGGAAAGTCCAGGTTATGAGCAATGACTTAAAGTAAGGAGAGGTAATTGTTCCAATTTGTGCAGAATAATCTACAGATCTGTGATATCTATCAGTGAACATGCCTTATTTTTTCACGCTATGCTAAGTGTACCTCCCAGTAAAATTTTCAAGTCAGCTCCTAGAAAGAAAATTTTAAAAATTACTAGTACTAGAAATCTAGTTTACTTTTTAATTTTATGATGGTGAAGCAATATAATTTGAATATCAGAAAATCCAAATTTAGATATTGGCAAACACACCATGGGAAAGTAACATTCAGAGCCTAAGTCTGCACAAACATTATAATATATCTTGGTTAACAAGACTGTTATAAGAATTAGTAGAATTAACACATAGCAAATACTCTAGTGAATGTCATATAGCAGACACATCCCAATTATTGAACACAAAGAAATACATTGTAAAAGCAATATCCCAATATATTATAGAATGAGTGTTTTCAGAATGAAGTTACTAACTATAATATGAGAGCAATTTAAAAATTTGTGGGTGGAATTCTTTTCAAACCAACTCATGTGGTAACAAGAAAATCTGAATGGCATACTGTAGAGAAAAAGAACCAAACCAATGGAAGGTATAAAGTATTAATTTGGTAAATATCTATTTATCAATTAATTGCTAAATGTGTTAAATTCATAAGTGCTTGTCCTAGTCATTTTGTGTTAGTAAAACAAAATGACACAGGATGAGTTATTTACTAGAATCTAGTAATTTATTTTCTCAAAACTGCAGAAGAAAGTCTAAACTCAACACATTGGCATTTGGTGTCTTGTTGGGATTTTGTTAAACATTTTCTCATGACAAAATGTGGAAAGGTAAGAAAGCTAAATGTTAGATGAAGACTTTTTCTCTGAAGGTTTTAAATCCAGCCACTATAGAAGATTGTTTATAACATTATCATTGTCATCATCACTATTTTTTTGTGATAGTTTGGGCGATTGGACTCAGCCCCAAGTACCCAGCCCTTAGTTCTTTTTCTCAGATAGAGGCTGCCTAGTGGCAGCCTCAGATTTTGATCCTTCTACTTCTGCCTCCCATGTAGCTGAAATTACAGGCATGAACCCATATATCATTCATTGACCCAATCATCTCAAAAAGACACTACCTTACCATGGAAACACCTAAAGTCTGAAGAAGACTCATTAAAACCATAGCAGTTTGTATGGGAAAACTAGCAATATATCCTTTCCAAATGTGTTAACAATCTCACAAGGAAAAACATAAAAGAAACTTACAACTGAAATAATGGAAAATGGGTTGCAAAAATACTAACAGACTGTTATAATTCAAGGTGTTTGAAGGCTTGAATCTAAAGATAGCAAGATGACAGCCTGGATTTTACACCACGAGAAATAGAATACCACTTTATACCTAAAGCTGAATGTACTCAATTTCACTCTCAGGAAGATTAATCTAAAAGGTAGGAGGAATGCAGTAAAGTGGGGAAAGCCTAAAGATTTGGAAAACTAGGTCATTAATACAATGAAGTTATGGTGAGAGGTTAAAATAGCATGGTTTCCATTATAATAAAAACAAATAGAATGTTTCAGAAAGATTTATGTTTAAAAATCAATAAATTTGGTAATTAATATGAAGAAAAAGAAAAAAATAAAACTATTACTATTTTGAAGTGCTATTTTTGCTTTTTTGCAATCTGGTCTATGATGACAAAATGTAGGTACACTGGAAATCCTTAAGTTATCAGGTTTCATAAATGTTTGAATTCTAGTAAGGGATCATTGCTGGGTTCAGTCTACAAACTTCCACTTTCCACACAGAGTTCACAAGAAAGCTCTCCTTAGCTCTTGCATAGAGTGCTAGTTGCAGTGATGACTAATTGCCTCTAAAATGTTGCACCTATAAATACCATCTGAATTCTAGGAGAAAATTAAGCCCACTGTGTTAATTCCTCATTTTTCCCCCAAATCCATGTCCTGTTCATATGAAAAATATATCACTCCTTCCTAAAATCTGAACAAGTCACTTCAGATTTCTTTTCTAATATTTATCATGTGCCAAATAATCTCCTAGGTTGCACATATACGATATCACCATCTCTTCATAATCATTTTACAAGTTACACCCCTTTATTGTACCATGATATAAATGAGAAAATCTGTATCACAAAGAGGCTATTGGACGTGACTCATAACATACAAAAAACAGCATGACATTAGCTACTCACACACTGCCCCCATCATCATCAATGGGAATGAAAAAGAGCAGACTTATTAGGAATGATATTAACAAAAAATCATTTGCTCCTGAGATTAATACAACATTTAAACAGTCTTCCTTCCTTTTACGATCCAGCTTCAAAACTTAGTACCAAAAACCATAAGCCATGAAATAAGATCAGTCAGAAATTATATGTTATGCTTATCATTTTTTGTAATCTAATCAATGCCAAAGAGATGAAAGGTGCCAAGAAGTATAATTAGAAACACTGGTCATGGACTGACAGCATAATTATAGGAAGTTGGATATGTCAGATTTCATGAGGGATCTGAAATAAGAGTTTAATGTAATGGCCTTAAATTATTTTTTATAATGTACACTCCATGTTTGTGTATGTCTCTTTGTGCATGAGTTTGTGTTTGTGTGATTTGTTTCAAACAACAGATTTTCAAATTAGTGAGTTACCAGAGTCTGATAATGAAGAGAAATGCATCTCACTGCAGATTACATCAAGAAGGGATTAAAAATTATACCTCTCTTGAACATATTACAGTCTTGTGGGTAGAAGAGGGAAGTATGATGTTACTGGGTCCTGACCCAAATAGATTTCTATTTTAAAATCCAAGTCATCATTGGCATTTCTTAGTTTAGGAAGTCTCTTCACTTAGATCAATTCCAACCTATGGCACAAACATGTAGAGCATTGAAAAACACTGTAGAGAGACGAAGTATGCAGAAACTAAACCTAAACAAATAGCAAAAGACACATAGATTGTAAATGGTAAAGTCAAAATGCAAATCTAGACAACCGGATTTCAAAGTAGTTATTCGTAAACTCTATGCGTAACAATTTACCAGTGCATAATGGAACAAAGCAGACTTATACTCAAAGAGACTTCAGGAACTATTTTAACATTTAAAAGTGACAAAGTCCTCAGGAACAACTGCACTAAGAATTCTGAGAGAAAATATTTCATTATAGCATATCGTGAGTCAAGAATTGAAAGGCACACTGGAACTGATTATGTTAAGTGGAGCAATGCAAAAAGAGGAACTCAAACTGGAGCAGAATCAAGACTACTTAATCACCTTGACTGAAGTTATGACCAGAGACTGTTTTGACAGAAGTGGAAGTAAAATTTTCAATCTGAGTTGAGAGAAGGCATGCTCAATGATTTGTTTTTTTATTATTTGTTTTAATTTCTGAGAAAGAATTCTCAGAGATATTTGACACGAGAAATATTTATTTTCTCTTATAAAAATATATAAATTTGTCTACTCTTTTCAGGAATAAAGAAATAAATTGAAAGTATAATTTCATTTCAGGAATAGAACTTTGCAGAACATTAACCTTAGCATATATCTTATGTAAATAGAAATTAGAAACTTTGATAGTAGTAATATTTTTGGAGATAACAGATCAAATATATTTTACAGAAACTGGATCTTTACATTGGTAATAGATAATTTACCATTTAATGGATTGGTAGACATATATATAGAGAGAGAGATATACATCTATATCTATATCTATATATTCTAGAGCGGACACTGGAATTTGTCTTTTGTGTGGACTTTCCTTCATATTAAGAATTATTTGAGAACTCCGGAGTTGCTTTGCTGAATTGCCTAATAGTGCTGTGCAACTTAAAGCTAAAAAAGAGCAAAAGAAGTCATATTTAGTCTTTATTACACAAATATATATATATATATATTTATTACACAAATATATATATATATATATATATATATATATATATATATATATATTTGTTCTTTGGACCAGAGTAAGATGATCCACACTGTTTCGTACTGGTAAACCTACTATTGAGAGATGCCAAAATTATACCCACCAAATTACAACAACTCCAGATAGCTGGTTCTTTATATGAAGCTTTTTCTGGAAACATACTATTAATTAAGCTGATTGTTAATTAAAAGCCAGGTGTCTGGAACTATGACAGGATTCTCTCTTACAAACATGGACACTGTCAATGTCATTCCTATTAGTATGTTTAACACAGAGGAAAGACAAGAAACAGCATGCAAGCATGAAAAAAATAACTTCCCAGTTTTTGTTTGTTTATTTGTTTTCTTAACTTGGAAAGATACAGACCCAGAGGAGGATCACAGAGATGACATCTAAGTAATATGACCCTGTGATGATTTGGAAGAACACCACCAAGCATAGAGGCATAGGCCATGCGTCTTCCATCTGGAAACCACCAGAGATTAAGCAAAGATTCAGTTTGTGATTTAGAGTCTTGCAATCTCTAAGAGCAATTAAAAATGAATAAATAGCAGCTTCAATTTGTCCTTGAAACATTCAGCAATGTCTTATAAGAAGCTACTGTCTGGCCTTGCTTGTGTGCTCTGGGGAATTACAAGAAATTATTTTTCCTCTAAAAGGGAAACATCAGGAAATAATTCCACCTACATGTAGAATTAATAGAGGCAGAGAGCAATAGGGCAGAACAAGGAAGCTTTTACTTTGTCGTTGTTGTTTGTAATATATTATGTGATTTTTTTTGTTTCTTTTGTATGTTCTTCCCCTTATAGTATCTCCCCTGTTGTCACTGTATTTGATTTCGGTACCCTGAATCTTGTATATGCATTTATCTAATTTGGGGAGGGGAAGGAGAATAACAAAATGCTAAAACAAGGACACAGGATGACCCATTGCAACAATGATATTCACAAGACACTATGTTGGAAATGAACTATACAAGTTCGGGTGATGGGGAGGAGTAGTGGAAGTGGGGGAGGGAAGGGATAGGTGGAGCACAACAAAGGAAGGGGTAACAATGCCCAACAAGAAATGTACTCATTACCTTACTCATGTAACTATAAGCCCCCTGTACAGCATCTTCACCATAGAAAAAAATTAAAAAGAAGAAGAAAAACTGAGGGAAGTTATGGGTGTCCCAAACCTGAGAAATCTAAACTACTTAGGATACCCTGAAAGGATGAAAATTGTGCCCATTATTCTAGTGCCCATCCTAAAAGATTTTAACATAAGATTTTTAACTTTATTGTAGTTTTGTAGGTCCAGGTGCTGAAGTTAATGATACTGATGGTGGTGGTGGTGGTGATGATGATGAGATAATACTGTTACATATCTCAATCATTTGAAAGGTTATACCTCCTCTAAATGCCCAACTCACAATAACCTGATATTCTATAGAGTTTCCACCTTCTCTTGCATACTAATCACTGTGAGTTTTGTTATTGTTTTTGTTAAATATGTTAAATTTGACAGCCCAACATAAATTCTAGAAGCTACAAATGTGCTTTTAATTTTTCTCATTGATTATATAATATGAATGACATGCACATTTTGCTACATATTTCATGCATATCGATGTTGTTTTGGTACCATTTCTAAGTGTCTACTTCTGATGACTTTGTGAATGGATAAAATTACTAAACTTACACACACACACACACACACACACACACACACACACACACATATGTTGCCTTTCTTGCCACAGTTCAAAAACTAATAAATGACTCATATGCAAATAGAAGTAAACCTTTTCCCTCAACTTGTATCCTGAAACTTATTTAGAAAAACAATGTTTCTAAGAGGAAGCAGTGTAACAATTCTTCCTACAGAAACAAAACACAGCAATTGAATTCTGTTCATAAAGATAAACATTTACAATATTGCATCAGAGCAGTGGTCATGTCTATTTAAAAACATGATTTTTGTGTTATCACTGACCATAAGAGCTCTTTTCCCAAAACAAAGGAGCAATCTGTTCCCATACTTTAACTCAATCTTCAAACACTGGAGAAATAAAAGAAATATCTGTGGCTATAAAATGGAAATCCTACCTATAAATGATGGTATCTACCATTTATCAAATTGAGACTATTTTCCAGTCACAGTGGCTTCTCTGTGTGTTTACTGATGAAAATTTGACAAAGCATTTATTGCTGTCTCTGTTCTACACATGAGAATATGAAGACAGAATCAAAGATTACCTAAAGTTCAGTTAAGACCCCCACGGGTCCATAAACCAAATATTCTGAATTCTAGTCTGCTTCTCTTCTGCCACATTCAAATAACCACTGAAGTACTCCCAAATAATTTTTCATTATTTTCAGTTTAATAAATGACTTGGTTGCCTAATCATGGCAAATATATTTTAAAGGAAGACTAACTTTTAATCTCATTCCAGTATTCAGCTAGAAATTTCCAGACACACAAGGACCTTATATACTATTTGATGGATTATCTGTTTTTTAAATTTACTTCACATTTTCATTATCATCACTTAGTTGTACATGAGAGTTTCAGTTGGACTTAACTATGTATGCACACTATGCACCTTGATCCAACTCATCCCCTCCATCACTCTTCATTCCTTCTCCCCCGACTTAAACCAATCTCAACAAGCTTTATTGTTTCATCTTCATATGTGTACCTAAACTATTTGGGCAATACTCCTCATCTTTCATCCTTTTCTTTCATCCTTCCCCATCTAAATCAATATTGCTATCTTTCCATTTTTTAGTGTATGGTAATTGTTGAAAGGGGTTTCATCATGATATTTCATATATGAATATCAGTACTTTAATCACATTCACTCACTTTCACTTTTTCCAAGCCCACTATCCCTTATTATTCAACAACTTTCGGTGAGTTTGTTTATCTAATTGTTTAGATCTATCATTTTTCTTCCAGGAGAAGTAAAAGCCATTACCTTCCTTTCAGGAAAAATATATGCTGTTGGGCCAAATAAAATGAATACAAATATATAAGACTTGGGATTTGATTTCCTCAACCCCGGTACACACTTTGCCAAGTCATGAATCTACATACGTTAAATAGAGAGTGCTATTTATATCAATTGCACAGGTACCAGGGGGTTTGCATAAGATAAAATGCAAAATCACACTGAAAAGATGAAGCATTTTATGGCTATGGAGTGTAAAGGAACATAATATAATAAATGACAAAGTAAAACACAATCACAGCCCACATCATTCACCTGAAATTGTGAGTACAAGAGAGAAAAACCATTTGCAGACTCCATTAGCCCATGCTTGCTTCTCCAACCTTCAAAATGTAATTGCACTAAGAAAAGAATTAGTTATTTATCAAAAAGCAACCATAACTTAGAAAAGAAGACTATGAATGTGAATTCATTTCACAACATACATAAATGTTGGCAATTTGATCTCTCAGGATTGTTCCCAAGAAATTGAAAAATCAGTACATTGAATTACTACCCACCATAATATCTGCCCATAAACTATAATCGTCTTTTTCTTCACCTACTGAAAACTGCTATAGTAACACAGTAATGCATCAATTATATTCACTGTTGTGATCTTAAATAGGTCAATAAAGACTACAACTATAATGTGGGACCACATACTTTCGCTACATTTGGCATCTCATCAGGCAGAGACACTTTGAAAGTTCATCAGGTCAGGGACCATAGAACAAAAATTTTATAGCCATGTCTGCCTTTGTCTTTGCTTTCAGTTAAAGCAATGAATCATCAAAGGCCCTTCCAACACTGTGCAGCCTCCCCATTCCCATCTATTAGCTTTTGCCCCATGGGTATGGTCTATTGGTACCTGTGATTTCACCATGAAAATATACAAGTTCATCACCTCAAGCAACTATAGAGTTCTATTTATATCGAAGATATTAGAGAAAAAACTCATGTGTTTGAGGTATAGACTTGGACTTGTATTTTCAATCTATTATTCATGCACTTATTAGTGTCTTCCCATTACTTTGTGAACTATCCATTATCTCCTGGTCACTCTGAGATGACATCAGTGTCCTTCAACTCAGGCTCTTGAAGTCAAAGCTCTAGCAGGCAAAATCTCCAGATTATCTTATTAATACTTAGAGAATTGAAAATAAATGTGCATCTATTTTTCTAAAGAAGATAAATATCCACCAAATGGTAAGAAAGAATCTTAGCAAAACCTACTGATAAGGAAAAATCAACTTGATAGTTGGCATATACTCCAGAGTAAGTACATTTATGTCTAACATCCAATATGCTATTCATGTAAACATCAAATTTTCTTCACAAGGAAATATGGTTTTCTTACAGAAAGTAAATCCCCTTAAGAGACCACCACCATAAATATTCTTTATACTAGTATTAGCCAAGACAGCCCATTGAAAGTCTTTGTGCTCTATTCTCTGTGTTGCATTTCTAAACTCAAAAGGAAGTAAAATAAGTTGAAACTTGCTAAGGGTAAAGATGGAGAGTTAAAGGACATTTTAAAAAAATGGTAATGCTTTTCTCTCTCTTAGTGATGTTCCAGATCTATCATATAAAGTGTAATCAAAATCTTTCTCCACTGCACCAGAGCAACTGTGATTATTTTTAGCACATTTGTTTCAATTAAAAGCGATTTTATCTGATCCAATTTCTGAGAAAGAGGTCAGGAGTCATACCCAGACTTTTGCTGCATTTTTCTTTTCAATTTTTCTTTCTAAATTGACTAAGTTCTTATAAAAGAGAACCATGTGACAAACTCAAAGGCCAAAGTGTATTTCTTTTAAATAAAATTTAAATCATGAATAAATAATATAATTTTTAAGTATCCTAAATCAAGTTGATTATTAAATCAATGAATAACATAGAAGAGAGCCAGTGAATAAGAGAGTTTTTCTTTTTTTGTAATCTTATTAAGTGTGTTAAATTTATTTTCATAATATTTTAAAAGTTGACCTTTATTGGGGATTAGTGTATATTAAATATTTGTTTACATTGCTGAAAATACCATAGAATTCCATATATATTAAGAAATGTCCATTATTACTCTTAAAAATACAGCTATACTTAGATGTCACACTTTCTCTAAAGTGTGACATATATTTTGATTACCAAGGCACAGGATCATTTTATTGGCATAATAATACAGTTATAGGCTGGGAATGTGCCTTAGTGGTAGAGTTCTTCCTAGCATGCATGAAGCCCTGGGTTCAATTCCTCAGTACCTTATAAACAGAAAGAGCCACAAGTAGCCTTGAGCAAAAGAAGCTCAGGGACAGTACCCAAGCCATGATTTGAAGCCCCAGAATGTGCAAAAAAATAAAATAAAATAAAGTTACAATAGTTTCTCCTTATGAAACATGGCTAAACCAGTGTAATACTTAAAATTTTGAATGTATCCACTTATTTAAAGCTCATAACTATATGAAACAATATTAAGAAGTCCTAAATTTGCAAAGCACATCTAATATATAAGTCCTAATATTGAAAAAGATGGAGTTTTTTACATAAGAAGAGCTATTAGTAAATAGATAATATCTAAATATGGAAGTAACTATTGAGATGTAAAAGATATAACCTAAACACTCTGCTGCAAGACCACCAATGGATAATAGAACTTAGAGATAGGGAAATACAAGCATTCATACTGAGAAACAAGAGCTACACGGAGGAGAAGGCAGGAAAGGGTGATATCTAGGTGAGTACTTCTTTAAAATGAATTACAGGAAAATGGAAACATACTCTCTCAAAAGCTACTGATAGGCTCATTACCTGAGGAGAGCTGGATCATTTATCAACAAAACCAATGAGGTCTGTGCTGAAACCGTATCATTGTAGTGATATTCATAGAAGACTGAGTGAGACAGATTCTCTAGAGAATGTGGAGAAAGGAGTTGAAGATAGGGGAGAGTGAGTTAACATTTCAGGGTTTTCTGTGGGAAAATGAGGGAAACCGGAAATGATAGGTAGAGAGGGGCCTATGTCCAGAGGCTTTGATTTTTACAGAGTTTTTGCTAGCCAATGTGACACTGAATGCTAATACATTTTGTGGTTCCTAATCATGTTAAAGTTTAACACATTTCACTATGTTTCTTAAATGTTTTATTTAGAAATTATTAAAGAGTCACCAAAATTTGTGAAGATCTTAGAGAAGTCCTTATGATCTTATTTGGTGTTTGTTCAATGTTTATATCTTATGTAACAATCCTACAAAGTCAAAGCATGGATTGTTATAGAAAATGGACACTGGTACAGTGCATGTGTGTGTGTTTGTATATGTGTGTGTGTGTTTGTGTGTGTGTATCTGTCCTATGTTTGGTCTTATCCCACCTTACCTAGTGTTTGAATCTTATGTAACTGCTGAACTATATCAAACCAATATTACATTAATTTGTACCTGATATTACAATCATAAGAATGTCTAGACTAGGAATCAAACATTGGCCTAATATGTGTATCTCTATCATGGTATGCCTGACAGAAGTCATGTTGCTACCAATATAATCAACATACAAGTACACCACCACTGTAAAGCTCACATTCGGCTACACATTTACAGTCACAGTGACCCTCTTCTTTACTAGTTCTCCTACCTACTGACAGCCAATAATTTCTTCTTCCTGTCTGTAATTCTGATTTTCAGAATGCTTCATAAGTAAGATCATGTTGTGTGATGTTTTATATTACACTTTTATGCAGCATTTTCCTCACTTTGGGAATTTTTGAGATCCACTCAAGTTGAATGAGTAAGTAGTTTATTCCATCTTATTTCTGCATAAATTCATTTAGCCATGGTGTGAATGTATCTCCATTTGTTTAACTATGCACCTGTTGTAAGGTATTTTAGGATATTTGTATGTTGAGGAAGTAATTTAGTAAGAAAAGGAAAACCTACGAATGTAGAGGAGTTGAAGACTGGTAAAGCAATCATCTTTAGCATAGAGAGCTAGAATAGAAGGATTGACCTCAAAACCATGGCCACTGAGCTTAACAGGCAAAGTGAATGGGTGTTGTGTTCAAAGGTTATGAGACCTCTTTTCTTCTTTCTTTTTTTCCTTCTTTCTTTCTTTCTTTCTTTATTTTTTTTCTTCCTTCCTTCCTTCCTTCTTCCCTTCCTTCCTTCCTTCCTTCTTTCCTTCCTTTCTTTCTTTCTTTTATCTTTTCTCTCTCTTTTTCTTTTCCTTTCTGTTTCATTTTTGCCATACTAGGGCCTGAACATCATGGCTTGAAAGTCTCCCTCATCTTTCTTCACAGCTGGTTCTCTCCCATTTCAACCATGCCTGTATACTGGCATTATGCTGGTTACTTGAAAATGGAGCCTTCAGTACTATTCTGATAAGCTGTGTTCAACCCATGTTCCTACGGGTCTCAGTGTCTTACATAGCTAGAATAACAGGCACAAGTCACTGGTATTCTGCTTCTATTTTTTGAAAAAAATAAACAAGTGAAGTCATTTTCCATAATGAAAATTATGGAAAAGTTGGTGCAGGTTTGAAGAGAAAAGAAAACATATTTTACAACCATCTAAAAAAGTGGAAAGTGAACAGATCAGAGCTAGGACGTAATGTGTAAGGCTGCAGCATGAAGAGTTCACAAAATAATAACCATGAACTTAGAAGAGCTGACAAGGCTGTGTGTTTCTTCCTGCATCATTCAGCTGTGTGGATGCAGGTGCCTGAGAATGCTGCAGGAATAGTGATTTCAGGTAGCCGAGAAGAAATAAACAGATAAAGAGAAAACAAATGGTAGAGTTGAGAAAGCAAATCCATCTACTTTTTTTTTTTCAGAAATGTGGAGTCTATGGAAGCCAGTATATATTAAATAAATTCAAGAAGCCTTTTTCAAAGGGGAGAAGAGTAGAGAGGGAATAAGAAAGTATAACTGAGGAGGTAAATTTGATCAAAGTATATTTCATGCAACTATGGATAAAACACAATGAAATCCTTTTGTTCAATGAATATGTATTAAGAAAACACATAGTGTAGTAGCAATATGCCTTACATTATAAGTATAGAGACCAAATTTGTCTGTCTTCACTGTTAACCAATGTTTTGAAAATCCCACAGAAGTGCTGCAATTGTTAGCATGTGAGTGCTTCCATTTTCTATTCAAATGATACCTGGAGTACTTAAGACTGCTATCTCCAAGAAGAATTTCAAGCATCTTTAGCCAGTTCCTTTGATCAGGAATATTTTGAACTTTCTAGCCATATGCATATGTGTAAACTTCAATGGTCTTTACAAAGCATTCATGGCTTAAACTTCTCTGATAAGCTGGTGCTATTTTCCCATCTGTTAGATCCCAACATTGCCTCAAGGAAAGAGAACTCCATTTAAGTGTTTCTGTGGGCATTTTCATTTTCCTACCTCTCTTGGCTGAGATGTTAGAATACAGAAACTCTGCACGTCCTTCTGGGCAGTGAACTGGATGCCGAAACTCCTCACTCGCTGTATCCCTAAACAGATTATACCTCTTGTGGCCAGAGACAAGAGTACATGAAACAAGCCGGTGTTGTATGTCTGAGGAAACCAGCCTGTCGATGATTCCACAAAGCAGGCTGCTGCTTGGTTGAATACAAATGCAACCATTGTATAAGCTCTGGGAAAAGAAAAGACATAGTGCTTCAGTCCAGACATTTTTTTTAATTTTCATGTTGGTACAGATCTTCTTCTGGCTGGATGTTTCTTTCCATAACCATTATGGAAAACACGATAGTCAGATGTATTCCATCTCTACCTCTGCTTTGCAGAAGTCTGGTAGTTGTATTCATCTTTCTGATTAATGCCCTTTGTTTTGATTTGGGCATTTAGTTTGATTGCAGGTAAATAATCATCAGTCTCTTAGGAAAAGGAAAATCACACCTGGATCATAGTTGAACCAGCTTGCTTTGTTTTAAGATACTTTCACGTTTATTTAGGTATTCTGCCACTCTCGCTACCTCCCTACTCTTTTCTCTGCAATCACAACCCTAACTTTTATCAGAAAATAAACAAGGAGCCACAATACATATCAGGGTCATAGTACTTCATTATCCAGGCAAAAAGAATAAAAAGTATAACAAATATTTTAAATTTGTTTACTGGCAGAGGTCATAAGGATGACAGACTGAAATCTGTACACTTTTCATTAGGGACCTTCATTCTGCCCTGCCTAATTACATTAATTTTCTAAGTACCTCTAAGTCACTGCACAGTTCAGAACACAATTTAAAATGCTCTTTCCCCAGCTCTCAGCATGTTTACTTTCACCTTTAAGCAACAAAGACTGCAAATATGACCTTCTATTTGACCTAGCTGATCCATTTAAAGACTTAAAGTAAAACTCACTGAACAAAGCAACTTCACAAGGCCACAAGACCAAAACCAAATAAACTAGACAAGCAGCAGAAGACATGTATGGCAAAGTGCTCCCATTAAAAACAAAACAAAACACTTCATCAAACTACTTTCCATGTTCTACGTTGATAATATGGGAACAGAAGAGCCAGGACTCGTGGGGAATATGAAGCGCTGAGAAAAGAAGAGTCAAACAGAGCATAGGCTCCTCCCCTTTGTGCTTCCTAAGGCATTCTTCTAGCAACAGGTGAACACATGGGTTATACAGTATCTAAATGTAAAAATGTTGATTCACAGAGGAAATCAGCATCATGTTTGCCAACTACTGAGGGAATAGGCAGGAGAGACAATAGGGATAGGTTGGTCATTGGGTGTGAAGGTATCATTAGACAACAAGATAAAGTAGGGTGAGTAGAATAGTCCATTTCTGTTCCCTGGGACTATTTTCCTTAATGTGCCCATCCCTAGGCAAGTTAATTGGCAATGTAAAAGAAAATGTTTTGGAAAATATAGCATGCAAGAGTACTTCTCAGGTAAGTAAAATAAATTCACTGTTTCACTTTTAATTCAAAAAAAAATGAGCCGATAAAGTTATGAAAAAAAAGATCTCAAGTAGGAGGCACAATCTGTTGCTTCGATTGCTTATGTTTTTCTTTTTCTAAAAGAAAGAAGACGTCATAATAACATTAATATCAAACAGAGAATAATAGTAAGATACATGAAAATGAACAACTGAGTAAATGCTTCCTAGTTTGATTTGACATGTTACTAAAAAGAAAAGGACAACCACCACAATTTGTGGTTTTTCTCCCACAACCTTAATTCTATGTGATGTTAAGAGACCAGAACAGAACATGAAATGGAGAACTAATCATTCAATCCACCCGGATTACTAATATGGCTAGATTAATAATATTTAATAACCAGCCTAATTATTCTGTTTTCTAAATAATGTAAAAGATTACCTTATTGTACTTAACCCGTGCACATGAATGGGAGGATTTGCCACATAATTTGATTTTAGTACCATTAGGTATAAGAAATTATAAGTGAAGTCTTTTCACATAAAAAATGTCCAAATATTGGAAGACTACATTAAGACTCCTTTTTTAAGACTACATTTGGGCTATTTCTCATGTTAAAATGTTAGATGCTGGAGTATTATTAAATAGTGTCAATCTCCTTTTCTGCTTTCTGAGCTCTGAAAAGAGAAAACTTATTTTCAGGTTTTATCACTATTGTAAAAGTATATGTAACTTTTCAGTAAATACTAGCAGAATGAACATCACTGTGAAATAAAAAATGACACTAAGTTAATCAATTCCATGAATTTTTCTGCTATTATCATTAATAAATTATGATAAAAATTTAAACTAGTAAAACTAAAATTTTAAAGATAAACTTATTCATGTGTTAGTTATTTGCTTGAATTTTTCTTTTACAAAATCAACCTTGGATTTCACATATAAGCTAAGGCAATTAAAAGCCTCTAACTGTATTATAAACATTTGCTCTTCATGCAAATGTTGTGAGCTAGGTTTGTGTCTGTGAAATACATGTAATCATGTTAAATACATGTAATACATGCCTTCATTTGTCTACACTGAGACAAGTTCCTTCTTAACATTTTATATATTGATAGAGATATTTTTATTTTGAAAAATAAGTCATTTTACCAATTTTTCTTCATATCTTTTAAAATATTTTCATTGCTTATTAAATACATTTGTGAACAAATAGCACTCCCAATGCACCAAGCTCTGTGCAAAGGATTTGGCATGCATTATCTATGCTTAATGTAGCAAATATCATTAGATTATTTTCATACAAGAGGGCAAGTAAGTTGCCTCATCATCACAAATTAATAAGGGGATTGATTTTAGTTACTTTACAAGGTAGTTTCAAAATTAATAAAACTTTGGAGGCTGAAAATGGGAGGATTTGAGTTTGAGGCCAGTCCTGGCAGAAAAGCTCATATGATTATTTTATGATCCAAAGCTGGGTGCAGTGGATGAGAGGCTAATATTGGGAAGATCACAATACAAGGGCAGCCCAAACAGAAAGGCCCATCTTTCTCAGTGGAAAACTGGAGATAATATCTCACATCTATAATCCCAAGGATGATGGGAAGCCTGAAAATAGACTGTGGTGTAGAAATGTGCCTGGGCAGCAAGAGACTTTATTCCAAAAATAATCCATGAATAATCTAAGACTGGAAAATAGACCACTGGTTTGACACTAGTCTAGCAAGTTTAAGGCTTTGAGTTCAAACCCCAGTATCAGAAAGATAAAAAAATAAATAGGATAACAAAAACACCTTCACACTGTAAAAAAAGATCCCCCTAAACTTGAGTCTTTCAAAATCTATGGATAAACATGACACCATACCCAACTGGAAAAATCACTAATGATCTCCATAATCAACTTAAAGATAAAGAACAAATAAAACGTCAGGAGCAAAGAATTGATTTTTCTTCCAAATAGAAATTAAATGATTATCTGCTTACCTGATCTCCCTTTTACTCAGCCCCCATATTTTTAAGCCCGCAGAAAGATGAATGAGTGGTTCAATGATAGACTATTACACAAATAGAAAGGAACATAATCATGGAGTCAGCACTTTTCATCTTCGAAATCATATGCTTATCTGCACAGAGTGGAAGTTTCAGATTAGTGGCATTTTTTTAATGTGGTGCATATCATTAGGAGATAAGACTACTCCCAGCTGCTTGAAGGAAATAGACATTTTACGAAAAGAATCCGTTGGACGGAAATGAATAAGACAGAGTGATGATAGCAGAGGAAACCAGGTTGAACATTTCCATTTCTTCATTGTGGCTGCCTGTTTTTCTTACCAATTTAAGCATCTTTTTGAAAAGTATAATATCTTCATTTGCATCTCTGTAAAGTGTTATGATGTGAACTGTTTTACTGACATAAAAATTAATCATTGAAATGTACTGGAAACATCTTTCCTACTGCAAGATCGTTGAACATGAATCTGTAACAAAATGTAGTAAAACAACAGTTCTTTCATATTGTTGAAGAAACCTTCATGAACAAGTTCAATCCAAGTCAAGTACAATGCTCTACTATATTCTTTAAGGAGACTTGAGCTTGAAGGAGGAGGAGCTCGGGGGGGGGGCGGGGGGGGGAGGGCTCAACAGGTGTGAGACAGGCACAATATGGCTTAAGCCACTCCATCAGTCCTATTCACTTCCATTATTTTTAAGTAAGATCTCCTATTTGTTACTGGGGCCAGCCTCACATAGCAATCCTTCTAGCTGTGGCTTCCTATGTGTCTAGATCAGAGAAGCATACCACCGTGCCCAGTTTATTGGGCTCTTTACCAAGACTTTCCTTGAACTATGATCCTGATATCCATCTTTAAATGGATTAAAAATTATATTGGTACTTAATTGTACAAAAGGGTTACAATTCCATAAGGTAAGTTCTGAGCACAATGCATCTTGACCAATGTCACCCCTTCCTTCATTCTCCCACCTTATTTCCCTCCCAAATATACCCTCAAGTTACAGAGTTCAACTCAGATATACTGTCCAGTAAATAAATGTCAATATATTTAATATAATAAAATATAATTGTATAGTAATTTTAATAATTTTAATAGTACTAAATATAATTTGCTCACCCTTATACCCTCCATTTTCTAAGTAGACAAAATTATTATTACCACATCCAGCCATTTGTACAATTTTCAATATAATACATGGATTATGTGTAGGTAAGACTAAATTCCTATTACTAAAAGCTTACAACAGTTAAGTAACATGACACATTTAATAGGTATTCCAATTAACACCTAAATAACCTAACTCACAAAATACTTACTCTCTAACATAAATGTGACTTTAGCAAATCTTACTTCTTATTCTTCTAACAAGCTATCATGAACATATATACTGTCTGACCAAATTTCTACCATCAGACTTCCATTTCGGCAAGCAGAGAGAAGGAAAGAGAGAGGACAAGGCCATGTCTTACAAACTAGATACTGCATGGAAGCGTATACTTTATTGACTATAATTTAATCATAGTTAAAAAGCAATATAGGAATAGAGTCTTTATTCCTTGTTATGTACACAATCAAACCTACAAGCATATAGCTGGAGAGAAAACTAATAGTTTCTTCCACAATGGTATCTACCACTTTACCTTAATAAACCAACACATCGTCACCAAGAACTTTAACAATTTCATTAACACAATGTAATAATAGTGAGGTGTTCTGCTGGAAAGTACCATTTGAACTATGAAGCAATTTGTTTACATTATATCTCATGTGTTTTCTCTAATGTAGCTCTTAGATATCATGTAATAGAGACCACAAATCCAACAATCTTCCAATAGGATATTGCATTGATGTAGAGAGAGACTCTTGTAAGAGTCACCACATTTAAGCAATGCTGTGTGTCTATCATTTCATTAGCAATGTGCACCATGGATACTGGTGCTCCAACCAACAGAGCGAAAGCATAACAGAATTTAAGAATTACATCTCAGTATTGTTTTAGAGATTCTGTTCTCAGTAGAGAAAGGTCTGTATCCAATACTAATGACCAGATTCAATGCATCTCTTTTGCCAATGGTAGCTTCTGAGAAGAAAGTGGAGCTATGTATGGCTCAAGTGGTAGAACATTAGTTTTGAACAAGAAGAAGCCCAAGGACAGTGCCTAGGCCCTGAATTCAAGCTTCAAGACCAGCACAATAATAATAATAATAATAATATAGCTGCTGAGAAAATACCATACCCTTTCTCTTTCAAAAGCTGTGCTTTTTAAAAAACAATTCAGCCCTAACTCAAGAAGATCTGAAACTATTCACAAGTGAGTGTACCTGGAGGTGAGATCTGACAAGAAGTAACTAAAGGCAACCTTGTTACGTTGTTCAATCCTATTCAAAGACAGACACCTGAGATGCTCAGGAGGGATTCCTGTATTTCACTCATTCCTACACATATACCATATGCAGATACTGCAGGAGTCCCCATAAAAGCAGCCTCTCTTTAGAAGTAATACAACCTTGGTGAAGATGGATTACCTTTTCTATTATGGAGTAAGGCCCCAGACAGACAAAGATTGGTATGTAAAAGCAAAAGAGACTCCCATTTCTACTGATGATGAGTGGAAAGCAGCTGTGGATATAATAGCTACATAAAGGAAGTCACTGAGTGCAAAGTTAAGCTTTGAATTCTATTTAAGCAAACATGGAGAAAAAAACTAGATCACTTGTCCTCAGAGAAACTATCTTAGAACACTGAAGTTCCTCAGTGGATCCAAAGGGAAACTATTGCTGACAATTGGTAAAAGAGACACAAAGAACCAGTTGTCAGACGTGCCTACTGAATGCCAATTTGTAAAATAAAACCCTTTGAACAACCAACGGATGTTTTCAAAAAAAGAAGCTGCTGATTCAAAATGAATAACTTCACTTCTCTGTATTTTCTCCTCTTGTATAGATCATCATTACTAGTTTTTGCTTTCTATTTTCAGCAAAAATTTGAGTTAACCTTTTGTTCCATCTGTAGCCCGCCTCCTGAAGCAGCACCACCTCCTTTTCATTATTCTTTTGAAAAGCACTGAAATTTGCAAGATGTGCCATTTCCCTCGCTGCACTCTGTGGAGGAGTAGCGGAGCTGGCTTTTCAAGCATGAAGATTCCTAATAATCAAAGGAACATGAGGACACAAATGAGAAAGCAGCACTCAATGCTAGAGTAGGTGGAACTGGAAAGGCAACAAAAGTCTCCACTCCTTAAAATGAATTGTCCAGAAGACTGCCACCGCTCTTAGAACTCACCACTGTGACTTTAAGGCTTTCATAAAATATTTTTATACAGACATCATTCACTAAATTACCACTAAGAATTAGTCCATAATTTGCTCCACCTGTATTGCTTAAATTCATTGCTCCTAAGACCATTGTGCTCCTCATTTATTAGCAAAAATAAAAATAATGAAAAGCTCAAGCTGCAAGGCTTTTTGTCTCAAATGACTTCTATTGAGGCCAAGAGCTGTCTATGGCCAGCCAGGGCACTGTAGCTCATGTCTGTAACCTTAGCTACTTCAGGAGGCTAAGATTCAGAGGATCTGAGTTTGAAGGCAACCCTTGTAGAAAAGTCCAGAAGACTCAAACTCCAGTTAACCAGCCAAATCACAGGTTGGTGGGGTGGCTGAAGTGGTAGAGCACCACCCTGAATTGGAGATACTGAGTTCAAACATGGTTCTGGCTTTCTTCCATTTGGAATGGCAATTGAGAATATTATTGAATAGGTTATATGATTTTCATATTTGACATAGAAAACAAAATTTATTCTGAACATATAAAATGTATTTTCTTTTTCTGGTTAGTCATGAGGCTTGAACTCTGGGCCTGGGTGCTATCCTTTAGCTCTTCAGCTCAAGGCAAGCACTCTACCACTTGAGCCACAGTGCCACTTCCTATTTTCTAGTGGTTTATTGGAGATAAGAGTCTCATGGACTTTTCTGCCTGGGCTGGCTCTGAACTTTGATCATCAGATCTCAGCCTCGTGAGTAGCTAGGATTACAGGCGTGAGCCACTGGTGCCTGGCTATATTTTCTTATATATTATTTTGTCATTGTTATTTATATATTGTCATTTTATTTACCATAGCACTTCCACAAATTTAAAATACAGCTAGATGTTTAGCTACATGTGTTTATAGAATGTGTATTCATCTTCAGGAAATGTTGAAAGCAAGTACAAATTCATGGCCCTTCCATAACAACATTGGCACTTCAGTTTGGGATAGAGGGGATAGAGGTAAGCTATACCAGCCTGGATGTAGCTGATTGGCACCAGGCTCTTATCATTGATTCTGACTCTGTGAAGAATGATAAGCAACCTAAAATTTCATCACAACTTCTGCCTTGTAAGTTCAGCAGTGATGGTGAACTTCCCACAGAGGTATAGAATGAGCTAGCAGATAGGGCCAATTTGTGAGGAAGAATAAGAATCAAGGACTGGAAGAGCCTTGAGAGGATTACATAACCTGGTCAACAAAATATAAGACATCTCAACATGCGTTTGCTACACAATGTGTTGTTACTAGCAACAGCCCAAACAGGCCTAAGCTTACCAAGGTTCCTGTGGATGTCAATTAGATATGAGTATCATAATTGATTTGGATAGTAAAATTAGGCTTGCATGGTTTCAATTACAAATATTTTTCACATTTTTAAAGGCTAGCGAAGTCTAAAAGGAAGATTTCCACAGATCTGGCGTTTAATGAGGGCCCAGTGCAGGCTCGTAAATGGCTGCCTTTTTCTGAGGCCTTCACATGAGAGACAAAAAAGAAATAAGTTATATCTTAGCTTGTGAAAACACTAATCCTATAAGAAGAGACTTACTCCTACGGTCTATTTACTTTTCAAGGGTTCCATCTCCATCATATAAAGGATTAGAGTTTCCATTTATAAGGGACATAAGATGAAATCCATGGCTTTGAATCACGTTAAGTGCAAATGACTGGAGTATGTTGATATTTTCATGCATGAATTTTTCTGTCTAAAAGTGTCCTCTGTATACCCTTATGAATTCTCCTATCACAGACAAGGCAGAGAAAAAGGTATCAGAAGATTCAAGTACCTGTACTGCTCCTGCTTGATTTCAGCATATGATCACAAACTGACTCAAGTTCTTTATTCTCAAAAAAAAAAAAAAGAAGCATTAATTTTGAAGCCTCTAAAGTCCCTTCACACTTATTAATCTGAAAAAGAAAATAAAATCTTGAAAAAAAGGATCCCGTGCTTTATCTGCATCACAATCATATTCTCATTTTAGAATTGCCATAAAATGTTTCATTTACATGTCTTTGGCAGAAGAGGTAAATATATAGAGACAATCCATTTAATCACTTGCCTTATTGGTTGAAGTCTTTTGACATGTACCTTGTTCCTGTTATGCTCTAACAGCATCAAGAAAGTGTATGTTCAGATTTAAATCATATTATTTTATTAAAAATATACAATCTTAATTGGATGATAGGGGTGTACAGCTCTAATCCTCCATACTCAGGAGGCTGAGATGTGTGAAATGTGCTTCAAAGCTAACTGGGGTAAGAAAGTCCATGAAACTCTTACATCCATTTAACTCAAAAAAAAAAAAAAAAAAAAAAAGGAAATAGAGCTACAGCTCAAGTGGTAGAGCACTAGTTTCGAGCAAGAAAGCTGAGGCCCTGAGTTCAAGCCCTAGGATTAGCACAAAAACAAACAAACAAAAATCTTGTCATTAGAGAGCAGTGTGATATTACAAAGCTATTTGTTCTGTGATATATTTCACACTAGCAGCTTATAACTGATGAAATGTTTCTCTAACATTTCTGAGTAAGAGAATTTTCTCTCTGACAATGAGATAGTTGTAATGGTAAGTTCATTTTATTCATTTTGAGAATTAAGGTCACATGACCTGTGATCATTTCCTCCTGATGAGCTACTAGGACTACACATGTAGTGTCAGAGAAAAATTGGGGGAGAGAAGACAAGGTGTACATTCCTTTGACCTTAATGTCCTAAACTATCACATATTTACTCTCTGGATGTCTACTTACTTCCCTAAACCAATTGAATAGAAGGATAAAGGGCATAGAAAATTATAATTAACTTCTTCTGAATTCCATTTGGCAGTAAAAATAGGCAAATCAATTATTATTTCTTAATAAAACCTAACTATCTGATACAAGTACATTGCAATAATCAAGCAGTGATTTGTGCTGCTGACCACCAGGTTATTTAATATTTTCCTCCAGAATTTGTGTTATTTTCTGTGATGAGGGGTGACTTAACTTTAAGTGTCAACTTGAGTAAATTAAAGACTATATAGAGAAGAGGTAATGTGGAGGTTTTTTGGGAGGGTGTTAAAACTAAAGACACTTACATGTAACTCAGAATGAATCTTGGGGTGTTCCACCTGTGAGCATGTATCATCTACGCTGCTTGAAGCCCACATAGGAAAAAAGCAAAGTCAAAAGATATCTCTCTCTCCCTCCCTCCCTCTCTCTCTCTCTCTCTCTCTCTCTCTCTCTCTCTCTCTCTCTCTCTCTCTCTCTCTCTCTCTCTCTCCCCTCCCCCCCCTCTCTCTCTGAAATCTGGAGCTTGGATACATAATTCCTTTATAACTGAACATCAGCACTCAGGTTCTGTAATCTTCAAGCTGCTGGATCTACATTAGTGAACCCCAAGTTTTTATGCCCTCAGCTGTGGTCTAGTTTGAGCCATGTTCCTAGCATCCAAGGATCTCTAGCATCCAAGCAGTCTCTCATGGGAAGTCTTAGTCCCTGTAATTACAAGAGCCAATTCCCTTAATCATATCTATCTATCTATCTATCTATCTATCTATCTATCTATCTATCAACCTACCTATCTATGCCAGTATATCTAGGCAGTCTCCTAGCTCTGCCTTCAGGAAACATTGATTAATATGTACCGCATTGTGTAGACATAGCTCTAGAGAAGCTAAACACTCAACAGAAAATCAAGTGCAAGATTGTTTGGATTGTACTAATGCAAATGTCCATCTTGTTTATTTAGTCTACAAACAGTCCTCCAATGTATAAAATTCTTTGAAAAATGTTCTAGGTAAATCTAAAACTTTTTCAATTAATCACTGCAAAGTTCACTGTTTCCCTATGGCATTTGAAACTTCAATAAACACATTTGGCTATGTATGAACATGAAAGCATGAAAAGAAATGGTAGCATCTGAGAATGTGACCAGAGGCCTGCTTTTCAGTAATGAGCAACACAAGACAGGTCTTGTGAGAGCAGAGAGAAGTGGACCAACTAGTAAGATAAGCCACTGGAGTAGAAAAGAATCTTAGAGAGTAAAATATGATTGCCAGATCCATCTGACAACTGAAAACTGAACTCAAAACATTAGTCCAATGGGAACTCTGATGTTGATTTTGTTTATTGAAGTGTTAGGAGATTATATTCTTATAGCAAGATTAAAAAGTTGCTGTTATTCAATTTGGAATTCTGAGTAAAGTAAGAAACAAGTACCCAGGAACTATTAACTCGGAGCTATGTATATCATATGTATAATTATCGTGCAAAATAAGAAAACAGACTTGTGTGCTATGAAAACTGCTTATTTTTCCTTTCTCTATTTAAAACTGCAGAACATTTAAATTTTTCTTCTATGAATCAGTTACAAACCTATACTTGGAATTGGCAAAAATAAACTATGGTCTCATGCAATTTGTCAGGAAAGAGGGAACCTGAGGCTTTACAAATTATAAAGAACTCTACAGAAGTAGGACTAGAGAGCACTCAGCTAAGGGAGCTCCTAACATGAAAAAATATGAATATAGGTAACAGAACGACACAGACAGGATGTCAACATGACAAATCTCTGAAGGATACAGCCTTCCATACACTGAAATGAACACAGAAATATGTATTCTGCATTCTGTTCTATGTCCATAAATTTATTCTAATTGTCTTTGTATTGCTCATCTCAGCTAAAGTGTTACTAGAACAAGATCATTCTAGGATTCAGGATTCTCAGTGCAAGAGAATATAGAGATAAAGAATGAGATAGAGATAGAGATAGAGAGAGGCAGCTTACTATAATGAATTACCACAAGAGAGTATATATATATGTATATATATATATACATACATATATATATATATGTATATATATATACATATATATATGTATATATATATACATACATATATATATATATGGAGAGAGAGAGCGAGAGAGAAAGAGAGAGAGAGAGAGAGAGAAGCTGCTTACTATAATGAATTACCACAAACCTGATGAATTCATACAGCAGAAACATATTCTCTCATAGTTCTGGAGGTTAGATAACAAAAGTAAAATATCAGCAAATTGACGTTCCCTTCAGAATCATTCGAAAAATATTCTGCTCCATGCTTTTTTTTTTCAGATTCTCGGATTCCTTAACTTGAAATAGTATCTCTTCAATCACTGCCTCCATCTTCATTTGACTTCCTTCTCTTCTGAGTATCTCTCAAATGTGTTTCTCTCTTATAAATATACATATAATAATATTAGGATCCATCCAAATAATGCAAGGTAATCAATCTAATCTCAAAAGATCTTTGTTACCAGGCGCCATTGGCTCACGCCTATAATCCTAGCTACTCAGGAGGCTAAGATCTGAGAATTGTGGTTCAAAGCCAGCCCAGGCAAGAAACTCCATGAGACTCTTATCTCCAATAAACCACTAGAACTCTGGAAGTATCACTGTGGCTCAAGTGGTAGACTGCTGGCCTTGAGCTGAAAAATGCAAGGATAGCGCTCAAGGCCAGAGTTCAAGCCCCACAACTGACAAAAAAAAAATCTTTATGTACAGAAATGTCTCTTTTATTCCAAATGACGTTACATATTTCTCTGAGATTAGTAATAGGTACCTTTGATTGATCTTTACTCCGCTTTCCACAGCCAGAAACAAAGGAAAATAAATGATTCAGCCTTCAGGTTCTGCAGTGAAGGTGTAACACATACATAAAGACATCCATAAACAGCAAGTTTGGGGCTAGAACAATAGGTAGTCCACAATTTACTAATATACTAAATATTTACTGAAATCCACTTTTCATGGAATACAATGTATACACATTATTTTTCCATGCATATACTTCCACTAAAATTATAACATAACACTGTGTCATGGCCTTTGCACGTAGAATCTGACATTTAAGTCATTTAAGCAATACAGATTTTATGAAGCTATAAAATGCTCCAAATCCAGAAGAACAGCAGACTTTAAGTAGAGTAGGATCAGAGATGCTGTGGATTTCCTGACCCTGTCATGCTCTTTATCTGAAATGTCTCCTAACAGAATCCTATGTTGTAGGCTTAGTTCTCAAAGTAGACTTGTTGTGAAGAGATTGTATCTTAAGGGTTCTTATCATTGGATTAACCCATCTGAAGGACGATAATTAAATGCAGTATGGGGAGATGCTTAACACTTTAAAATATGGGACCTCGTGGAAAGATGAATGTCCTTGAAGGGTATGTCTTACCAGTGGACTGTTTCTCTCTCCCTCTCCCACTCTCCCTCTCCCTCCCTCTCTTTCTGTCTCCCTCCTTCCTCCTCCACTTCTCTGTTCTCTCTCCTCTCTAGCTGCCATGAAGTGAGCAGATTCCTGCCATGATGCTCACAATGATAGAAACAAATGAACCTTAACTGAAATGTCCAATAGCATGAGGCAAAATAAATCTTTGACTCCTTTTAGTGACTTACCTCAGGCATTTTGTCAGGAAACACATTTTTTTCTAATGACACACTGGACAATGCTTGCATATATCTGCCTAGAACTTAAACATCACTAGTCTAGAAGCTTGGGAGAGTTAATTCTGAGGAAGTTATTAATCAAACTAATCAAAGTAAGATGAAAGCCAAAGGATAAGTGTTTCCTCCTTTCATCCCCTAGGCATATTATTCTAAAACATATTTCATAAAACATTTCATAAACTGCAGTGAATCAAGCTGCAGTCTCTCAGACTGATTGCCAGTTTAATAATGCATCCTTAGTTTAGCTTTCCTTCCTTCCCTATTTTAATCTTTTACTCCTATTCCTGTTATATATGCAATTGTGTATCCCAGACTCCCCTTTCTCAGGTATTTCAGCTGAAATATAATTGTTTCTTGGATTTCCATAAGAGATCTTCAGAATGGGATTTAAAAGTTAGATCAAGCTCTGAAGAGTTGATGGTATATAATAAACAGAACAAGAAAGCATCAGAGTGAGTCTCACCCTTGGTAAATTAGAACAGAGTACATTTGGAAAATTAAATTTTAGTATTGGGGACTGCCAGAATGTCATATTGCATGATGAGATTGTACAGAATGGATTTCTGCCTTTAGCTGATTGCTGGGGGGGGGGGGGGAGAGATGGGGGGAGAACAAGCTGTTTGCCTTATCTACTCAAGCCATATATGGAATGAAAGAAGAACACTGTAGCTGTTTAGGGAAATCTGAATCTCCTACATACACCCTATGAAAATCAGGCACAAGATTTTATTGTGAAGGTGGTAAAGCTGTGCAATTACTGAATATGGGGCTTGGACATGTTGTCAAGGCAAAGTCAGAGCCTCACCTGGAGAAGCGCCACCTGAGATGTGGAAGCTGAAATTTCTATGAGACTTCAGAATAGCAGAAAACTATCTATACTATGACATTTCAAGTATGTCTAATCTTTAATATGTCTAAGGGTAACAAACCCTTATTGAACTCAATATCTATATTGGGATATAGATCTTGTTTTACCAACATGGCTCTTTCAGCACTAACAGACATTAATGTGTCTTAACAGTAGTGTGTTAGGATATTCCAGGTTGCCTTGCTGAGAATTCAAACTAATAATATACCCTATCAGACATTCATAGAAATCACCAGCACAAGAAAACATTCTGTGAGGCTGTTATACTTTCCCCCAGGATGAATTAGTATTAAATTTAAACCAAACATTAATGTTGAATCCCTATACATTGAGAATTTAGAATATACAGGTGCACAAAACAAAGAGTTAAACTATAAATAACCCTCATTTTCAATCCATCCATTAACTCATTTTCAGAATCCACGCTACTGTTCCACAAACATTAAATTCCATCGCAAATTCTTGTGTTGGAAGAGGGATGGGTGGTCCCTTCATGGAAAATACAACAGGGTTTCCACTGAACTGAATTTATTAGTTAATATCATTTATGGATCCTTGTCATAGAATCAATAGGCATCAAAGAAAAGAACAGAGATGATAGTAGGGCAGTACTGAACATCTACCACCGCAAGAAAGTGCTAAGATCATCATTACTGATTGGGCAGTGAGAAACATGGTTAGGAGACACAACATAATTCTTATGTTTTGCTTCTGTGTTCAGTAATAACTATGATTAAAAAAAATAAAACCATTGTGGTTTTAAGAGTTAATTAAGATTTCAACTAAGCAATTCCATTTCAAAGATTGACCCTTCAAGGATAAAAGTGTAAATTATTTTGCCAAGCAATCAACCTTGACAAGTTGAAATTGTAGATGAGGATGAGGTAAACTTAGAAATAAGTGCCTCAGAATGTATGATAATGTATGCCAATTATGGCTTCAGGACAAGCTACACCAAAGGGAACATGGCTTTGGTCTAATAATCCTGTGGGTTTAACAGAATATGAATGGATCTAAATATTTTATGAGTTGGACTGCATATACTTCCTTTATGTGCAACTCTAAACCTGTCCAATCTCATCTGTTATTCCAAATACGGTAATGAGCCTGTGAAGGCTTCACAAAGGTATAAAATATATCTTCACAAAGGTATAAAATATAATCACCTCAGTGGCAGGTGTATTATACATGTCCTGCTTCCTACACAGGAAGAGAAGTATGTATTTTAGATCTCTTTAATATTGTAGTATGAGATTGCTATGGAACCCATGAGCACTCATTCAGAGATAACCAAAAAATATGAATGGGCAATTGATCATAGAACCACAGTTGAACAATATAGGGCAGGAGTTGATAGATACAAGTCCTCATTTTAGTCAGAGAGTTCCACAACATATTTGCTAGCTTCCTTAGAAGGTCATACTATATTCTATATTAGGCTTATCATTCCTGCTCTGCAAGGTCCTATTTTAAAATAATAATAATAATAGTAATAACATGTATGCAAAACTTCCTCTCAGAACTGCGTTTCAGAAGTCTCTTACTCAGCAAAGCTAACATCTTACCCACACATACATAAAATATTTACACGCACATAGTAAAATGAAATGAGATATTTGCTCTTATATGAAAATGCTACATTTTCAGCCATTTCATACTTAAAGCCTCCCCTATAAGCAAAAACCAGTCCCTCAAACTGGGAAAATCAAAAATGCTTACTTTTTAAATGAAATTCAAATACTACATCAAATACAATTGACCTATCTCAAAATCCAAACACATCAGTTATTATTAATCAAATGTTTTTAAACATTGTTTGGATATGACCATGGTTAGACTGTATATGAAACTTCATATGAGGAAAGATTATCTTATTAACCTTAAGGCCTTTCCTATGCATAAGAAAAGGTTGGAATCATTGAAAGATAAACAATATCTTAAATTATTACACAACTTTCTTTAATAACACATAAAAAGGAAAAAATAGACATTATGATTTCCAATGGTAAAATCTGCGTCTCAGGTGAGCAGCTGGATATGAAGAATGATCTTCATTTATTGTGTGTGACTGTTAGCTACCACCTTTCCGACCTTGGAGAATTCTCTACAAAGTCTCTTCAAGTATAATTACAAAGGCAAAGAGAAGAGGAAGGTAATTGTCAAAGAAATATGTGCTGCTGATGGAACACAAAGAATTCTGCTTATTTTTCCTTTCTGTATATATTTCATAGTAAGTATTCGATTCATTCCTAACTTCTGTTTTGGCACTTCCTTCCATTCATACCCATCAACCTTCTCTCTGGACGCTCATTTTCTTCTTGATATTTTGAATGCATCTTTGATATACCATTTCCTTCATTATAATTCCAAACTGCTTAGTTATGTGTACGTGTGTGTGTGTATGTGTGTGTGTGTATCACAAGATTGCATCTTTGTCAACTATTATCTATATTTTGGATAAACTTCATTTCCATAATGGCACTGTATTTTATTTCATGATTGTCATATATCTTGAGCTAATGTTTTGAATATCTTTTAAAATCATGTCATTTGATCATTTTAAATGCATTCTGTTTTAAAAATAAAATTATAAATACAACTTACAAGTAAAATAAAGCTTTGTTTTAATGTCTTAAAATTTTTATTGTCACTTGTACAAATTAAATGAAGTATATAGTTAATGATAAAATGCGAAGTTATTTTTTGATATAATGGTATTTATACTCAAGACTTCATTGCTTACTAGGCTGGAACAATAATTCTTAGCTATGTTTCAAGCATATCTTGTATTTCCCTGTGTTTTAAAAATAAAATCCTGGTTTCCACTCAGAAATACACCTGAGCTACAATCCATCTATTTTTGGTTTCTTGTCTGTGGGTAGCAAGCATGTACCACAGAGTCCAGCTTCCCTCTGTGGAGATGGAGTCTCATGGACTTTTCTAGGTTGTCCTGCCTTGAACCTTCATCTTCCCATTTTCAGAATTCTAAGTAACTTATATCCTGAGAATGGCTTGGGAAGAAGGAAGGAGGGAGCGCAATGGAAAAGGTAAGTCTAATCAAGGTAAATTTCATTTATGTGATAAATATGTTATGCATAAATAGGTTATACCAGGCACCAATGGCTCTTGCCTGTAATCCTAGCTATCAGGAAGCTGATATCTGAGGATCATGGTTTGAAGCCAGCTCAGACAGGAAAGTCCATAAGAACCTTATCTCCAATTAACGATGAAAAACTCAGAAATGGGGCTTTTGCTCAAATGTTAGAGCTCTGGCTTTGAGCAAAATTAATGTTCAGGGACAGCATCCAGGCACTGAGTTCAAGCCCCATCATGGTGATATCTGTGTATGTGTATGTACTATATATAAATGTGTGTATATTGTATATATACATGTGTATAAATATATACTATACACACATGTATATACACATATACATTTATATACATTAAATTCTAGTAATGTATAGAGAAAAGAGGACACTTTTATACTGAGTGTGGAGACATGGAGACTATTGAGAGTGGACATGTAAAACTAGTTTTATGTAAAACAGTATGGAGGTTCCCAAAAAGACTACAATTTCCATATGGTCAGGTAATCTCATTTTTATTTATATAACCAAAGAAAAGAAATTAGTAGACAGAAGAGGTATTTACAGTACTGTCCTTATTTCCACAGAACTTGCAATGTCCAAGATGCACAATCAATCTTAGCATCTGTCAGTATGGATCTTTTGAAAAGTTACACACACACACACACACACACACACACACACACACACACACACACTTCTACATATATGTATACACTATAAGTACTATATGTATATAAACACATATAGTATAAAATATGACATGTAGAGGTATATGTGAGAGAGATACACATTCAGTAGAATATTATCTAACCATAAAAATAGAATCAAATCATCTCCCATAGCAATGTGGATAACTCAGGAGGACATCATAAGAAAAATAAGTCTGAGACAGAAATAAAAGTATTTCATTCATATGTATATTTTCATTCATCTATATTCAAATGCTAATTAGGATCTCAAAGGAGAAGAAACAGAATTAAGACTATTAGTGGTTAAAAGATACATGAAGGGGTATTAGAAGAGTATTAGTTAAGAGGTACAAAGATATAATAGGAAAGGGTAAGTTCTAGTGTCCCTACCAAAATTAAGTGACTGTAGTCACCAGTATCTATTGTGTATTATAAATGAGAAAAGAGAAGATTTTTAATGCTTCCCATCTAAACAAATGACAAGTGTCTGATTGAGGTGTGTTAATTACTGATTTAATCATTATATAGGACACAGGCAAATATCACAAATACCATGTAAACAGGTACCGTTTTTACATAGGAATTAAAATTTTCAAACCCAATTTCTGAAAAAGGGTTAAAATAATAAATTTCCCCAACCAAAACAATGAGTTTAAATCAGTTTAATAAAACCAGCATCCTTGTCATATACCAATTGTCAAGCATGTAGAGTATACACACAGCAATTTATAATAAACTTATTTGCATAGAGGAAGAGCTAAAGACCATATATAGATAGAGTGGAGGGGCAGAAATAGTAATAAGACCATATGAAAGGACTACAGACTCTTTTATGTTGTTTTTTTTATTTTTTTGTATTGTTCCATTAGTATCTCCTTTTGTGCTTATACTTCTGAGAA
This sequence comes from Dipodomys spectabilis, assembly GCF_019054845.1. Lineage (NCBI taxonomy): Eukaryota > Metazoa > Chordata > Mammalia > Rodentia > Heteromyidae > Dipodomys > Dipodomys spectabilis. The sequence goes on along the minus strand of NW_024870709.1, from coordinate 20,643,142 downwards.
CCTTTTTTGTATTGTTCCATTAGTATCTCCTTTTGTGCCTATATTTCTGAGAACCTTTTCATGTCTTTTTGAATTTATGCAGTTTCCTAGGGCTTTCAGCCCTGATTATGATTTCTTAAAGAATCACCATTTCTTTCCTCAGCAATATTATAACATGATTCTCACAGATTTAAAATTTGTCCCTTGATATTGTTTTTATGCAATTCAAGCTCACAGTTTATTTTATGGATTTCCCTTGCCTTGGCCTCAAGACAACATCTTTCAGTCCATTTACGTTGAAAGGCATGTACTGGGCACCATGTCTCATCTCCCATAATGCCTGCACTCCTTCCACTCTTCTATCTCCCTCTCCAACCTATTAGGTCATTAGTTTCTCAAAACATATCTCTCTCTCTCTCTCTCTCTCTCTCTCTCTCTCACACACACACACACACACACACACACACATAATAAAAGAAGCTGTTTATTTTCAAATGAAGCAGCATCTTTCATAGCAAGAAAATGTCTTTTATGTGCCCTACCATCAGAAGGTTGGTAACTTAAGGAAGGGATATTTCCAAGTATCCTTATTCCTACTATGTAAATGTAAAATAAACCTCTTTCTTCTTTCACTAGATCCTTCAGAACTGACCAGAAACAAACAACAACAAAAAAGGATTTTTTTTTCTCTCACAAGGTCTTGCAACTCATAGCAGGTAAGTTATAAAAGCACAGCGTGTTTTGCTTTCTTATGATAACAAAACAACAGGGCACATTTCTAAGGATCTGGATTTTAATGGAGGCTCCAAAGGTTTGCTTCTTTAAGGAGGTTTTTGAAAAATTCATAAGTTCAACAAAATAGAGATTGAAATAATGTAAATAAATAAAGCTAACTCAAGAATGGATTTTTACTAAGACAAAATTAACTGTACAGATATTTCTAAAGACATTTTACTTGCTTGCTATGTAAGGTGCTTTTACATGCAAAGTCGATTTGTAATGGCATGTCTCTGTGTGAGTTCTAGGATAGATGTGTTCCTTCTTCTGACAAACGAAGAAACTCATTTGGGATTTGCCCCATGACATAAAAATATGGGAGAGTTGAGGCAGAATGACACTCCAGGTTTATTGGACATTCACTTTCTCAATATATTTCTCTCTTATTCTCCAGAAATAATCTATTCAGTAATGAATTGCTAAAATTGTACTGTGCATTCTACATTATGCTAACAGTAATGAAGAAACAAGAGATGCAAAGCCAATACTGAAGTAGACAGTGGATTTGTGTCTTTTCCTGAAATTACTTGCTTCAAAGATTTCTGGACATCTTTGTTTATTTACAGAGAGGTTCACTGACTTTAACCAAGTGCATGGACAGCATCCTGTCACCTCGAAAGGTTTGGACTCCATTCAGGTGAAGTATTTGGAGGTAGAGGAGGAAAACTAGAGATATCCAGCCAGGGAAATGACGGTAGATGAAATTTGAATAACTCCACACATCTGGATAAACTCCATGATTACATTGCCCAATAAAGGTGTCTGAAAGAAAGCTTTCTAGGACTAGTATGTAGGATGTTGACAGGATAACACTCACAGTCTCTACTTGCAGGAAGAAGAGCACAGTGACCATGCTATGAAAGAGGAAACTCTAACTCTCTCAAAAGAGAAACCAATTCCCTCAACTTCCAGCTTAGCCTAAGCTCCCAGACATCAGCCACTGTATAACTGCTTCACATAGAATGATTCCATGTCACTTGTAATCCTTAACCATCATCCTGCCTGGCTGCAAAGCACACCGAAAACAAGAAGGACTATGGTACCAACAACCAAGGGTAGATTCAACTTAAAAACAAATGATTGTTCTAGTTTTAAGCTCAAGGTCTAAGCCACATATAATTGGAATATGAGGATTCACGATCAGCTTTATAGGAGGATCCACAAGTATGTTAAGTAGTAGTGGGCATACATCATTTGATTAGCTGATAAGGAAAAATTAAAATAATTGTATTCCCATTTAATCATATAAACATCATATTTTTATCCAGAGATAAAGCATGGACTTGAATAATTCCTGGAAGCATCAGTGTTTTAGGGACACTCCTATTAATTTAAGAATGTGCCATTAAAAAATCCTTTTCCAAAGTATTTTTCTATCATTGAAAATTCTCATCATAATTGCAAAAAAAGTGATGTTCTGAACACAGAAAATATCCCTAAAATATGAAAACTTGCCCTCTCTAAAAGAGGCTGCTGATTGTTGGTTTTTTTTTTTTTTTTGTCATGGAGATTGAACACAAGACTTCGTCCCTGTCCCTAAGCTCTTTTACTCAAGGCTAGCTCTCTACCACTTGAAGCCACAGCATCACTTCCAGTTTTCTGATGACTATTTGGGATAAGAGTCATGGATTTTCCTTCCCAGGCTGGCTTTGAACTGTGCTCCTCAGATTTCAGACTCCTGAGTGAGTAAGATTACAGGTGTGTGCTACCAGATCTCGACTGATCTTTATTTCTAAATTTTCCTCAAGAGCACAACCTTATTGTAATGTATATCTCTTGATTAATGTACTCAAAAAGCTTTTCTATAAATAACCTTGGCTTACCTCACTAACTTTGCTTTATCTAACTTTGCTTTGGAAGAATAATGTAAAGTATGTCTTTCTTATTTTACTCATTTAGGATTCTTTTGATTTCTACAAATAGTAGGTAGATAGAAGATTATCAAAGGGGCTGGGAAGGTGGCTCAGTGGTAGAGCACTTGCCTTGCATGCTCGAGGCCCTGGTTCGATTCCTCAGCACCACATAAGAAAAAAGCCAGAAGTGGCGCTGTGGCTTAAGTGGTAGAGTGCTAGCCTTGGGCTGAAGAGCTGAGGGACATCGCCCAGGCCCAGAGTTCAGGCCCCACGACCGGACCCAAAAAAAAAAGATTATCAAAGCAATAATTCATTTAGTTATATTAACTGTATAATACAACTTGTGACATGCATATAGTATAATTTGATCATATTTACTTCTCTATTACTATGTCTAATCACCTCCATATTTCTTTTCCTTCTCTTCCACATGACTTTCTTTACTCTCATGACCATTTTTGCTCAGGTTTCAGGGTTTTATTTCTTCTTGCTTCTTATTATCCATAAATTAAACATGTAACACTTTTCTATCAGATTCACGTCTCTTAACACCATGATCTCTAGTTCTTATGTTTCTCAGTAATTACAGTGTTGATTGAGAATGTTCTAAGCAATCATAAAGAATCTGTTGCCTAAAAGTAGTTCTGTTCTAAATAGAATTACTAGGCATGTGTAAGGGTCATTTACTATCATATTCATGCTGTGCTTAGGGGATGGTGATTTGATAAGAAGATACTGAAATCCATTATAAAATTATGCTAAATTGTGTTACTGTACTTCCTATATTTATACTTCTGATGATGCATGAAAAGGAAATTTTCAAATGCTGATGGCAACGGAGAAATAAACAGTTAAGCTCTAGATAAAAGATAAATGTTGTTTATCAACTCACTAGGAAATTATCTTCCAGAGCTTAAGGCAAAATAAATCACACCACACTTTCCACCTCTAGGAAATTTGCTCTGGGCCAAGAACAAAGTATGCTGAGGTAGCTGTAAATGTTGAACTGTGGAGTGTTTACATTGGCAAAAAATGAATTCAGAAAATATTGAATTCCAAAATTTAACAGCTAGGAGCTGCTTTATATATATAAAGAAAAAAACTAAATGTTTTAGCTTCTCCGGAAATGAATAAAGAAACTTGCAAGGCTAGGCTTGCATCCTCAAATGACTACCCTAGCTAGACAATGCAATGACTGTCTACATTTGAGCTTTAATATCCTCCTCTTTCCACTAAAGCTCACCACTCTGGGGTAGTATGTCCACTTCTTATGCTTTCAGCCAGATTTATGTTTCCTATAGTGAAATGTGAAGAAAAAGTTCTTATATCCATGAATGTTTTTTCTAGCAAATGTAAGAAAACAAAATTTAATGTAAAATGGCAAATTCTTCTGGAAATATTCACAGTATTCAGGCCACTTTGCTCATATATATATCTATCTTAGGAATTTGAGTTTATTTCCTTTGACTGTTCATAGCCAAAAGAAATTATTTGAACTAAAATAAAACTTTTGAATATGCTTTGTCTAGCCCTGAAGGAACTTGGTATATCAATATCCATTTCATTTCTTTCTACTCACTGAAAAAGTCAATCCAGCTATCCTTGACCTGTCATTTGACCCATCTCATAGAGTGACTGTCCATGGTTTTGGAGATGTCCAATTAACCTATATTTTAAATACTTCCTAGCTCTAGGTTGTTACTGCTGTTAGCAGTCTGCTGACTTTGAGTCTGTTAACTCATTCACACCTTCTTGCCAAATAGCACAATTGAGACTATTTTTGGTTACATAAAATATCTTATTCCTGCTGGGCACCTGTGGCTCATAGGCTGTAATTCTAGCTACTCAGGAAGCTGAGATCTTTCAATGGCACAGCAAAGAGTCTGTGAGACTCTTATCTCCAATTAATCACCAGAAAACCAGAAGTGGCACTGTGGTTCAAGTGGTAGAGCACTAGCTTTGACCTGAAGAGCTGAGGGACAGGGATCAGGCCCAGAATCCACCATTGACAATAAAATAAAATAAAATAAAATAAAAATTAAATTAAATTAAATAATAAATTAAAGAATATTATTCCCACATCCAAGCACAGTTGCTAAGTCCTCTCCTACTTAAAGTAGCTGTCCAAGCTGGATGTTAATGTTGCATGCTTATAATCCTGGTTATTCAGGAAGTTGAGATTCAAAAGACAAGTTTAGAATCCAATAAGTTACAATAAACAAAATTTGGAGACTCTGACCTGCAAAAATCTGGAAGGGGAGGAATGGCTCAAGGGGTAGAGTGTCATGAACAAAAATGCCCCAATACTGTTTAAAAAAAAGATACCATTTCATTTTAAACACTAAAAACAAAAATGTCCGCATTGTTTAAGGAAATGAACAATGCAGGTAAGTGTCTTGAAGATTTGGTTTGTAAAAGTAATCTTGTAGACCTTAGGTGATGGTGGGGGTATAGTTCTACTCTTTATACCAGGAAATGATTACACTTTACAAATCCATCCTGAACATTAGCAAGGACCTCCCTGGTATGAATTACCTCAAAGAAAAAAGAAATCTGATCAGTGTCCTCTATATTGAAGGGAAATTATCTGAATGTTTATGTCCTCCAAAATTCATATGATTGAATTTATCAATGTGTTGACATGAAATGAAGAATTTGGGAGATGATTATTGAAGATGGATTCTTGAAAGACATTAGTGTACACTTACAGGTGAACTGAGCACAAGTCTTCACTAGACACCTAATTGGCTCCTAATCTTTGACTTGCCAATATCCCAAACTGTGAGAAATAGATTTCTTCATGTATAGGCTAACAAGTGTAGACTACTTTTTCTTATGGCAGCGCAAAAAGACAAGGACAAAAACAACCAACCAAAGCCCAACCAGTGATTAAGCTGTTTTCAATCTGGAGTTGTAGTGTTTTAACATCTGTTTCTGGGCACCAATGTAGAAGCATCTTAATGCCTTTGTTGCTGGGGCTTTATCTGCTTTCCTTCCTCTGTAGTAGTTATTCTGATGTCGTTAGGCCTAGAGGCTAAAAGAGAAACTGGCACCTGTTCTAAGTCTCTACTGAAACTTCAAAATGGAAAATAATAATCTAATTAAATGAAAGACTTTTTTCTTCTGTCCTGGAGCTGCTAGGAAGACTATAAACCATTCAGTGGACAGTTCAAGGGTTTCTTCAGCAGAAGAGATGGTGGATACAAGTTCAGGTGATCTGCAATTAGTCGTGGGCAAGTGTTTCTGGCAGACATCCAATGCCCAAAGGCACAGCATTGTTATGGTCTGCAAAACTACCTCCTTAGGAAACCTCATTTTCTATCCCTTCTAAAGTCTGAACTGTAATTGCAGTGTCTGAGATGAATGAAAGGGTACTCTGACTTGTCCCAGTGCTTCTTTCCACAGGACTCCCTCTTTCTGTGTTACAAGAAGATAACTCTGATTCTTTGCAAATAAGTAGGGACAGCAGTGATTCCTACAGAAAACACAGAACCTGCACCAACTTGTCCTTATTTATCACATCAGAACCATCTTTCACATCAGAACCGTCTGAGAGATTCAGACAGCAAAATCAAAAGCTCTTAAGGTTGATATTCAGAGTCTCTATGTTTCACAACAAAGTTAAGATTCTATAAACATGAGTACTTAACTTCTAGTTATTTTCCTTCATTCAGTGAGAAGGTATTAAGAACTCATGTTTTGGCTCATAAATGAAACTTACTCAGTAGTAAATGTTTATAACTTCATCAAATTAATAGAATTAAAAATGTGAATGAAATAATTAAACTATTGAAAATCGATAGATTTTATGAAAAAGAAAAACAACAATAACCTCGAAAGTAAATTTGAAGATAAGAAACCAGCTACAAATCTAGAATAAAGAGAGAACTTCATTCCCTCATTTAAGCATAATGATTTCTTTCTAAGGCCTTGATGAAGCTGAAAACCAGTTCAGAGAAAATTTGGTATAATATATTTAATAAATCAGGAATAACACAGCATTGTGTTATTTTGTGTTGCTTTGTGATAGCAGACCTATAAGGTCATCAAAAGGAATATTCAGCTAGGGATAAGTGTTGCATGAAAGAATGACCTGATCATAAAATATATTAGTGGTTATATTTCACTTTGCTCACAAGTCATCTTGGTTTAATTTGATTGCTAAGATGAGGATGGAAATTTTAACAAGGACCCAAAGGAAAAGGTATTTTCAGTCACCTAGAAGTGTTTTTTCTTATCAAGGAAAAAAAGAGAACATTGTCTTAATTCAATGGATTATCTTCTACATATGAAATCAATCATTGATCTACAAATTCTTGTCCCTTTTCTAATCATCAGGAAGTAACTAGTCAGCACCTCAGTTTAAGAAGCTGCCCTGAATTCAACTTAATTTTAAAGACCAGAAGACATAACAAAGAAAATAAGGATTGATCTTTGATGATAACTCTAATAGAATTTTCAGACTTTTGGGTGAAAGATTCACCAAATATAATATTATATAATATAATATATAACATTATAACAAAAATAAGTAACTACTAAATTTAAAAAATTGTATGATTAATTTGTTTAACAAATCTTTAATGAAAATCACCAGATCTTCTGACAGGCAAATAAGGCAAGGCATTTTTTTAAGATGATACTTGGCCTGTTTTCAGTTGGAATAGGAAACTAACAGGCAGAAAATGAGAATAAAGAGATTCTAGAGTCAATGTAGAAATTAGACCAAATTAAAGAGTAATAAACTATTTTGAGAAAAAAGGTACATATGGATCCATTCAGGATATGTAAAAGGCCCCATAGAGGAAGACAGTAAAAAGTTTGAGGTAGGGGCTGGGAAGGTGGCTCAGTGGTAGAGCCCTTTCCTTGAATGCCTGAGGCCCTGGGTTCGATTCCTCAGCACCACATAAGCAAAAAGAAAAAAGCCAGAAGTGGTGCTGTGGCTCAAGTGGTAGAGTGCTAGCCTTGAGCTGAAGAGGTGAGGGACAGTGCCCAGGCCCAGAGTTCAGGCCCACGACCAGACCCCCCCCCTGCCCCCCCAAAAAAAGTTTGAGGCAGAATGAAAGAAATATTTTACAGGTTTGGTAAAAGTTTAGAATGTTCTTCTAAAGCCAAGAAAAAAAATTAGAAATTTAAATAATGGAGTAATGCATTCTAACCCATGAAGGAAGACAAAAAAATAAGTATCTTAACTTCACATCTCATTTTTCTCTAAGATAAAGAATTACACATGAATAATTCTACATGGAAAGAAATCAAACCTTACCAAGACCCAGCTAAGTGAAAATTACTTGATTTTGAGTTCCATTTTAAGAACAGAATGGGCTATAGGTTTTATTCTATCATTTGTAATGCACCTCAGCAAGCATGTTTTAGTTTTAATTCTTTTGTGAGTTATTAATACTTAGAACAGTACCTAAATCATAGAATCCATGCATTATAAAAGATAAGCAGATTAATTATAGATCACTAGCTTAAAATAATCAAATTTTGAAGTTTAAATTTTCAAGTATTTTAAATAAGAATTTTCTTTTTTTCTTTTTTTTTGTCCAGTCGTGGGGCCTGAACTCTGGGCCTGGGCTCTGTCCCTCAGCTCTTCAGCTCAAGGCTAGTGCTCTACCACTTGAGCCACAGCACCACTTCCGGCTTTTTTTCTTTTTGCTTATGTGGTGCTGAGGAATCGAACCCAGGGCCTCATGCATACAAAGCAAGCGCTCTACCACTGAGCCACCTTCCCAGCCCCTAAATAAGTGTTTTCTTACATTTTTTTTTCTGTAAGATACAGTGCTGTTTCTCCCAAATAAGATGAATTTTCACCGAATTTCATCCTGGAATTAACCTTTTCTCCTTAGTGTACTTCATCTGAAACTTAGGAAGGGGTCAATATTCCTTCTTGTCCAACCTTCCTAAAGATACACAGATATGATGATGATGATAATGATGATGATGATGATGATGGTGATAGATGATAAAAGATAGAGGATAGAGGATAGATAAATAGAAGATACATGATTGATGGATAAAAGATAAACAATAGATGGTGTAGAATGATAGATTTGGACAAGCAAGCATGCATACATAGCATGAACAGCATGCATCATCTTTGAGATTGTTCCATTAATAAACATTAGAATATATATATATTGTGTTGGTTGTGGCCCTTGACCTCTGAGCCTAGGTCTGTCCCTCAGCTCTTCAGCTCAAGGAAAGCACTCTACCACTTGAGTCACCACGCCACTTCAGGTTTCCTGGTGATTAATTGGAAATAAGAGTCTCACAGGGACTTTCTGCCTGAGCTGGCTTTGAATCACAATCCTCAGATCTCAGCCTCTTGAGTAGCCAGGATTACAGGCATGAGCCACAAGCTCCCAGCTAGAAAATATTTTTAACAAAAGCTGAGACTAAAAACTTTTACTTTGTATCTGTTTATCTGACTGAAATAAAAAATACTAAAGTATACCATATGATAACTCATTTAAATAGATTCAGTACAAATTTAAGCATCAATATAAAGTCATCATCACAGAGACTAAATTTCTACTTATTTAAATGTTTCACACATGACAGCTATAATTTCCTTAATTATCAGAAATTCTGAAAAACACTTTCATGAGTGAGGTTGTTACTTTTATCTTAACAACATGATGTTTAAATCTCCCTAGAAGCATATCATCATGTTGTATTTCCAAATAACCTGTAATATTAAGAAATCATCACTAATTTTACAATAAACTATAAATGACATAAAATTTTGCCCAAGTAAAAAACTGAGTGATGTGATAAGACTTATGTTCAAAGAATGTCTATCATAGCTGTTGACATCTAGCAATGGAAAAAAACACAAGAATATTAAGCTGTCAAATAGTTTTACAAGAAGGTTACACACTTTGAAATTATAATTATCAGCATAAACTAGAATTCTCTCCAGGTGCTCTTTCTTGCTCATTTAGTAGTGGATGAGCACTTCTTTTAAAGTTCTTTTAGCCATCTAGCTAACCAGTTTTCAAGTTGGAAATGCAATAAACAAATTTCAATATGCATGAGATTGCAGGTACAGAATTTTATTTTCATATCCTAAAAGTATAGTCTGGCTCTTTACCTCAAGTACTGTGGGGATATTCCGGTGGCCCAGAAACCCAGGCTTGCAAGATTGATCCTGCTAGGGAAAAGGGTTCGTTATGGTGGATGTATTCTAATAATACATCTCAATAAATTTTACCAGCAGTGTCATGCTGTAGATTCTATGATTATCTCTATTGAACTGATATTGAATCTGAAACTTAGAAGAAAAGTACCTAAAGTGATTCCTGTATAAGAAGTTACCAAGTGTTGAAGGACTCCATGCTATTGTTGTGTCGGATAGAGATTGAGTACCTGCTATCAAAGTGGCCAATGATAATGCTCCCAAGCATGCTTTGCGACCTGGTTTCTTATCTACTTTTGCCCTTGCAACAGACAAAGGGAGCGAACTTGGACTTTCAAAGAATAAAAGCATCATCTGTTACTATAATACCTACCAGGTAGTTCAGTTCAATCGTTTACCTCTTGTGGTGAGTTTCATAGCCAGAAGCCATGCCAACACAGGGCTAATTGTCAGCCTAGAAAAGGAACTTGCTCCATTGTTTGAAGAATTGATCAAAGTTGTGGGAGTTTCTTAATCTTATGGTGGTTTTGATGTATACCTTATCTTGTTATAAAAACACAAGTCAATCTAGCAATCTTTAGACAACAATAATTGCTCTGTAAGAAATTTCTCTATAAGAAAGAACCCCCTTTTCCACCTTATACAAAAGAATCAGTCTGTAAGTGTAATTATAGACTGATCAGGTATTACATTTACTTTGAAAGGTCTTTTCTTTAGAGAGATCTGGGGATAATGGGGATAATCTGAACTGGTTCAGTCTGTCACAGCTCCTGTGGAGTTAGTGCAGTCACCACATATGGATGGGATCCTGTTCAGTGGATCAGAATCAAAATGGTACATTGGTCCACATGAGCAATGCAGTCTGGGACTCCCAGACTGCAAGGACGCAGCAGACCCTCTTATTGTGAATAATAACAAGGACTTATTTTTCTTCCGTTGTGGTTTTTTTTTTTTGCATTGAGTGTGAGAAGATAAAATGGCTTAGTAAAAGTAATAAAATCAGTACAATCACTAACTTTATATATATTTACTTTGCAGTGTAGATATGTCACTAGTATATTTTTTTTCAGAGGGTGCTTCTCTTTAATGAAAAAGAAAATTATAGCTTACTTTTTCCTACTCTTCTCTCTATAATCAGTCAGTGTTTTAATGATTGTTCTTTATAGAATTCAAATATGACTTGTTACTGAATCTTGTTTTTAGTATACATTTAAATGTGATCATTTTAGTCATTTTTTTCATACATGTGTATAAATAAAATAGTATTTTTAAAAGTAAAAGAAAAAGTAGAGTCTGAAACCACAATACAATACAATAACTCATTGGAGAGAAAGTTAGCTGCCCTTCTCAAATTACAGTAGGTCAGAAGAAGAGAAAGCATGGCAAATTACGCTTTATTTTTTTTCAAAACAGTCCTCAATTTGACCGTGTGGAGTATAAACTAATATATGATTTTGCTCTGGATCCACATGTTCTTAATAAATGTCAGTTTATTCTCTGTTGTCTCTATTGAGACTTGACAGAGAAACTTAGGCCTAGTGTTGTGATGAAGGATTGACAGCCAGGAATAGTAATCTAGGGAGCAATGCCTCTCAAGTTTGGTTGAAGTAAGATCACTGTTCTGTAAATGGCATTGGTAATGAGAAAATGCCAGGAAAACTACGTATATGCAAGTGTTCTTAAATATCCATTGAATATTTGTGCTAACAAATTTAAGAATATTAAGAAAGTTGGAAGAAAGAAAGTTTCAAAGTGCCTAGAATTTCGTGTGGCAAAATAAAATACAGTTACTTCATTAAAATGATATAGCAAAATTGCTTAATAAAAAAGAACAGTTTATTTTTACTTCCTCCTCAGAGAAGTCTCTCTTTTTAAGTCTTTATTAATAGGGTGGTTGTATCTTTCAGGATTTGTTGTTGGGGGGTTAATTTTTTGAGTTGCAAGTATATTTTAGATATTATGCCTTTGTCTGTCATATGGCTAGTGAAGATCTCCAAATCTGTGGGCTTTCTATTGATCTTGCTAGCTATGTCCTTTGACATGCAGAAGCTCTGCAATTTAATTCAATCCCATTTGTCCAACCTTTCTTTGATTTGTTGTGTTTCTGGGTCTTTATTGAGAAAGTTTCAACATGTGCTAAGGAGCCCTAGTATTTCCCTTATTCCTTCCTGTAATATTTTCAGGGTATATGCTTTTACCTCAAGGTCTTGGATCCATTTGGAGTTGATTATGGTGCAGGATTATATAGAAGAATCCAACTTCAATTTTCCATGTATGTTTAGCCAATTCTACCAGCACCATTTGTTGAAGAGGCTGTCTTTCTTCCATCCTGTTTTTGGCTTCCTTATCAAAGATTAGGTTGCCATAGGCCTGTGGGATCATGTCTGGGCCTTCAATTCTATTCCAATGTTCCTCAGGCCTGTTCATGTGCCAGTACCAAGCTGTTTTTATAACTACAGCTTTAAAATAGTGTTTGAAGTTTGGTATTGATATTCTTCCAACACTGCTCTTTCTGCTAAGGTTTGTTTTTGCTATTTGGAGTCTTCTATTGCTCCATATGAAGTCTTGGATTACTTCTGTTATTCATTAAAGAATGTTGTTGGGCTATTGATAGGTATGTGCATAGGATTTTTTTGTAAGTCCTGGGGCTTGAACTTAGGGCCTGGGCACTCTTTCTGAGCTTCTTTTGCTCAAAGCTAGCACTCTACATGAGCCACAGCATCACTTCTAGCTTTTTCTGTTTATGTGGTACTGAGGAATTAAACTCAGGGCTTCATGCATGCTTGGAAAGCAGTCTACCACTAAGCCACATTCCCAGCCCAGTGAGGCAGAGTCTCACTAACTTTTGTCCATCCTGGAACCACAATTCTCTTGTCTTCATGTAGCTGGGATTCTAAGTGTGTGCCACCATACCCAGCACATTGTGCTATTTGCATATGTACATATAAAATGTTGTGATAATATTCACCTTGTCATAACCCTTACTTATCCTCCATGGTATATAAATACCAAATGGATGACAGACACACAAAGAAATGTTCAACATCTTTGGCCATAAAAGAAATGCAAGTCAAAACCATATTGAAATTCTACCTCACCCCAGTTAGAATGGCCAGTATCTAGAAAACAAGTAATCGTAGATTCTGGTGGAGATGTGGCCAAAAGAGAACACCACTCCACTGTTGGTGGGAATACAAACTTGTTTAACCACTTTGGAAAGTGGTATGGAGATTCATCAAAAGAAGTTCTCCTATGAACCAGCAATCCCACTCCTGGACCTATACCCAAATTGATCACAAACAAGGTCATACTAAAACTACCAGCACAACCATGTTCATTGCAGAATTGTTTACCATAACTAAGATATGAAATCAACTAGAATGCTCCTCAGTGGACAAATGGATCAAGAAAATATGGTATATATACACAATGGAATTCCATGCTTCTATCAGAAAGAATGATATCGCCTCATTATTATGTAATAGATTTGGAAAATCATATTAACTAAAGTAAACTAGACACAAAGAAACATAGGCTTCCCAGTTTTCCTCATTTATAATAATTAGTATATGTCTAGGATAGTCCTAGCAGAGGAACACAATAGCTCAGTAGCTCTTATGACCTTGTAAAATGATGTTAATTGAAATGAACCACAAAATATGGAGGCAAGATATTTTTCTTAATGTACTGTATGCAGTTATTCCTTTTTTTGTTTTGTTTTTATTTTGTTGTTGTTGTTTTGTTTTTCACACACACACCCCTTGGTTTACTTCTGATTGTCACTGTTCCTTATTTTAGTATCCTTTGTATTGTAGATAAGTTTCTCTGATTTGGGGATGTGAAGGGGAATCACAGAAATGGTGAGACAAAGGACAAAGGGTGAGCCAATGCAACAGTGATACTCACAGGACAATATGTTGGAAATGAACTGTACAACTTGGGAGAGGGAGAGAATTGGAGGGAGATGGAAAGTGGAAGAAAATGAGAAAGAAGGTAACACTGTTAAAAAAAAAATGTACTTGTTATCTTACTTATGCAAATATAGTCCCTCTGTATATCACCTCTACAATAAAAAAATGAACAAAAAACAAATGAAAAAAAAGTTTAGCAACTAATTATTTAATGATAAAGTATATTAATTACTTTAATGAAGTTATAGAAGGATAATTTAAATGTATATTAATTTCTTAATAGTTTATTTTGATTTAGAATACATTTATATTTTAATACATGAAATAATTCCTTATTGTACACTTTGAACATCATATAAAACTAGATGATCGGGCTGGGAAGGTGGCTCAATGGTAGAGCGCTTGCCTTGCATGCATGAGGCCCTGGGTTTGATTCCTCAGCACCACATGAGCAAAAAGAAAAAAGTCAGAAGTGGCACTGTGGCTTAATTGGTAGAGCGCTAGCCTTGAGCTGAAGAGCTGAGGGACAGAGCCCAGGCCCAGAGTCCAGGCCCCACACCAGACACCCCCCCAAAAAAAAGAAAACAAAAACTAGATGATCATATAAAACGACATCAAAATCTGAGTTATATCAAAAGTTACATTAGTTTTAATGCTAAAAGTAAATACATTAATAAAGTGTTACTTATATTTTCCAATTATCACATACAAAGTACTTCAAAAATTAAATATATTAAGACACAATTGAGCAACTGTATTTGGTTAAGTTCTCTTAAGTATTCCTGAGATCCAAGTTCATCTAAACCATACACGTATACCCTTTGAATCCACTGTTTTAGTAATCTAATTAATCAAACCTTAAACTCTGAATTTGAGCAGCTTATAAAATGTGAGTCTGAATTCCTAACCTTCTTCTACCAACAAAAATAGTGGCTTGTCCCGATAGTAATAAGGCAACTTCTCAGAAGTAGCTTTATTCAGGGTCTGCTTGATTCATGCAGAAATAGTTATACTTTAGAGCTGAAGAGCCCTTTTCATGACAGAAACCTCCATGTCACTCATAGTGAGTAAGATTGATTAACCTGGTCAACAGTAATGTACATTTTTTTAAGCCTCACATTTATAACCAAACACAATATTAACCCAATAATGGCTTTATTGTTAATTGTTTGTGTCTGCCTCTAGTGCTATTTATATTATAATTTGTGACCTTTGTGGCATGTTAATTTAACATATATTGTAATTTTCTTTGTTAATTGTGTCCTTTTGTACATTGCAGTGTGTATTATTAGAATAGTTTTCTATTTAAGACCACAGTCTTCAGATGAGCAAAGCTTTGAGTATTTAAAGTTCATTGTTACTTTTCTAGATGTTACCACTTCCCTCTCTTATAGAAATTAGGAGCAATATTGCTAATACCTAAGGATATCCTTTTGTGTTGCAATAATTCTCATGCATAATTATTATCTCTATCCAGATCAATTTAAGTAGTTTTAAGGATAGTTTTAAAATGCAGCTACCTCTGCACTATAAGACATTGGATCTACTCTTATAGTCTTATATTCTTATAATTATTGGATATTAATTATTGGATTCAATTATTATCAAAGTATTTAATATTCACCAAGCCACTCAATAACTCTGGAAATAAGTATTGTAATCTAGAAAAGTACACTAAGGGATGGACTAGAATAACTACTTCAAAAGTATTACCATTGGTAGTCTAAGTTTCCATTTTGGCAACTCTAAGCACAATCCAACAAACAAACAAAAAGCCTGATCTCTGAAAAGGGACAGCAAAAGATTAGCAGAAATTCCACTCATTAGACAAATCTCTTTTGTGCCAATCTACGTCCCAGAGGGGTAGGTGTATAGTGACTTGCTGCCAGCTAGAGAGAGTGCAGTCAGCTGACAATCTAATCTCTAATCCATGGCTCATTCTAGACTCCAAAACTGTATGGAACAAATTTAATCAGAGTTTTCACACCTACTAGAGTAGACCACATTCAGTTTTTTACAGGGGCAAGGATGTTTTGTGTAACATGGGAGATCCTGATGGGCAATACAGACTTCAGAGCTCCCTACTGGACAAATTGGAGTTTGACAGTCTGACTGCCCAATTCATTACTTTCCCTTCCTCTATCTTCTTCCACTTCACTTCTTTTCACTGGTGTCAATCCCTATAAAATATTTATATCACAAACTCTAATTTATCATGTGTTTTCAAAGAATGTAACTTGGAACTAGATCTTTCAGAAGTTGACCCAAAATTATGGGTTTTACTCTTGGTCATTATCATAAATCCTCAGGACTTCAAGACTTTTTGGTACCTAACAACTACTTATTATAAGTTTTATGTTTCTTGTTATTGTTATTTTAGTCCATTGATGATCTTGTCTGCTTTTGTGCCAGTTCTATGATTTTTGTTAGCATTTTGTTTCTGGTTTTTGTTTGTTTGTTTGTTTTTGAATACTGCAATTGAACTCAGAACCTCACTTTCAGTTTTCTTGCCTAGCAGGAGCTATAAACTAGAGCTGTGCCACCAGCCAGCTTTGTGACAGTTACTTTAAAGATGGAGTCTAGCAGATTTTTCTACTCAATGTGGCCTCAAACCACTTCCCTCTGTATCTCAGAGTCCTGAGTAGCTAGGAATAAGTAACTGTCACTCAACTCCATGGCTTTTTTGTTTGCTTGCTTGTTTGGTACTCTGTAGCATACTTTAAAGTCAGACATTATAATACCTACCACATTGCTCTTTTTCCTCAAGATTGATTTGGTAATGGGTAGTATTTTATGTTTCCAAATGAATTTTTGAACTCTAAAAAGTTTCTGAGTTGGAAAAAAAAAAAGTTTCTGAGTTGGGAGCCGATGGCACACGCCTCTAATCCTAGATACTCAGGAGGCTAAGACCTGAGGATCTCAGTTCAAAGCCAGCTGGGCCAGAAACGTCCTTGAGACTCTTATCGCTAATTAACCACCAGAGAACCAGAAATGGCTTGTGGGTCAAGTGGTAGAGCACTAACTTTGAGCTGAAGAGCTGAGGGACAATGCTGAGCCCAAGTTCAAGTCCCACGACTGACAAAAATAAAAGTTTCTGTTAAGGATAACACTGAGATTTTAATTGGGATTACATTGAATCTGTAGATTGTTTTCAGTAGTATGACTGTTTTGTTTTGTGTACCAATCCTTGGGCTTGATTTAAGGCCTGGCCACTATTCCTAAACTTTTTTTGCTCAAGTCAAGGCTAGTGTTCTACAACTTAAGCCGTAGCTTAAGTGGAAGTTAAGAGTCTTGTAAACTTTCCTGCCAGTGCTGGCTTTGAACAGTTTTAAAAATCTCAGCCTCCTGAGTGGATAGGTTTATAGGCATGAGACACTGGTAGCTGGCAATCAATGGCTATTTTTATTAATTCTATCATTCATGAACAGTAGAGGTCTTTCTATCTTCTTCAGTTTCCTTGTTCAGTATTTTGTAGTTTACTTTGTAGAAGACTTTCACCCCCTGAGTCAAGTGAATTTCTGAGTGTTTAGTGTTTGTGAGAATTTTGTGAATGGGATTATTTTCCTGACTTTTTTCTCAGACTCTCAGCCAGTTCATTATTGGCATATAGAGAAGCTACTTTTTGCATGTTGATTTTGTATCTTCCTACTTTGCTGAAAATATTTATCAGATCTAAGAGTTTGAGTAAACTCTTTAGAGTCTTTTAAGTATAGGATAAGGATAATTAGACTTTTTCCTTCCATATGTTCATCCCTTTAAGGTAGTAATGAAATAATTACTTTGGTTAATTTCTCTTCAGAGGAAATTTTTTTATTGTGAGAATTTTTTTATTGTACAGAGGGGTTACAATTACATGGGCAAGATAATGAGTACATTTCTTATCAAGCATTGTTGCCTCCCCTTCCCATCCCTTCCCATCCTCCCCCGACTCCCCACCACAGTTGTAAAGTTCGTTTTTCGACATAATGACTTGTACATCTCATTGTTGCAATGGGTCCACCTGTATTCCTAGTTAAACAATTTGTTATTTTTTCCTTCCCCTTCACAAATTATACCAACATCAAATACAGTGAAAGCATGGGTTATACCGTGGGGGAGGGACATACAAAGCAACATAGAAATCATCTTATAAATATGTTTGAAACAATTGCATGAAAGAAACAAGAAACAAAAAAAATTTGAATACTTATCTTGGGGTTCATTCCCCTAATATCAACTTACCTGACCTTTTCTGCTTGACTCAGACATATACTAGTTATTGCAAATAAGGGAAACTATGGGACCTATTTTCTTTGGGCCTGGCTTTTTTTTTTTAAAGAAATAGGATTTGGAATTAAGAGATGTAGTTGAGATTGCTCAATTGTTAACCAAATATCATGATCTTTGAACTAGTAGATTACTTTGGGTTTATATTTTCAACACTCACTCCATTCTTCCTATTAATATCTGGAACAGAAATTCTTTGTTCAAAGGTAGTGCTCTACCACTTGAGCAGGAAGTAGAACTGTGGTTCAAGTGGTAGAGCAAAGAAGCTCAAGAACACTGTCCTGGCCCTAAGTTCAAGCCCCAGGACTGGCACACAAAATAAGAGGATGGGAGGATAAAAATAAAAGTAATAGAATGTGTGTATTTAAACAAAGTATATTATGTGAATGTATGGTAATATCACAATAACATTTTTACAGTAAACGAATGCTAATAAAAAAAGTAATCTCCCTTATCAAATATTAGATGGCTATACATCTGTAGGTTCATTACTGGGTTTTCCTTCTATTCCATTGGTTCTGAAGTCTGTTCTTGTACCAGTACCAAGCTGTTTTGATTACTATGGCTTTGTAGTAGAGTTTGAAATTTGGTATTGATATTCTTCCAGCACTAATCTTTGTGTTAAGGGGGTGGGGTGGGAGATGGGAAGGGATGAGAAGGGGAAACAAAGGAGGAGGCAACAATGCTTGATAAGAAATGTACTCATTACCCTGCCCATGTAATTGTAACCCCTCTGTATGGTATTTTCACAATAAAAAAGAAACCTTAAAAATATAAATAAATAAATAATCTCTTCCTGGAAATTTCAGTTGCATTGGACCAAACAGTGCATCCATAAACTTGTTCTATATTCCTTTCACCCTGGCAGATGAACAAGAATGGCTTACAAACATTATAAAGTGACATGGGTGATTGTTGGAGGGCTGGTCTGAACTGACATTATGCACAACCTGCACATCTGAATGGGGAACAGACTCATTCACAAAAGGGACCCTTGAAGTTATATCGATCCACTTCCTTAAAGCCTCTTTGCCAGACAATTTAGGGGCATGATTTTGCTCAAATGAGATAATATTCAGAGACAGAGCAAGGCAGCCTTGAGGCTGGGAAGGTACATTAGGTTGAAATACAGGAAATTGCTTGGCTCCTACCTCTGAATGGCTTTTGAGGCCAGGCAAAGGTTAAGCATCAACTTCTTGTGGTGAAGTAATACATCTGCCCCAGGGCACAGGCAGGTTATCACCTGCAAAATCTGTTCTCATCCCTACAATGAAGCCTGCTATTTAGAAAGCACTCATGCCAGAAATGCACTCTACCATATGGACTAAAACACACTTAAGAGACAACTTTTGTCTGCAAGCTAATGAGGGCAGACTTTATGTCTGATCCCTCTCTGTGAGTTACACAATTACTGTCCAAGATTCATTTGTGAATGAGTAGCCATGTCACTGCATGATCTGCTGTCTGCTTTTGTATTGGCACCCTGGTCCTTTCTTTCAGCCCATACCTACAGTGATTCCATGTGTGCTTAATCTAATTCTGCAATTGCAGTTAGAAAGACCCATTTGTACTCTTAAGTCACTTCCACTGACTACCACAGATTTTCCTTTGAAGACATCAATATTCAGTGTTTACAGATACTCCTCAAAGACTGGGAGAAGGTGCTGGGATTTTTTTATCAGGCTCTTGGATATCTTCACCACCGTAGTAAGACAAGGCTGCTGACAGAGTAGAGCATAAGGGACAATAGATCAGGAATAACAAGAACTGAGTCTGAATCCCAACTTTGCTGTGTACTAGCTACAGCACTTGGGAAAGTTTCACTGAGCTCTCATTTTCATTAATGGTAAAAAAAAAAATCTACCTCACCATCATTTTCCAACAATATTAACAGGATCAAAGTACAGAATTAAATATGAAACCTACTGCAAGCTTCAAGGAGAGGTGGGCGATAACATTATATATAAGGCTTTTCTAAAACTTAATTTATCTTTTGCACCTGAACTTCTAGACAACCAATGGTTAGCATTCATTCATTCATTTTGATTTTTTAAATTTTTTTTGCTGTATGTTTTTTAAATAAGTTTTTTATAGTGCAAATACTAATATTCACAGGTTTGAACTTTAATGATATGCTTCATTTATTTCCTAAAAATGTATCAAAATCATACCACACACCATATTCTAGGAACCAAGATCTGCAGAAATAATAAATGTGACCTATTGCCTTATGAAAAGAACATACAGCAGTAGATCTAATGTTATTCTTTAATATTTCATTATTTCCCCTTAATATCTGTAGAGTAAGAATCAAAGTTCCTTGTAAATAGCAAAACTTCAACATATCATTTTCATTTGAACATAAAATTTTATTGTCTTTCACCAGACTATTATCCAGAAAACTAATGACTATTAATTCAAATTATCACTAATTTGAAACTAAACCAGATATTTACATGATGTAAAACACAATTGAAGAGAGAATGAGGGAACAAGAGACACTGTATGAAAGGAAATGTACTCATTACCTGACTCATGTATTTGTAATCCCTCTGTACATCACTTCTATTATTATAAACTATTTTTTGAAAAAAGAATAAAAAAATTTTTAAAAAACATTATTGAAGACATGATCTGAAAAGGCATTTAGAAAAAGTATAGTATAGAGTTTAAAAGTTAAGTAGTGAAAACAACAGGTAAAAAATAAAATAAGAAGGATAATGGACAGAAATGGGACAAAAATGTAAAGTACACAAATAATAGTATATATTAATATAATTAACATAGTAATATGATATTATATAATGTTGCTATCCTCAAGAATTACAAAATGATTGAAAAATAAGAACAGTTATTATGGTGGCAGGTGGCAGGGGCAAAAATGGCATACCAAATCCACTAATACCAATTTATACCAGAACAGTCAATGAAAAAGTTTCAGCTTATCAAGATGCCAATTGATGATTGATCTCAAATGAGCAAATTACTATGTAAAAATTGAGGAAATATGAATAATCAAGGCGACATGACACCTCAAAATATCAATGATCCCACAATGAAGGATTTGAATGTTAGTGGGGTAGATGAAATATAAAATATCAATAATTACCAATGAAATTTAAGAAGACATGTAAAAATACCTAAAAGATAATACAAATGAACTGATAAATAAAATCAAAAGGGATACAAATAAAGCTGAATGAAATAAAGAAGACAATTCATTATATAAAAGAGAAATTCAATAAAGACATTGAAACTTTGAAAACATTAATTCTGGAAATGAAAACTGCTATAAAATCAAAATCAATTGAAAGCTCCCACAGTAAACTGAATAAAATCGAAGGCAGGTAACTCAGAATTGAAGATAAAGTAAATGTATTATGGAAATTAAAGATGATAGAGGAAAAAAAAGAAGAAATATGAATAGAAGATTTTAAAAAGCACTGTGATCTCATTAAATGACCAAACACAAATACCATGGACAAAGAATAAAGAAGAAAAGAAGCAGGATGTGGAGAAGGAGGAGGGGGAAGAGAAACAACAACAATAGCAAAAAAATGAACAATAGACTACAAGTATAGAAGACATACTCAATATAGCAACAGCAAAATATCTCTTCAAATCTTGAGAAAGAGATGGCTATCCAGGTTGAGGAAGCCTTTAGGAATCTAAATAAATATGAACAGAATAGTCTACCCAAATCATATCATACTTAAAATACTAGGTGTGAATAATATTAGGAAATAATATTGGAAGTATAAAGAAAAAGTCACCTATAAAGTCAAAATTATCCAAATAACAGAAACTTTAAAAAAAAACATATGAGCATAGAGTACTATATCACCAGATCTACTACTGCCAACCTATGTTATAATAAACAGCACTGCAGAGTAACAGTTGTTTATCTTTGTTATCCTGTGGGTAGCTGTGGGCTATAGTTTAGTATTGTGAGACAGTAGCATATGACATTATCATCAACCATAAAGTGATCAAAATTCAGCATTTGAAATATAGTATCTAATGCACACATATTATTTTTACACCATAGTAGAGTTGAAAAGTTGCTAAGTTGAACCATCATAAATCCAGGACCTTTTGTATTTGTTACATGCTGAATTACATACTTGCTATAATACCTACATACGATGGAGCTTAACAGTGATAAGCCATAGAGGTATACCCAAAGAAAAGGGAAAGGAAAGTAATATTTATTAGTGACTATTTAATCTAGGTTATACCACTTATTAGATTCCAGATCACATTTAATTCTTGCCAACTTACTTAAACAGATTTCCTATATTTAAAATGTGTACTACTGCCAGGCACCTGTGGCTCATGCCTCTAATCTTAGCTATTCACAAGGCTGAGATCTAAGGATGGCAGTTCAAAGCCAGCCCAGGCAGGAAAGAGTCTCCATGAGATTCTTACCTCCAATAAACCACCAGAAAACCAGAAATGGTGCTGTGGCTCAAGTGGTAGAGTGCTTGCTTTGAGCTGATGAGCTCAGGAACAGCACGTAGGCCTAGAGTTCAAGCCCCATAAAACTGACCAAAAAAAAAAAAGTGTACTGCTATATTTTGAAAAATAATATAGGTAAAATTACTGATATGTTGTGGCAATCATAGCCATTTTTATTAAATGTCTACAATCTAGATATTTAGCATGTTTGAACTGACTTCCTCTTTCTCCCAGTATGAGGGCACTTGCACACACACACACACACACACACACACACACACACACACACACACACACACACACACACACAGCACATATAATATACTAGACTAATATTCCTAAGATGAAAAAATATTTTTGTCTCCATCTAGATCACCTTAAAATGGTCCTGGCATATAGTCCTAAAAAAATATCTTTTAGTAAATAAATAGTGTTGAATCCATTTTGACATGCAAAGGGTTTTAGGGTTCAACTTAGAGTCATAGGTTTTGGGGGGCCAGAGATATGAAGCGTTCCTCTGTACTTTATTGTTACATCCTTAAACTTCAGAACTTAATTTTCTAACTTTCCAGTTAGGAAGTGAAATATTGTGATGTCTCTCCCTCTACCCAATACCTTACACATGCTTCAATTTTATTCTATCAACTGAGGCACAGTTTCATTCTTTTATGCTCTGAAATGGGTTTAGATCTTTTCTGTAAAAAAGAAAAATAATGTTTTCAAAATAATGGCCAATGAATATCATTGCTACATTGTTTTTACTCTTTTTCCTTCCAATTCTGTGCTCCATTTAACACTTCTAAAGACATATAGGGAACAAAGCAAGATAAAAAGGAAACAAAAGCCACAAAAATGAAAAGAAAGAACCTCTTGTTTCCATTTCCTAGAGTTCATTTCAATAAATATTACTTTCTGTGATCAGATGCATAAAAGCACTGTGCCTTTTTGTTGAAAATGAACTATATAACTTGTAGGTGGTGCGGAAGGGAAGGGAAAAACTGGGGGAGAGCAAGGCAAGGGGTGACATTGTCCGAAAGGAAAGGCACTCTTTGCCTGACATATGCAAGTGTAACCCCTGTTTTTAGCATTGCCAAATATGTTTTTAAAGAACATATAATGCAAGTGTAAACACTATGTTGATTCGCAAGGCATTGCCCTCTCCTCTACAGCATTCCCAAGTTTACTGAGCAGCAAATAGTCATTGCTTACTTCAAAGAAAGACTTCACTGTATTTGGATTACATACTTTCATGTACTCTTCAACTTCGAAAATACTGCTTTTGTTGTAACTTACTGTCAGTTCATTCTATCCCATGTTTAAAAACAATTAGTACATTTGGTCATTATGCTCACTAAGATAAAATATTCATTTTCAGCGACGTACGTTTGGTCATGGTTCCACTTCATTTGTTCAACGAGGCTGGAACTTATTCAAGAAATCAAATGGCCCCTTGGCAGAGCCATAGAAGAATCAAAAGAAGTTAAAAAGGGCAATCTGTTCCTACTTAGAATGAACAAATTGTAGCATTGGCCACAAGAAACAGTTACATAATGTGAGAGACAGCACTGGAATAAAAGCATTAATGAGAGAATGTGATAATAAGTGTTAGAGGCATTCAGGGTATGGCAGCTCAGGGGGCTGGAAGGAACAGGAAAGTTGAACAATGGAGGAGGCACTTGTACAGAGCCTTGAAAGGTCTGTAGAATCTCCTGGCCCTCTATGTTCATTTTCTAATCATTACCCACTGTAATGAGCACAGTGCCTTTAGAGAACAGTAAGGATCCCTGCCTGGTGGATTGTTCCAGCGTAGCCCTACAGGCACACCCCCTCAGTTACAGATACATCAGGATGACAGCACATACAATGACTCTCAGTTACTGCAGATAGAGGGCCTTTTATGTCCTTCTTTCAATGCTGAGCTCCTGCCGGAGAGCTGAGAGCACTAACAGCATTGCACTTGTCAGAACCATGTCAAGAGAACACACGAGGGAAGTGATGAAGTCCTGAAGAGGAAATCAAAACTTTTTAATGTTTTAAAAAATAATTTTAATGGATGAATTCACAACAAGTATCAAATGGAGAATCCTTCCTCTGATTTCATAACCCAGCAAAAATCTAATAATTCTCACAGATTAATTCACAGAATATGTCACAAACCAGGATCCTATAGGCTAACTGAAATGTAGATAGCCAATGTCAGCCTTTAGAGGAAAAATTTCTTCTTTCAAAGATAGAAGGCTATATTGTCAGAGTCATTTCTGAAACTCTATAAAATATGGAATTCATAACACCACTTAACTGAAAGTGTGGTTGTCAAAAATTTGCTTGTTAATACTTGTGATCAATTGATAATAAGCCGTCACACTACTATCAAATTCAACCACTCACAAAAGCAAGTACTATTCTCATATTTAGTGCTGAGACTAAAAACCCTTTTATTTTTGTTATAAAATTACTACTCTAATATCAACTAGCATTCACTAATCTGATAGTTGCATGGTAATTGCTATTAGGGTAATAATAAATCAATAACTAAACTGGATGACATTTAATAATGTGTTATTTGCAGTGATTAAGAATAAAATAATAAGATTTCATATACTATAACAGTTGAAAACGTAGAACATATTGAAAATGTAAAACATGTAAAAAATGTAGAAGAAATTATTTGAAAATACAGACATTACAATGAACAATGAATTAAATTTTACTAAGGACTAGCTCTAGAACTAAATATAGTATACTAGAGTCCTATAAACAATAATATATAACGCACTTCCACTAAACTAAAAGAAAGAAGGAAGAGAGGGGAGAGAGAAGAAAGAAAGTTGCTTTGTATGTCCCTCCCCCACGGTATAACCCCTGCTTTCACTGCATTTGATGTTGATATCATTTATGGAGAGGAAGGGAAAAAGAAATTGTTTAAATAGGGATACAGGTGGACCCATTGCAACAATGAGATCTATAAGTTGTTATGTCGAAAAACGAACTTTACAACTTTGGTGGGGGGAGGAGGATTGGGTAGGGGGAACAGGGAGGAGGGAGGAGGGTATGGGAAGGGATGGGAAGGGGAAACGAGGAGGCAACAATGCTTGATAAGAAATGTACTCATTATCTTGCCCATGTAATTGTAGCCCTTCTGTATAGTATTTTCACAAGAAAGAGAGAGAGAGAAAGAAAGAGAAAGGAAGGAAGGAAGGAAGGAAGGAAGGAAGGAAGGAAGGAAGGAAGGAAGGAAGGAAGGAAGGAAGGAAGGAAGGAAAGAAGGAAGGAAGGGGCTGGGAAGGTGGTTCAGTGGTAGAGCGCTTGCCTTGCATGCATGAGGCGCTGGGTTCGATTCCTCAGCACTACATAAGCAAAAAAGAAAATAGCCAGAAGTGGCGCTGTGGCTCAAGTGGTAGAGCGCTAGCCTTGAGCTGAAAAGCTGAGGGACAGTGCCCAGGCCCTGAGTTCAAGTCCCATGACTGGACCTCCCCCCCCCCAACAAAAAAGAAGGAAAGAAAGAAGGGAGGGAGGGAAAGGGAGAAAGGAAGGAAGGAAGGAAGGAAGGAAGGAAGGAAGGAAGGAAGGAAGGAAGGAAGGAAGGAAGGAAGGAAAGGGGGAAGGGAAAGTAAAATGAAGTCTTTTTTACCTGGGTTTTTGCTGCTAATTTGTTCTACTTAAATTTAGTGAGCTCTCCTACTGGCTCATTTTCCAAAATCTTTAAGCTTAGTTAGGATCTCTCTCTCTCTCTCTCTCATTCAATCAATCACCTTCATCTTTTTTTTCTGCCATTTCCTGGTACTTTTCTCCAGTCATCTTCTTTTCTTTGTTACTTAGTGTAAGGATGTGTAATCAAAATGTCATTCCTCTCCAAGGGCTCACAAGTAAGACTTGAATTGCCCAAGATACTTCTGTCACTCTGTTCATTTCTTGCCATTTTATGATGTTATTTTTAAGTGGACCTTTGTGGGTCTGGGAGAATTTAAGCAGGTATGATGTCTCATTGAATATACCAAAATACTATTTCTGGCTTTTTAATAGGTAGAACAGGTCATTGTATTCCCAAATTCCTCCTTTCTCTTTTGCAATACCTATCCTACCATTAGCAAAATATTTCATACTAGAGAAAATCAATCATCCGTGATTCAACTGTTATTTGAGTTTTATTCAGAAAAATACATATCTCGGGATATTTGCTGCCGAAGATTGTCACTAATGATATGGTGAAAGGATTGACACCTAAGTAAATAATCTAAATAACAAACAGTAGAAAAGAATTCATGGAATCCTTTTCACAAAGCACATATTTATAAAAACCAACAAACAAAAACATCTGTTCCTGGTAGAAGATACTATGAAGCTGTCATAACTTGCTCCTCTTCTTCCTGAGCTCTGAATCAGAACTACAGATCACTTCTTTTCACTAAAAGTTTTCCTTAATAGATGTCTACTGATGTCTAGGCTAGAGTTGAACTTCCAGGAAGCATATCCAGAGACTGGGAAACAATTATTCAAAGTTGATCATTACTTTTATTAACATCAGTAAGTCACAATGTCTGAACATCATACTCACAGACTAAACAGAGCCCCTACAGGAGATGTTCATAAAAAGCCTTAAACATTATATACACCAAGAATTTGTTTAATGGAATTTTACTCATTCATTAGAAAGAATGATATTGAACCATGTTTAAAGAAACAGAAGGACTTGGAAAAAAGAAGCATGTGAAATGAATAAAGTCAGAGCCAGAGAGACAAAGGATGCATATTTTCCCTTCTATGTGGAAGCTAGATTTAGCTTATAAAGTTATAAGTAGATAGGTTGGGTAGTATGCAAGGGCATAAAATTGTGTATAAAGTGCATAAAAAACTGAAATATGGCACATTCAAGGGAGAACTCAAATAGTGTAATTCCTTAGAAAGGCAAAGCCAAAGTTCAGCAAAATAAAACACCAGGAAGTGGGTATTCAAAAGGGGCATGGTGGGGCAAAGGGAAAAGGGATGAAGAAATGAAGAGGAGACAGAGACATGTGGGAGAGAATCCAATTTAGCCAGCGCTAGTGGCTCCCCTGTAATCCTAGCTACTCAGGAGGCTGAGATCTGAGGATCACGGTTCAAAGCCAGTCAGGGCAGGAAAGTCCGTGAGACTCTTATCAGACTCTTTATCTCTAATAAACCACTAAAAACCCAGAAGTGGCACTGTGGCTCAAGCAGTTGAGTGCTGAAAAGATTGACATTGGACATGATATATTGTATTCATAAACTGCTTTGTTAAATTTCAACTTTGTGCAACTACTTAAAAATAAAATTTTTAAATCTACTTTTTTTTTTTTTTTTGGTCGGCCGTGGGGCTTGAACTCTGGGCCTGGGCGCTGTCCTTCAGCTCTTCAGCTCAAGGCGAGCGCTCTACCACTTGAGCTACAGAGCCACTTCCTAAAATTTTTAAATCTAAAAAAGAAAAAAGAAAGAAGAATTTAGGAAGGAATAGGGGAGAGGCAGAAATGATTTTCAAAATCTATCAATTTTAATCATCAAAATAATTGTAGAAATACTAAATAAATCTGCATTCGGGAATTAACACTGAAGAATAATTTACTGAACATGCATGCATTTACTTGGCCCTTGTTGTATATATAACTTACAGCTTTTAGAATCATTCAAATCCCAGTAAATATAATATTTGACTCCTTAACAACTGAAAATAACCAGAGAAAAATCACAAAAACTCATTAAGTAAGAGATGTCAACATAGATAGTCAAGGAGTCTTATTGAACAAAATTTTGCTTTTGTTTGATTATAGGTGTAAAAGCCTCTGGGAAAGTAATTTGGTTTGAATATGTCTCCAAATGATCTTAATTTGGAAACTTAGCCAATATAACAGTGTGAGGAGGTGAGCTGAATAAAAGATGATTAGATTAGAGAGCTCTACCCTTATGAATAGGTTAATGCCATTGTCATGGGAGTAGGCCAGTTATTCCTAGTGTCTCCCTTTTGCTCTCCTGCTTTCTCAAGCATGCTCTTCTGCTCTTCTATCTTCCTCCATGCGATGTCATAGCAAAAAGATGTTTTTGCCAAAGATGGACCATGATTTTACAATTCTCAGATTTCAGAACTATGAGCCAAATAAATTTACATTGCTTACAAATTTACCAGCCCTGTATCTTCTGTTATAACAACACAAAATGGATCCTTGTTTCTCTATTCCATCCAGTTATTTGTTCAATAAATAAATATTTGACATTTATTTTGTGCCTTGATGAGTGGAGGGAAAGGTTATGTCTCTCAAGTTAATCATCTACAACTGAGAAAATAAGCACACAGGAGAACCAGACAGCAATGAAAAGAATGAGAGACAGCATGTGGTAATGGTCCTGAGGCAGTTTACAAAAGCTGATGACATTTCAGTGGAGGGAGAATTCCTTCCACTCGGGGAAGTCAGGGAGAGACATTTAAAAGAAAACTTGAGTATTAAGTTTCAACTTGACTTTAAGAATAATCAGGAGTATTCAAATTAGGGGTGAGAAAAAACATGCAAAGGCTCAGAAAAGGAAAAAAATGGGTGTGTGAGAGAAAATACAGGTAAAGAATTTACCTACTTTGATCCCTGACAGGCCTTAAATGCTATGTTTTGGCGACAGAATTTAGTTGAAATACATGATTTGGGGGGCAGGGACAGGGAGCTTGAACTTAGGGCCTGAGCACTGTCCTTAAGCCTCTTTGTGCTCAAGGCTAGTGCTCTACTGCTTGAGCCACAGTACCACTTCCAGTTTTTGAATATATGTTGGAGGAAAGAGTCTCATGGAGACTTTTCTGCCTGGGTTGGCTCCCAACCATGATCCTCATATCTCAGCCTCCTGAGTAGCTACAGGCATGAGCCACTGGTGCGTGGCATGAAATATAAAACTTTCAATGAAGTGGAGCAAAGTGAGCTGCCTTTAGAAATACAATAGAGCCTCTGCTAGCAACAATTCAGGCCTAGATTACATTCTAGGCATTCTCTATGTGATATAGACATCAAGTGCTAAGTATCTAATGTGGATATAAATAATAAATATAAACTGTAAGTTGTCTACTTAATGAAGCTATTAGTCTGTGTTCACATTCTAGTTGAAAAAAAAAATAAAACTAGGAAGCTTTCAGTTCTGTTGTCCACACATGGCTACATCAAATATCTACATTCATCTACCTGAGTACAAACGATCTCGTCCTTTTCTTATAATTAGTTGTTTGATTATTCAAGACCTCACCAGGGCAATTCTCTGAGACAGACAGAAAACTGAGTGTGACTGACACTCAAAGTAAACTTTCAATTCTGTTTTTGCTCTCTAAAAAATTAGTGAATCATCAGTTACCACAGGAAACAGTCAGCTGATTTTACTATTCTTCCAGCCTTCCGCAAACACTGCAGCAGACACAGCATGCCTTTGTCTGCCTCTCATTGATAGCAGGGTGATTTCTAGAAAATCATGTCATTAGTGTAAACTGAAGAAATGTTCAAATCACAGCTAACAGATATTATCACAGTTCCCTCAAATATTTCCTTTCTTCTGAGGCCTGTTGACAGTTCTCATCTGTCGTTTGCATTATTTCATCTGTTTCCAAGTTGAACTGCAATGTGCTGTGAGGCAAAACTCTAGGACAGAGAAGCCACTGAAGCACAAGGAAGCCTGATGATGCACTCTCACGGTTACAGGCTGTTGCTGGGCAGATGTGGATATGATGTTTACAGCACAATATGGAAGTCAGGTGGAATATGTGTGGTCTTTATAATGTTTTCTAGGGATTCAGGGCAAGCATTCATGCTGTTTTGTATTGAGAATTCTGATATGCTTTGATTAAAAATGAAATATAAACCCAATGTAATGAGTGAAAAGCTAGGAAGCCTTAGTTTTCTACAAGTAGTTAACCAATTTTGCCAGCACCATTTACTGTCTTTCTTCCATTCTATTGTTTTAGCTCCCTTATCGAAGATTAGATGGCTATAGGTCTGTAGGTTCATTTCTGGGTTTTCATTTCTATTCCATTGGTCCTGATGTCTGTTCTTGTGCCAGTACCAAGCTGTTTTGATTACTATGGCTTTATACTAGAGTTTTAAATTTGGTATTGATATTCCTCCAGCAGTGTCACCAGAATCAACTCCAAATGGATCAAAGACCTCGGAGTCAAAGCAGACACTCTGAAAACATTACAGGATGGAATAGGAGAAACCCTATGTCTCCTTGGCACAGGTCGAAATTTTCTTAATAGAGACCCAGAAACACAACAAATCAAAGAAAGGTTGGACAAATGGGATTGCATGAAGTTGCAGAGCTTCTGCATGACAAAGGACATAGCTAGCAAGATCAATAGAAAGCCCACTCATTGGGAGAAGATCTTCACTAGCCATACAACAGACAAGGGTCTCATATATAAAATATACTTGGAATTCAAAAAATTAAATCCCCCAACAACAAGAAACAACTGCCCAATAAATAAGTGGGCTAAAGACTTAAAGAGAAACTTCTCTGAAGAAGAAAGAAGGATGGCCAATAGACACATGAAGAAATGCTCAACATCCCTAGCCATAAAAGAAATGCAACATTGAGATACCACCTCACCCCAGTTAGAATGGCAAAAATCAAGAACTCTAAAAACAACAGATGCTGGAGGGTATGTGGACAGAAGGGAACCTTACTGCATTGATGGTGGGAATGTAAACTTGTTTAACTACTTTGGAAAGTAGTCTGGCGGTTCCTCAAAAGACTCCATATAGAGCTCCCCTATGACCCAGCAATCCCACTTTTGGGCATTTACCCAAATGTTTACAAACAAGAAAACACTAAAGCTACCAGCATGACTATGTTTATTGCAGCATTATTTACCATAGCTAAGATATGGAACCAACCCAGATGTCCCTCAGTAGATGAATGGATCAAGAAAATGTGGTATATGTACACAGTAGAATTCTATGCCTCCACCAGAAAGAATGACATTGCCCCATTTGTTAGGAAATGGAAAAGCTTGGAAAAAATTATATTAAGTGAAGTAAGCCAGGCCCAAAGAAACATAGGTCCCATGGTTTCCCTTATATGCAATATCCAGTATATGTCTGAGTCAAGCAGAAAAGGTCAGATAAGGTGATGTTAGGGAAATGAACCCTAAGATATGTATTCAAATGATTTTTTTTCTTTCATGTGATTGTTTCTAACACATTTATAAGATTATTTCTTTGTTGCTTTGTATGTCCCTCCCCCACAGTATAACCCCTGCTTTCACTGTATTTGATGTCGTTATAATTTGTGGAGGGGAAGGGGAAAAACAAGTCATTTAAATAGGGTTACAGGTGGACCCATTGCAACAATGAGATGTACAAGTCCTTATGTCGAAAAACGAACTTTACAACTTTGGTGGGGGGGAGGGAGGGAGCCGGGAGGATTGTGAGGGGTTGGGAGTGGGGGGAGGATGGGAAGGGGAAACAAAGGAGGAGGCTACAATGCTTGATAAGAAATGTACTCATTATCTTGGCCATGTAATTGTAACCCCTCTGTACAATATTTTCACAATAAAAAAAAAAAAGAACTAAAAAAAAGAAAAGCTAGGAAGCTATTTCTCTACAGGAAAACGATTAGACTTTAGAAATAAACAACTCTAGAATAATAGAATGTGAGTGAGATAATATTATGAAAATATCAATATTTTACAGGTTCTCTGACTTCAGTTTTCATAAGAAGTCACGAATAAATCAGAAAATAATTCAAGGATAAGGCTTCCCAGACTATTTTGATAAATACTTCATAAATTTTAATGATGGTGCCACAACTCCTAATATAGTAAATCCCCAAAGACACTATTTTAAGAGAAATGTTTTATAAAATAATAGTAAAAGTCACAATGGTACTTATTCCAAAATGGTAAGCTTAAGTGTAACTGTTATTAAGTCCTTTTATTTATTTCTAAATTTTCCTTTATGGTCATTTGTCATGTAAAATTTAAAAAAATACAATAAATTATGTGAAAGAGGTTTGTTCCACACAGAGGTGTTCTTACTGGAAATAGTATTTTTAACTTTATAAACAGCAACTATGTATTATTGCTTCCTCTATAAAAAAAATTGTCTCTAGAATAGACAGAATGAAATACTTTAAGATGACCTAAGAGGACACATTCATGTTTGCATGAAGAAAAAATAATTTTGATCAGTAGATGAAACAAGGCATGGGCACCTGTAAAGGAGAAATCATTAGAGATAGGGGATGTTTTGATGAATAGAGGAGCAGACACGCCAACTGAAAGATGTTCAGTGTTTGAAGACTAACAAACCATGCACCTGACTGAATGAAATAGAATATCTGGATTCTTATACCTGTTGAAAGACTTGGTCCTCGGAGGCCTCATGATCTATAAAAGAGTGACAAACAGTGATCCAACCACACAAAGATTGAGGAAATGATCTGAATTAATTTCATAGGAGAGCCTGGGATGGCAGAAAAGTGAAAACAAGTATAACAGAAAGCTAATTGCCATCCCCAGCACTCACAAATGGTATGCCTAAGCGACAAATTTTTTATTGTGACATTGTAGTGGAAAAGAATATTCTGGCTGGGACTGGGAAGGTGGCTCAGTGGTAGAGCGCTTGCCTTGCATGCATGAGGCCCTGGGTTCGATTCTTCAGCACCACATGAGCAAAAAGAAAAAAGCCAGAAGTGGCACTGTGGCTTAAGTGGTAGAGTGCTAGCTTTGAGCTGAAGAGCTGAGGGACAGTGCTCAGGCCTAGAGTTCAGGCCCCACAAAAAAAAAAGAATATTCTGGCTTTGCTAATGCTCTTTGGAGATAGTTAAGACTCACTGGTTAATTTTTATAAGCAATTAGAAAAATTAGTATCATAATAAATATAAGAATGTTCTGTCCATAATCCTAACTACTCAGGAGGCTGAGAGCTGAGGATTGTGGTTCAAAGCCAGGCCAGGCAGGAAAGTCTGTGAGACTTTTATCTCCAATAAACCACCAGAAAACCAGAAGTGGCGCTATGGCTCAAGTGATAGAGTGCCAGCCTTGAGCTGAAGAGCTGAGGACAGCGCCCAGGCCCAGAGTTCAAGCCCCATGACTGCCAAAAGAGAGAGAGAGAGAGAGAGACAGAGAGAGAGAATACTTACTGGTACTGTAGACTACCAATAGAGGGATAGTTTTGTGCAAGTTTTTTGGCAGGTATGGGGATTTTCTGTATCTATGTCATAGGAGTGATCTAAATGCTTCACAAACACTTCAAACACTGAAAGAATATACATTGACAAACCCATATCCTGCCTCCACTTTCAGCTCTCTGTATCTTTTTGTTCTCTGAAAGATGAGTCATGCCTTAAGAATTGTTTTTATATTTCTACATAAACTGTCCAGTTGGCCATGAATTATAGAATATCATCCAATTTTCAATTATCTTGGAAAGTTTTATAATATTTAGGCACATTTATATAAAATTTCTTATCTTATATCAAGCTGATGAGAAAAAAAATGAAGTGACATGGCAAGTCTTGTCACCTTTTAAAAGACAGGATCCAGGATGGGAAGGTGGCTCAGTGGTAGAGTGCTTGCCTTGTATGCATGAAGCCCTGGGTTCGATTCCTCAGCAACACATAAGCAGAAAAAAAATAGCCAGAAGTGGCACTGTGGCTCAAGTGGTAGAGGGCTAGCCTGGAACTGAAGAGCTAAGGGACAGCACCGAGGCCCAGAATTCAGGGCCCATGATAGGACCAAAAAATAAATAAATAAAATAAAATAAAAAAATAAAAATAAATGACAGGATCCACTAGTCCACAGTAAGTTCCTGATCTCACTAAAAGACCTATGGATTAGGAAAGAATTCTCTTAGGAACAGTAGCGTAGTTAAAATATTTTTAAGGATTAAATTTTCACAGGATTTTTTTGTTTGTTTTGTTGTTTTGTTTTGTTTTCTGATACTGGGATTTCTACTATCAACCTCTTGAGCTTCATCTTGAGCCAAGCTTCTGGCTGATTAATTGGAGATGGAATATCATAAACTTTTCTTCTGGCTTTGGATCACAATTCTCCATGTCTCAACTTCCTAAGTAGTTAGAATTATGGGCATGAGCCCCTGGCACTTGGCTTCAATTTTTTTGTTGCAGCAAACTTTGATGATTTCTTAAAAAGCTCTATTTCACACTTTTAGGACATAATTTGCCATTTCTTCTTAGAATTTCCATCCTCCCTCTCCAGGTAAAAAAGGGTTAAAAATATTTCAAATTTCAACTCCAGTCCCAATGTTTTCATGAGTTAAAGAGGAAGATTAGCTACTCTATGTTCCGTGTTTGTAGGGCACTTAATATTCGCCTTTACCAAAGCTTGCATATTTCAGTTCACATGTTAGTTAAATATCTCATCTTGTCATCTAAAGTATATGGAATGAGAAAGAAAGTTAAAGCAGGGACAAGAGGAAAAAGGACATACTGAAGAGGACATTTCAAGATGGTATGAGGCTTGCTTCCCTATAAATACTAAAAAGGTGAGTCAGCTCACATCAGCTGTAACATCAAGCAAGGTATCATTCAAGTGTCAAGTGTTTAATAAATACTTTCTTAATAGTCATAGGAATCAAAGTACTTCCTACAGTCAGTTCATGCCTGTAATCCCAGCACTCAGGAAAGAGAGGCAGAAGGATCACAAGCTAAAGGCCAGCATAAGCTACCTAAAGAGATTCCGTCTCAAAAATAAAAGGAGGGGGGCTGGGAAGGTGGCTCAATGGTAGAGTGCTTGCCTTGCATGCCTGAGGTCCTGGGTTCGATTCCTCAGCACCACATAAGCAAAAAGAAAAAAGCTGGAAGTGGCGCTGTGGCTCAAGTGGTAGAGTGCTAGCCTTGAGCTGAAGAGCTGAGGGACAGCGCCCAGACCCAGAGTTCAGGCCCCACAACTGGACCCAAAAAACAAAACAAACAAACAAAAAAACCCACTTCTAATTCTTAATTCTACTTATCTTAAATACACAAAATACAAAGAAACAATGAAAAATATCTTCCTCTAACCATAAGGTTCTGCTCCTGTGTGATCAAGTACAGGGAAAACTGATGGCAAAACCAAACTGATCCTCATTCCAATTCTAAAACACCAAACAAGCAAGATAATGAGAAGTCAGCTGGAGATTTCACCACTGAGACCTGATTTTTGTCTACAATCAAAAGAACAAGGAATAAAGAATATTTCAAAGCGTTTGCAAATGTGAACCTTAAACAGGAAAAAAAAAAAAAAAAAACCCTAGGTGTTCTAGAGAAAATATAAGCTTCCTGCAGCAGCCAAACTGCTTTTTTCAGAAATAGGCAAGCTGAGCCACTATTAAAGAATGGGAATAGTCTCCAATATGTGTATTTTAATAAAGATAACAGAGATTTTTTTTTCTTTCTCTGATCCACAGACTCTTGGAAGTAATCAGCACCATTCATTCAGCGCAAGTTTCCATCTGTGGATGAAGGACCTCTTGAATTTTAGAGATGGATTACTCAGCATTTCCATTTCTCTGGTGAATAACTGAAGCAACTTAAATGAGGAAGGGTTTATTTATCCCTGGTTTCTGAGGTTTCAGCCTATGGATGGTGGACCCTGTGGCTTGTGGACTCGTGCCAAAGGCAGAAAAATCATGGAGGTAGAACAGACGAAAATTGTTCACCTGATGGCAGCTAGAAAGCAAAGAAAATGACCCACAGCTGTGGTAAATAATGCTGCAGTAAACATAGTTGTGCTGGTAGCTTTAGTGTGGTCTTGTTTGTACTCATTCAGGTAAATGCCCAAAAGTAGGATTGCTGGGTCATAGGGGAGCTCTATGTGGAGTCTCTTGAGGAACCTCTATACTACTATCCAAAGTGGTTGAACAAGTTTACACTCCCACACAGTTTTTTTTTTCTTTCTTGCTATTACTTCTAACGTATTTATAAGGTACCATGTGATTTTTTTTTTGTTGCTTTGTATGTCCCTCCCCCCCACGGTATAACCCTTGTTTACACTGTATTTGATGTTGGTATAATTCGGGGAGGGGAAGGAAAAAAGCAAAGTGTTTAAACAGGGATACAGATTGACCCATTGCAACAATGAGATGTACAAGATGCTATGTCGAAAAACATAGTTGTGGAGATGGAAAAGAAGGGATGGTAGGGGAAAAACAAAAGAGGAGGCAACAATGCTTGGTAAGAAATGTACACATTACCTCGCTCATGCAACTGTAACCCCTCCTCTGTACAGTATTCTCACAACAAAAAAAACTTATTAAAAAGAAAGAAAGAAAGAAAATGACCCACAGGAAGGCACATTCCCAGTAACCATCTCTCTCCAATCAACTCCCACCATCCACAGTTCAAACACTTCTCAAAAGTGGACTCAATGTTGACTCTATATTGGATCTCATTGATCAAGGCAAGACTCACATGATTTAAAATGCTCCACCTCTGAACACTGCTTCCTTTGCATACAACACCGTCAATATATGAGCATTTAGAGAGGAACACCATAACAGGAGATACCATGGAAGAAAAATTAAGGAGTTAGGACACAACCACATTCACATACATACACTCAACATGTATCATGCAATAAATTTGATATGGGCTTAGTTCCAAATCAGTGGCTTTCACATATTCCATCTACTCATTTAATTCTCATAAAACATTTCATCACATGTTCTAAACTTTACAGATAAGAAAATCAAGTAAGAAGAATTTGATACAATTAACGATTTGATACAAGAAGTCGATACAAGTAAACAAAATATCTAGGATTCATACTCACATTTAAAACTACACAATGTGTCAACCTATGTTGCTGATAAAAAGCAAAACTTTAATCCACTTTAATCCACAGTTAAGTTTTATTAGTATTTCCTTCATTTGGCATTGCCTACATATAAAATCATAAACTTTAATCTTGATGAACGAATGAAGATAAGTTATATCACACTTTAAATATTAAAAAGGAAAACAAAAATTAATTCTTTTTAATCATAAATTTTCTATAAGTCAAAATCTTGGCAATGAGTAGAAATTGATTGAAAGATTCTTGCACAATGTTTAATATTCAGTTATCAACATAAATTAAGCACAAATTTAAATAAAAGTCTTAAAACACATCAAAATAAGTTATAAAATCTGGGCTAAATGTTACATGTTGGCAAATTACACCCTTGGGCAGAAATTAAAATATAAGACATATATTTTCCATTTAATCTTTATATATTCTATATATAAGCCTTTCTCTAAAATATCTTCATTTCTACTATATTCTAGGTAATATAGATAGGAGTAAGGGGGTATTTCATATATATACCATAACAGGAGGTAAAGAAAACTAAAGCAAAATGAAGGAGTGCACACCCACATTCATTCTGTCACTTGAGCACATCCAGTTTCAGTTTCAACTTTGTTGTACTTGCTTCTATTCTTCCTGCCTTCAACTTCCTGAACCATACTTTTATTGAACATCTTGGCTAAAAGTAGCATCCTTACCCTGTCCCCTCAAATTCTAAATAGTCACAAAATTAGATGTTGTAGTTACTCTTTTTAACTCTTCTTCTTATTTCCTCTTCCTCCCCTTCTTCCTTCTCTTTCTGCTTTCCTTCCTCCTCTTCTTCCTCCTTTTCTCCTCCTCTTCCTCTTCATCCTCCCAGTTCTTTTTCTTCTCCTCCTCCTCCTCCTTTCCTTCTTTTTTTTGTTCTTCTTCTAGCATCACTTAGCTTTATAAATTAACTTTATATATTTCCTTTTGAAATATTCATATATTTATATAATATTCATTGATTAGACTCATTGCTTGTCAGTTTCCCTTTTACCACTCACCTCTCTTGCAAAATGAGTCTTAACAAGCTACATTCTTCCAGTTGCCACATATGTATATGATGTTGTTCTTCACTCTTCACTGTCCTTCATTCTCTCCATTTGCCACCTTTCCACTAATACCTCTATCACTGAAAAGACCTGTCTTATATTCTTCTCCTTTAATTTGTTTTCTTCTTGTTTAGTGTATCCTGTTTGTTTAAAGGATATCACTGTAATGTTTCACACACATATCCAGTATTTTAATCAGATTGACCACCTTGTTGATTCTCACTTTTACCATCCCCACTACTTCTTGTCATAAAATATCTTTCACTGAGTTTTATTTTGCTTTCTTCATTCACATCAGAAAACTAAATACTCACTTCTTCTGGTGGAGAGCTCACATTTCAAGAGCTGCGGAAGGTGTCAGTCTACATTAGCTTCTTGGAAGCAGCCTGCAGCCAACCTAAAGTTTGAGCCACAGTTAGGAGAAGGCTTAATAAACCATAAGGAAATAGCTAAATAGTAACCTCAGAGAAGAAAGAGATTAGACACAG
Source organism: Dipodomys spectabilis (assembly GCF_019054845.1). Classification (NCBI taxonomy): domain Eukaryota; kingdom Metazoa; phylum Chordata; class Mammalia; order Rodentia; family Heteromyidae; genus Dipodomys; species Dipodomys spectabilis. Next base: position 20,604,429 of record NW_024870709.1, on the reverse strand, counting down.
CAAATTGAGAAATCAAAGCAGCAACAGTGGCTAAGGCAGTGAAGGGATTGAGAACCTGCAACCTCATACTTCCTGGCTACAGCAAGGTCCAGTGCCTGAGGAACACCATTGTTGGAACACCTAGAAGTTGTCTAGTAGATTTTGTAGGTTTGCTGTAACACAGAGTTCAGAGATCCTAAGATACGTCCCAACTTCAGCCTTCCCCCAATATAATAAGCTTCTGTGCCAACTTTGAAATAATTGAAAACTTATTTTCTTCTAACAGGAAAATTTCATGACAGATAGATGTATTTTGTTAGAACCTATTCATTTATTATCAAAACCTACAATCATACTTGCCAACTAAGTAATTGACAGTACATCAAAATTGGCACTTGAAAGATAACTTATTGTTTTTGATTAATTTACTTCTGACTAACGAAATGTTTGGAAGTTATCTATTAAATACTTTCTTCTCTTAATATGTTTTGTTTTCATCAAAAAGGTAATCATATAGAGTTACGGTATGTAACATGGTGTTTTGAAATATGTATAGATTATACAAAGGCTAAGTTCTCATTTTCTCACATACTTAAATTTTATAGCAAGAACTTCATGCGTGCTATTAGTAATTTTCCTTTTTTTGTTTTGGCTTGTTTTTTAACTATATTTTTTTGTCTTTTTCTGGTACTGGGGATTGAACCCAGGACATCACATTTGATAGGCAAGCACTTTGCCATTGAGTTATATCTCATCACCTTTGAGGTACATCTTATCCCCAATCAGCAATTCTCAATACATTATTATTAATTTTAGACAATAGTTCTATTACATATCGTCCTCTACTGCACTTGAAATTCCATATGCTTTGTGTAGCATCCTCCCAATCTTTGCCTCTTCTCCATTTACTAGTAACCACCACTCTATTCTGTTTCCTAGTTCCGCTTTTGAAAGTTACCATGTATAAATGATATAGTGTGACATTTGCCTTTCTGTTCCTGGCTCATTTACTTAACATAATGTGCTCCCAGGGTTCATCTGTGTTGTCAAAGATGACAGAATTTACTTCTTCACTAAGGTTTAATAGTGTTCCATCGTACATCCATAGCACATTTTCTTCATTCATTTATTATCTTTCTATTAAAGATTTATACTACACAGGACTAAGAACAGGCTACAGGGAGGCCAAATACACCTAACAAAGTAAATCTTCTTGTACAAAATATTTTAGTAATACAACATAAATCATGGTTTTCAAATTACCTCCTATGCTACGTGAAGGACCAAAGTATGATATAAATGTATAAATTAACCAAACCCATTGGCAAGCTGAACCAGGGAAAGACACAAAATAGAAAATAGGTCTTTGTTAGTACACCATGCTCTTCAGGAAGCAATAAATGCAAATAAAAATTAAAATCAAGTATACAGAAAATGTAGAGCTAGTTTATCAAATGAAGATCAGATACACAATGGTAAGAGACAATCCCATTCTCATGTTCAGGAAGGCACAGGTCATTCAGCTGGCCAGCAGGATCTCATAAGCGTAGCTGTACCAAGCAACAGCTTCACTATAGATTAAGCTAGTTTATCTATTTAATTAGATCAATGTCTTTATTTGAAATAACTTCTATCTTCTCCTTATCATACCTGCACTATATACTCCTTTACCCATTCCAGTTTTATCTATCCATTTTTTTGTACTCAAGCTCCCTCTATCTTTCATATATTAAAAGACTTCTAACAACTCCTCCCTAGAATAGTCTTCATTTTCTAGTTTCCCAGAGTTAGGCTTGTAACTGTACCATAAGCAAAGTTTCCTGGATTTCTCCCTAAATAACTTCTTAAGATGGGATTTTTACTGTTGTTTGATTGTTTGCTTTGTTTTGTATATTTTCCTGTATAGACACAAGAAAAGCATGTTGACTAGAGTATAAAACTCACCTTTCCAACAGATAAAATTATATCTGTCACCTGGAATTATGAATAAAAATCACTGAACTCTTCTACTGCTTTGGGCCATGCCAAGGACTGATGGCTCACTTCAAGCTAAGACAGATTAACATGTTCGCAAAAATTAACAACCCTGCAGGAGCTTCAGATTTGGAATAGAAAAGTAACATTGCAAAGAGAAAGAAATCTGTCTCATAGTTAACATGAAATAACAAAAAAAAACTCTTGAAAAGAATTAAATGTAAGAGTATGTGAAAAAGAGAATATGGTGAGTATTCTAAATACAAATAAAACATCTACTAAAGTTGGGAGCTGGGTTAAAAAAAATAAGGAGGGGAAATAATTTGTGATAATACCAGCAGCTTTATAGTTTAGTAGAAAAGACAGCAAAGAAAAGTCGAAATTACATTTTAAAAATAGGTTATCTAATTGCAGCCAGTTTCAATCCCCACATCTACTTACATTTAATGTTTGGCTCTGAGAATGAGAGAGAAAACTTCACAATGCACAGAGTCAAAGAGCAGTGAGTTAGCAAGTGAATGCAAAAGCACATTGCTTTCATAGCAAGCCATGTGCTGTTTTCAATAAAGATGATGTATGACTAACTCAGAATCAATATGAATGCAGATAAAACCTATTCTTTCCACTGGGTAATTCTATAGCTGATACATACATTGTCGAATATTTGTTATTTGAATGCAGAATACAGTTTTGCCAATGCTCGATGTACAAACAATCAATACAGACACTGCTGCTCTCACTATTTTTCTCTTATTTCTGCTTTTGCTTTCTCCATACTAGGATAAATGAATAGCAAAGACCCACCTCACAGTTCCAGAACCATGCTAAAGGAAGCATAAATCCCTAAGATAGCATTGCTAACAATCTCTAAAAGAAGTAAATGGCCCATGGATCCTTTCAATGTTCCAAGCAAAGCAGTTGAATGAATATGAGTCATACATTAAATAGGATCATTTGGAAGGATAAATGGATCTTTAAGGTAAAAGGAGTTTCTTGTCCAACGCTGTCAGACAGAACTATGCAAATATCCTTGCCTACTACATTTTTGCAATATTAAGATAGCTTTGAATGTGTCACAGCTCATTTCAATGTGAGCCCCTAGCCACTTACAAAATGAAATCCTCAAAATCAGCCCTGTCCTCAAGGGTCATGAAGCAAATCGACTTTGTATTGGTGGTCTCAGTAGAGCCAGAGTCTTTTTTCTGTGGTTATTTGAGTAGCAGAATTGAAGCAAAAAAGGACATGAAACTGAAGTAGTATATGCCATAAGTCAGTATCAGGCACCTCAAATGCTTTCACTTGGACAAAGGTGAAACAGGATCTTCTCTCATTTTTTCTCTTTACATGCAAAATATGAATAAATTCAAGTTCTCTATTGTACTTCAAATTACCTTTGAATTCCTCGGTGTGTCTCCTTCACTCTCACTGCCTTGCTTTGTTGGAAGAACTCCATGTATTGGGTTTTCCCTCTCCAGATTGGCTTCTTTTCCAGTATATCAGCACATTTTTCCTATTCCACAATCCATCAGTAAGGGTTTCTTAATGTCCTGTAGGAAGTTCACATTTTTTAATACAGCACCGAAAAGGCTTCAAATTTTAACCCTAATTATTTTCCAAATTTAATTTTAACAAATTGGCCATCTTGCATTATGTGCTAATTATTCCAAAATTGTTACAATTTTTAAAATTCATATTTTGCATCATTTTTCCTTGACTACCACTCATTCTATCCTACTCCATACTAACTTTTCCAAATTCACTAACTTAGAACTTTCTTAGCCTGAAATGACTTTGAGTTCATTCAAGGCTGAATAAAGCAATACGGAATGAGCTGAAAATAGACTACATTTCTGTTACTGGGGTGTTGATTGTGCTATATTGTCACTATATGGAAAGCTCCTTTAGACTAAAGTCCTTGTCTTTTTTGTTCACTATTTTATGTTCAACACTTACATCACTGATATCTCCTGAATCACACATTTGTTGAATTGAGCAAGCAAAAGCAAGTTGCATTGATAAACTCATTTCTGAATCTTTAAAAAAGACTTGAAGCCGAGTAACAGTGGCTCATGTCTGTAATCTTAACTACTCAAGAGGCAGAGATCTGAGGATCATAGTTCAAAGCCAGCCCAGACAGGGAAGTACATGAAACTCTTACCTCAATTAATCACAGAAAAATCCAAAAGTGGTGCTGTGGCTCAAGGTAGGTAGAGCAGTAGCCTTGAGCAGAAGAAGTTCAGTGACATGAAGCTGAAGTAGTATACCTACAGTTCACACCCATAGTTCAAGACCCAGGACTGGCAAATAATAACAATAATGGTGATGATGATGATGATGATAATGCTGATGATGATAACAATACAGATTGGTAGAGAAGCCTCAAGAAGATAATCTCTTCAATGCCTTCATCTAATGCACTGAATCCTGGGTTTGAAGCAACTGAAATATTCACTGTGATGTCTTCTCTGATGCTTCAACTGAAATTAATATTTCCTTCTTCTTTATCATAATATATTTTACAGGGCACTCAATTTCTCTAAGATCATATCAAGTCATGCTAGGTCATTTAAAATATTCATTTGGTTAGCAAATAACAATAATAATAATAAGTTATCTTAATAAGTTTGTTTTTAATCTGAGGTCCTAAACTGATCTGATAAATCTGAGGCTCTTTAGAATTCTCACCATTTGATAAAAAATGCAACTTACTTCAGGACTAATATAAATCTATTATAGAATTCGGATGGTGGTTTTCAATCTTTGCTGCATATTCAAATTATGAATGAAGTGCTAAGCTCCACTAAGGTCAATTAAATTTAACCCTTCAAATATAGGCTCAGATTTGTGCATTTTTTCAAAATCCCTTGGAAAACTCTAAAAAGGCAGTAAAACAATGGTTGATAAATGGTCAAACAACTTGTTCTATGAAAGTTAACTTATAAGTACTTTAGGCCATATTGTATGTGTGCTATTTTTCTGAACTACAATATTGTTATAATCCATGGGTACAGAGACACACACAAATGAAAGGTGGTAATATAAGTTTACATTAAAACTTACAAGGAAGGAGGAGGCAACCATGCTTGATAAGAAATGTACTCATTACCTTGCCCATGTAATTGTAACCCCTCTGTACAGTATTTTCACAATAAAAATTTAAAAAATAAATAAAACATACCATTTATCCAAATCATGAAATCATGATTTCATGTACTTCATTTTTGGAAATTAAGTAGCATATACAGCATAAGGTCTCAATCAATGTTAACATCCTCTAACCCCAATGTTCAATAAAGCTGTTTTATTTTTTAAATAAAAAAAACTTACAAGGGACAGGTTTGACCTACAGACCATAGCTTGCCAACCTCTGAGTTGGATAGTTCTGTATTCTCTCCCACACTAATAAATGGCCTTCACTGTCTTACTTTATTTTGTTACAGATGGACATATTTCTGTTTTAGTTTTGAAAAATTAACTTACTAGTGATAAAGCTCACTAAAATTTGGCAGAACTTTTAGAATTTAGTTTCATTATAGAATATATGCTATAAACACTATGTTTATAATTTATAAAGTATGTGCTAAATGCAGAGTTCATATGTTGTACTTTTTTCAGAGCAACTGGATACTCTTTTCAAGTTATTTTTTTGGACAGAGTATTCAAAAGGATATCAGTGTTCCCCTTTACTTACGTATGTTAAATGACAACAGTAAAGCACAGCTGCTGCTGAGAGGGAGGTAGAGTGTGAGGTTCAGGCAGAACTGAAACAGCCCATTACCTGCAGGATCACTGCCTGCAGAGGCGTCTCAAAAGACTGATTGCAGCAATACCAATAGACTGTGAACTGCATTGTTGTATTACAGCCCGGCTTCATAAAGTTTTATAAGGCAGATGAAGAAAAATATAAAATAATGCTTCAGATGGGATATACAGAAATTCGAATTGCTTATAAGTTGCTTCTATCTATAGACAAGAATTTTAAAATTGGCTTCTAGATCTGAGTTTTGAATGATGACTACTTACATTTATACAGGGATCAGAGCATGAACCAAGAATCAAAGATGTGAAATAATTAGTTTATATAGTAAGTCTCATGGGACTAGTTGTTTCCAATTTTTACAAGTTTATAATAAAGCACAATGGGGTCAATTTTTTTTGTGTGTGTGAAAAGAACAGGAATTGCATTATTATCATTAATAAAGCCTAAATGTACTCATTATCTTGCCCATGTAATTGTAACCCCTCTGTACAGTATCTTCACAATAAAAAAGAAATTTAAAAAAATAAAAAAATAAAAGCAGTTTGATATGAATATTTTTAAACTGCAAATGATAACTGAACACTTTTAAGGTTTTACAAATAACCTACATTTATCTGAATGAGGGAAGGGAAGGGAAACAAAAAAATGGTGAGACAAAGACCAAAGGGGGAGCTAATGCAACAGTGATACAAGACAACATGTTAGAAATGATCTGTACAACCTGGGGGTTTAGGGGGAAGTGGGAGAAAAATGAGGGAGGGGGTAACAAGTTCAACAAGAAATGTACTCATTACCTTACTCAAGTAACTGTAACCCCTCTGTACATCACCTTGACAATAAAATTTAAATGAAAATTTAAAAAGCTATAGAGTCACATGAAGCTATGAAACATAGAATAGTCCTTGTCCAATGTAGTACTGTATTTGGATCTCAGTTCTGACATTCTGCAATTTATATATTATCCATCAAATGTTGAGAATTACAGCTTTAAAAATGCAGTTCACTATTGTGCTAAGAAAATTAGACAAAAATCCAAATTACAAATTTTCTTCTGTTATTAATAGCCTGAGGGAACCTGTACAAATCATTTAATGCTCTAGGTTCCTTACAACTATGAAAGTTTATGAATTCTATATGAACATTGTACAGAACATAAATAGTCCTAGATTTATGACACAGGTCAATTGTTGCTATTAAGATCTATAACTCACTGGTGGGAAAATTAAAAAAGAATAACAGTTCACTTATTTCTGATTATCATAGCTACTTTATTTTTTAATGGTCAACAAACCATTTTTTCCTCTGTTTTCTTTTCAAATGTTGAACATAATCATACTGGTATGTGTGCTTTTAAAAAATGTAGGCTAACATTTGTACATGTACATCATGTAAGTTCAAGCTCTTTTGTAGCCCAATCACAGTGTGAAAGTCTATGCCAGACAATACCAATTAAAAAGAAGGAATTTAAATTATTTCCTGGTCTCTAAAAGGAAATTAATCTATTACAAAGTACTATAATGCATTATAAAATCTGTATTCTATCAATATTAAGTAAAACAACTGAAATTCTATTCTATCCTCGCAATGAATTCTCACCAACCTCTGGGGCCTCTTTCAAGGAAGTTATAGTAGCATATGTAGCATGAAGTAAACACTTCACTAAAAGGAGATTTGAAAACGAACCTTAGTAAAACAAATCTTTCTCATCTTAAGAGAAAATTGTGGCTGCAGTCTTGCAGTAGATGATTTCTGATCACTCTGAAACTCTCCTAAGACTCTACAGCTGAGCACCTTGATGAATACTTGTAATCCCAGTTAATCAGGGGTGAAGATAATAATCTGAGGCTAGCCTAGGCAAAAAGTTAGTAAGATTTCATCTCAATTGATAAATGGTCTGTGATGTTATATGTTTATAAAATTTGTTTCCATGTCTAAAAAGGAAACAGAAAAAGTACGGTCCAGTAGGCATGGGTGACTCACGTCTGTAATCCTAGCTACTCAGGAGGCTGAGATCTGAGTATCAGGGTTCAAATTCAGCCTGGGCAGGAAAAGTGTATGAGACTCTCTTCTCCAATTAACAACCAGAAAACTGTAAGTGGCACTGTGGCTCAAGTGCTAGAGCACTCACCTTGAGAGCTCAAAAAGAGCACCCAGACCCCAAGTTCAGGACCCACGACTGGAAAAAAAAATACACAAAACAACAATAAAAAAAAAACTACAGTCCAAGGCTGTCTCATTGAAATCCACAAGATTTAACTCACCTCCCACCCCCAGCCAAAAATAAAAGTATCTAAAGACAAAAATGGATGGAGATATGCCTCAAGGATCAGATTTATGCATTCAAAATGACCGCAGTTACCATGAAAAGCATTTAAATTGTGATTAGTTACCATTTTAAGAAAATATACTCAAATTCTTATTTTTTTAGTAATAGACTAAAACATTATTCACTTATTAAAGTGGATAGACCGAAATTACTGTGCTTTCTATGGAGAACCTATTGATAATTATTGTTTTACTTAACATTTTCAGTGTTTACTAGTTTCCATTTATTTCTGACAATATAGATTTCATTTTTACTTATCCTAAGTTGTACTATTTCAACAAGTCTAATATTCATTACTTGTTTGTGATCGCATTGAGATCTGGATTACTTTATCCAAAATGTCAACTATGTTCTTTTTAGATATTATTTATTTTAGATATTTTTATTATATTTGCACATGAATTTGAATTTCTGGCTAAAGCAGAATTCTTTGGATGTTGAAAACATAGTTTACTTTGGGGGGGGGCAGGTCATGGGGCCTGAACTCTGGGCTTGGGCGTTGTCCCTCAGCTCTTCAGCTCAAGGCTAGCGCTCTACCATTTGAGCCACAGCGCCACTTCCGGCTTTTTTCTTTTTGCTTATAGGGTGCTGAGAAATCAAACCCAGGGCCTCATGCATGCAAGGCAAGCGTTCTACCACTGAGCCACCTTCCCAGCCCCATAGTTTTCTTTTGTAATATATATTTCTATTGAAAAGATACTGTACCAAGGGATTACAGTTACATGAATAGGGTAATGAGTACATTTCCTATCTAGCATTGTTACCCCTCCTTTGTGTTTTCCCTACAATCCCTTCCCTCTACACTCTCCAACCTCCCCCACCCCCACCAAGCTGTAAAGTTCATTTTCAACATAGTGTCTTGTACATCTCATAGTTACAATGGGTCAATCTGTATCCTTCTTTCGGCATTTTGTTATTTCCCTTCTCCTCCCCAAATTAGAAAAATGTCTATGCAAGTTTCAGGGCACCAGAATCAAATCCAATGACAAGAGCGGTTATACCATGGGGGAAGAACATACAAAAGAAACAAAAAAAAATCACACAGTACATTATAAGTACATTAAAAACAATGGCAAGAAAGATAAAACTTCTTGTGTCCCTATCTTGGTGCTCATTTCGCTTAGCATCATCTTATATGGTCATATGTGTATCATCTTACATGGTCATATGTGCATAGCTTTTGATTTTTTCTGCTTGTCAAGACATTTATTAGTTATTGCAAATAAGAGAAACCATGGGACCTATGTTTCTTTGAGGCTGGCTTGCTTCATTTAATATTATTTTTCCAAGTCTTTCCTAGCAAATGGGGTGGTGTCTTTGTGATGGAGGCATAGAATTCATATTCATATATATAGATATATATATGACATATCATATTTTCTTGATCCATTTATCTACTGAGGGGCATCTGTGTTGGTTCCATATCTTAGATATGGTGAATAATGCTCCAATAAACATAGTTGTGCTGGTAGCTTTAGTATGGCCTTGTTTGTGATCATTTAGATAATGCCCAAAAGTGGGATTACTGGGTCATAGGGGAGCTCTATGTGGAGTCTTTTGAGGAACCTCCATACTGCTTTCCAAAGTCTTGAACAAGTTTACACTCCCACCAACAATGCAGTAATGTTCCCTTCTGTCCACATCCCCTCCATAATCTGTTGTTATTAGATTTGTTGATTATAGCCATTCTAACTGGGGTGAAGTGGAATCTCAATGTTGATTTTATGTACATTTCTGTTATAGCTAGAGAAGTTGAGCATTTCTTATGTGTTTATTGGCCATTCTTATTTCCTCTTTAGAGAAGTCTGTCTTTAAGTTTTTAGCCCACTTATTAACCTGGCAGTTGTTACTTTGAGGATTTGTTGTTGGGGGAGTTAACTTTTTGAGTACTAAGTATATTTTAGATATGAGACCCTTGTCGGTTGTATGGCTTGTGAAGATCTCCCAATCTGTGGGCTTTGTATTGATCTTGCTAGCTATGTCCTTTTCCATTCAGAAGCTGTGCAGTTTCATGCAATCCCATTTTTCCGAACTTTGATTTGTTGTGTTTCTGGGTCTTTATTAAGAAAATTTTGGCCTATGCCAAGGAGCCCTAGAGTTTCTCCTATTCATTCCTGTAATGTTTTCAGGGTGTTTACTTTTATTTTGAGGTCTTTGATCCATTCGCAGTTGATTCTGTTGAAGGGCATATAGGAATCTAGGTTTAGTTTTCTACAGGTGTTTAACCAATTTTGCCAGCACCATTTACTGAAGAGGCTGTCTTTCTTCCATTTAGTTCCCTTATCAAAAATTAGTTGGCTATAAGTCTGTGGGTTCATTTCTGAGTCTTCAGTTCTATTCCACTGGTCCTCTTCTTGTGCTAGTACCAAGCTGTTTTGATTACTATGACTTTGAAGAAGTTTGAAATTTGGTATTAACATTCCTCTAGCACTGTTCCTTCTGCTAAGGATTTTTTTTTCTTCTTCTTTTTTTTGCTATTCGGGGTCTTTTATTGATCCATACGAACTTTTGAATTGCTTCTTCTATTTCATTTAAGAATGAGGTTGGGATGTTGATAGGTACAACACTGAATTTGTAGATAGGCTTTGGCAGTATTGCCATTTTTATGATGTCAACACTTCCAATCCAGGAGCATGGGAGGTTTTTCCATTTCCTTAATTCTGCTTTAATTTCCTTTCTCAAGTTTTTAATGTTTTCATCATAAAGGTTTTCACTTCTTTAGTAACTTCCTAGATATTTTATTTGGGGGGTGGGTTATTGCAAAAGGAGTTGCTTTTTTGATTTCAGCTGTGCTCTTCTCGTTATTGGCATACAGAAAATTCATTGATTTTTGAGGGTTAATTTTATACTCTGCTACTTTGTGAAAGTTTCAGATCAGCTCTAGTAACTTGGGAGTGGAGTCCAGGGGGTTCTTTAAATACAAGATCATATCATCTGCAAAGAGCAGAGTTTTACTTTATCTTTCCTTATTTGTATCCTCTTTATGTTTGCATCTTGTCTTATTGCTCTAGCTAGGCATCCTAATACTAAATTGAAGAGGAGTGAAGAGAGTGGACATACTTGTCTCATTCCTGAGTATAGAGGAAATGGCTTTAGCTTTTTGCCATTAAGTATAATACTGGCTATAGGTTTATCATACACAGCCAACTATGTTATTTTAATCAATCAGTATATAGGTCTACAGGCATGATGCTACAAAACAATGGAATATGAATCTTTACAGAAACATTAGAGAGAAGCTGGGTGCCAGTGGTTCATGCCTATAATCCTAGCTACTCAGAAGGCTGAGATCAAAGAATTGCTGTTCACAGCTAGCTCATGCAGGCAAGTCCATGAAACATTTTTTTTCCTTCTTCTGTTTACACGTTGTTTATTGAGACAGTGGTGTGTGTGTGTGTGTGTGTGTGTGTGTGTGTGTGTGTGTGTGTGTGTGTGTGTGTGTGTGTGTGCCAACCTCCCCCTTCCACCCCAGGAAAAAAATCAACAAGAAAAGAAAGATGAAACTGCTTATACAGGTCCTGTTGTTTAGGAAGCCGGTTGATATAAACAGAGATTCCTACCTTAGCATTGTTGCCGGGTTAGCTTTTTTTACTTTTATTTTATTGTAAAGATGCTGTACAGAAGGGTTACACTTACATGAGTAAGGTAATGAGTATATTTCTTGTGGAAAATTGTTACCCACTCCTTTGTTAAGGCCTAGAAATAAAACAGGGCTGGATGTTGCTTGTGCTCAGGGGGTTGAGGGGTGGGGATTCCCCTTGGGGATCCATCTAAGGGACAGGCTGTTCTGTGGTGCCTTTGTTACTGGGAAGGTGTCATTGAAGAAGCTTTCAACCCTGGGTGGGTGGGGTTGTCACTTGACTTAAAGCTGTCTAATCTCAAAGAGACTGGATGGGAAGCAGTGTGGTCTGCCCCTCCCTCCATCATTCCTTGCCAGCCTGACCTCAGGCCTCCCAGGTGAAGCACAGAGATTTCCAGCTGGGACTCAACACCACAATGCCCATGCCCAGCCTTGTCTGGCGGGTGAGAAAAAGACCCTTAGCCTTGGACTCACCACTGTCAATTGGGACCTTGGTCTCTGTGATCTGGGGACCTCACAGTTTGCAAGGAGATCTCCAAAGCCCTCTCCCTTGTTCACACATTCCCTGCCCTGTCCCTTGACATCTGAGAGAGTCAGTCACACACACACACACACACACACACACACACACACACACACACACACACACACACACACAGAGCTTGAATTTTGAGATCCTGTGTATATTTTTGGGTGCCCCAAAGGGGTGGAAATCTCATGTGTCTCCCCCAAAATCAAATCTTGAATCCATTTCTAGAGAGAGAAGGGAGTCATGCAGCCCATTTTAATCAATCTGTGGAGTTAGGGACCCCAGAACTGAGTCATGAGCCTTGACAGGACTATACGGGAGTGTTGAGGAGACCCCATATATAATGAACACACTGAACAGAAGCGGGGCTTCTGTCCTATCTTCCTGTCCCTAGTGGCAACATGAGACTCTTACCTCCAATAAACTGCTCAGAAAAGCTGGTAATGGTGTTGTGGCTCAAGTGGTGGAGAGCTAGCCTTGAGCACAGAGAAGCTCAGGGATTGCACCCAAGTCCTGAGTTCAAGACCCAGACCTGGCAAAAAAGAAGAGTGTCTTGATGGAATAAAAAACAAGTACAAACATCTATGTACACATGAAGTTCCCTTCCTTTCTACCTTCAACTGCCACCAATGCAGTGGAGGTTGGAGAATATTCATGAGTGAAGTAACTGAAGCAAAACTCCATTTTTAAGAGTGAAAAGAAAAAATGATACAGTGAAATGTGGAAATGTGCCAATGATATTGGTGAACATTAGACGCTAGAAGTCAATTAAGCTGAACTTCCAAAGTTGCAATGAAAAATATTCTGCCAGTATATTCTATCCAGCCATACTATCAGTCAAGCACACAGAGAAAATGAAAACATTTTCACATGAGCAAGAACCGTTAGCTATAGCCAAATAAATGCTTCAGTAAAAACGACATCAAGAAAGCCATAGGCTGATGCGTAAATGTTAACATGACCTCTTCTACCAAGCTTATGGCATAAAAAGCAACAGATTTCTAGGTTCATAGCATTTGTAACCTTGATGTTTGTACAGTACAGGTAAACTGTTTTTCCCATGAAACTTAGACCACAATTCAACTATAAACACTAATTCATTCCAATTTCATGTATAAACCCTGCACATTCTAACAGTATTGTTAGATTTTATATAATTTAAATTCAAGTGATCATTTTCTCCAATGTGGAGAATATATTCTCTAAATATTCTCTATGACCTAGCCTAGTTCAAATGCCCTCAAAATAAACACCTTTCTTTTTAGAAAATGAGAGACTGAAATAGGTAACCAATAAATAGGAACAAAGATTCAAGAAACAGTGTATCTAACAGAAAAGATAAACTGATAAAAGTAACAAGATGACCTTAGTGCATGAGTCCTAAAAATTATTTGTTCCAGACCTGAAAAAAAAGAATGGAAGCCTGTGAAAAATGTTTCTAGAAACCAAGACAGACATGTTAGTTTCATTTTAGCACATTATAGGCTCTAGACATGTGGTTATTGTTATTATCATTCAGTTATTCAGTATGGTAGAAATTTTTGAAATTTTGGTCATTGATATACAGAAAACGGATTACATTTTAAAACTAACCAATTTTAACACTCCTGCAATAAAAAACAAAATAGGTTAATGGAATGAGTGAAAGGGATAAATCTCAAAACTGTAAAAATATTTTTTCAACACTTTAATGAATAGCAAATAGATACCGCATGAAATTATTTACCTCCATATACATTGACAAGCAACCTGAGGTGAAAACTCCTGAACTTTGAAAAGTCTGACCTATCTTTTGTTTACAGGCATTAAGTCACTACACTTTTGACAGTAGTTTCTGAAATACAACCGAAAGTCAAATAAAAGTTTTTTTAAATAGTATCTTTGTTTTTTATTCTGATTTTGTATTTGTTGTATTTTAAAAACCTACTAATATTGTTGCAATTATTGTGAAATATTTTGTTGTTAAAACAACAATTATCTTGTATAAACTCAGAAGAGTTCCTAGCATTGCTATTGTTGAGGAAAATAATGACTTCTTGATTTATTCTCAGAAAACAGTTAAGCTTTCTCATCAATTCAAATCTATCAATGATGTAATCTTTATGAGATTTTTTTTCACTTAAATATATTATCTGGAGAGAAGATGATGTTTATGGGCCATATAGCTACGGAAACATATTTTTCATTTGAAATCAATGGTCTCTTCTTTTGGTATCTGTGGTTATAGATCAGCTAAACAAAGTGTTAGAAATTAGAAGTCACTCTGGAAAACATGTGCTGTGCTTCAGAATGACGTTCTTTTTTCATTGCTCAAGAATCTTTCTCCTGGGAATACAAACTTCTAGAATAGCACCAAAATGTCATTTGTACTTTACAGAGCTTTAGGGAAAATTATAAAGTACCTTTATGTGACTTTCTGGTAGGGATGTTCCATTAAAACCAGAATGAATGACAGTCTTTTATACAGTTTAATGATGTTATATTTTATGAGAGTTCAAGTCAATGGAATTATCTTTGATGCCAGATGTTACTTATGAAGCAATGGGTGATCTGTCTTAATCACAGATTAGTCATCTATGAAAGTATGATATCTTCGCTATGATGTTTTTAACAAGAAATAAGACACTGAGAAATAAATACAACCCACAATAAATAGCTATCCAGAAATTTTTAAATTAATACATGAAAGAACAAAGAGAAACATAGCAGAAACTCATGTGGCATAGTGCAGCTGACTCCCAAGCTTAGTAGAAAGCAGATTGCCTATGCCTACCTTGGCAGATGGATCACTGAACAATTACATATACGTATGTATAAGTGAAGTAAAACCTTTAGTCTTAACCTGTTACCTGTGCAGTTAAGTGGCGTATATTAATATGAAGTCTTTGGCCCTCTTCAAAGTACTAAATTTATTGAGATTTCACATATTTCCAAAACAAAGTATGAAAAAAGGAGAAAAAGGCAGTAAAACTACAAACACCTCAATACTTATGAGGTAATGGGTCTTAAACCTACTCATCTATCAGTGACCTGGAATTCACATAACAAAACTTGCTCCTGTCTAGTTGCTGAAGGAGATCATATCCTGATATGTTTTTGTTTTTTATCTATTTTAGGACTTTTATGGAATGGCAGTTTCACCCTTTTTCATTGCATTAGTAATTTTACAACTCTTAATATACTTTACTTATACTAGGTTATTATTTATGGCTATGCCTTCTCTCCATTCTACAATGTAATTGTCTTAAAATGCTATCTATAAAATTGAAAAATTCTTCTGAATCATAAAAGTTTCTAGTTTATACATGTAGAAGACAAACACAAAATCATGTTAGAAAAAAAAAAGCTTTTTGACTTTTGAACACTAATTTAGACTGTATTGAAAGCCAAATATATAATTTCTGTAGATGTTTAAAATAAGAACCTGTATGAGCTTATACTCTGCTTATTGACTCAGATATGTTTCATGAGAGAAAAAATGGGTCAATATAGACAAATATCAAAGAGACTTTTTGGTAATGTGATCCACATGTCCAATCATAAATTTCAATAAATAAATGTTATGATAGATTGAAATGGTCTGAGGATGGGCTCTTGAAGGAGACCTAGTAGAAGGAAGAAAGAATGAGACCAAGAATGACTACTCATGCTAACACTAGCCTTAGATCTTGACAATAAACTTGAATCCGTTCTTGGATATAGTGGTCAATTTATGAAACAATGCCTTATTAACAATAATTACAACACAGTTTCCATGACCTCAACAGTGTGGCACTATTGGGTCTGTGCAGAGATTTTAGCCAGCACGGTTTCCTTGGGGTGTGGAATGTTGTATGTATCTTTACCATGTATGCTCACAATCATCTAAGAAGCAAAGGTTCATACAAGAGTTGAAAGCAGCACTGACATTTCAATCAAGTAAATACCCTGCTAGTTTTAATAACATGGACAAGTAATATTTCAAAAAGAAGATACTGCAATGGAGGCACATACTTTGAGGTGAGAAAGAATAGGGAGAGGTATGATGGTAACAATAATACATATGTTAAATCATATCTTACTCAACTCATTTTTGTTTTTTTCTAAAATTATATTGTGAAGGTGATGTACAGAGGGGTTATAGTTATATAAGTAAGCTAATGAGTACATTTTTTGAACAGTTACCCCTCATTTTCACCCTCTCCCCACTAAGTTGTAAAGGTCATTTCCAACACAGTGTCTAGTGAGTATCACTGTTTCATTGCTTCGCCCTTTGTGCCATCATTTCTGTGATTTTCCTTCCCTAAATCAGATAAACTCATATATAAGACAAAGAATACAGAAATTTAAAAAAACTGACATCAGGAAATACACCAAAGAAAAAAAATAAGAAACAACCGAAAGCAGTACAATTAAAAAACAAGCTCTTGCTTCTATTTCTTGGAGTTTATTTCAATAAGGATCATTGTATATGGTCATATCCAATGGCTAGTTATTCATTGTGATCCTCTGCTAAGAATATCCTAGACATGGTCTAGTCATTACAAATTAGGGAAACCATAAAGCCTATGTTTCTTTGCGTCTGGATTGCTTCTGTTAATATAATTTTTCCAAGTCTTTCCCTTTCCTTACAAATGAGGTGATGTCATTCTTCTTGATGGAAGCATAGAATTTTATTATGTATATACCACATTTTCTTGATCCTTTCATCTACTTTGAGTATCTGGGTTGATTGCATATCATAGCTATGGTAAATAATGCTCCAATGAACATGGAGCTGGTTGTGCTGGTAGCTTTGATGTGGCATTCTTTTTGTCATTTTAGTAAATGTCCAGGAATGAGATTGCTGGGTCATAGAGAAGCTCTTTTGAGGAACCTCCATACTGCTGCTTTCCACAGTGGTTGAACAAGTTTACATTCCCACCACTCCTTAATTTGTCATTACATTATTAATTTTACAGCTCTTATTTGTGGCTATACCACCTCTCCTTAATACAATGTAATGTATTAAAATGTTTGTAAAATTTAAAAATACTTTTTTCATTTTTTATTGTCAAGGTGATGTATAGAGGGGTTACAGTTTCATAAGTAAGGTAATAATAATTTTGAATCAGGAAAGTTTCTAGTTTATGGATGTACAAGACAAATACAGAATCATGTTAGGAAAAAAAGCTTCTTGACTCTTGAACACTAATTTTGACTCTGTATTGAGAGTCAATTATACAAGTATACATTTTCTGTAGATGTTTAAAACCTGAGTGAGCTGATACTCTTCTTTTTGACTTAGATATGTATCATGAGAGAAAAAATGGGTAAATATAGTTAAAACATCAAAGAGACTTTTTGGGAATATGATTCACATGTACAATCATAAATTTCAACAAATAACATTCTGGTGGACTGAAATTGTATCAGGTGTTCTTTTTTTGGCCCTTTTGGCCACATCCATGTAAGCATTTGTTATAGTTAGTTTTCTTGATAATGGCCATTCTAACGGGGATGAGATGGAATCTCAATGTTGTTTTGAGTTGCATTTCTTTTATGGCCAGAGAGGTTGACCATTTCTTCATGTGTCTACTCGCCATTTTTATTTCTTCTTCAGAGAAGTCTCTCTTTAAGTCATTAGCCCAAATATTAATGGGGTTGTTGTTTCTTTGAGGATTTTTTTTGGGGGGGATTTAAATTTTTGAGCATTAAGTATAGTTTAGATATGAGGCCTTTGTATGTTGTATAGCTAATAAAGATCTTCTCTCAAGCTGTGGGCTTTCTGTGTTTTTTTGTTTTTTTTTTGCTGGGGGGCATTGTACTCTGTCATTTTTACTTCAGTGTTGCTGTTCAAAAAATAGCAGGTTAAAAATGTGAAGAAAGGGATATATGATATGTGGAGATTCAGATTGAAGATGTTACAGATCTAAATACATTATATACTAGGAATCTTGATGTGTAATTACATATTATTACATATAATTTTATATATGTGCACATAATTCCATATTAGTTGTTTCCTTCTCATTTGAGTGTTTCTACACTAACACTATACTTATGCAACGATTTTTATTTGAGAACATTATAACTCCAATATTACATAGTAAACAAAAATTATTTTTCTAAAATAAGTAAACAAAGATTAGAGAAAAGTGCAGTTAAAAGTCTATTGTGTATATAAGAAGGAGATGTTTAAAGAAAAATCAATTCAGCACACGATTTTAAGCATTTGGCAGCATGTAAATGGTTTCTTCCAGAATGAATGTGCTAGCTTTTCCACACTTGAGTATAGTGCCTGTTGTTTTGATGCCAACTCCTTCACTTGAGAATATTCAAAAACCTAAATATAATGATATAATTGTTTTGTTTAAATGCATTGGGTAGTCATCATATCAGAAATCCCAAAGAAGAAAGCATAAGACAGAGCTGTTGTTTGGAACACCTTTTTCCCACTAAGCATCTCCTAATTTATAAACTGCAAACGACAGAGAAGCAGGAAATACTGGCTACAAAGCAAGGAGACAAGGTAACTTGAGGAGCATAGACGTTCTACTACAAACTGAATTACTACATTACAAAAGTTTGAACTGGTCACCTACAGGGATACCTTCATAAAAATTGAGTAAAGATTAACAGGATTAAAGTCTTTCCCAAGAAATTTAAATATCTGAATTTAAACTTTTAGGGTTTTTTTTTCTTTACTATGAAACTGCCAAATGTCTATATCTTTTTATATATGTATGTATATGTGTGTGTATGTGTGTGTGTGTGTGTGTGTGTGTGTGTGTGTGTGTGTGTATAAAGTGCTTTAAAAAAAGAAAAGTAACCAAAGCCAATTGCTGTTGCTTTGAATAGAAAAATTACTTCAATCTTCTGTAGGTAACAAGTCAAATACAGAGACTTGAGTAGTCATCTCTTCTATAGACCCTCTTAGAAACTAATCCTTTATAACAAATTCTTCCTTATTGTTTGTTTGACTATTCTATTTTTTGCTATTTTATCAAGGTCAAAGATGTGTGAAACGATGGAAAAATTGAGCAAGTTTTATCTTTACCCTCACCATTTAAATGTAAAATATATAAATACAAGAAGAAAATCAATGGTATGGAAGGTTTAGAGAACCATGATAATTTAAGAGTGAATTGATAGGCCCAGGATTCTCAATTTTAGAATCAAGATAATGGATTGAAGTACCAAAATGTTTTGAAGCAATGTGAAATTTTCTGAAACTTACTTAAATGTACTCTTGACTCCCACATTATAAAAATAATTTTCATTGAATTATATCCCAAAGTAACAAAAAGAAAATTCAATATGTTTAACAGTTAATACTTATTTAAATATTTGCTCATAGTTCTAGAATATGTCTAATGTGTTGCACATAATTTTTAATATGTAATCCTTGCAACAATCAGATGAGCATGTTCTCACATTTTACAAATTAAAAAGCAGAGGCTCAAAGATATTATGTAGTGATTATGGATACAACAAAATAATTTGTCAGAGATATTTTTCTTTTAAGAAATATATTTTTATTAATTGGGTTATAGTTAATTTTCTAAAAGAGAAATAAAAGTTATCACCAGTTAGTTACAACCCAAAGCTAGAAGTTACCTTCTACTCTTCTACTATATTCTTCCATATGCATCCTATCTCTAGATCCAAGAAATTGGCTCTGACAATAAGTTTTACCCAAAGAGCAGTGAGTATCTTCTTATAGTCACAACACAAAACATAAATATGCATATCCATAACATACAATATGTAGGAGCAATTACAGACTAGAAAAAAGCATGCATATGCAAAGCAAGAATATAGAAGTTTTACATTTTAAAGCATTAAGTGTCATGCATGTTTTTTCATATGGTTTGTTATAGGAAAATGTATTATATATCCTTTTGTAGTGTACACTAAAAGACATTTATAATGATTAACCTTCATACAGCAGCATTTCTATATTTAAAAAGGACAAATAATACTCCACAACTCAACGAAATGAAATTAATAAAAGCAGTTTATATCCAAACGTCAGTCCCACATATTGCTGTAACCAGTGTCCAGTTAGTAATTGTAATGAACAATATACCCATTCAACTATTGGTTTTGTATTTTTAAATGGTGACATGCATTTAGCCTAATCTTTGCATGCATTTAGCCTAATCTTGCATGCATTTAGCCTAATCTTTCAGCATATTCTTTTAAAAAACAGGAAGGATATGGATAAGTAATTTTCCACTTAAGTATTCTGGTAGTATTCTACTAAAATATTCTACTAAGTATTTTATTAAATTAAAAATAAGGTATAGGTAAAATAATACCAGCACACAAAACCAATCACACCAAAAAATAATCAATGAAATAAACATATGTACCTTGGTTGGCATCTCAGGGATATGTTTAATATCTTGAAGTACTTGACATTTTCATGCCAACAATAAAATATTAGAAGCTTATTGCTGAAGACAAAAGAAAAACGGAAGTATTTCTCAGAGATCACTCCTAATTTTATCTTTCTCAAGGAGTATTTTTCCTTTTCATTGATTAGAGAAAGAAATTAATTTGGAAAAAGAAAAAGAAATCAATGGGGCACATTTATGACAGCAGCATTACAATGCTGCCAACATAAAAGACTATACAGTTGAAAGTAACCAAGTTGAATCAGGAACAAATTGGCCTGCAGTATGCATTGATATGTTTCATTGTCAATTTAGAAGAAAGTTTGATAGAAATATCTCTAATAGCATGATAATTAAAGTCATTTTCAAAACGACATGATTTAAATTTTTTCTGCTCAGTTGAAAACAGCATAAAAATTGAGTAGATGAGGATTCAGATGTATGACTCAAGGTAAATTTTATTAAAATGAATGTCATTCTCTCCAATGTGCATTTGGTGCAATCGCCAGCTTAAAATACTATTTGTATTCATAAACTGCTTTGTTTAATGGCAATTCCTTTGTACAACTATTTAAAGTTAATAAAATTGCTATTTTAAAACATTTATAGCACTTATGCCTATAATCCTAGCTACTTGTGAGGCAGAGATGTTGGGATTGAGATTCAAAACCAGTAAAGGAAAGAAAGTCCATGAGACTCTTATCTCCAATTAACCACCAGAAAACTAGACATAGAGCTGTGGCTCCAAATAGTAGAGTGTCACCCTTGAACAAAAAGCTCAGGGACAGCTCCCGGGCCCTAAGTTCAACCCCAGGACAAAAAACAAAGTTTAAAACCTATAATTAATTTCGAATTGATAACTACTTGAATGCCAGTAGTTGAGACTCTCCATTGAATTGTTTACTTTGTTAACAATTATACTATTTATTGACTCTTTCATTGATCCTCTAACCAATTTTTTGTTCCTTCAAAAATGAAATAAGCAGGAGAATTATCTAGCATTCAGGGTTCAGAGGCAAAAGGATCAGTTTTTAGCAAGTTGTAGTCCAGCCTGGGTACATAAAAGGCTCAGTTTCTTAGAAAGAAAAGGAAAGAGGATAGAGCAAAATGGATGAAGAGAAGAAGATAAGGGGGAAAGGAGGGCAAGAAAGAGGAGGAAACGGGAGGGAAACAAGGAGGAGGAGGAATAGGGTAAGGAGAATGGGTAAAGAAGAGGAGGAGGATTGGAGGAGAAGGAGGAAGAGGGGGAGGAGAAAGAGAAGGTACAAGAGGAAAGGAGGGGAGATGACCAGGAGAAAAAGAAGAAATCCCATTTGAACTGTGTCACTTTTTAATATGAATATTTACCCTTGACTATCACATCCAGAACCATGCCACAAAATTAAACTAATTCAGTAGAATTTATTCTATGCTAAGTATTGAGACTTTCTACTGTTTCAAAGGAAACAATGTGATTTGTTGATATGACAAATCACATGTTTATTTTGTTTGTTTTAGTTTTATTCATGTGGTGTTTCAGGATTTTCTGAACTCACAGAGAACAACCGAAAAAAACAACAAAAGATGTAGAATCTTCTTTGATTCCCCAGCTAGATGCCCCCTATTTTCAAAACAAGCATGTAGCAGAGACCCAAGGCTGCAAAACAAGATGAATTGAGCAGAAGAACATCATTAGAAGGAACAATGTGGCACTCATCATTTTGTGCTGTCACAACACCATCTGTGTTGCACCAGACCAGAGTAACTTTGACATGAAAAATAAACCTCTTAGGGGAAATGGGAATTCTATTAATTGTTCCTCTGTCTACCCAAATGTGAGTGATAAACTCTTCTCTAATGCAGTACCATACACAGTGGTCATTACAGAGTTAACAATAGCAATGAATTATGATTTTGAAAATAACATTTATTTTCTCTGGATGAAAAATATGTTTTAAAGCATCTCCTTCTCAATGGGGTGGTATAAATATATTTAGCCTTATAATTCTACTTATAGTTCACCTGCGGGACTGACTTCAGAAATAAATATTGTTTTCTACACTTTGCTAATAAATATCATTCAATGAAACTACATCCTCTCTCCCTACGGCAACCTTCCCTTCAACTGGAAAAAAATTTTAAAAAAAAAAACAATGTATTGATTCACATAATTTTTGATCTGCAAAAACTGACTTTCCCCCTAAACACTGTATCATTAACCATTACAATAATGATAAATGGCATCAAATGCAGATATATGTATGACACTATCCCTGCTAACTACCTAACCCTATTATCTAATTTAAGTCTCACAACAACTCTACTAGTCCTTTATTAAGATAGCTTTCTAGACCAGGAGTCAGGAAAAAAAATCTCAGTAAAGGGTCAAATGGCAAACAGTCAGGCTTTTCCATCTTCACAGTCTCTTTACAACTATTTTAGTGCTATTGTGCCAAGTCCACATACAATCAAGTCAGTGTGGTGGTAGCCAGACCCAAAGAAACATAAATCACATGGTTTCCCTTATCTTCAATAACTAGTATATGTCTAGGACAAGCAGAAGAGGTCAAAAGCTATGTACATATGACCATTTAACCTGATGCTAAGTGAAATGAACCCCAAAATAGGGACACAAGAAATTTTATTTTTGTTGCTATTCTTTTTAATGTACTTATAATGTACTATGTGATTTTTTTTGTATCTTTGTATGTTCTTCCCCAATGGTATAACCCCTGTTGTCACTGTATTTGATTCCAGTGTCCTACATCTTATATATGCATTTTTCTAATTTGGGGAAGAGAAGGGAAATAAAATACTGAAATAGGGATACAGTATGACCCATTGTAACAATGAGATGTACAAGACACTATGTTGAAAATGAACTTTACAACTTTGGCGAGGCTGGGAGAGGGATGGCAGAGGAAAAACAAAGGAGGGGGTAACAATGCTCCATAGGAAATGGACTCATTACCTTGCTCATGTAACAGTAACGCCTCCATACAGTATCTTTGCAATAAAAATATATATTTAAAAAAATCTATAGGCTAGATGTTGCCTAGAGGGCATTGTTGGCCTACATCTGTCCTATAGGATAAATATATTTCAGCAAAGTTAGGCAACTTAGACAAATTCACTAAGTATTTAAAAACAGATGATATCCTGATCAGTGTTGCTATTTTGTTAACCTTCCTCTCGTTCCACAAAATCTTCCACCATCAGTGGTGAATGGATTTTTTTTAAATACTAATACCTTAACGGTTGCAATTTCTCCTACAGAGGAACTTTTTATTTACAGTTTTATATTTTATTTTGGTTTTCTGTACTTTGAAGGTTGTATATGGGAATTATAATTTAATATGTCTTTCTTGATCACAGCTTCCCCTTCCATCATTCTCCCCATCTGTTTGTGCCCTTCACTAGACTCATGTCACATTTCCCCTTCCTCTATCATACATCACATGTGCACACTGAGTATTGCTGCATTTGTCCCCTATTCCCTTTTCTATTTATCCACTCCCCTTCCCCAACCCACCTCTACAGTCTTATTTCAAAGGAGACTTTATAAATTAAGAACCAAAAGACAACTGGTAGCAAGCCTGAAATAAGTGAAAATCAGGAACAGATTTGTTGAGGCCCCAGCAAGAGAGATGAGAAGACTGAACAGCTAAATGTGTGGTGGGTAATTATGACCTGAAATAGGGGGAAAAAATGCCAAGAGATACGAGTGAATTTTATAAAGAAATTGAAGTGATTAGGAATTTCCAACATCTGTTTCTTGGGATACAAGTCAGACAAAGCAGTGTTCCAACAGGCTTAAAAATATAAACATATTTTCTGCCATCATCTAAATCAAAAGTTAGCTCTGGGTCTCTCTCTGCCTTCGCTCGCTTACCTTGTCTCTCTCCCTGTGTCAGTTCTATTATTAGACAGTTGTTCTCCTCAGCAAGAAGATGACTGCTTGCAGCAAGGTAGCAGAGTGCTGCGTGTAGAATGGAGAGGATAAGAAAAGAACTCTCTCTGAGATGGGAGTATGTGTGTTCCTGCAAATCTTTTCTTCTGAGTTAATTAGGCTGAATAGTCTAAATTAATGACTATTCCTACCCCCACCCAAAATACCCTGAATTCACATACAGATTATGAATTCCTAAGACATACTCCAACAAGAGAAAGGATTTCTCAACATTTTTCAGCTAAATTACACAGTGCTCATGGCTTCAAATACAGCCATTTCGCTTCAGAGTGTGGCTATAGAGAGATGGCAGCTGAACACAAGATTCTTTTAAGAATGCAGAAGGAAATACACATAGGTATAATGTATATACTTACTTCATATGATGAAATACTTAACTGACTCTGGAACAAGATTGAAGGTAAGTAATGAGATAAAGAACAAATAAGGCTCAGCAGTATGATGACATTTACCTAATATTCTCAAAACCCTGGGTTCAATACCCAGAAGGACAAGGGAGAGAAAAAAAGGCCTACCATTAACATGGAACTTTCTTTTGTTTGAGAAACTATCACATTGCACTACAGATCAACATGCACTGATATTTTATTCATACCAGGCAATGTTCCAGACTAGGGAACAGAGAAAAACATCACTGTCCCTTGATAAAGTACAGAAAAAGAAATTTTGAAACAATCTTGTAGCAGATTAATAGCGAGACATGCCTGGGATGCTATGCAGTGCAGACTAGGAAAGTTGGAAAAGGCTCCAGAAGAAATGGCTTGACTCTCTTTCATCCATTTCATAAACTGAAATTAATACCCTATATAAATAAAAATAATAGCCATAAGAATATATCCAACAATGAAATGCTTTCCTTACAAAAATGCAAGCCTAACCACGGATCTTTACAATGTCACAATACTCCCTGAAAGCCATTTTAATAAATAGCAATAAAATCCAAAAATACTGTATGCAGGAATATATAGAGCTATTTGTGTTGGCAACACAGATAGAAAGCGACCTAGAGAGCATGCATATTCACATTCATTGGCATTTTCTCAAGATTCTAGAAATCAAGCCTAGGTATTAGTGGTAAAATTATGTGGTAGACACAGAAATAGAATTTTCATTTGTACCAAAGAAATGTATTTAGAAAATTTCTGTAGCAGCCTTTATCTGTGCAATTTATTTTGGAATGAGAACATATTTTGTCTATGTGTATTCATTTTCTTAATAATGGAATCGGGCATGACTTGCTGAGAAGACAGTTTGCGCTTGCACTTAGGAGAAGCACTGGTGGTTATGTGAAGTTGAACATTATAGAAGGGAAATCACTTAATCTACTCACTTTATAGCTTTAGCAGCAATACATTAATGGGTAAAGGAAAGATGACCCAAAGCATAAATGCTTTTAAATTATCTTTTCCCTAGATAAAAATTATAATACCATAGCTTTCAAGTGTACATTAAAAATTTAACAATGTACTCATCTTTTTTCTTGGAATTATTTGAAGAGCAGGCTTCCTCAATACAACACTATTGACATTTGGAGAATTCCTTGTTTCATGGGTGTTCTGTGTAGCATCCCTAACTTCTATTCACTAGATGCCTGTAGCTCTTCCTACTCAAGACAATCAAAACTACATCTTTGAATCCCTTCAAATATCCCCAGAGAAATAAATTTTTTTCTTCTTGAAATTTACTGTCTTAGTGAATAATTTGAATACCGATCAACAGCTT
Organism: Dipodomys spectabilis; assembly: GCF_019054845.1. Lineage (NCBI taxonomy): Eukaryota > Metazoa > Chordata > Mammalia > Rodentia > Heteromyidae > Dipodomys > Dipodomys spectabilis. The sequence continues at coordinate 20,578,250 of NW_024870709.1, read as the reverse complement.
AGTGATACCATTCAACAACTAAATGGCTATCTACTCTTAGTTTTCAATATATAAATAACTGCTTATTAAAATAAATGAGTGGGCTGCTTCTGAAGTTCCAGTATGATATATCTTAAAAGTCTGCAGAAATTTTGTGAAATTATCTGAGGATCATAAGATTCACCGAGTCAATAAAGATAAAAGCAATTCATACTGATTCCAAAATTGATCTGAACATATAACGATAACACTTCTGGTTTGGGGCTTATGAAATGCAATCAATGACCTGAAACACCTAAGATATGTGAGAAATAAAATGTGAGAGAAATATAAACTTAACCCAGATAAACAAGGCTAGGGTGGGATTTGGGAGCAATTACAAAGGAGACAGAGTAACTAGAAGATTCAAACACAAACTTAAAAGCAGAGGTTACAAAGATTCTCAGCAAGACAACAACTATGGAATTTCCAGGGAGAACTTTTTATCCATTCCTTTTTTAAACTACTACTTTAGAGAAGGACAGAAATTCTTCTGTTTCAAAGCATATTGCCACATGGTTTCAGCCAGCTCCTAAGGAAATATCATTAGAATTTTATCTCATTTTAAGCATCATTAAAATGCATCATTAATATGCATACTTTTCCACACCTATTATCTTATCATCTCCTGTAATCTTATTCCCAACTTGAATTATCTATCATAGTCTCTGCCCATGTGGTAAAATCAAATTCATCTTTTAAACAACTAATTGAGTGTTAAATTTGTTTCTTCTTACTATAACCAACAACCCTCCTAAGTACAACTTTCAGCAAAAAGTCCCTTCAGTGAGGTTCAATGCTCTCCAAAATTAATCCTGATTTGACAATGTTTAACTTTCCATAAGGAAAGTTAATCAGGATTACAAAATTAATCAGGATTAATTTTGTAAACAGAAATGTTATTGTGGATATTACTGCTTCCATAACTTAATAATATCCACAAAAACATTTCAGTTTACAACTCTGGCACTCACAAGTAACTGGCAACAAATATTAGATGAAGTTGTTTGAATAAACATTTTTAGATATTTTTGATGGAATTATCACAAAAAAAAATTCCTCAACTTTCAAGTTCTGAAACTTTAGACTGTTCCTCAAGACAATTTTACTCAGGGCCACATGAAGAAATCTGAGAAAAACAAACCCAACAAATAGCACACAAAATGTTGAGTAAAGGATTAGAAACAATAACCTTAAAAAAGACTTTAATTTTCAGGAAATTATTTTTGATCCATTTCAGCCTCACGGTTTGGTTTACAGTAGATTCTCACACAGTTTGTTAAATGAGTTGATCAAATCTCTGGCTTCAGTTTCTGGGATCCTAAAGGTTTCCTTAATTCCTAGATTTATCTTGGCAATCACCCAACAGAGAGGAGAAAAACTTCTCTTTTTTGGTGAGCTAGTTTGAATTAAGTTTTTAAAAATATACCAAAAATGTACACAGAAAAAAATGTTAAGTCTTAAAATGAAGTGGCTACTTTAGTTAACTAAGAAAAACAATAATTTAAAACCTGAGAAGCAGTTTAATTGGTGGTATTGTTCCCAATATGTGCCTACCTAAATTCAGTCTTTTTAAAGCACTAGAATACTGGCCCTGTCTTCACACCCCACGTTCAATAAGGTCAAACAATCTTCCATCCAAGTTTTTCTAACTTGAGAGTTGAAAAGAAACACAACAAAACAAAAAGCCAGTATAAACAGTTTATTAACAGAAGTTGTCTTGTGGCCATTAAACTGTGTGTTTTAAAACACATACTATAAAAGTTGAAGAACTATCTGCTTTAGGTGGAAGTTTGTGACTGAAAACGTTACGAAGAGAGAAATACTGATAAAACTGAAACCAAGAAACAGTAGATAGAATAGGGAAGTCTACCTATCTGCCTCCCGTAAATAACTTGTATGGTTTACATGGTCAGATATTGACTTCTCTTTCACAGCACCATGAAAGGATATGCAGGTCTCTCTTGCTGCTTTACCCTGCTCTGGAGAGTCACTTAGTGGCATTGAGCTGAGACCTGACAAACTGAGAAAGTCTAAGAGGTGTTGCTAAGAAAGAGAAATTGAAAGGAAATATCTACATACAAAGATCCTGACTCCACAAATTCTACTTTACTATAAATGACTGTGATCCAGTGAAACTTACAAAGTCACATGTAACACTTAAAAGTAATGAAAAGAAAGAGTAGGAAGTGGAGGGAAGAAAGGAGAAAAACTTGCTTGTCAAAGAAAGTTGTATTGTTTTTTCTATTTTTATTAGTCTATATTAGTTGTACAAAAAGGGGTTTGGTGTGGTATATGGTATTATTTGTTCTTATCTCTCATTCTTCCCTCAACCCCCTTTTCATAGCTTAGTGAGATTCATACTAGTTTCATATAGCGCATTGTATAAATAGAATACATTTCAATCAAAAATATATATTAAAAAAAGAATGCATTTCAATCATATTCACTCCCTCCCCCCATTTTGTACTACAGAGACAACCTACACAGAGCCACTGTAGAGTAGCTTGCATTTCATGAAGCCTCATCAACATTACTGTAAATATGTCTATTAAGAACATGGAAATTTCATTTTTCTCATGGGAAGAATGAAGACATCAAAATATCTAACCCCAAATCATATTCCACTATCAGGAAAATGACTGGACATAAAGATGCATGCTAATCTGCCCAGAAACAATAACATCATTGTTAAGGGAAAATTCATTTATTATGTATAAACATTACACTAAATATTTATTGAATCCTCAACATAGCTTCATGAGATAGCTCTTATCACCACATTGGTTTGTAAGAAAATGAGCTTTCAAAAGGACATTGCCTGAGGTTAGAACACTCATAAATATAATGGCCAAAATCTAAGCCCAAAGAATTTGATTCTAGGGCCAGCAATTGCAGCAACTCTAATGACAAGGTGGTGACTTGGGTCTCTTGGCAATTCTACTGCTTCACATTTTTCTCGTCTCAATGGTTGTTAAAGAGTGGGAGATGTGTTCTGTAGGAGTAGAAGACTTAGAACATGTTTATTGTTTTAAGGCTGGGAAGCTACTGCTGACATCTAGTGGCTATCCGCCAGGAATGCTGAAAAATATCCTACCATACCAAACACCCAAAAGAAAAATCACCCAATTAAAAAATAAATTTAATAAAATAATGCCTTTGTGAGAAGCCCTGCCTTACCTGGATGGAAATGTTGAGCAGGGGGGCTCTCCTCATTGTGGATTGGAAGTATTGGGTGGGAAAATACAAATCACTACACTAGTTTGCTGGCTCATGAAAAAAGCTACCTCTGAACATCAACAAATGCCATGTTGTTCAAGTGTAAGTCTAGTTTCAGATCTTAATTCAGTAATTTTGGTTGCCACTTACATGGGAAAAAATAAGGTAGTCTGTGATCTCTCAAAGGAATAACTGGATATAACACGAGTCCTTTTAAAATTATAAATATGGAAGAGAAGTAGGTGTTATATATTCATAGAAAAGACCATATGGACGTTTGTCATTTTTGCTATCTCTAGTTTGCTAACCAGCCACCCTCAGTGACTAGAAATTTATATTTGTTATTGAACTACCAATTAAAATTACCTACCTTTCATGACCCATAAATGACTGTTTTTTGCATCTCCATTTTCTGGCCCAGAGATTTATTCTATAGTCATCTAATGAAAGATTTTGCTCCAATTTTTTTTTTCTAAAGGGAGATACATGAAAATTTCCCCTTTTATTCTTTAATCTATAGAAATATTTCCATATGAAAGAATTTAAAGCACTAAATCTCACATTGAGAGACAGGATAGAGTAAATGGAATAGAACCTAGCAAACATGGAGGCTTCACTTTTAGGTCAGATGTTCACTGAAGCCATTCTTTCTTTTACAATTTACATCAATTTTCTTCCAGTCAATCTTTCCTTGCTTTATTCTATGTCTTCTCTTAACAGAATCTTCATTAATACAGCATTGCATGGCTCGTAATTTTCAAAACCTGCTAGTTGGACAATTTTGAAGTCAACATTTTTCAAATCACTTCGGGACTGTAAGTCATTATTCCAAGGTAGATATGTCTTAGTATGGTGTGCATCATGAAGCATTGCTTTTCTGAATTTTGACTAAAACCAAGTAAACATTATAAACAGAATCAACAGAACATATAAAAACAAACTAGACCATATTTTTATTGTCTTGCCGGTGACATGCTACATAACTCACTAATCCCAATCTTTCCAGAAATTATAAAACTGCAACCTCTAACCTCTTATCACTTTAATCAAAAGTACAAAGTTCAGAGCAGTGAGATACTGAATAACTATTACCATTAAAAATAACAAAAGGCAATATCTTCTATAAAACAGTGTACAGGAGTACATAGGTATGTTACTGATTTTCCTACTACAAAAGTAGAAACTATATAAATTCTTCTCTGGTCTCAAATATTTATACTTCTGTTAAAGTAATGCTCATCTGGCAGCATTTTCAGTTTCAAACACTGTACTTCAGATCACCTTGCAAAAAGATCACACCTCAGTAGTTAATCAGCACATGTGGACAGGAGGTGGTTAGAACACAGAGGACAGAATTTGTATGTATCAGGGAACCATGAAGCCTCAAATTCACCTAACACTTTTCCCCTATTTATAGAGATAGAAAAAGATCAGCTCACCTGATGTGTAACAAAAGGAAATCTGCTATTATTTGAAATTTAGTTAAAAGTGGCCTAAAAGTCATTTCCCAGTGATTCCTACCTATTTCTTTGTATGTGTGTGCTGAAGAAAAGGACAGAAGGGAACATTTTTAAAGCAAATGATTTGGAAAGGATCCAGGGAAATATGCGTATTTAAGACACATTGTAGAAAGTCAGGTAAAAATTAGAGAACGTTAGTGGAAAGGAAAAGGAAAACAGGAAGAAACAAAGAATGAAATTAAATATATTGAATAATATATTGAAAACATATTAAATATATTGATCATATGTAAAACCCTCTGCTTTTTGTGTTTGTCATATATGCTGGAATACACATGCTCGTATATGTATTTTATATGTCATATGCAAATTATAAAATAATTGGTTTAAAATAATCTAAATCAACTAACTGAAGAACAATAATAATTGGTCAGAATTAATGGTAAGTCTAATATTCAACAAACCAGACTTAAAAGAATATCTTAAAATAAAATCAGAAAGGATCAAAATTGTTACTTGTTCTAAATAAATCAAATTGCTTCAAGTATCTTTTTAATTTACCTTTGAAAAATTATCTTTTCAATTAATTTTAATATTCAACACTAGTGACCATCTTTAACAGATATAGTATGATAATTTAATACAATCTGTATTGATCAAAAATATTTATTTTAAACCCAGCTACATTATGACAGATATAGAACTATAGTGCCCAAATCCCTTCACATATAGAATTCTTTATAGCTAAAAGTAGATTATACACATGCATGAAAATAGAACAATACAACTTGTTGAGCATGTTTTAAGAAACAAGATTCGATGTTGGTATAATTTGTGGAGGGGAAGGGCAAAAACAAATCGTTTAACTAGGGATACAGGTGGACCCATTGCAACAATGATATGCACAAGTCGTTATGTTGAAAAACGAACTTTACAACTTTGGTGGGAGGGGGGGAGGATCGGGGTGGGGGGAGATGGGGGAGTATGGGAAGGGATGAGAAGGGGAAACAAAGAGGAGGCAACGATGCTTGATAAGAAATGTACTCATTATCTTGCCCATGTAATTGTAACTCCTCTGTATGGTATTTTCACAAAAGAAAGAAAGAAAGAAAGAGAGAAAGAGAGAGAAAGAGAGAATGAGAAAGAAAGAAAGAAAGAAAGAAAGAAAAAAAGAAAGAAAGAAAGAAAGAAAGAAAGAAAGAAAGAAAGAAAGAAAGAAAGAAAGAAAGAAAAAAGAAAGAAAGAGCAGAAAGAAAGAGGAAACAGGCCAAAAAAGATGACAAAAGAGGTCAGTTTGATGGGGTACATTATATGCATGTATAGAAATCTCATCATGAGCTCCCTACTTTTTTTTATTGTAAAAACGTTGTACAGAGGGGTTACAGTTACATGAGTAGACTAATGAGTGCATTTCATAGCTAGCATTGTTAACACCTCCTTTATTTCCTCCACCATCATTTCCCTCTCCCCTCCCCCCGACATTGTAAAATTCATTTTCAATATAGTGTCATGTACAACTCGACATCACAATGGTTCAGCCTGCATCGCATCCTCATTTAAACATTTGACAATATCCCTTCCCCTCCCCAAATTACAAAAATATATACACAAGGTGCAGAGCACCAGTATCAAATCCAGTGAAAACAGGGGTTATATCATGGGGGAAGAATTTACAATAGAAACAAAATAATCACATAGTGTATTGTAATTACATTAAAAGCACTAGCAAAAAAGAAAAAAAACTTGTGTCTCTGTCTTGGGGTACATTTTGCTTAACATTTTCTCATATGCTCATATGTACATAGCCTTTGACCTACTCTGCTTGTCCTAGACATGGACTAGTCACTGCAAACAAGGGAAACCATGGGACCTATGTTTCTTTGGGCCTGGCTTACTTCACTTAATATGATTTTTTCCAAGTCTTTCCATTTCCTAAAAAAAGAGGCAATGTCATTCTTTCTGACAGAGCATAGAATTCATATATATATATATATATATATGTACATTTTCTTGATCCATTCATCTACTGAGGAGCATCTGGGTTGGTTCCATATCTTAGCTATGATGAATAATGCTGGGATAAACATGGTGGTATTGGTAGCTTTGGTATGACCTTGTTTGTAATCGTTTGGGTAAATGCCCAAAAGTGGGATTGCTGGACCATAGGGGAGCTCTATGTGGAGTCTTTTGAGGAACCTCCACACTGCTTTCCAAAGTGGTTGAACAAGTTTACACTCCCACCAACAATGCAGTAGGGTTTCCTTTGGCCACATCCCCTCCAGCATCTGTTTTTATTAGATTCCTTGATTAGAGCGATTCTAGCTGGGGTGAGGTGGAATCTCAGTATTGTCTTGATTTACATTTCTTTTATGACTAGAGCAGTTGAGCATTTCTTCAAGTGTCTATTGGCCATTCTTATTTCCTCTTCAGAGAAGTCTCTCTTTAAGTATTTAGCTTATTTGTTAATCAGGCAATTGTTTCTTTGAGGATTTGTTGTTGGGGCATTCAGTTTTTTGAGATCTAAGTATATTTTAGATATGGGACCCTTGTTCATTGTATGGCCAGTGAAGATCTTCTCCCAGTCCATGGATTTTCTTTTGATCTTGCTAGCTATGTCCTTTGCCATGCAGAAGCTCTGCAGTTTCATGCAGTCCCATTTGTCCAATCTTTCTTTGATTTGTTCTGCTTCTGGGTCTCTATTGAGAAAATTTTGGCCTGTGCCAAAGAGCTCTAGAGTTTCTCCTATTCCTTCCTGTAATGTTTTCAGGGTATCTGCTTTTATTTCGAGGTCTTTGATCCATTTGGAGTTGATTCTGGTGCAGGGTGATATATAAGGATCTAGTTTTAGTTTTCTACAAGTGTTTAACCAATTTTGCCAGCACCTGAAAAGGCTGTCATTCTTCCATTCTATTTCTTTAGCTCCCTTGTCAAAGATTAGGTGGCTATAAGTCTGTGGGTTCATTTCTGGGTCTTCAGTCCTATTCCATTGCTCCTCAGGTCTGTTCTTGTGCCAGTACCAAGCTGTTTTGATTACTATGCGAGCCCCCTCTTTCTGTAACTAATGTATGCTAACAAAAATATTGATCAAAATATTTAAAATAGAAATTATAAAATAATTGTAATTACTAAGATAATTTTTCTGAGTCACTCATATAAAAATTGTTCTCATTAAATTTTACAAACTTATTTTATATTTTGTTTACTTGCAGTGCTAAACTCTGAATCCAGAGCCCAATGAATATTAGACAAATGCTCTACCACTAAGTTATATCCACAGCCCCACAAACCAATAAATATTAATTGTCCCATAAATATGCTTGAATAGCTTACAATACAAAGTTCATAGTTATTTCTTATCCTTTGAATTAGCCTTCTTCAAGTAAGAGCAAACAGATTATGAATCAAACGCTTCTTTAGGAATGGGTGGTCTGTGCTTATTTATCCTTGTTTAGAAAAATTTGTGAAGAAATTTAGCTAACAAGAATAAATTTTATTATTCTCAACTTTTAATAATTGGAATCAATTATAGACACATTGAAAACTTTTAAATTGCATGAGTTGGCCCGGCACTGGTGCCTCACTCCTGTAATCCTAGCTACTCTGGAGGCTGAGATCTCATCCTCTATTTTGGATAAAGAAATTGAAATAATATTTTGAAAGTATTGTAATAGAAATTGTATGTACTATATTTTTACTGAGAAAATATTTAGGTGAGACATCTTCAGGAATCATAATAGTTTAAGATTATTTTAGGTTTACAGTTCAAAATGCCAGTGATAAAACGGTTTTAAAATTATAACTTGGGTTTCAAATGACAGACTCACACTCTCAGCAATAATGGTTTCTACTTCTGTACCATTTCCATAAATATTGTCATTTATGTTGATATTCTATCATGCCAAACTGGCAACTGAAATTTTTAACTCTTCATATAAAATTCAAGATACCATCAAAAATCCATGTTCCAATTTGTATCAAAAACCAATGTACAACTAAACATAATAATGGTAAAAGGTAATCATTTATAGAACTAAAATATAGGCCTCATCTGCAAAAGGAAATATATTTTTTCTATTTTATAGCCTTCCTGCTGTTTTACTTCTATTACCCTTACCTTTTGCACTTTGATTAGGAGACACTATATTATATTATTAGGTGGCAACCTTGAAATCTATATATACTAAATATAATCTTTCCACTGCATGATACAGGGACTTGAATAGGTTACAAACAGGGAAATGTTTAGTTCATAGGGCAGGAATTATAGTAAGAAACAGAAACAATACCAAATTAACATACTTTCAGTATATATTTAGCCAAAAGTTTAATTCGGACTCTTAAAATAACCATCCAGGGTATAAATGCCAAGCCATATTTTAAATTTTGCCAAATTTCTACAACACTCAAAATTCACAACAAGCTCTAAATTCTAAGTGATATTTCCCTTTCTCTTAATTTGTTTGGGTTGAAAGGAAATGACATTTTCCAACATATTTCCAACTTAAATTAGTGTTTTCTGCTATGAAAACATAATTTCTCCTCTTGGAGAAACTCAACATGTTTAACTATGAAGAGCTCTCAAAGAAGCAGGAGCTATTCATGAAGCTTTCTGATTTGATATTCTTGCTGCAAAACACAAAACTAAAACAAATCTGAGTGAGAACAACAGAACTCAAATTACACAGTAGGTCCACACATTAACTGAATTTTGTGTAGATTTCTAATTGCTTTCAAATTGGCTTACAATGGGATAAGACAGTTAAACATATTTAAACACACGTATGTGTTTGTTCTGTGTGTGTGCATGTGTGTAAATTCCCGTTTACATTTTGATGTGTAAATTCCCGTGAATATTTGATCTCTTGATATTCTAAGCAGTGGGAAAAAACTAAAGATATGAAGGAAAAGAGGGAGAAAAGTGCAGACTTTATTTTCTTGAGAATTTGGATTCCTTTATATTGGGCCATAAATCCCCCTTGTGCTTTCTACTAGTCTAGACCATGTTTAATTACATCCATCATGTTGAGACTGAGCCATAGTTTCAGCAGACAGGATTTGGGCATACTGCTACAATCACTTTCACTGGAACAGAGCGCAGGAATCCGGGAATGTCGTACATAACCACGCAGCTGGCTCCGGGCTTTTAGCAACATTTGGCTCATTATTGGAGCCCACCAGCATCCTTTTCCTAATAAATAGGAGTGGAGGGTGTGGAACTGCAGAATCAGAGGTGGGAGGGGCATGGCAGGGGAGTTCGATGCTGTAAGTGGTAGAGGAGGGTGATCAGGGACACTAGAAATGACCCCATCTGAGAAAGTGCAGATTTTTAAAGGCTTAAACATGTAATTGTTTTCAAAAAGAACGTTGTTGGCCCATCATTTTTTTTTTTTTAGACAGTAATTCATGATCTATCTCTGCTATCTAAAAATTAACACCGTGGACTGGAAATCTGGCTTAAACAGTAACAATCTAATTTTACAGAAGTCCAAGATAAAATTGTGACATGGTTATGTTGGGGTGAGGGAGGGCTCTCCCTGGCTCTCAGGTGGCTGCTTTGTGGTGTCTTCATCACAAGGACTGAGAGTCAGCTTTCTGATTCTTAATCTTATAGGGACACTGATCAAATTGAATCCAACTGAATGTGGGGACCTTGTCTAATTTTAATTACCTCCAACAAGTTCTTACTGCCTAATAAAGTCACCTTGGAAATTTGTATTTCAGAATATGTGGGAGGTGAGAGTGCACAAACACTCAATCTAGTAGAGCATGTTCTCCTCCCCAGAGCCAAAGAAATCTAGGTAGTGACTTTAACATGGCTTCCTTAATTTTAATATGTAGGTATATATTTGTTGTAAAGATACATACAGAGAGGTTACACATACATGAGTAAGGTAATGAGTACATTTCCTTTCTAACATTGTTACCCCCTCCTCTGTTTTTTCCCTACTATCCCTTCTCTCTCCACTTCCCCAACTCCTCCCCCACCTAAGTTGTAAAGTTTTTTTCAACATTGTATCTTGTATATCTCATTGTTACAATGGGTTAACTTGTATCCTTGTTTTGTCATTTTGTTATTTCCCTTCCCTTCCCCAAATTCGAAAAATGTGTGTATATATATATATATATATATGATTCAGGACAACGGAATCAAATACAGTGAAAACAGGGGTTATACCATGAAAACAGGGGTTATACCATGGGGAAAGAACATACAAATAAAACAAAAAAATCACATAGTACATTAACAACAGCAGCAACAAAGATAAAACCTTTGTGTCCCTATTTGGGGGTTAATTTCGCTTAGCATCATCTTATATGGTCATATTTACACCATAGCCAAGATATGGAACAAACCCAGATGTTCCTCAGTAGATGAATGGATCAAGAAAATGTGGTATGTATGTATGTATGTATGTATGTATGTATGTATGTATGTATGTATGTATGTATACATGTATATATGTGCCTATATGTACATATATATGTATACATGTATATGTGTATATGTATATACATGTGTGTATGTGTATATGTATATATGTATGTACATATGTGTATATGTATATACATGTATGTATACATATATGCACATATGTATATTAATAAATACATGTATATATACATGTGTGTATATATACATATATCCCAATGGAATTCCATGATTTCATCAGAAAGAATAACATCTCCCTATTTGAAAAGACCTGCAAAATTTCTATTAAGTGAAGCAAGACAGACCCAAAGAAACATACATCTTATGGTTTCCCTTATTTGCAATAACTAGTATACATCTAGTAAAATCTTACCTGACATGGATTCTTTGGAATTTAGGAAATTGACTCATGGCCAGTGGTTTATACTGAATGCTTGTGTTCAATTCCTGTTAAGTCACAGAGAAGTGCACAAACTGTCTAATTGTGAAGAGTATAGGAACAATCCTATTGGGCTCTGTAATGACAATAAAATTGCAACATAGCCTCCAGAAAACCCTTCTATATAAAAGCCTATAAACAAAGGATGCATGTATATTAGTGATTTTAAACTATTCATGTTCCAGAATGGATTATCTTAGATGTAGTTTCCCCAAATTACCTGTAAAAGAAGCATATCAAATAACAAATATATTCTGAGCATCTATTATGGGAAACCATTACGTAGACATTATAAGCGAGTTCTCCTGTAAGATCTATAGGGCTATTTTCAATAGTTTGTAGCACCGGTAAGTGCCATATATCCATGGCACTGTGTAATGACCATATTGTTGCACATGAGGCTTTTCCACAGAGCTGTTTATTGCTAATATAAAATGAAAAGGATGTTGTTGCAAATAAAGAAATGGAACAGGCAGCAGTGCACAGAAATTACAAAGGAAGAACAAATGCTCCTTCCAAAAAAGTACTTAAAACTTCCATAGTTCATTTTATTGGATTCTCTTTTACAAAGGTCCAGAGAAATAAAGGCCACACAATAAGGTTGCATAAAACATAAGCTAGCTTTATGAGATAAAAACATATGGCTGGACCTTATCTGGGCTCAAGAAAAGGTTCTCCGGAGCACCCCTGTTTCTTAAATCCTACCTCTAGTAGGAGGTGACAATTCAACCTTGGGTTAGCTCTTTGGCAGTTCCCTCCTATGTAAGTGGAACTTTGAATGAGTAAATTCTTTCCGTGGTAGAATGCAACTGCTATTTAATATTTCTTTTGAGGTCAGATAAGTTGTATTGACTCAGCCTGTAGACGCTATATTTTATGATATGGCAAAAAAAAAAAAAGCCTTCATAACAATGACTCAAAAAGGTCTAACATGTACTTGTGCAATTATTTCTTCCTCTGGCTGAATGTGAATAAGAATGCATTGAAAATCTCAGGCTCTTGAGATGCTGACATATCTCGAGGGACTGCCTGGATGTTTCAATTGCCTCCATGACACAAAGCCCACGCAGCTTGTGGTTTCACAAAGCAGTTTCACCTGAATGTTTCTGAGACCCCAGAGCTTCTCCACACACGCAGCAGCAGAAGTGAAAACTGTGAGACTGGGTTTATGCGGAAGCTCACGTTTTCTCTCCTACATACTCAGAATGAGGTTTTAATAAACATTTTTGGTCCTTTCTTGAAACACTTCCTAAAACCTAGGAATTTGATAATATGTTATGATTTTATCCTAGGAAACAAAATATTCTCCCCTTAAACCTCCCTGTTTCTCAGATGGCACATTTTTCAAGCTTATTAGTCTCAGTAGTTTGCTTTTCACCTTCTGAATGTATCCTGTGGTAAGACACGGCATTTTGTCCTTGAGAAGTGAGTGCAAGTTACTATATTTTCCTTCCTGGCTAGCTCATGAGACAGGCAGTGAAATGCCAAAGAATAATGTAAACTACACAGGAAAATACCATGATGTACTACACCTAGAAATATCTCAGCTTAATAGGTGTTATGCCATTAACGGTTAGTTTTATGGAGGTAAGGAGATGTAAATCTGTCATGTAGACAAAGATTTACAATAATACCCACTTCAGTGGATGATTTTCATCACACTTATGATCGTCAGGCAACGTCGGTGTTTGCTTGAGTCTCTTAAGTTATGAAGGTCTCCTCCTTCTAATCCAAGGTTGGTCTCTTAACCTTCCTAGAGTCCGTGCTGATGATATAGTTCACCATTCTTACCCGCCACAATCCCTGATGTGATTTCAGTCAGCGCAGTGGATTTTAGTTAAATAGAATTGATTTAAGTCACTAGTCAGAACAATTTAATTTAATAACAATTTTCTACAAATAATGCATTTTGATGGCTGTGAGACTGTTTATACATTCATTATAAATCAGATCCAGATAGCTTTGATTTTCAAAAGAGACACACAGTATATTACTGCAAGACATGATTTGGTTTTGTATTTTTATACATTGATTTCACAGTTGTAAGAGGAAAATGAATGATAATTTTGTTAGCTATTCATGTGAAGTCACAGAGGGGCAAAATATCTTCTATAGCAAGCTACTCAGATTTGTGAGTGAATTTTGGAAACTACAGGAAAGTTGGCTTTTGAAAAAAGGACATAATTCTATGATAAGCAAACATTATTTTAACAAAATGTACCATGTTCATATTCTTAGGTACAAATGTTTGCAACTAAATATTATAAAAGTATGATTATTTATAAAACCATACTCTGCTCTTGAGTCTATGTATTTAGATAATAGAAAAGTCATATGAGCAAAGTCATACGAGATGTACTTGTAAAATAATTATATTACCTTTATTAGGATATATGCCAGTGTCTTTTAAGTGAGTTTCCTAGACCATTTGTTTACATTGACAAAATACTCTATGAAAGAAATGACTTTTCAAACAATATTTTTGCACAAGCAACTCTTGATTATACAATTGTCTAATTTGGGAAAGGGAAAGCAAATAACAAAATACTGAAACAAGGACACAGGATGACCCATTGCAACAATGATACCCAAAATTAGACAGTATATTGGAATGAACTTTACAACTTCGGGGAGGGGGGGAGCGAGGGAGGTAGGGGAGTGAAGGGATAGTGGGAGAACAACAAAGGAGGGGGTAACAATTCTTGACAAGAAACGTATTCATTACCTTACTTATGTAACTGTAACTCCTCTGTACAGCATCTTTACAATAGAATAAAAATTTAAAAAAAAACTAAAACTTAAAGTAATACTACCTAGATTGTTTGGCATGCATGTATGGAGCTCTTTTGGAGCAAAACTAGATTAACAGAAACCGGAGTAAACTGAAATGAAGATAAAATAGGACTTGGCATTGACCAGTGTCCACAAAATTATTTTCATTTCTCATCCATTAAAGCTATAATGCCTTCACTGAATGCAATCGGCAGTTTCCCAGTAAATAAGTAAAACAAGCAGACTACAGAAGCCTGCTGGAGAACATGATGAGTCTCTGAAGACTATGGAAGCTGGTTAGAGTTTTGAGCAAAGAGAGAGTTACAGAAGAGTGAAACAAGAACAGAACCTCACTTACCTGCTCAAACACAAAGTCACATGCAGGAACAATATCAGCACCTATGCCAGACACAGTTCAATTTTCACTTTAAAAGCTACAGTTATTTATTGTTTCCAGCCTATGATATGATGAGTGTAAAACATGTTTGCTTGTGTAAGATAGATAATCTAGTAGTTGAAATTTCCCAACTTGTGTCACATATAATGTCATATAATAATGAATATATTTTAAAGGGTGGCCTGTGATAGCATTACAATTTGCATAAACAGTTTTCAGAGATTTTTTTGCAATTTGTATTAAAATGTTCAGTTATTACATTTAATTTAACATTTGTAAGTTCATACACCTTGTCACTGAAGAAGATATGGTATTAAAATAGGAAATGACAACCAAAAGTCTTGATTTTCATTGTCAGCCCGATCCATAGTGGAAAAAATATTATTAACATTTACATGAACAGTATATGTAGAATTTCTAGGTATGTTGATATTTGGTTTTGGTGATGAGTGTTTGGGTTCTGGCATCTGATACACATAAATTTATTTGGGGACACCTCAGAGAAATAGCAAATGCACGCTTTATAGTTTCTTAAAAAATATATGTTAATAAGAAACCTGGACAGGTATGACGAAAGTGGTAGAATGCTTTAGCCTAGCAGGCTAAACAGTATTGTCAAACAAGGAAACATGTTTCATGAAGTCTAATACAAGAACCTGCAATTTGTTAACTATGAAACTCAGTTTTTAAATCTATTATCAAGACATTTGGAAATGCTGCTCTGATTACTGGCATTTAAAGTCTTTCAACGTAGTCTTTGAAGAATGCTTAATTTGCCTATGGTTGAAACAGTATATTTGATTCTAAATATTTTATTGCTGTTAGCCAATTTATTAAAATGCTTCTTTTTTAATAATGTTTGTGTAGACACCAATTTCATTCCCATATAATCTGAAAATAGCCAGGGTTTAAGCAAAGACATCAGTAGAGAAAAAAATGGATAAAGGAACCACATTGTGTGTTTTCTTGATCACTGTTCTTTCAAACTACCAATTTATCTAAAGCAGGAAATAACACCACATAATTAGCAAGGCAACCAAAATGTATTTGCTTATTGCCAATAATACCATTTCCAGTCATAAGCGGCAAACCTCTAATGATTATTCATACTTCTTTCACTCCAATATACCCACAAGACTCCATTTACACATTAAGAAACCAATGTATCCCATGTAA
Source organism: Dipodomys spectabilis (assembly GCF_019054845.1). Classification (NCBI taxonomy): domain Eukaryota; kingdom Metazoa; phylum Chordata; class Mammalia; order Rodentia; family Heteromyidae; genus Dipodomys; species Dipodomys spectabilis. The sequence goes on along the minus strand of NW_024870709.1, from coordinate 20,562,339 downwards.
CAACATTCAGAATTACATTGCCCTGAAATTTAATTTTGAATTCGATTTTAATCAAGACACCTCATTTTTACTTTGAATAATCTAGAAGAGAAATCTACAATGTATGACCACAGAGAGACTGGCCATTTCCTTCAGAAGATCTACATGACATTCAATATATTAAGCAGCTATCTTGCTATGACAAATGGACATTTCTGTGAGAAGATTAATATTCCTAATAGAGATGGAGACTTAATAAGCACACTATTTTCCATATTTATGTTCAGTAATAACTGGGAAGGTAGACAAGGAATATCAAGGTGGATGGACACATAGAACAAAAATTGACCAAGTTGTCTGGGGTATGTGGGAATTGGGAGCCAGATGGCTTCTAATCAGAGGTCAAAGCTTAGAAAGGGCACCAACTGGAGAGCTAGGTCCACCGTGTGAAATTATGGATGGGGAAACTCCACCAGTAGCAAACAGAAAAGAGAGATAATATTCAGGACTCTGAATAGAAAATGTGACGGTGGTAGTGATGAGGATGTGGAGGAGGATGATGATGGTAGTGAAGTTGATGATGGTAAAGATACTAGTGAAAAACATCTCTTCTACATGTTGCTATCATAAACTTAGTCTCTCTTTGGAATTCACTAACAGCACATATGACAAATTTCTAACCAAAAAACTTAAAATAGTCTCAGATTACTTAGACAAGTTATGCTCAGCAGAAGCAAATTCAAATCATCATTTGAAATATACCTCCAATTTACTCATCCAACTCCTACGAATTTAAACTTAGTACATAAGGGTGGAAGCCACCAAAAGCAGAAGTCAAATAAAATTTATTTTTAAACAGCCTTAGGTTTGGAGAGATGGTAAAGAGAATGTACTAAGGCTGGGGTTTAATAACTCAGTGCAAAGTAAAATGCGCACACACACACACACACACACACACACACACACACACACACATACGTCTTAGAGCCCCAATGATTTCAAAAGTTGTAAATATACATAATACAGAGGCTGGTAATGTGGCTTAGTGGGAGAATGCTTGCCTAACATTCATGAAGCCCTGGGTTTGACTCTTCAGTATCACATAAACAGAAAAAGCCAGAGGTAGTGCTGTGGCTCGAGTGGCAGAGTATTAGCCTTGAGCAAAAAAAGTCCAGGGACAGTACCCAGGCCCTGAGTTCAAGCCTGAGTTCAAGGACTGGCAAAAAAATAGTAGAAATGAATGAATGAATAAATGAATGATTTACAGAATACAAAATAACCATCTATAAAAAAAATATAAAGAAAATTAATCCCTTCTGATTTCTCAGCTCCTTTATGTCCAACTCTTTTGGCTAATAAAATTCATCTCCAAACATATAATGTAATTCAACAATCTTATTATATTCTACCTGGTTCTAATACTTCTACCTGCTCATCCCCCACACACACATACACATACACACCACAAATGGACACTTCCCAAAATTACCATCAGGCAGAGGGACAAGGAAATTATAAATACATTTTTCTTATGTCTCCTTTTTTCTTTTTTTCTTTCTTTCTTTCCTTCTTCCTTTTTTTTTTTTTGGATTCTACTACCATTCTACCATCTGTCCCATGTTTTAAATATTTTTTCTAGTTTTCTAATTGCTTATTGTATTGAGAAAGGCAAGTTGGTAGTTATTCAAACTCAGAGAGAAACAGGTTACCCAGTTGTTTTAAGCATGATAGGTCTCCTTGTTACAGCCTGACCAAATAATGGAATGTTCCTAAATTTTCTAGAACTCCTGACACGTTTATACCAGTAGGGATTCAGCCATCCTACATGATGATATTATTTACATTTCCAAATTTAAATATGGGTGTTTCCTGTTTATTTTATTTTCATTTACTTATGATTTAATTTCACTGTGGTCTGTGTATACAATTAAGGTATAGGATTAATCTATGTGATTATCTTCTTCACACAAACCATATTTATTTTTTTTTATTTTTTTTGTGAACATACTGTACAGAGGGGTTACAATTACATGGGCAGGATAATGCGTACATTTCTTATCAAGCATTGCAGCCTCCTCCTTTGTTTACCCTTCACATCCCTTCCCAACCTCCCCCCCTCCCCCTCCCACCCAATCCTCTCCCCCACACCCCTCCCCGCACCAGCACCAATGTTGTAAAGCTCGTTTTCGACATGACAACTTGTACTTCTCATTGTTGCAACAGGTCCACCTGTATCCTTAAACGACTTGTTTTTCCCCATCTCCTCCACAAGTTATACTGACATCAAATATAGTGAAAGCAGGGGTTATACTGTGGGGGAGGGACATACAAAGCAACAAAGAGATAATCTTATAAATGTGTTAGAAACAAATGCATGAAAGAAAAAAACATTAAAATACATATCTAAGGGTTCACACAAACCATATTTAGATTTCGGTAGTTTCTTCCCTTTACACTCATTGTAGGATTTTCTTTTTCTGCAGGAAACCATTCCAAAAATGTCGTCAATAAATTCTGCAAAAAGTAAGACAAACAGTGACCAATACTTTCAGTGAGTTGATTCAACAAAGAGAGTTGGATTGTTTGTACATACATTATGGAGTAGAGCCTTTAGGATGAACTCAACTCAGAAGGCCTTTATTTTCTGTCTGCACAAAGCAGTTCATGTAGCCTCTCCCAACCTCAGCCACTAGTCATCATGAGGTATGGGAGAAGTAGCTACAAAGAATATTTTCTCACTCTGAATCTCTCTCTTGAGAATGGCATAATTACATCCTTTCCCGGATGCTTTTCCATTTGAACTTTATCACCACCTTTCCATTTAGTACTTGTTTCCAGTCACTTCCTCCCACTTGGTGGTAGGTTCTCTGGCTTGAAACTTGTGGTTACACATACAGAGTAAAGACAGATTTGCCAGTGTCTTTCCTATGTTCCATTACCAGGATGATATCATAGAACTTTTCAAGTAAAGCACTACAGACTCTTTCTACAATTTACTCAACAAAGTACACTCACGTTGAGTCCTGATTGGATTTTACTGCATGAAGCATGAAAGTACCTTAAGCACTCTACCAAATGTTACTTTCTGGCATAATGTAAATTATGAAATATATTCCTATATTGACATATGCAAATCTTATCCTGCCACATAGCCAGTCAGATTAGATAACATGAAAGAAGAATATGTCACTTTCCTGTTGTACTGTCTTTTGTATCAAAATAATTGTTTGTCACCATGAGTGGGAGTGAACACATACTATAGCACAGCATTTAGAAGGTTGAGGCAGAAAGATCTTGAGTTCAAGGCTAGCCTGGACTATATAGTGAGACCGTTACATATACACACAAGAAAAAAATACTAAAACCAAATGAACTGTCTCTCATACTTGTTTAAAATATGAATTACAAAATGGCAACTCTTGTACAACTACTTAAAGATAACTAAAAATAATATATAGGTTCAAAAATTTAAAGATGAATATTTAATTTCCCATTCTAATTCTCAAAAAATATATAAAAGTCATTTTGAAATGTGATATATTAATGAAATGCTACAAAATTTTTGCTTTTTAATTAAACATAAGCAGCAGTAAAATATAATTTTGAACTAAATGTGAAAAGCTTCCTGCTCAAAATTTTTGTCATATTATCTTCAGCATCTTATTTTGAAAGATTCGCAAAGACTGGAATAAAATACATATGTACATGCATACATGCATGCATACATACATACATACACACACAGTTATAGAACAACTCCCACCAATGATTCTTGGTAGTGTATAGTAATTATACTGTCAAGAAACCTATGTTGTCCAACTTTCTAGCTGTAGGTGGGCCTGCCACAGGAATTTCTGCCTATGATCATGTTAAGGTGAGATCCTTTCTTCCTGACATGGGTCTCTTCAGGTGCAAGGGGACTTTATCATTGTTCTCTTCATATATAAGCCACATCGTATATGTCCCTGTGCTGCATTTTGTGTTCCAAGCAGCTTGTACTAGGGTTCACAGCAATTTTTGATGATTTAAATTATTTAAGTCATTGGTAAAAATACAAATTCCAGCCAACGTCCATAGGCTTATGCCTGTAATCCTAACTACTCAGAAGGCTGAGGTATGAAGATCCAAATTCAAAGCCAACCAGGGCAGGAAAATCTGAGAGACCGTTATTTCTAATTAACCACCAAAAAGCTGAGAGTGGTTCAAGTGACAGAATGCTGGCCTTGAGGTAGACAGCTCAGTTCCTGTGTTCAAGCCCCAAGAATGTGCACAGATACACACACACACACACACACACACACACACACACACACACACACACACACACAAACACTTCAATACTCTACCCAAACTGAGTAAATAAGAATCTCCAGGGAATGTTCCAGGGATTGATATTTTTAAGAAGTACTCTGAGTGATTCTTCTCATTATGGGAACTTAGAAAAGTGTGATACAACATAAGTAAATAAATATGTATGATTCTTGTCACATTTCACTTAGAAAAAAATAGTACGGTTTAGATAAGTGTGCTGAAACTACAACTGAGCCTCTTGGTTTTCCTATGTTCTTAATCTATTAGTTATATATTTAGCATCCCTAGGGAGAAAATATGTGACTTGGATTTATGCTTTAGATAGAAAATAAAATTTCACTAAAGTTTTCACCAAGAATGAAACTGAAATTTCTTGTTGGTTTAGAAAGGAAATCTCCTGGTGTCTCAGTAAAAAAGAATGACAATAGAAATCAGAAAAACTCCTACTAAACTACTCTGATTTTTTTTACTTAAAATGAGCATTTATGTTAAAATAATAGAACTTATACATATTTGTCACATAGGAATCAAATAGCAATGATTGAAAAACTAACATTTGTTGTTAAATAATCATTTTGCAAGAATGATTATAAACCATATTAAGGCACAAAGAAATTTTAGTTGCCAGAATTATCATAAATCTTGTACAGTGTCTCTCTGGGATTAATGAGACAGAAATTTGTGTGATAGTGACATTACAGAGTAACTTGATGTCTAATAAAATAAATGTGCTTTTATCAATTAAATACACAGCTTTTAGTGTTTAGTTTATAATAGTTACCTTGCTAAAGTGACTAGAAATATATTCAGTAGGTTATGTGATTTAATTTATTATCATAAAATTTATTCTGCTTGATAGATGCTTAAAATAGCTGAGCTCATTTCACTAGATTTAGGGCTCATTCTGAGAATGCAGCTTCTATGTTTTGCCTGAAACTTTAATCGTAATTGAGATCATTTGGCTCAGGCTAAATGCATCTGTAGCCAGCCTTAACGATCATGACTACCTGAGGAATATCAAATATTTTTCTCCCTGAATTATTCAGCAACTCTGACTCAGTCAATCTGGACCAACTTTCAAAACAGGGAGAACTCAGAGACTTATCTGTTCTCTAACAATTAAATATTAAAACATAATGAATACACAGAAATAATTTTGTATCCAAACAACTTCATTTACAATCTATCCTATGGATGAATTACACAGAATACTTGTAAACTAATGAAATGCCAACTGCCTTCTATTTGTTTTAATTTTGAGATGAAGAGTCCCGGAACTGTTGTGAAATTTGCCCCGCTTCCCTTCATTGTCAGTTTAATCACCCTCCCACCAAACTACCTCAGGCTTTCCATCACTACCTTCCACAGAGTACTGATCCGTTCACCACACCTCTCCTGGTGGGGTACCTTCCCCTTTAGGGTATCAGGAACTCTAATGAACTACACAGCTGTAACTAAATCCAACGTGGTTGTTACATTAATCACCTCAGGATCTCGTCAAAATATAAATTTTGTTTCAGTCGGTGCAAAGTCTATGATTTTGCAGTTCTATCATGTCCTAAAGGGATGCTAGGATCTTACTGGTCTACCTGGAGTAAAACAGGCTAAAAGAAAGTTTTATTTTGTCTTGCTTTTTTAAATTTAGAGCATCTCAAGAACCCAGTGCTTCTGAAAACTATTTTTAGAGTCAGTTCCTGACTTACTATGTCTAAATCTCTGAGGGCTAAGCCCAAGAATGTATGATTTTAATCATCACTGAAGGGGAATAAATTTCAATATACATCATAGACAAAAATGACAGGCCAACTCTCAACTGTGCATATATCTGGGATTTGGAAGTTTCCTTCTACAATGTCCTTAATCCAAGGGAAGAACTTGAATAGTAGAAATAACAAAGACAAGAATTGCCTTACTGTGAAAATAAATAGGACATTGAAATCATGAAAGAAGCCATGTCATCATTCCAAACAAATACAATTCTTTCATTTCTCTGATGTAGAGTATCTTGAAGACTAACAGTTATAACGTTTGTTTGGCTTGTTAGCCAGAGCATGTGAGTCTCTGGGAACCTCTTCTGACTGTACAGCTTGACAATCTTCTCCTTTTTTTGTTTCTTTTTATTTTTTTTTTTTGACATGGTTTCCATTTGCCGTTGCTTGGCACCACATGGCAGGTGCTAAGTCATCTCTGGTAATTATATGCTTCAGTAGAAACTTAGATCCTGCATGCTCGGGAGAGGGTAAAAGCTGTCATGAGATTTTAAAAATAGAGTCTAAAGCACATGTCTTCTCAAAAGATCTACATCCAGCTTTCACCGTACCATTTCAACAGAAATGAACATGTCCCAAATCGAGCAGATTGGTACTACAAGTGTAAAAATTAAATGTATCCAGACCAGTATTTTATAAAAACACTTCAATGATAGGATAAATGGGATGACTTTCAGAAAGAATGGCTGCTGAAATACTCCACATATATGTAGAGATGGGCCCCACAAGGCAGGTGCTCTTTTATTTCAAGTGTCACCCTCTTCCCAAAGGGAAGGCAAAGCTTATATCAATTCCATCCACTTGCACAGCTTACAGTTAATGCTCTATAGATAAGAAGTGGTCTTCTAGATATTACTTTGTGTTCTTCCACCTAACTCCATTTTAAACATGGTCTGCTCATTGTTCAAAGAAAAAAAGAGGAAGTAAGTCAAGATTTTACAGATCCTATATAGAAGGATGCAATTTAAAACTCTGATATGTTGTCTATAAGGATTTGAATCAAATGTATAAGGATTTGAATCAAATTTATCCTAAATCATTCTGCCTAACATGAAGAAAAATCAACTAGAGGAACAATTCATTGACATCAGGGAAAAGGAATAGTTATTGTGTCTTCATAAAGACCTGTGAAGAAAAAAAAACAAGAGCAGTGAAGAAAATGGAGATAAAATTTAAAGAGAAAAATAAATCTAATTAAAACAGAACTTGAGCAAATAAAAAAAACTTAAACAGAAAATGATCTTAATATACTTAATCCTAACTAAACAGCTACATAACTTCTATGTATTTCAGCTCTTTACTTCATTTAATATATAGAATTCTTTCTTGTAAAAAAATGTACATCAATAAATGAAAATCCAATTCTGCTTCTCCAAAACCAGTGAATCTAATTATGACATGCAAACATCAGCATGGTTGAAGATGAAATTAAGAAACTATTTCTGAAGTAAATATCGATTAGTGCCTGCAGAGTGGGAGAAAGTTAATAGTTATTAGCCCAAAACACGTGTGTGCACACATGCACACACACACACACACACACAAATAGGTTAACAATCAAGACACAAATAATGTAAGACAGTAGAAAGGGTTAATGTAAGGTAAGGTAAGAAGATGGAGGACAGACTCCTGAAGGAGATGCTTTGTGAATGGGGTCCTTATGCTTGCATACGATTTTGGAAGCTTGAATTAGGGATGAGCTTATTTTCAAAACTACAATTAAAATTCAGTTGGGACGACAGAGAATGTATGATGGTTTAGGCTTTTTGGTGTTATATATAAGGAAAGAACTGAGAGACTGTCAATGAAGTTGTAGGGACACATATTGTAAAGGCATTCTAATAAGGAGAGGGTCTTTTTCCTCCCTTATTCAACAAGGAAAAATATCTCAGTGCATTGAAATAAGTGGTATCATCAGTCTATACAAATGATTTGAGGAAGGCAACTTGTTAGAAATTACTGTGATGGACACTGTTACAAAGAGAAAGACAAGGAGGAATCAGATGGATAGAATCACCACAAATTTCATAAAAGTTTTCATTTGGCTATAATGGAATTTGAATTCACACCATTCTTGCCAAGAAGGCTCTCTACTTCTTGAGTTGTACTTCCAGTGATCCTTTGCTTTACTTAGTTTTTCAAATAATCTATTTTTACCTGGGCACAACATTTACACTATGATCCTTCTACCATGTCTTCTATGTAAACGGGATTACTGATGTGAACCACTATAACTGGGTTGTGTGGGGTTTTGGGGGGGTTTTGTCGGTCATGGGGCTTGAACTCTGGGCTTGGGCTCTGTCCCTGAACTCCTCAGCTCAAGGCCAGCGCTCTATCACTTGAGCCACAGTGCCACTTCAGGTTTTCTAGTAGTTTATTGGAGATAAGAGTCTCACTGACTTCCCTGCCCCGTCTGTCTTTGAACCATGATCTTCAGATCTCAGCCTCCTGAGTAGCTAGGATTACAGGTGTGAGTCACCAGCGCCCAGCTCTGGCTTGTGTTTTAAATAAGAGAGCACAGAGTAAGAACCACACCACACACGTGGTATTCGGGTAAGGGATAGGTTTATTCAACGTTCTGGCTGGCACCAGGCCATGTTGGCACTGCACGCGGCTGGGAAAGGCCTGGGAAAGTGAGCTTCTGGCCCTGGGCTAGGCCTTATCTGGGGGGGGGAGTGGAGGGAGGGGAAGGTGTGGCCACATTGAATACAGAGGTGATCTCAGAGGATGCAGATGTGACCTCTTCCAGGTGTGCCAGTTGCCTAGGTAACATAGCTACTGGGCGGAGACTTTGCTGCAAGGAGGGTGGAGTCTGCTCACCATCCAGGAGTGGGCCTTACAGCTTGTTTGCTTAAAACTACACAGGTTTTACATGGTTGTACACTAGCTATCTATCTAGCTCATCTTCTCAGACCCTGATGGTGAAATCAGTATGGTTCTCATCCGAATTTCAGGGTCTTCTTTCTAACTTATTGGTTGTTGTCAGAATTAAATTATTTTGCAGCTGTAAAATAGGTTCCTGCTATGTTGCTGCCTGTCAGCTAGGCATTATTCAAACTTCTAGATGTCACCTGCTCTTCCTTCGACATTGGCCTGCCTGCATGATGGCCATTTGTATCTGTAAGTCAAGACACAAGCATAGCTGCTTCTGCTTCAAAGCTCTCCAAGGACTCCTTTTTTTTAATAACACATCTAATTTGATAAGGCCCCTATAGGATAATTGTCTTGCAATTAACTTAGTTTTTCATCTGATTTGCAATTGTAAATCCATCAGTAATATTATTCTGCCCTTATAGTATATTGCAAAATAGTCCCAAAGAGTGACATCTTCTCAATGAGAGAGTGGAAGATAGAGACCTTATACTCCACAGTATGAAGAACTCACATATTAATCTACATATTTTTTCTTCTCGATTTTTCTCATCCATCAGATAAGTAATTACAGGAAAGTCAAATATAAATCTCTCAGCTACAACATTCCCTTTCTTTTGGCCTTCAGCAAGCTTCCCACATATATACTCCCATCTGGGATCACAGCTAGATCCTTAAGCATGGTAGATAAGGACCCTATCCCCAATTCCTTCTCTTTTATATAATAAATAGTCCTTAGGAACTTTTGCTTTAGGTCAACACCAATTACTGCCATGTTTGGGGCTATAGACCTGAAACTTGAGACTGCTCTTTGTTTTTTCTCTTCCTTAACCAGCATGTATCCCAAAGCTCATTTGATTGTAGTGTTGCCAGTATTACAGCATTAACCTAGGAAAAGAACAGTAATCTAGTGCCCTTTAGATTACGGGTCCCACTTTGAAATTATGAGACTAAGCAGATGAGAGTTAATCAATTAGAGTTATGAATTTGTTCATAACAGAATCTGATTCTACTCAGAAATATCGTTTTAAAACATTGATAATGAGTTAGAAGAGCCATTCAGTGGTGAACATTTGTTTAGCATATTCAAAGCCATGAGTTCAAACACCAATACCACAAAAAAGTTAATGGAACAAATTAATTATTACTTATTTTACTGTTTTGGAACTATATGATTTCAACTATAATAAAATCCAAATGTCAAAGTGAAGACAACACTGAACAAATGTGTCTATTCTTGTATGCAATGTATGCTGCAAATTTCTACATCTACCAAAAAAAACAAACTATATAACACATTATCAATTTCAGTAAATGCATATATGATAATTAGACTCAAACACTACTTAAATACAGTGGAATACAGTGCCAGAATCAATTAACTGTGTGTTTCATGGTTATGGAAGGAAGATGGGGCTGGAAATGCAAATACAATTAAATAGTTGCTACATATGCTCCAGGAAAATAATGTGTGATAGCATAAGGAAGGAGAATAATAATAATAAATAGTGATTGAGTCTATTACAGTGAGGACTTGTTATCCATTGTCACCAATCTAAGCGTGTCTTATCAAGGCTGAGATTTATACCACTTTTATCTATTTTTAAAACTTAATCGTGCAGATTTATGACAAATAATTAAGTTCCATGTGTGAATTTAGTATATAATGTACATTACTTTTTAACATCTTAACAAAAAAAACACTGGACTTGAAGTCAGATAAACACGTGGACACATTATTGCCCTCTTATTTCTTCTTTTTCACTGGATAGATTTCAGTGCATCTCCTCATGTACCATATTGTCTCTGGTAGAAAGAACTGCCGGTGAAAAGTCTGATGTCATATGTCTCCAAAACACTGGAATAACACTTGTTGAAATAATTTTAGGCTCTTCTGATTGCTCAGTAACTTTGTAGTTTTTTATTTTCATAAAACATAAATGGGATGTATCCTTTTGCTTTATATATGATGAGATCATGTCCTTTAACCTGGTTTAGTTTCATAATTAAAAAACAAAAATCAGGCAGGCACCAGTGACTCACACCTATAATCCTAGCTACTCAGGAGGCTGAGATCTGAGGATCATGGTTCAAAGCCAGCCCAGGCAGGAAAATCTATGAGACTCTTATCTCCAATAAATCCCCAGAAAACTGGAAGTGGCACTGTGGTTCAAGTGGTAGAGCGCTAGCCTTGAGCTGAAATGCTGAGGGACAGCACCCAGGCCCTCAAGCCCCATGATCAAAAAAACAAAAACAAAAACTTGTCCATCAAAAGGTTTTGCCTCAGAGATTACAAGGCTGATGAAATTCATTGATATAGTTATTTATTTTCTTCTACAAAAAAAATCTACAAAAAAAATCCAGCTAAATAATGCTCCAAATAAATAATACACAATACCTTTGTGTCTCCTGTTGTTTTCTATGCTTTGGCTTGTACAAATCTGTTTTGGTTTTCTTGAAAAAATAAATTACTCGGGCAAGAAAGAAACACAGTAACATACATATGAGTTCAGGGAACAATTCTATAGCTGTTGTATTATTACATATTGATCTAATTGCTGTTTCCTCTACTGTTTCTCTGCTTCCCTATTGAGAAGCCAATGTACGAGACTTCTGTCTGCATGTCCAGAGCCAGAAACTCATTATGATAGCAGCCCTGCAAGGCAGTGCTGGGAACCAAACTGTGAAATTGTGATTCCTCCAGTGGATGTGAGCAAGGATATGAGCTGCTAGTTTTCTAATGGATTGAACCACACAATCACAGCAAATACTTAGAAAACCCTGAAGGTAGATTTTGTGTGTATGTGTGTGGGTGGGTGTGTATGTGTGTGTGTGTGTTTAACAGTATTCAAGAAGAAAACTAATCAGAGAGGGAAATTTATTGAAACAATATTCTCTTGACTAAACAATGTTTGCTGTAATATTTTATTCCATTGACATGCATTTTAACTATTTCACACTACAATTTTCCTGAAAAAAAATATTTTGGAAGAGAATAAGAAGAGAGAAATATTATATAAACATTTCAGCTTGGTTTGGGAAAATTTCATAATTCAGGTCTTTAATTGTTCCCCCTCAAACAAATTTTGGAATCAAATAAGCTATATGCCCTACAGCTTTGTCTTCCTGGAAAAGAAATCTGCACAAATATAGGGTAGTTTCAAACCATGATGGCCTTCGATTTCTTTTGTTTTCTATTTTTAAGCATGTTTTATTATCTTTAAGTAGCTATATAGAAGAGCTGCCATTCAACAACGCAGTTTATGAATACAGTGCTTCTTCATCAATGTCACCCCTTTCAACATTCTCATGCACTCCTGGCAGCCTCCCCCTTCCCTCATTTTTCTAAATTTTGCAGTAAATATATTGAGGAGTTCTTTTATTGCCATGTAGCACAGCCGTTTGTGCACACAATGCATCTGGATCTGTCCTCCCTTCAGCACTTTCACCAGCATTTTCTTAATTTTGTGGTAAATACAATGAATTTTTGGTTGCTTTCTCCCCTTTTAACCCTTCATTCTTCTGTTCCTCTTACCTTGCCCTCCCCCTTGCAAATACCCATTTCCTGGTAGTTATTTTGTTGGGCTTTAACTTAATCTTTCTAAAGAATTATAGTATTTGAGCTTTCCATAGATCTATAGACTTATGTTTCTATTGAGTTTATATGAAATTAGAACTCAAGATTTGATTTGGAAAATTACTTTTCAGTGTGTTTCAAGACATATGGAGGGGTGGGGGGTGGGGGAGGGTGGGTGGGAGATGGGAAGGGATGGGAAGGGGAAACAAAGGAGGAGGCAACAATGCTTGAAAAGAAATGTTCTCACCCTAGGTCTCCTTGGCTCAGGCCGAAATTTTTTGAATAGAGACCCGGAAACACAACAAATCAAAGAAAGGTTGGACAAATGGGATTGCATAAAGTTGCAGAGCTTCTGCAGGGCAAATGACATAGCTAGCAAGATCATTAGAAAGCCCACGGATTGGGAGAAGATCTTTACTAGCCATACAACGGACAAGGGTCTCATATCTAAAATATACTTGGAACTCAAAAAATTAAACCCCCCAACAACAAATCCTCAAAGAAACAACTGCCCAATAAATAAGTGGGCTAAAGACTTAAAGAGAAACTTCTCTGAAGAAGAAAGAAGGATGGCCAATAGACACATGAAGAAATGTTCAACATCCCTAGCCATAAAAGAAATGCAAATCAAAACAACATTGAGATATCACCTCACTCCAGTTAGAACGGCAAAAATCAAGAACTAACAACAACAGATGCTGGAGGGGATGTGGACAGAAAGGAACCTTACTTCATTGTTGGTGGGAATGTAAACTTGTTCAACCACTTTGGAAAGCAGTATGGAGGTTCCTCAAAAGACTTCACATAGAACTTCCCTATGACCCAGCAATCCCACTTTTGGGCATTTACCCAAATGATCATAAACAAGACCATACTAAAGCTACCAGAACAACTATGATTATCTTAGCATTATTTACCATAGCTACAATATGAAACCAACCCAGATGCCCCTCAGTAGATGAATGGTCCAAGAAAATGTGCTATATATACACAGTAGAATTTTATGCCTCCATCAGAAAGAATGGCATCACCCCATTTGTTAGGAAATGGAAAAACTTGGAAAAAATTATATTAAGTGAAGTAAGCCAGGCCCAAAGAAACATAGGTACCATGGTTTCCCTTATTTGCAATATCTAGTATATGTATGAGTCAAGCGGAAAAGGTCAGATAATGTGATGTCAGGAAAATGAACCCTTAGATATGTATTTTAATGTTTTTTTCTTTCATGCATGTGTTTCTAACACATTTATAAGATTATCTCTTTGTTGCGTTGTATGTCCCTTCCCCACAGTATAACCCCTGCTTTCACTATATTTGATGTCAGTATAACTTGTGGAGGAGATGGGGAAAAACCAGTTGTTTAAGGATACAGGTGGACCTGTTGCAACAATGAGAAGTACAAGTTGTCATGTCCAAAATGAGCTTTACAATGTCAGTGGGGGGGGGGGGGGGGAAGGAGGGGAAGGAGAAGGATTGGGATTGGGGGGGAGGGGGGAGGCTGGGAAGGGATGTGAAGGGTAAACCAAAGGAGGAGGCTGCAATGCTTGGTAAGAAATGTACGCATTATCCTGCCCATGTAATTGTAACCCCTCTGTACAGTATGTTCACAAATAAAATTAAATTAAATTAAAAAAAAAAAAGAAATGTTCTCATTATCTTGCCCATGTAATTGTAACCCCTCTATACGGTATTTTCACAATAAAAAAAAAAAACTAAAATCATATAAACTCACCAAACTACCACATTTTAGTGAGAAATTTGTCTCAATCACGAAAAAATTAACTCATATTATAGCAAATCTAAAATCATCAAAATGATAGGAATTCCATAACAACGAATTTTAAAAAGAAACAATTGTACCTAACTTATAATTATAACAATATAAAAGTCATGCCTAGATAAGAACCATGTAGGGAAATAGTCTAAGTTGTTAAGTAAATATAGATAATTGTGTGTGTGTGTGTGTGTGTGTGTGTGTGTGTGTGTGTGTGTGTGCCAGTACAGGGGCTTGACCTCAGAGCCTGAGTGCTTCTTTTGCTTGTAGTATATACATAAAACATTCTTGATTGCATTTTCCACTACTTCCCCTCTTCATTTGCCAATGTTATAATTAATTGGCTTCCATGAAACCTGTCTGCATTGGCCTGGCTGAGATTCTTGGGCCATAGCATCACTTCCAGCTTTTTCTCATTAATTTATTGGAGATAGTCTCAGGGAATTTCCTAGGCTGGCTACAAACTGTGGTCCTCAACTCTCAGCCTTCTGAGAAGCTCGGATTGCAGGCCTCAGTCACCAGCTCCTGACTCCATAGTTAATTTTAATGGATTTTAAATTTATTTTAATAACTGTTACAATTTTGTCCAACAAAAATAATTGATCTAGTCAAGAGTTCCTCCCAGGGACTAACAAAATCCTTTGCATTCTCCCAACATCGACCCTGTGCTTTTTCCATCTCAACCAGGAGCATTGGCACCAAAACAAGGATGACATTACCCTGCCTCTCTTGTAGTAAAAGGACAGGTGACTAAGTCCTGGCCAGTGTGTTCTGAATCAGAGCAATATGTGGCAGTCTCTGGTAAACTAGGCAAAGGAGAAGCTACCACATGGCAGTCCCCTGTTTACATGTTCCTTCAGCTTTCTAGATTGAAGAAGACAGCTTGGACAGGGACAAGCATAGAGCTGAAAAACCAGTATGAAATCAAAGGTGTCTGAGCCCAGCACACTAATACTAAGTCAGACTGTACTTTTTTTAAGTGAGCAATAAACTCTCTTGTGTAAGTCATTTTTTTTTCTTTCTGTTACTCCCAAGAATCTCAGCCTGCCCAATGCAGACAGGTTCCATGGAAGCCAATTAGTTGTAACATTGGCAAATGAAGAGGGGAAGAATGCAGTCAAGAATGCTTTCAACATACCACAAAGCTAAGAAAAGTAAGGGGAGGGGTAGGTCAAAGGGTATGAGAATGGTGAAGGGGTGACATCATGGTACCTCCTTTGTACAACTATTTTTAAAATAAAATTTTGAAGGCACAAATACACATGGACATTCCAGATAACTATTAGGAAAATGGACCAGAAAGAAAGAAAGTAGTTGACAAGATATAAGGCTATAGCAAACATGTTATACCCAGGAGATGAAAGTACTTTCCCAGAGGATGAAAAATTTAGATATCATAATAGCTTTTGGCTCTCCAATAAGCCACAGTACATAAAGCAATATTTGATGCATCTGTGATATTAACATTTCTCTTTTTTAAAATGTGAAAATACTGTACAGAGGAGTTACAATTACATGGGCAAGGTAATGAGTGCATTTCTTATCAAGTTTGTTGACTCCTCCTTTGTTCCCCCTTCCCATCCCTTCCTATATCCCCCCCACACCTCCCACTCTCCCCTCGCCAAAGTTGTAAAGTTCATTTTTGACATAACATCTTGTACATCTCATTGTTGCAATGGCTCCACCTGTATCCCTATTTAAACAATTTGTTTTTTTCCCTTCCCCTCCACAAATTATACCAACATCTTAAGAAGATGGTTAGTCAGCATTTAGAAATTTTAAGAAAGTTTCATTGAAGAAGTCAGAGTGGAGAAAAAAATTGAGAAACTAGTCATATAAAAAATCCTATCCTGCCTGTTTAACTGAAGAAATGCTGCTTTACCCTTTTAGATTCTGTAGTTTCCCTAATTAGCTACTTATTTCATTGTTTCCCTTGTGACTTAATTTTCCCATTTCTCCCACTAGATTTTCAGCTGATTATGGGAGCATGATTGCGATGTTCGGTTCTGAATCCTGCACTATTTGCTTGGCATGGATTAATAGCATTAAAAAATGTGAATGGTTGAATGATTACTCAGTGGTATTTTTTTTTCACTTCAATCTAAGACTCCAGCAATACTCATTTCTTAACAAAGGACACAATTCTTTCTCTCCTTGGGTGACAACCACCTCAGGCAATCTGTAGCAATTTTACTTCACTGAGAACACAAAGCACTTCTCAAACACTGTTGGACAACTTGGTAAAAGAATCCAGTTCAGTTTGCAGGAACATCCCCTCCCACTTATTTGTGCTAATGTAGGTTTTCATGCTAAGAAAATCAACTCTCTTTATATTCATTAATACTTATCATTCTCCTTTATAATTTCAAACAAGTTGACTTATAAGCTGATGTTTTAACAATAGGGGAGAGTTTGGTATTTGGAATTTATGCAAATCTTCCAGAAGCAAAAAAGCCACCGCTGAACAGAATGTAGACTTTTCCACTTTGTAGGAAACAATACTATTGGTGAACTCAAAAAACTATTATTTATATGCTCAACCTTATTTCCTGGTATTTCATTATATTGATGGGTCTCAACCATGTGCAGTAATTCAACTCAATACAAAAGTTATGAAGAGTTTAATAGGAAGTGTTTAAAAATATGACTATGCATCTAGAGTGAAGTTAACAGAAATTTGAATGCATGGTAATGTAACTGAAGTATCACGAACAAGATAGAGAGATCTCTGGAAATTTGGGAGAGGAAATATAAGATTTATGTAAATAAGGTCTTATGAATGGCTTCTCCAATGTGCTTTACAAGAGGAATAGGATTGTCACAAAGAGATATGAGACAGACTATTACAGACAGTGAACAACAGAGTACTAAAAGCACATAAAACTCAAAAAAATGTGCATGCTCTATATTTAATTTGAATGAACATTAAGTTTGAGAAGCATTTCTGCAGGGTACATGTCGGAAAGTGAAAAAGAAAAGAAAATACAATGGCAAGTTAGTTTGGAGCCATGTCCCAAAAAGTCTTATATTTAAAAGAAAAGCATTTTTAGTTGGTAGAGACCAGAGCAGGCTTTGAGCATATGAGCTAAAGATAGGTTTTAGGCAGATTAACAAAATATATTTTTGCAGGTTAATTTACAAAAAAGACTTTCAGATAAACAGTTAACTCTTCCCAAAGTCTGCAGAGAATTAATGAAGAGATGAAGTAGGACTAAAGAAGAAATGAAAATTTTAGGAGGTCTGAACATTTCAGAATTAAAATCTGCTAGATTACCCATGTAATCTTAGCTTCTCAGGAGGCAAGAAATCTGAGGATCTTGGTTCAAAGCAGCCTGGGATGGAAAGTCCGTGAGATTTTTATCTCCATTAAACCACTCAAAAAAGCCAGAAGTGGTGCTGTGGCTCAAGTGGTAAAGCACTAGCCTTGAGCAAAAGACTAAGCTATCTTACTTATAGGACCCATCAGTTATGGGACTGAGCAATTTATAAATGCCTTAATTGTATCGCTGGTATGTTGAAGTTCAAGGAAACAGTATAATTGGTGTCTGAGGAGGGCTGACTCTTTTAGTGCTACCTTCTATGTGCTCTCCTATATTAAAGGGAAAAAGGCAATTTAAGGTCTTTCTGTGAAGGCACCGGTTCCCCTGGTAAGAGCTCACCCTATGATTTAGCCACCTCCCAAGGAACGTCCCTTTTACTGTCATTGCTTTGAGAGCCAAGATTCAACATAAGAATTTTAGACAAGCACACACATTCAGACCCTAGCAAACTGAAAGTCAGTGCTCATAGATCTCTGAAAATTGGTCAGGAGTATGCACCAAAGGCCCCTTTTCAGGGTTTCTGTAATCATCCAAAGATTTGATCCATCAAATTCAATTATCTCACTCAGTTCAAGAAGTTGTGCTTTTATCTCCTTTAGGGTAAAGAAAATAGCTGTGTCCCATTTCTTCAGAACCATCTAGTTTGGGTTATGAAATTAATGTTTTAAGTGTGAGTATTCAAGTCCAATATCTGCTACTTTATTAAAAAGCTCTTATGTTTTCACAAAGCTGAGTTTTTAACTTTTTCTAATATTCCTCCACATTGAGACAAATATTTCCAATAGAAACATTACAGACACATTTGGGAACTATAAAGTCAAGAAGTTGACTCTCCAACCGTGTTTGTTTTTGTTCTTCTTACCCCAGAGCATTGGTTCTTATATTTAGGTCAGAATATAATCCTAAAGCCACAGAGTTAAAAACAGAAGAAAAAAATATTTTTCAGTGTGAACCATTTTCATTTCAATATAAAGTTGCTTTCTTTGGTTGATAGCATCATCCTTGTCTACAGCCCTGTTGCCCTGTTGAACATAACTCTATCAGGGACATTAAGTTCAGTCATTAATGACTAATGATTATCATAGCAACTTAGAGTCCTTAGTATAGCATCTTTGTATCAGTCATCAATTAAAATTTGGCTGTCATTACTTTAAGTGAGTAAACTGAGGAAAGCAACTGTAACCATGAAAATAACACTTGTATGTTATGATTTTTCTCTTTCTCTGCTATTTTTTTGGGGGGTCCAGTCGTGGGGCCTGAACTCTGGGCATGAGTGCTGTCCCTCAGCTC
Organism: Dipodomys spectabilis; assembly: GCF_019054845.1. Taxonomy (NCBI): domain Eukaryota; kingdom Metazoa; phylum Chordata; class Mammalia; order Rodentia; family Heteromyidae; genus Dipodomys; species Dipodomys spectabilis. Next base: position 20,543,448 of record NW_024870709.1, on the reverse strand, counting down.
TTCAGCTCAAGGCCAGTGCTCTACCACTTGAGCCACAGCACCACTTTTTTCTTTTTGCTTATGTGGTACTGAGGAATCGAACCCAGGGCCTCATGCATGCAAGGCAAGCACTCCACCACTGAGCCACCTTTTCAGCCCTTTCTCTGCTATTTTTTAAGGCTTTCTAAAACACTTGGTACTCACTAGGCAGCATGTGGAAAAGGAACTACATCTTGTGTGGGGGATGGGAGGGACAAACTGGGAGAGAGCGAGGGAAAAGGAGACATAGTTCAAAATGAATTTTACTCATTGCCTGATTCATGTAACTGTAACCCCTCTCGTATACCACCTCTAAAATAATGATAAAATTAAAGGAAAATTTTCAAAAGCTAATAACTCTTTCAACATCATTTTGCCATCTAACAAAGCATGCTGTTATGTGAGGATGAGTTGTTCCTATACCAAAATAAAAGCCTTTTATAGGCAAAAAAGAAAAATGTATTGTTTTCCTCCATAGGATCTCTCATCAGCATTTCTACTCAAACTATTTTCCTGTGTACTTATTCATGTACGATATCAAGTGTGTAAGTGTTGTATAGGCCTTGTAAGTGGTTGTTCTATAATTCCCAGCTGAAAATAGAGCATTCCGATGATACCACTCACCACCATACCTTGAGGACCATACTATCTCAGATATGGAAATAGTTGGGAGAAACCCCTTTGGACCAATTCCAATTTGACAAATAGGAGTAAAATTATTTTATTTGGAGGGTCTTAGGAATTTCATGTTGGTAGAGACAGGGATTCCAATAGTTCTTCTGAATGAAGACCTTCCATTAGCAAAATGCTCATAAATCATTGAAATGTAATTTTTAAATGTTTAAGGAAAAAACTCACTGAAACTGGAAAACAACAAAGATAATTTGACAGGGGCTAGATGACGGATAGAAGAAAAATGAATAAATGGAAGAAATGAATAGATGCCCCTAAAACAAGTCCAATTATCTCCTTAGCATCTTGAGTTTCTAACCACATGCAGCTCAACAGTCATCTTAGTTGTCCAAGTCCCTGAAGTCAAACCCTGTAGGTAATCCAAGTTCACACAGCAGCTTGACACCCACAAAAGTCCCATTTCATTAATTGCCTCCCAGTTCCCCATTCTGTAAAGCATTTTCAGTGCTGCTTTCAACATGATTTTCTTTTCCTTTTTATACTTCATCATAATATTTTCTTTGAATCATGTTCTAATAAGTGAGTTCCCTTTTGTATAGCTACACTGCAGCCAGTATGGGTTTTTATTCACTTAGTTGTTCATAACTGATCATAAAACCTACACTACAATTGCCGTGGTTTGGACAGGAATTACTCCTCTAAAGCAGGCTTATGCATTAAAGAGCGGATCCCCAGACTATGGTACTATTTGGGGAGTTTCTAGAAACTCATGAGTACATTGACAAAGGGGACTTGGGGACCCATGGTTGTCTCTGGATACTTTTCATTCCACTCTGCTTCCTGGAAATTATGATATCACTAACATTTCTCCCCTGTGTCCACTTTGCCATGATGTTCTGTCTCAGAATTAGTGGAGGCTCAGAAATAGTGGAGTCAACCACTGAGGCTTCTGAAACCATTGACCAAAATAAATCCTTCGTCCCTTAAATTGCTTATGTCAGGTGTTCTGTCGCAGTGATAAAATGTATGACTAATACACCATCAAAACTACTCCATATTTTTCTGTACCTGGTGAAGAGAATAAAGATTATAAATTTGATTCTCAAATTATTTCCAGTGGTTTATAAGCAAAATACATTTCAGTAAATAATTGTGACAGTCAATAACTGATGCCAAACAACAGATGGTTAAACCTGGTTATAACAATATAACAAAAAAATTGGTTCTTAGTACAATTTCAATTCACCCATTGATTTCTGACTGGGCCTTTTAAAATAAAGTTTACCTGTGGTAGAAGAGAACAGCAATGTTAATGAAAAAGATAACCACCCTGAAATGGAGATCCTGGTGATAAAAATCCACATCACCGAACCACAATCTAAAATGTTTACCTGCTCAGAAAGGCCAATTTTAAAAACAGAAACAAAGCATTTTAAAAAAAATAAGAATGTTACAGTAACTAATTAAAAGGGGCTCATTCACCTGACCTGGCATAATAAATCTGGTTAATAATACTTTAATCCATATAAAAAATAGCCTAATGGTTACTTATCTGTATGTGCTAAGCTGTCTCCTGTTCCTGTTTTCTGTTTCTTGGGAAATCTACCTTGAAAAAGCCAATCATATGCAACACTGAAATCAGATTTTCAGACCCCAGGCAAAAACCTAGGCATCTCACATGGTCTGCCTATATCTGCCAAATACAGAGACCTAGTAAAGGACAGAGAAAAGAGGTTATTGCTTGATGGCCATGGGAAGACTGCATGCTTCAACATCTTTAGTCATATGGGGATATTGACCTTGGTTCAAGGAGGGAAAAACGTGAAGACAGTGAGAAAAGTACACAGGGTTCAAATAGTCTCAAGTCATAGGTATGGGCTAGTTAACCAGTAGCTCAGTATTTACCTCTGGAGACCTAGCAGATTCTCTGTAAGCTTTTAATTTGTATCTTCAAGATGGTAAGAGGACATTGCCTGTCTAAGGGTCAGTTTGCCTTTTGTTGTAGGATGCTTATCTGTGAATCCTGTGAAAACAGGAGTTATACCATGGGGGAGGACATTCAAAGCAACAAAAAAAAAAATCACATGGTACCTTATAAATACGTTAAAAACAAGAGCAAGAAAGAAGAAACTACTTGTGTCCCTACCTTGGGGTTCATTTCATTTAATATCATCCTCTCTGAGCTTTTCTGCTTGTCCCAAACATATACTAATTATTGCAAATAAGGGAAACCATGGGACCTATGTTTCTTTGGGCCTGGCTTACTTCACTTAATATAATTTTTTCCAAGTCTTTCCATTTCCTAACAAATGGGGCAATGTCATTCCTTCTGTTGGAGGCATAGAATTCCATTGTGTATATATACCACATTTTCTTGATCCATTCATCTACTGAGGGGCATCTGGGTTGGTTCCACATCTTAGCTATGGTAAATAATGCTGCAATAAACATAGTTGTGCTGGTAGCTTTAGTATGGTCATGTTTGTGATCATTTGGATAAATGTCCAAAAGTGGAATTGCTGGGACATAGAGGAGCTCTATGTGGAGTCTTTTGAGGAACCTCCATGCTTCTTTCCAAAGTGGTTGAACAAGTTTACACTTCCACCAACAATGTAGTAAGGTTTCCTTCTGTTCACATCCCCTCCAGCATCTGTTGTTATTAGAGCTCTTAATTATAGCCATTCTAACTGGGGTGAGGTGGTATCTCAATGTGGTTTTGATTTGCATTGTTTTTATGGCTAGGAAGGTTGAGCATTTATGTGTCTATTGGACCCATCCTTCTTTCCTCTTCAAAGAAGTTTCTCTTTAAGTCCTTAGCTCACTTATTTATTGGGGAGTTGTTTCTTTGAGGATTTGTTGTTGGGAGATTTAATTTTTTGAGTTCCAGATATATTTTAGATATGAGACCCTTGTTCGTTGTATGGCTAGTGAAGATCTTCTCCCAATCCATGGGCTTTCTATTGATCATGCTAGCTATGTCCTTTGCCATGCAGAAGCTCTGCAATTTCATGCAATCTCATTTGTCCAACCTTTTTGTTGTGTTTCTGAGTCTCTATTTAAAAAAATTCAGCCTGTGCCAAGGACACCTAGAGCTTCTCCTAGGTTTCTCCATCCTGTAATGTTTTCAAATACTCAAGCTGATTCAAAACTTTGGCAAAGAAGCAAGATATAAAATTAACCCTCAAAAATCAATGGCTTTTCTTTATGCCAAATATGAGAAAAGCGTGGCTGAAATCAGGAAAGCAACTCCATTCGTAATAGTCCCACAAAAAATAAAATACCTAGGAATTAACTTAACCAAAGAAGTGAAGGATCTCTATGATAAAAAAAACTTTAAAAACCTGAAAAAGGAAATCAAAACAGAACTTAGAAAGGGAAAAACCTCCCATGGTCCTGGATTGGAAGGATCAACATTATGAAAATGGCAATGCTTCCCAAGGCTATCTACAAATTCAATGCGATACCTATCAATTTTCCAACCTCATTCTTCAAGAAAATAGAAAAGGCAATCCAAAAATTCATACCTAACAAAAAAGATCCCGAATAGCAAAAACAATCCTTAACAGAAAGAACAGTGCTGGAGGAATATCAATACCAAATTTCAAACTCTAGTACAAAGCCATAACTTGGTACTAGCACAAGAACAGACCTCAGGACCAATGGAATAGAATTGAAAACCCAGAAATGAATCTATAGATATATAGCCATCTAATCTTCAATAAGGGAACTAAAAAAAAATAGAATGGAAGAAACACAGCCTCTTCAGTAAATGGTGCTGGCAAAATTGCTTAACTACTTGTAGAAAACTAAAGTTAGATCCTTATATATCACCCTGCACCAGAATCAGCTCCAAATGGATCAAAGACCTTGGAGTCAAAGCAGACACTCTGAAAACATTACAGGATGGAATAGGGTTCCTTTCTGGCCACATCCCCTCCAGCATCTCTTGTTATTAGCCATTCTAACTGGGGTGAGGTGGTATCTCAATGTTGTTTTGATTTGCATTTCTTTTATGGCTAGGGAGGTTGAGCATTTCTTCATGTGTCCATTGGCCCCATCCTTCTTTCCTCTTCAGAGAAGTTTCTCTTTAAGTCTTTAGTCCACTTATTTATTGGGCAGTTGTTTCTTTGAGGATTTGTTGTTGGGGGATTTAGTTTTTTGAGTTCCAAGTATATTTTGGATATGAGACCCTTGTCTGTTATATGGCTAGTGAAGCTCTTCTCTCAATCAGTGGGCTTTCTATTGATCTTGCTAGCTATATCTAACCAAGATGAGTTAAACTAACTTAACAGGTGCGTATCAAGCATTGAAATAGAAATAGCAATAAGAAACCTCCCATCTAAGAAAAGCCCGGGACTGGATGGATTAACAGCAGAATTCTACAAGGCCTTCAAAGCAGAACTCACACCAATACTCCTCCAACTTTTCAATGAAATTGAAAGAGAAAGTTCACTACCAGAACTCTTTCTACGAAGCCATCATAACCCTCATCCCAAAACAAGGCAAGGACTCATCGAAGAAAGAGAACTACAGACCCATTTCTTTGAGGAACATCGATGCAAAACTTCTCAACAAAATTTGGCCAATCACAACAATTCATCCAAAAAAAAATACACCACGATCAAACAGGATTCATTTCAGGGATGCAAAGCTGGTTCAATATGTGCAAATCAAGTAATATGATTTTTTTTTGTCAGTTGTGGAGCACTGTCCCTGAGCTTCTTTCTTCAAGGCTAATGCTCTACCACTTTGGGCCACAGCATATTTTTCTGGTGTTTTATTGGAGAGAAGAGTCTCCCAGACTTTCCTGACAGCACTGATTTTAAACCATGATCCTCAGATCACAGCTTCCTGAATAGCTAGGATTACAGGCATAAGGCACCAGTGGCCTGCCTGCTTTTGATTTCTAATGTTGTACTCTACTTAATAAATATTTACTTGGTTATTGATTGCATGGTAGGCACTAAGTTGCATGAATAAAGGAGAGAAAACTTTCTACTTTCTAGAGGTCTAATTATTCAGCTAAGAAATAAAACTGACATATTAATACTGAGTATATACATGGGAATCCCACAGACCATGAATTGAACCAAAGCAACTTACTGGAAAGAGTCGAAATGTGGGCCTCAGGGAGAAGGTGATGACAAGTTATTGAAAAGTAGGTAGAAGAGGAACTATGGACTAAGTAAAGGGCACCTAGTTATGCAGATAAAGAGTCTCTCAAGTAATAAGATTTGTCTTGGAGTAGTCCTTTGGGACAACAGGCAATATTCTTTGAAAGTCTGTCTAGGGATAGTGTCTGCTGCTGTGAGTTCATCTTCTCTGGTTGATGGGATTCCCATAGAGAGGTAGATGACACTTGAGTTCGTTTTGGAGAATCTATGTTTAACAGATAAGGGAACTCCAGAAAACAACCCTCTGCCATTGCTTTCCTTCAAGTGATCTCAGATGAATACATACAAAAGTGGCATATTTGGTAGTGATATTTCCTGAATTCATTGAAGTAATACACGGATCCCTCAACAACCCTACTGGGAAGGGGATATTATCACTGTACTTCAAAGAATGAGGAAAGAGTAGCAGAAAGATTAAGAGATCTGACAAGATCATGGACAGGTAAACTAATAGCAAGTAGAACTCAAATTCACTAGATGAGAATATGAGTTTATATCAACAACTTATATTCCTACTGGATTATTTAATGTAGCCCTATATTTTTATATTTTTTAACCATAACAAAATCAGAAGAAATACTTTCTGCCTTGCAGAAAATCTTCTTTCACTGAAAGCCAAATTATCATGCAGATTTCTTTCTCTAGCATAAAAACATTTTTATACCACAGTAAATGAAAACAGATCCCCAGCTCTAAATTTGCAAGCTTCTGTCTATACCATGTTTGAGTACTTTGGAATGTGAAGTAGCTAAGGAAAGAGAGAATTTTATCCCTGAACTGGATTTTTCAACACAAAACTCTTTGGGTGCTCATTACCTATTCGGTGACTCACTAGCCTATCACTCTACTGTAGAAATAAAAGCGGCATTTACTTTTCTTTCTTTAATCTCCCTGTTCTTAATTGCCATATTGACAAAAAAAGAAACAGTTGTTTACTTTCCAAATTCTCTGGAGCACCAGCCAAATTAATCCTTTTAAGCAGTGTTTCTCCAGTTCCAGAAACAAGTAGCATGCAAAGTAGCAAGAGGCTCTTTTAAGAAGTAGCAAATCCAACCTGCCTTTACTTTAACCTTGACGTGGAGAGCCCTGAAGGCCTCTGCTTCTTATTTGTCAAGAGCCCTAGGCTAGGGGTAGGAGGTGGGTGACTAACTAGGACTGGATGAAGAAGTGGGCTAGTTTTGCAATTACTTGTGTCAGTCTGAAGGAGAAGTCTGCTAAATACTGTGATGCTAACCCTTAGGCCATGTTTCCTTCATTTCTGATAATAGGATCCCAATGTGTTTTCAACAGCAATTTGTCTCACCTAATTGATGAATCATGATCTGTCTGAACGGATCTTGATGGGGAAGTCAAGTGAGTCCATTCTTTGCCTCCCTTGAAGCTACAGGTAGTTATTTAACCCAATTCTGGAAAATACCGTGAGAGAAATGTTAGAGGATTGCTGGCTAGCCTCTCCTTCCTCTTCCTTCTTGTCTAGAACACTGGTCTAGACACTGTGCCCCACAAAGGGAAGTGAGAAGAAAGGCCTTCCATAAGTGCCAAATAGAAGTAGACATGGGAGGAGGAGGGGAGTGGGAAAGAGTTCCAGAGGGAAAATGTTCTCTACATAAAGTCCGAGAGACAAGAAACAACATTGAAAGTCTGTCACCACTATTATAGACAAAATTATAAAGCATGAGGCCATAAGGTTAAGAAATAAGTCAGAGACAATGACTAGGTCACAAAGGCTATTTAAGCCACATTAAGGAGTTTGTATTTTGAATTAAAAGAAAATGTGAGCTCTTGAAGGCTTGTAATAAAAGGGACAGGATTAGGGTAAAACTTCAGAATGAGAGTATTTGTGTTCATGCATGAAACCACTCTTGTTCCAAAGTTAGAGATTATTTATGCTGGCCATATTATGACTTACTATTTCCTGTGAGTCTGAGTTCAGGTTATCTTGAATGGTATGTGCCATAGTGGAAAAGCTTCTATAACCTTCTTCAGTTACAGAATGGAAGAATGTTAAAGATTAATCTGCTTACCAAAGAATAGTCTTTTCTATATAAGGCAAGAGAGATAGATGAGGAGACATAGAAATTGAAACAATAATATATTAAAAGAACCAAATTTAGACACTACAACCAGGAAGTTATCTAAAAAAACTGTAAGCCATAGCAATCTCCCCTCTTATCAGGTATTTTAGATGCTAAGTTACAAAAACAGGAAGAAAAGCAGAGGCTAGTTTGCATCTGCCTTGCCCTTTGAGATATTAAGCTCCTCTCAAACTTCTTGAAAGGGTAAAGAGAGAAAACAGAGTCATGACTGGCAAACGGAAGCCCTAAAACTCATCTATTAATTCTGTGTTTTTTAACAGACCTAGATCACATCCTGTATTCTACAATAAAAGACAGCACTAATCTTAACCATCCAGAATGATTGCCAAATTATTTGGATCTGCTAGACAACCTGCTACATATGTTCTCCCAGGTCAGAAAATAAGAAGATTACAGAAAAGAACCACCATTTTTAGTCTTTTACTCCACTGCCTTCATAGGGAAATCAGGAAATGTTTCTTCCTCTTCTTCATTTCTCTCTATTTTATCTCACTTCTCTAAAATAAATCCCTGCCAACCTTATACTTTGTGAGACTCTTTTTTCTATGAAACACCTTGAAATGCTTTTTCACATATGGACCTCAAGTACCTGTGATTTTGTGCAGAAATTAGGCCTACATCACACATATGGGGACTTTAATTGAAGCAGGGATATATAAAAATATAGTAACAATAATTTCAAAGAGGGATGATGAGGGCCAGAGCAAGACCTGTGAAAATAGTGCTAGAGAGAATTAAATGTACTGATAGTTAAAGAAAAAAGAATAAAAGGGAAAACGTGGAAGAAAATGAGGAAAGGGAATGATGTCCAAAAAGAAATATACTCATTGCCTTACTTATGTAACTGTAACACCTTTGTACATAATCTTTACAATAAAATTGAAATTTTAATAAAAGGAAGAAACATAAGCCTGTTAGTGAATGAATACATCAGGACAAAAACCAGTGCACAGTTTCTATTTTGGGCAGCTGGACAGATATTATGTTGAAGACTAACACTGAAAAGAAGAATCAAGACAGCAGGAAGATTAAGTCTGAAGGGAATTCTCAGTATTATGAGAATTCCAAAGACAGATGGAAGTCTGACATTCAGGAGGGAGCCTGGAAATGATGCAAGCAATGCAGGTCAGAAATTTAATGCATGGATGAGTAGAGAGATTTTTGGTGGTACTGGGAGAGGATGACGGAAGAACCATGAGATAGCCTATCTTTTAGTATACTGTGTATTTTAGGTGTCAAACTTTACTGTACATATACTCAGAGAAACTTGCTCCAAGACAGGTTCTTTTTTTTAATAAGTTTTTTTAATTATAAAAATACAATACAGAGGAGTTACAATTACATGAGCAAGGTAATGAGTGCATTTCTTATCAAGCATTGTTGCCTCCCCTTTGCTTCCCCTTCCCATTCCTGCCCTCCCATCTCACCCCTGCTTCTTCACACCCCCCCTACCTGGCCCCCGCCAAAGTTGTTCGTTTTTCAACATAACACCAAGACTGGTTCTTAGGTTGTCCTAAGAAGATAGATAGATAGATAGATAGATAGATAGATAGATAGATAGATAGATAGATAGATAGATAGATAGATAGATAGATAGATAGATAGATAGATAGATAGATAGATAGATAGATAGATAGATAGATAGATAGATAGATAGGTAGATAGATAGATAGATAGGTAGATAGATAGATAGATAGATAGATCTTGTCCATTGAAGTTTCTGTTTCACAATGTAGTCAAATCAATTTCCTGGCCTCAGTTTTGTTCTCCTAAATGTTCAGCCATAATACATAGCTCTAGTATAAACAGACTTCAATATCTTTCAGTTTGATGATCAACTTGAGTATCTTGTTTATATTCTATCTCTAATTAGAGTTGTGATTATTCCTGAACCTATGTGTAAGAAATACCTTTTGGACATTTTTTCTTAATTCAGTCACTAAAATTTTCCATTTTATTGCCAAGAAAGAGTTGTAGGTTACCAAAACTTGACACCATTTATATCATGACTTCAACCTAACAGGGTCATTCAAATCAGAATGACATTACAACAGCAATTGTACTGGTCTCTCCCTTGTTATAGTCATTATCTTTGGTCATTCTATTTAAATGCATCATTTAGTTTGACAGCAAATTGTAGGACAGAATAAAAGGGACCTTGGGGGTGAAAAACATCCCAAGTCAAACTGATTTAGCATCACATAACTTCAAGGTTAACTCTGCACACTCTATTGCTACCTTGACCAAGAAGAATGCTCACATTGGCTAACTGGGCCATTTTACCTTGAGGGTAAAGAAACAAAGGGGGAAGAATATACAAAAGAAACAAAAAAAAAATCACATAGTACATTAAAAACAACAGTGACACCATGGTATAACCCCTGTTGTCACTGTATTTGACTTGGTGCCCTGCATCTTGTATATACATTTTTCAAATTTTGGAAGGGGAAAGGAAACAACAAAACATTGAAACAAGAATACAGGTTGACCCATTGTAATAGAGACTCATAAGAAACTATGTTGAAAACGGTGGCAGAGAGGGAGGAGTTGGGGAGGTGGGGAGGGAAAGGATGGTGGGGGAAAACGAAGAGGGGGGTAACAATGCTCGGTAGGAAATGTACTCATTACCTTACTCATATAACTGTAACCCCTCTATACAGTATCTTTACAATAACAAATATATATATATATATATATATGTATATATATATATATATATAAAACAAGGGGGTACATGTCTTTGAGAATGTCTGTGTAGAAAATTCAACAATTAACACAATAAAAGCCTGTCACTTCCCAAAAGTATTTCACACATACAAAGAAGGAATAAATAGTTAATATTATAAACTCACGTTAGTAGTATGAGCTTGAAACTTAGATAAGATGACAGCTTACTGTTTTCACTTTTTTCCTCTTACAAGTAAACAGTTTTAAGGAAATAAATGATTAAATTTATGAGTGGTGTTATCCTAATCTTTAACAATGAAATTAAAACACCTCTTCACAATTTAAGGAATTAAATAGATTTTTAAAACACTATCCACCGCTGAAAATAATAAATGAAAGAGGTAGTTTTTGGCAATGATGTGGTTATCACATACCTTTTTTGATGTTGGTGGTGGTGGTGCCAGTCCTGGGTCTTGAACTTAAGTCCTGGGCATGGTCCATGAGCTTTTATGCTCAAGTCTAGCACTCTTACCACTGAGCCACAGCTCCACCTCTGAGTTTGTTGCTGAAGTTAATTGGAGACAAGCATCTCCTGGGCTTTTCCTGCCTCAGCTGGTTTTGAACTGTGATCCTTTGATCTCAGACTCCTGGGTAGCTAGGACTACAGCCCATCAGTCATTGGCACTTAACTGTCACATAGGTAGTAAGTGAATGTGTAGTAGAGTCTATTAAGGTAGTCTGTTTTATATTGGCCAGAGTAGCTAAGCAACATCACTACCTGCCCAGGCAACAAATGCTGAGGAACCTGCAGCCCAGCTGCCCTAAGTTTCTTACAAACATGTGGAGCAAACTCCCTCACCATCTTGAGCCATACCCCATCTTGAGAAGTTTGGGGAAAATTATATGGTTGAAATATGGTGTATACATGTATGAAAGTAACATAATGAAAGCATTTTTTTATTGTGAAAATACCGTACAGAGGGGTTACAATTACATGGGCAAGGTAATGAGTGCATTTCTTATCAAGCTTTCAAGCTTTGTTGCCTCCTCCTTTGTTTCCCCTTCCCATCCCTTCCCATCTCCCCTCCCCTCACCCACCCCCACCTCACCCCACCCCCACGCCAATGTTGTAAAGTTCATTTTTGACATAACATCTTGTACATCTCATTGTTGCAATGGGTCCACCTGGCATTGTTTAAACTTATAAAACTTTTACACAAAAATTACAAAAGAATTGTGAAGGGGAAATAAGAGTACTGAAGGAATTGAATGTGATCAAACTATATTATGTACAGAAAACCACAATGAAAATTGTACAATTAACATTACTAATAAAAATATGGGGGGAGTTAAAAAATGAAAACCATAACATGTATTGCCTTCCAGCCCTCCAAGACAAACGTGTAGGTTTGGAAGTTGGATAGAAGCTCTTTACCTCACTCTACTAGGTCTCCACTCATTACTATGCCAGCAATTGCTTAGAAAGAGATAAGAGAAGGGGAGGGGAGGAAAACTTAGTTTTATTTCTTTCTATCCTAAGATATCATCACCATAGTTACCTAAGGCTAGTTCTTAAGGAAACTCATGTTCCACTACATTGATGTCTGTTTTTTGTTTTTTTTTTATTCTTTTCTTTTTGCTTAAAGTCTGGAATGGTATAAACTGTCTCCCAACCCCTTCTTCATGCTGTCCTCTTTCTGCACTAGAGTTGTATCTTGTAACTAAACCTCAGCAGTTTGCCTCAAGAAAGAAAATAGATTCTGTCTGGACATAGTCATTCCTATAACTCTGCTTATTTGGCTTTCTCCCTTCAATGCCTAAGCCCCTATAGCTTCCACATGCCCAAAATTGATGCGCTTTCAGAAACAGCCCACAAAGCCAAGTGGTTTTCTTATAGATACACCAAAATGAAGGATGCTTGTGAACTTTTATATGTTCCTTAAGATATTTGACATTATTTTCCATGTTTAAATCTAGTTAAAACTTCTGGAGTTGATATGCTAGCCTTTTTCTTTCTTAGCTCTTTTCCCTTTTACTAAAAAATAAAAGTACACAGTAGCTGAAAATTACATCAGATTAAAAGATCTGAAATACTATACTATGGAAATCTGGTTTGTTTATGGGGGGAAAAATGTCTGCTGAAAGGCCACCTTGATCTTTATTTTCCAATGTTAAAATTTTTAAAAATTCTTTGATTCTAATTAATCAGAACATTTTCTTCCTATTTAGTTCTGGAAACCCATAAAAAGTTATTAGCTGTCAGCAGTTTTAATGCCATTTCATTAGAGGCCCTGACTTGGTGCCTGCTGATAGTTATTGTGAAGGCTGAAAGGTTAACAAGAAAGGCCTGCTACCAACCGCCTTGCCAGGTGGTTTTCCCTACAGTTAATGGATTTGAGCCAATGGAAATGATCATTTTAGAACAAGTCACAGACACTCTTAATCTTTCAACAGAAACACTGCTACAGAAAAAAATAAAATAAAGCTTAAATTTAATTGTTGCTTTTTACCATTATCAGATGTGGAACAACTAAAATGAACTACAATTAATCTTCTATTTGTAAATGAAAATCTGACAGCTCCAAAGGAAAAGAAAGCATCATTTGAACTTAAATTTTAAATTGAGAAAATACAAAGGAGTTAAGCATTTTAAGTGAATAAAATCCAAAAAAAGAGAAGAGAAAGTCTTTTAAATTAATGTGCATGCAAAGATGTCCCATTAAAATAATAACTGCCCCTTCAATGAAACAACGTCTGGTAAAACCTCTTACACTTATTTTTTTAACTTATTTTCTTTGAAACATAGTAGTTAAGGAGTCCATAAGAATTAACATGTCTAAGTTATTTTAATTGCTAGGTTTATAAAACTAAACAGTTGTAATGAAATAATCAGAACCAACCAGATGGAATTGGAGCCAGTTATCATGAGCATTTGAGAAGTACAGGCTGTGTAGATGTCTGAATATGTATTTATCCAATCTAAAATAGAGCAGATGGCAAAGCAAACAGGTAAGCATTTACTCTGTCTTCCGGATATTGTGGTTCACTGATTAGCCCTATTTATCTTAGGAACTTCAGAACATCTGCAAAACAGACGAAAAACAGAGGTGACCGAGAAAGACGTGAATGAAGCATGGAATTTTACAGCTTTCATGTTGTCAGAGAAAAATGAGGAAATCCTCCATGTTCTTCACCAATTTTTAGGTAGCACATAAAATTTTACATAGCAGAATTTGAATTTAAGTATTTAGATTGAGAAAATACACAGAAGTTAAGTGTTATAAGCGTACAAGATCCAAAACTAAGCAAGTGGCAGCAAAGTGAAAATATGAAAAGATTGATGTCTGCTCTAATATTAGGGTGCCCATCTCATGCCAATATCTTGGTTTCTAAATACCACTCTTTCCCATAAAACAAACAGAATTTCTAGGATAAACAGCTTACACAAAGAAAATCACTCATGAGTTTGAATATTTTTGTTCTGTCAAGAGTAAAAAGGTAATGAATGATCAGTGGAGATATGACCAGAACAACAACTTAAACAAAATCAAGAGTGTACATTGAAAGATCCAACTGGACAAACATTGAACAATTTGAGCATTCAAGAAAAAAATATTATAAATTGTAACATACTGTATTTAAGGGGAAATTCTTTTTACAAAGAATACATGGGTATGGCTGCTCCTTCTCCCTCCTGACTCTTCATAATGTCAGTTATGCAGGTGATAAAGGCAGGAGAATCTTTGTTCAAAAGCAGCCAGTGCAAAGAGCAGAAGAGTGCCAGGTACCGGGGGCTCACGCCTGTAATCCTGCCTATTCAGGAGGCTGAGATTGAGGATCTCAGTTCAAAGCCAGCCTGGGCAGAAAACTCTGTGAGACCCTTACCTCCAATAAACCACTATAAAATCAGAAGTGGTACTGTGGCTCAAGTGGCTCAAGTATTTTATTAACATAGCATAGGAAGGTCCCAGTGTGACATTTCAATACATACATAAAATGTACACTTAGTAAATTCACCACCACATCGCACTCTCAAACCCTCTCCCCACCTCTTTTATTTTTATTTATTTATTTGTTTGTTTGTTTGTTTGTTTTGTTGGTCATGTGGCTTGATCTCTGGGCCTACGCACTGTCCCCGAGTTCTTTAGCTTAAGGCAAGCACTCTACCACCTGAGCCCCGGCGCCACTTCCCCTACTTATTTTAATGTTTTCTTAATTGTAAAGGAGGGGGTTACAGTTACCTAGGTAAGACAATAAGTATATTTGGTTTAAATCATCATTACCCCATTTCTCTTTATCTCCCACTTACTCCTCCCTATACCTCCCCCAAGTTATAATGTTCATATCCCACATAGGGTCAAGTGAGTATCAGTGTGGCTGTGGTTCATCCGTTGTTCTGATGTTTAAGTGATTCCCTTTCCTTTGTCTACTATTGAAAACACGAGGTACAAAAAGCTAAAAGAAATGAAGAAAAGGCAAAAGATTATGCTCAACCTCTCTAGCCATAAAAGAAATGCAAATCAAAACAACATTGAGATACCACCTCACCCCAGTTAGAATGGCTACAATCAAGAATTCTAATAACAACAGATGCTGCAGGGGATGTGAACAGAAGGGAACCTTACTACTTGTTGGTGGAAGTGTAAACTTGTTCAACCACTTTGGAAAGTAGTTTGGAGGCTCCTCAAAAAACTCCACAAGAGCTCCCCTATGACCCAGCAATACCACTTTGGGGCTTTTACTCAAATGACCACAAACACGACCATACTAAAGCATAACTATGTTTATTACAGCATTATTTACCATAGCTAAGATATGGAACCAACCCAGATGCCCCTCAGTAGATGAATGGATGAAAAAAATGTGGTATATATACATAATGGAATTCTATGCCTCCATCAGAAAAAATGACATTGCCCCATTTGTTAGGAAATGGAAAGACTTGGAAAAAATTATTATAAGTGAAGTAAGTCAGGCCCAAAGAAACATAGGTCCCATGGTTTTCCTTATTTGCAATAACCAGTATATTTCTGAGACAAGCAGAAAAGGTCAAATAAGTTGATGTAGGTGAAATGAACCCCAACATAAGTATTCAAATGTTTTTTCTTTCTTACGATTGTTTCTAGCACATTTATAAGATTATTTCTTTGTTGCTTTGTCTGTCCCTCCCCCACGGTATAAACCCTGCTTTCACTGTATTTGATGTTGGTATAATTTGTGGAGGGGAAGGCAAAAAACAAATTGCTTAAATAGGGATACAGGTGGAGCCATTGCAACAATGAGATGTACAAGTCATTATATCGAAAACCAAACTTTACAACTTTGGCCCAGTGGGGGAGGGAGGGGCAGTGGGGGTGGGGGGAGATGGGAATGGATGGGAAGGGGAAACAAAAGAGGAGGCAACATAAGAAATGTACTCATTATCTTGCCCATGTAATTGTAACCCCTCTATACAGTATTTTCACAATAAAAATAAAATAAAATAGAAATGAAGAAAGAAAAAAAATCAACAGAGAAAAAAAGAACAAACTATATACCAGGTCTAATGAGAGCTTCTTTTTCTTTTTTCCATGAGTTGCAGTTCCTATTAATATGCTTTATTATATTTAGTCCTTTGCACTAAGCATTTGTGATCTTCAGATCACCTGTTAAGAGTATCTTCTACATATTCTAGTTCTTACTGGTGAAGAAGATCATGCAACCTGCTTTTCTTCCCCCACTTCCTACACCATGTCAGTAGGTTACACATTGTCAATAAAAATGTATACCATGAAAGATGGGGTGATTCAAATATACTTTGTTGAAGATTTAAATAAAGATTTGTAATGTGAGCAAATATTCACATTCATTACTTTAAATATAATTGAAGATAATACAAAAATAAAATTATTCTAAACCAATCTTTAATATGCCTGTATTTTATTACTGATTCATTTCTTCATGCATGAAATGTTAGCGTACTAGCCAAGGAGAAGAATTTAAGATCCACCAAGAAATTATAGTTAAATATTTTTTGATAATTATAAATTTCTAGTGAAATTCTAGGATTAATAAACAATCTAAGCTCTTCCAGCATTATCAGTATAAGCTGAAGCTCTGAGCACAGATGGATTTTCCATGGAAAAGTCATATCTTATATGTTATTTATCTTTGGAGATTAATTTTTAATCTATGAAATAAAAAACAGAAGTGGATATAAGGTTAAGTGGAAATAATCTAACGAAATAGTTAGCCTAGCACTTGACAGTAACTTTATCATATGATTTGGATATTGAATATTCTTCAAAGGTCCATGTGTTAAAGATGTGATTCCTATAATGGTGCTACTGGGAGATGTAGTGGTCCTTTAAAAAGAGGGGCCTCATGAAAGGAAGGTCCTTAGATCATTGGGTACCAGCTCTCCAGAGGGATTGTTGTGGAATACCACCTATCTTCTCTTTACTTTCTCTGCCCTCAAATGACATGTCACTACTCACTCTGAAACATGAGTCTACCATAGATAGCAACCACATTCAACAAAGGCAAGCTCAATACATGTACCCAAACCTAATGAATCTCTGAACTCTCAGCCAAATAAATTTTTATTTGGCCTCAATAGTCTCACTATAGTAATAATATAAAGCTATTTACCTCTCAATAAGTATTCATTATTACTATTTGCAATCATAACAGATAAAATAAAGAAATAATGCCATTTTTGATGTTAGAAGCTCAAAATTTCCAATATTTGAATTATTCTGAAAAACAAAACACTCATTAGCTATGTGTGTGTCCTGTGGCAAACAGAAGAAAATGTTATAAATTATAATATGTTATGGTTTTATGCCCTTAAGCAGCAGGAAAGAATGGTTATTAAACTGAAGAGAACCAGAGGGATTCAACAAGATGTAATTACTCCTTCTTTGAGATTAATGTTGCAAGAAGTCACCCTTCCTGATCATGAGAGGAAACAGGTTCACCCAGAAGCACAGACCAAAAATTAAAAAGCAAAAACTAAGTTAACAGATGGACTGACAGATGCTTTGAGAAATAAGCTTATTTAGATGGTCAGGCTGACTACCTATGGCACACAATTTATTGTATGAACTCATCATAGTTGTGCTGGCAATAAAATCCCATACAATTAAAGTATTTATTCTATTTCTTCTTTTGTTTTCGCCACTAAAGTATGTGCCCCTTTTCCTTTTGGTAACTGCAGGGGAAATATTTTTATTCTCCTTAGTAGGATGTGTTGGGATATCTCTCTGAAACCCGACTGCCTCTGAAGGGCTTAGTCCTTCAAAGATTTTTTTTAAATCAAAGCCAATTTATAATTTACAAGAAGAAAAACTTGATTTTATTCTTTCACCATGCTGCACAGGGCAATTTTGTTTGTTTTTGGTTGGTGGTGGGGCTTGAACTCTGGCGTGAGTGCTGTCCCTCAGTTCTTCCGCTCAAGGGTAACACTCTGCCACTTGAACCACAGCACCACTTCTGATTATCTGGTGGTTTATAGGAGATATGAGTTTCACGGACTTTCCTGCCTGGGCTGGCTTTGAACCAATCCTCAGATTTCAGCTCTTGAGTAGCTAGGTGGTATGAGTCACGGGTGCCCGGCCATGATAACTCTTCTAACCACCCAACAATATGACAAAACTTTGTCTCCTTGCCATCTAAGACCAGGATATATTCTTGAATATTCTCACATGTCTATATCTGCTATGGAATATTCGAAGACAAGAAAGAGAATGTAAAAGCTATTTCTCTGTGGCAAAACCTTGATCCTAACCTTGATGAACTTTATTTTCTGTCTTATTGCATGGAGAAAACTAAATAAAGAATACAGTCTACAGAGAAGGGTAGAACAACTTGTTTCTAGAAAACTTCTTCTTATTAACATCAAAGTCATTGAAGAATATCCGCAAGGTGGCATTAAACGTACGATAATAAAAGTCTTATATAGACATCCCTGAACTTGATATGGTTTCTTTCTTTCTGAGATCATTTTTGGGGGACCCTACTGAACAACTTGAAAATGGAGAGAAATCTAAGTGTCTATGTAGCCCATTATATTTTATACTTCTAGAATTGTTATATATTGAGGTAAGAGGTTTGAAGGATTGCAAGAATAAATAAAGTAGAAATACCTGCATGTCCATTCTTACAGCAGTAGGTGGGTAAATAAAATGTAGTATACATACACAATGGAATATTATGAAGTTATGAATCATACTGAAATTATCAAAAATAATTGGAACATGTCTAGTGAAATAGCTGGACTGAGAAAGACAAATATCACATGGTCTTTTCATAAGCATAATTCGGATGTTTGTTTTAATAAATTAGATTGACATAACAAAAATATGGGCTGTTTAGACAAGGATAACCAATATCAAGGGAGAAGACAGGAGGACTGGAGGAACAATGATTGAAATACTTTATATAAATATATGAAAATAGAATAAAGAAACCCATTAAAAATTGTTCAGAAGGGGTAGAAGGGGATAAGAAAAAGCACATCCTGGGGCTGGGAAGGTGGCTCAGTGGTAGAGCACTTGCCTTGCATGCCTGAGGCCCTGGGTTCGATTCCTCAGCACCATGTAAGCAAAAAGAAAAAAGCTGGAAGTGGCGCTGTGGCTCAAGTGGTAGAGCACTAGCCTTGAGCTGAAGAGCTGAGGGACAGAGCCCAGGCCCAGAGTTCAGGCCCCACGACCGGACCAAACAATAAAAATAAAAAAGTTCAGGAAAAAAAGAAAAGAAAAAACACATACTAATGGGAGTGAATTTGACCAAAAATCATTATATCGGTGCATAGGTATATGACAAATGATGTTCCCTTAGTATAATTAATGCACACTAATTAAAAAGAGGATTTAGTCTACATTCTCATAAATATCCAGAGCAAAAACCTTCAAACTTTTCATGAATGGGTAGACAGAAAAGTGAAAAGCATATCTGGGAAAAGGAAGCCCTAAAATGCGTCTATTGCTTTATGCTTCAGGCAAGTCCGAAAACACCTTAACATTTTTGAATAATAAACATCAATCTTGTCATCTCGAACCATTGTCTAATGGTTAGCAGTTGCAAGTGACACAATCAGGTATATTCTTCCAATGCCAAAAGAAAAAAGTTAGCAGATAATAACTAACTCTGATTCCTTAATTTCTTTTTCCTGCAAGGGGAATAGGAAATGTTTTTCCTCTTTTCTACTTCTACTTACTATTACTACCCTATTATTCTGAAATAAATCATGCTAAATCCTAAAAACAGCACAAAACAAAAGCTCCCATTAGTGGCAGTCATCAAAAATATAATTTAAGGAAAAATATAGCCTCAGATAGGGTTGAAAGGCAAGATTCCTTTTCCCTCTTGAATCAGGCTTTAAATTGGCAATCCAAACTGGAATTCTTTCAATCAGGCCCCAGACTTGATTTTCTTTTTCTTTTTTTTTTTTTTTTTTTTGGTTGGTCATGGGGCTTGAACTCTGGGCATGGGTGCTGTCCCTGCACTCTTCAGCTCATATGAGCGACAGCACCACTTCTGGTTTTCTAGTAGTTTATTGGAGATAAGAGTCTCATGGACTTTTCTGTCCGGGTTGGCTTTGAACCATGACCCTCAGATCTCAGCTTACTGATTAGCTAGGATTATAGGCATGAGCCACCGGGCAAGAACTTGATTTTCAACAATATCTGTCTTGTGACTATAGGCTCCCTCCCTCAAAGATATCCTAAAAACTTTCTGTTATCTTCCTCGTGTTCTAAGCATTGTATTTTCAAGGCCTTGAATTTGCTTTACATGTGATCTCTGGGGTCAATAGAAATAGCTCGCTAACATCAGGCAGAATGAAATTGCATAATTTGCACAGAAATAGATGGGTAGGTGGTGGGGTTAAGGGAGGTTGGGAAATACTGAGTGAAGTAAGCAAGGTCCACAAAGACAAAGGGTACATGTTTCCTATTATATGTGGATCTTAGACTTAAATACAACCTCCCATGTAAACACACAAGGAACACAGGCTTATAGACAAGAACAAGTTGACATGTGGTAGGTTCAGGAGTGAAACACCATGGTGAAAACTTCCTGAACAATCGGACAGTTTAACAAAAATGAATATCAGGAAGTGGAAACACAATGTTGTAGGGTAGTGAGAGAAGTGGATGAATGCTAGAGAATGGTGGATGAATACAATCATAACACTCAATACACCTGTGTGAAGAAAGAAGCAGGAAACAATGTAACTAGGGGGAGAAGGGGCGGGTGCGAAGGGGAGACTGATGGAAGGCGGTAACTCTGATCAAGATACACTGCACACATAAGTGAATATGGCAAATTGTAACCACTTCATGCAATCATGTGAAGATAAACAATCTTTAAAAATGTAAGGAAATAACCATCCAGACTCTGGTGGTTTATGCCTGTAATCCTAGCTACTTGGGAACCTAAGATCTGAGGATCCTGGTTCCAAGCCATTGGGGCAGGAAAGTCCTTGACACTCTTATCTCTAATTAACGAAAATGCCGGAAGTGGAGCTGTGTCTCAAGTGAAAGAGTACCCATCTTAAGCACTAAAGTTCAGAGACAAGGCTCAATGCCTGAGTTCAAGCTCCAGCAATGGCATATAAGAAAGAACAACAAAAGAGCCAGCTAACGTGCAGTTATTATTGTCACTATTGCTGCCACAAACTCAAGTGCCAACTTATCATACTTGGTTTCCAAGCCTAAAAACTGTATGTAGACCCTTTCACTTGCGACACAAGTGAAAGCTGAATAACCATATATGCTGTATGTTATGCCTTATTAAGTGGTCCATATCTCTCTATTGAAACTAATAACAAAAATAATTACTTAGACAGGCACTAGGAACTCATGCTTGTAATACTGGTTACTCAAGATGCTGAATTCGAGGATTGCAGCTCAAAGCCAACCTGGACAGAAGAGGCAACAAGACCAACTCCAGCTAGCCAGTGAAAATAAGGGATAGAGGCATGGCTCAAATAATATAGCACTAATCAAGCGAGGAAGCCCAGTAGGCATGAAGCTATCAAACCCAGGTGCAGCAAAAATAATAAATAGATAGATAGATTAATTAATTAATTAAATGACTATTATGTGAGATTCAACTGATAATTTCAATTATATATAAGGCTGTGCATAGTGACTTGTCTCTTTAACCCCAGCTACTTAGGAAGCAGAAATAGGATCAATGTTCAAGGTGTAATCGGGTAAAAATTTAATGAGATACTATCTTCACAAATAAGCCAGGCATGGCAACACACATCCGTAGTCCTACCTATGCTGGCAGCGGGGAGGGAACTAGGCAGACAGCAGTCCTGTGGCAACAATGCCCCTTCTTTCTGAAGGCTCTAAAAGACAGATAGTGAAGCTGGCAGAAACAAGCCCCCCTGATGAGCCTGGAACAGATTGCACAAGGGACAGGCACCCCTTTGGGGTGAAACTGACAAAAATCCAACCAGACATCAGAACGTTAAAACTCATCTAAAAGGGATATTACAGAGGACCCAAGAAGTGCTACAACAGACTATAGATTTCCCTGTCCCCTTCTTGATCTCTTGCCTCCATGTGTTTGTACTCTCTTCCTCCTTCTCCTCCTCCTCTTCCCTTTCCTGTTTCTTCTCCTCTTCCTCCTTCTCTTTGCCCAAGAAACAGTTACAGGACCTCATGTCGCATAAAGTGGTTTTCCTAGTCTCAAGTCCTAGTTGTGGGCTTATAACAGCTCGCCAGTAGCTGATTGGTGATCTGCATCATCCCTGGTGCCTTACTCTCACTTTCAAGTAAATTCTACCACTATTCCTACTCTTTCTGCCTAATAATTCTTTATTTGGTGGAGAAAAAAAGAAAGGACCTAAAACCCCTAAATGGCATCACCCCTACATAGAGAGATCATAGTTAAGCAAAAGAAAAAGAGAGAGAGGGAGAGAGACCCTACTTGGAAATAAAACAGAAAGAGACATAGTAATGGCTCAAGAGGTAGGGCTTCTACCTAGTCAGTGTTAGGCCCTGAGTTCAAACTTTAGTACTAAAAAAATATGTCTGGCTTTTATATAGAAAATGGATTTTAAAAAGGTCAAGAGAGAAAATGAGAAGATAAATTCGAAAGTTATTACAGCGATTCAGGCAAGAGATGGTGTTGGCTTGTATTTAAAAGGTGGTTAAATAGAGACAGACATAAAGGGTGTGTCTCGGGGCTCTTTTTGGAGGTAGAATTAAAAAGATTTAGGGGCAAATATAATAAGGAAAATGGGTAAAAATAAGCTGTCACATATGAATCCTCGCTTTATAGACTCACTAACAAGCTACAGTCTGACGTAATTTACTGAGACCCATTCAGTGTGAGCTAGTTGAGAATTAAGTGTGAGAAAAAATCCCTGAAGAAAGGGGAAGAAATGTAGTGTGTAAGAAGTTACACAAGCAGCATTGTTTCCTCAGAACAAGGCACATTTTATTACAGTCTATTTCAGCATTTTGGAATCTAACCACAAATAGAAAAGTCAGCTTTATAGCTGTCTTCTGTCACTAGCAAATGGGAGCTCTCAGGGGTGTCTGCTTGCCTCTATGAGATAAATGATATTAGTAGCTGAAAGCAATAAAGTTATTTGTGACAAGTGAATTGAATATTGATTTTATTCTATTTTCCTCTGGTAAGTTTTCAAGAAATATTCATAAGAAGCTAGATCCCAAGCTTAATCAATTGAAAATAACAACAGCATCAATTTATTATTAACTAACCTTTTCTCCATATTTCCAGCTTCCGGATACATTCGGTATCAGTTTATAAAACCTCCATTAGTCAAAATTTTATTAACTCTTGCCAGGATTACATACTTCTCAAAGAATCAGAGATATGACATAGTTTCAAGTTTCAATTTCTGCCTTCTCTTCTTCCCAAAAATACCTGAATATTTTAACTTACTAGTATCCTTGAAAGGAACTTCAAGTGGGACAAATATTTTCCCTCTTAAGTGCTGAGAAACATTACAAACAGTTCAATATTAGGAAACAGTGACACAACCCAAGCAGTCTCCAACTGTCACTTTCTGTGGTTGTTTCTTTTGATACCTCCAAGCAGGTAATTTTGTCAGTTGCTTTGTGAGGCCATTGGAAGTGAATCTTAGTACTCATAATGCATTTTTTAAATTTGTTTAAATATTCCACTGTTTCTCTCAATGATTGCCAGAAATAATGAGCATGACTGGATTCTGACCCTTAAAGTTGACCAATGAAATAACCCTTGTTAGGATATGAGTAGTAGACTAAGGAATGCCCTTATTCTTGGTATAAACAAGAATTCAGCAATGCCAGGAGTTGGTGGCTATTGATAAAAGGATACAATCAGGTAGAATCTGTGAGCACACCAAGGGAGTAGTCAGAAGAAGGGAGTCTTCCTTAGCTGTCGGGGCATTACAGTCAATGTGGTGGACCCGAACATAATGTATTTACCCATGAATACAAGCCCTGAAACTGTAGAATTGGTTCTTTTCTTTTTCTTTCATTCTTCCTTCCTTCCTTTCTTTTCCTTCTTTTTTCTTCCTTTGTTCCTTGATTTTCACTTTTCTTTTTTCCTTTTTCTTCTACCTTTATTCTTCCTTTCTGCCTTCTCTCCTTCCTTCTTTCATTCTCTCTCTCTGTCTCTCTTTCTTTCCCTTCTTTTTCTTTTTTGTGCTGACAGAGACTTAAATCCAAGGCCTTTTGCTCTAGCTTGGCTTTTTCATTCAAGGCTTGGGCTCTGCTATTTGAGCCATACCTCAACTTCTGTTTCTTTCTTAATCTACAATGTATCTTTCTTTGAACCACCACCCAAACTTTTCTAAGCATATCTTAATCCATGTCACCTGAACACCTTAATACAAATCTTTGTTTTGAGAATTAATTTTTAAAGTTAAATTTTTAAAAGACTGGGAAGGTGGCTCAGTGGTAGAGTGCTTGCCTTGCATCCATGAGGCCCTGGGTTCGATTCCTCAGCATTACATAAGCAGAAAAAGCCAGAAGTGGCACTGTGGCTCAAGTGGTAGAGCACTAGCCTTGAGCTGAAGAGCTGAGGGACAGCGCCCAGGCCTAGAGTTTAGGCCTCACAACCAAAGAAAGAAGAAAGAAAGAAAGAAAGAATGAAAGAAAGAAAGGAAGGAAGGAAGGAAGGAAGGAAGGAAGGAAGGAAGGAAAGAAGGAAAGAAGGAAAGAAAGAAAAAAAGAGTTATCACAACATGTTCACTTTCAAAGTAAGTGAATTCAAATTATTGGATATATATGTGTGTATGTGATTATGCCCATTATTTAACCTGTCACCAGGTTTATTATATGTAAACTGGAAATAAGTGTTATCACAATTCTAAAGTCTAAGTAATGTGGCAAATACAGTATATAAAAGGTAACTTAAAAGGTAATTTCTCATTAATGTAAAACTGCAGAGCACATGGGCAGCAAAGATGGCGCTGAGAGAGAGTAGAGTGGGTAGAGCTCAATTTACCTTATGTTCAGTGTGTAACCAGTCCATGAAGGCTCAGGTGCATGATAGGGTGTGACCTTGGCAGTGATTGGTTCCTCTTCCTCCCCTGCCATGCCTCCCGCCCTTTTTGGCTTTAAAAAGGGGTGCTCTCTGTTAATAAATGACTTATCTACCTTCTTGATTTGGCTCCCCACTGTGTCTGATTGTCTCCCAGGCTGAGGAAGGCGCAGCACTAACCTTTCCTCGGACCCTTCCATCTTTCCTGGGACTGACTAAGACGCAACATAAAACATTAGTCAAGCAGAAAAGGTCAGATAAGGTGATGTTAGGAAAATTAACCCTAAGAGATGTATTTAAATGTTTTTTTTTCTTTCATGCATTTGTTTCTAACGCATTTATAAGATTATTTCTTTGTTGCTTTGTATGTCCTTCCCCCACAGTATAACCCCTGCTTTCACTGTATTTGAAGTTGGTATAATTTGTGGAGGGGAAGAGGAAAAACAAGTCGTTTAAATAAGGATACAGGTGGACCCATTGCAACAATGAGAAGTACAAGTTGTCATGTTGAAAATGAACTTTACAACTTTGGTGGGAGGTGGGGAGGATTGGGTGGCGGGGTGGGGGGAGCTGGGAAGGAACTGGAAGGGTAAACAAAGGAGGAGGCTACAATGCTTTATAAGAAATGTACTCACTATCTTGCCCATGCAATTGTAACTCCTCTGTACAGTATTTTCACAATAAAAATCATTATATTTTCTAAAGATAGATAGAGTATAATCCACACCACATTTTTTCTCTCAGTGTGATCCTGGAAATCCTCTAATTAGTGGTGGAGTCTTCTTTCCTTTCTTTGAATAAACCTTCATATCTTCCACAACATAAAGAATGTAGTAGATGTTCTACTTCTTCAAAATCTAGATCATAAAACATGATATGGTTTTTGCTTGCTACCATGTTTCAAGAACACATGGAGACTCCATGTATTGGATGCAATGATGCTGTACTTTGAAAACTCACATCTGAAATCGAATACACTTGTTGTCAATACTAAGAAGGGAGGTTAGAAAGTCAGAATCTTCGTGAATGGAATCAGAACCTCCATGAAAGAGACCTGACTCAAATTATGTTGCCCCTTACACCATGTAAGGACCCAGTTGTAGAAGCTGCCTATGAGTCACAGAACAAAGCCCTCACCAAACTAATAAAAAACCCTTCTATTGCCTTGAACTTGGACATCTTGGTCTCCACTGCTGTGAATAACAGATTTCTGTTATTCTACATTACCCAGTCTAAGGCATTCTGTCATCGCAACCATAATAAAGATAATATTCAATGTGAATGTTCCAGCTAGGGTCTCAAATGATAGCTATCATTAATCATCAGGTACTGAGTGAATAGAGTTTCAGATTATACCATCTCCTCATTTGTAGTCCCCAGGTTGAGACTATAGAAATCACAGAGCAGAGACAATCCATCTCTACCGTTCCCTTTCCAAATTCCTGTCCAAGAGAATACACAGCACAATAAATGACTGTTTACTTCACAGGTAAGGATAATACATATTTTACAACACAGTAACTTATTTAGTATTCATGGATAAGATTGCAAAAATAGACTCTACTTTTTACTAGAAAAGTGCCAACTCACAACATAGGCATCCCTCAATACCTGTGGGGGAGTTAGATCCAGGTTCCTGTGGACATGCAAATCTACAGATGCTCAAGTTCCACATATAAAATGGTATAATCTTTACATGCATAACCTGCAGACACCCTTATATGTATTTTAAATACCTTCTAAATTACTGGTAATAGTTTAGAAAATGTAAAGGTTATGCAAGTAATTGTTACACTGTATTTTATAGGAAACAATGACAAGAAAAGAGTGTATATGTTCAGTACAGAAAATATGTTTTCAACCATTTTCATTCATATTTTAATTCACAGTAGAGTGGAACTCACCAATAAAGAGCTATGGCTAGAAGTGATAAATGGTAACTATTATATATTACTGTATTAGAACTCATCAAATGCAGGGCAATATCATAATTACTATCAATTTAATAATTAACATGATCATCAGTATATTCAATATGATAATCATTATTACTATTTCACAAGTGTCTTGCCTATCTTTTTAGTAGAAAAAGATGGCTCAATTTATTTCAAAATTCTTTAAATGTAATTTTCCTAGAGAAAGATTCCATTAAATAAAGAGTGCCTGTAAGTTTTGTTATGTGATCTTGCCACTGAAGGCCTGAGTCAGGAGAAATTTCCAGAAGTGTCTGACAAGCTGTTTGTGTTTGAGGCCTTTATTTTAATTATGCTGAACAATCAAGAGAATTGAAAAAGAGTGCTGTAAAGACAAGCAATTTTTTTGCAAGTTCTCAAACACAATACATGTTTAATTTGCCCAACTTTTTATAGGAGCCACAGAAAGGGGAAAAAATGACCTAAACAAGTTCTTTCAGTAGCAAATAGATATGTTTTTAAGCTAATTGGCAGCAAGACAAAATTTTCTCTTGTTTATGTGTAGTGAATTTATAGAATTTCTTTTTAGAAGTAAACTTTTGTTCTTCAGTAGAGAGTGTATGTAGTGGCATTCTTGTATGGATGCCAAGGAGAGACAGATGCTGGCAAGGTGGAGGTCTACCTTACTGGTGTTCAGCCATGAGCTTTTTGTGGTTACATTTAATCCTCCCACCTTCAGCTTCAATTTGTCTTTCATTTACACCTTCATACTAAAATTTATGAGCAAACTGCATTTTAAATATGTGAAATCATTTTAAGGATAGTTATCAGTGTCAAGAAGGAAGGATAAAAATGAATCATAAAATTGGAAACTATAGGCTTTTCTTCACACCTTGAATTATGAGTAGGTACAATCCTTAGGAGCTGCTTGGACTTTGGCTTCTCATAACTTTCTACCCAATTAGTGTTTAATACTGAATAAAACTTTTACTGACTCTCTTAGCTGATTAATTTTACAAATAGGAATGTTCATTTTTTTCCCTTTTTGAGATAAGCAGTGCTAAATTTTAACTAAGTAGGAATCAAACTCTTCATGAAAAAGACAAAATTAAAGGCACAAAAATCTTATGTTTCAGTATAAAAATTATGTTCATCTTTGGGTGAATATAGACATTTATTTTAACCTTTGTGACTAGGAATATAAATCATTAAAAATAAATTCAGAAATTTGATTTCATAACTATTTAAAATCTACAGGCATACAATTTAATTCAAGCAAATGATTTTGAAAACTAAATAAAAATGTGCAAATAATTGAAATATATACAGAAAATAATTTACACATATATATTCATGTAAATGTACATATATATGTGGAGGTAGAGTGTACTATTTGTGAAACAAAAGTAATAGAAAGGGTATCAATGACATATGCTGTAATACCAGGATTCAGTAGGCTGAGTCAGAAAGATCATCAGTTTGACACTAGCTTAGGAAACAGAGTGAGTTCAATACTACTCTGGTGTTAAAAAGACTGTCATCAACACTCCACATCAAAGCACTGAGACAGACAGACAGACATACAGACACAGAGACACAGAGAGACACAGAGACACAGAGAGAGGCAGAGAGAGAGAAGGAAATGGAAGGAAGGAAGGAAGGAAGAAAGGAAGGAAGGAAGGAAGGAAGGAAGGAAGGAAGGAAGGAAGGAAGGAAGGAAGGAAGGAAGGAAGGAAGGAAGGAAGGAAGGAAGGAAGGAAGGAAGGAAAAGAGGGGAGAGAGGAAGGGAAAGAGAGGGAAGAAGGCTACGTATGTGAAGATGAAAGTAGTCAATTTAAAGAGTCAATAATCACTATAAAATTAGCAACAGAAGACTTGATTTTTCTGTTTTTATTGAATCTATAGAAGTAATCTATTCAAAATTCTGAAGATAGTTGTGATGGTAGCTTTAGCTTTAGCCTTGTTTGTGATTATTTGGGTAAATGCCAGAAATGGGATTGCTGGGTCATACGGAAGCTCTGTGTAGTCTTTTGAGGGACCTCCATACTGCTTTCCAACGTGGTTGAAAAAGTTTACACTCTCATCAACAATACAGTAGGGTTCCCTTCTGGCCACATCCCCTTCAGCATCTGTTGTTATTAGATTTCTTGATTATAGCCATTCTAACTGGAGTGAGGTGAAATCTCAATATTTTGATTTGCATTTCTTTTATGGCTAGAGAAGTTGAGCTTATTAATGGAGTAGCTGTTTCTTTGAGAATTTGTTTTGGGGGGATTTAATTTTTTGAGTTCTAAATATAGTTTAGGTATGAGTCCCTTGTTTGTTGTGTGGCTAGTGAAGATCTTCTCCCAAGCCATGGGCTTTCTAATGCTCTTTCTAGCTATGTCCTTTGCCATGCAGAGGCTCTGCAGTTAAATGCTATCCCATTTGTCCAATATGGAACCAACCCAAATGCCCCTCAGTAGTTGAATGGATCAAGAAAATGTGGTATAGAATGGAATTATATGCTTCCATCAGAAAGAATGACATTGCCCCATTTGGAAAGATGGGAAAAATCATATTAAAGCAATACAGGTGCCATGGTTTCAATTAATTGCAATAACTAATATACATCTAGGATAATCTTATTAGATGAGCAGAAAAGCTCAAAAGCTATGTACATATGACCATGTAAGATGATGTTAAGCAAAATGAACCCCAAGATATGAACACAGATTTTTTTCTTTGTTGTTGTTTTTAATGTATAATGTGATTTTTTTGTTTCTTTTGCATGTTCATTCCTCTATGGTATGTCCTCTGTTGTCACTGTATTTGATTTTGGTACCCTGCATCTTGTATATACATTTATGAATCTGGGGAGGGCAAGGGTAATAACAAAATGCTGAAACAAGGACACAAGATGACACTCAACAGGATGATACTCAGCAGAGTGAGTTCAAGACTACTCTGGTGTTAAAAAGACTGTCACAACACTCCACATCAAAGCACTGAGAGACAGACAGACAGACAGAGACAGAGACAGACAGAGAGACACAGAGAGAGGCAGAGAGAGAGAAGGAAAAGAGGAAGGAAGAAGGAAGAAGGAGGAAGGAAGGAAGGAAGGAAGGAAGGAAGGAAGGAAGGAAGGAAGGAAGGAAGGAAGGAAGGAAGGAAGGAAGGAAGGAAGGATGATACTCACAAGACACTACATTGGAAAAGATCTTTACAACTTTGGTAAGGAGCAGGGAGTGCATGGGGAAGGTCGGGGGAGGGATAGTAGGAAAAAAAGAGGGGAGTAACAGTGTTTGACAAGAAATGCTCAAAACCTTACTCATGTAACTGTAACCCCTCTGTACAGAATCTTTACAATAATTTTTTTTAAAAAAACTGAAGAATTGACTGTCTTTATGAGTCACATGAAATACCCTTGTTACTGAATAGGACTTTTTGTATTAGAACTTGATCCAGCAGAATCCTATTGTATATCCCATAACCCTAAATAAATAAAAGAAAAAAATGAGAGTAATGATATATTGATATCTCTTGGAAGTATGTTGGGATAAACCCATTTTTCCCCTGAGATCCAAATTCCTAGTGTTTAGAACAGAACTTTCCCTTGACAGATATTTCAACAGGAAAATTAACTAATCAAATTCATAGTATTAAAAAAGAGAATATTTAAATTACTACTGAGAAAAGCCAGCTCAACCCAACCTTTCTTTCTCCCTTCATTTTTTTCTTCCTCTTCTTTTTCCCTTCCATTCTTTCTCTTTCTTTCAGTCTTCATTCCTTTTCTTTTTCTCCTTTTTCTTTTATGAAAGACAATTGGTAATCCAAACATTGCTTCTAAAGAAAGATCTACAGTCTGAGTAGCTTGTATTATTAAGAAAGTTCTCTAAAGGAGAATGAAAAGGCATACATCTACAAAAAAAGATTGCTAGTATACCTCCAAATAGCAGCATGATAAAATAGCTTCCTCATTTTAGAATTAAAAGTTTTAAAAGTAAATTTAAATCATTTAGATATTTGGGGGGAAGGAAAGCTTTCCTTTGTGAGCTGAGAGAGAGAAAAAAAAAGAGGGAGAAAGTGAGGCTAAAGAAAATTCTTCATTTTTGCAGGGCACTGGTAGTTCATACCTGTAATCCTAGCTACTCAGGAGGCTGAGATCTGAGGATCATGAGACTCTTATCTCCAATTAACTACTAGCAAACCTTGATCTGAAGGCTCAGGGATAGTGCCCAGGCCCAGGGTTCAAGACCCACAACTGACAAAAAAACTTCACTTTTTTTATGCTATAATAAGCATAAAAAATAATAGAGAATAGAAAAATGACCATGGTGAATATTTTGAAAATAGGATAAATGATTAAGAAAACTAAATACAGTAAAATGTTAGACATTCAATTCCACTTAAAATGAAGTTAAACACTACTTCTTCCATTATCCAGAATTTTCTCACAGGAAATCTTTCCTGGACATTCAAGCAAGATATCTCCAGTTACACATTTTCTCATTAGCAATAAAGTATGTGTGTATATATATATATGTATGTATGTTCATTAATTCTAAACCATATATATTTTAGACTAACAATGAGCTGACAAACAATACGTCCTGGAAAGGTTGCTTCATTCAATATTTGTTTTATTATTATCTCTATACTGTCTTACTAAATGGATTACTTATGAATATGGTAATGAATAATTTGGACTCACAGTTGGCTTTGTTAAACAAAGCATCACAATGAACCCCAAGGGAATCTGGTTTGAGTTTCAGCTTAGAGCATCTCTGCCAGGAAATATGTGTTAGATTTCAAGTTACTTCCAAGCCCCTGAAGTCAAGTGTCATCAACAGTTTTGTCATTTCTTTGTGAGACAAAAAGGCTACCTTCTAAGAGAAGAATTGTAAACAGTTGATCAAATAATTGTTGCCTTATAACACAGTATCATGCTTCTTCATCACAAGATTTATGTTTTGGGGATAGCATTTGAACTGATAAATGAACGCAAATCCATAAATACTCAAATGGAACATAATAAATATCATTTATTTCCTTCACAAAACAAATACCCAAAAACCCAAACAAGGCTCCCTAACATACATACAGATGTTAATTCTTTCTCTTTCATTCTTGAAGAAAAGAGAGTACAATTATTTTCGTTTAAACATAGGCTCTACTGAAACTTTGGTTCTGTTTACTTAAATTTTGGAAAACCAAGTCTGTTTATCCACATGCTTGAGCTGCCATAGCACAATGCCCTACTTAGGTTAGCTTGGAAACAGCAAGCATTTGTTTCTCACAGTTCCGGAGGCTGCAAAGTCCATGATCAATGCAATGACTAGTGAGGACCCACTTCCTCTGTCTTCACAGAGTACAAAGGACACAACTTATGTGGCTTCTTGCTCAAGAGCATTAATCTGCCAGGAGGCCTTTGCCCTCATGACCTAACCACCTCCAGGGATCCACCGTGCAGTTGCCAGCCTTTGACTAAAGACTCCAAATTCAACCTTTCAAAATGTGGCTTCTCTGTTTTCTCATGACTGGATTTGTATCTGATTTATAGTACATTATAACAAACTGAGTTTTTTCCCAAGTCCTGGACCCTTACTCCAAGCAAAGAAAAACAACATGTACTTCAAAAAAAATATTATAGAGGTGACATTCAGGGGGCTTACAGTCACAGTCGGTACTGAGTACATATCTTTTTGAATGGTGTCACCTCATCCCTTGTTTTATCACAGTTTTTCCCTCCCCCACAAGTTGCACAGTTCATTTTCAACATAATATCTAGTAAGTATCACTGCTGCATTTATTCGCTCTTTGTCCAACCAAAGAAGCACTTTTCTGAAAATCAGTCAGTACATTCATTTCTACAATACCTTGCATCCATAATGTTACTAAAACTGTGTTATATTTTTACACATTATTCTGACATCTGACATTTCATCAGCTTCATATCTATTTCATTCAGAAGGCTCTCCAAAATGATCTTCAAAACGAACATAGACTCTCCTCCCCTATTTAAAGGATAAACTTCTATTTTTTTCCTATAGCTCAAAAGTAGAAACAGTTGTAGCTTATAGAATGTCTCATATTGATCATTGATCCCAACTACAGTATACTGGTGGTGATATAAATAATTACATGTTAAGTGATTGAGGGGCAGGAGAGGGTAAGTACTAGAGTTCAGACTCTGGGCCTTATATTTGCTAGGCTTGCTTGCTAGGCTGGCATTCTATCACATGAGCCATGGCTGTATCACAGCTTTATGCTAGTTAATTTTGGGCATATATTCACATGCTTTTCTGCCTCAGCTGTCTTTGAATCCTTCAGATCTTAGTTTCCTGAGTAGAACGATTGCAGAAACAATTCCTTGATGCTTGGATTGTATGTGTCTTAAATACACTATTTTAATATCCTTCAACACACATATGAATTAAGAACTATAAAACTGAAACCATCACTTTCTAGTATCCAATAGAAATGTGAGGCTGAGGATGGGATTGTCATACATGGAAGTACAGTACATGATTGAATTTCAGACAATACTGAAATTCATGTGTGTTGATGACCAAGGCCCACATCTGATAACTAAATGATCACTAAGAAAGCCAGTGTCAGCCATCAAGATATATAAAGACATGTTTGCTGATTTTTATCCCTAACCTAAACCACTGAAGTTTCATCTACAATGCCTCAAAATATCTAATTGTGAAACCCGAATTCAATGCTCTCCTGTCCCCCGCAGATGAGGACCTGGCTCTTCACAGTTTTTTGTCCTCGAAAAGAAATGTAAATAAAATGAGGAACAAAAAGACATGATGTTAGTAAACCAGTATACATTGTACATTGTTTTATTGTATATTATACAGCATAGCCCTTCCATTCTGTGCATACTATCTTCTTTCTAAGGATAGAATTGTATTTCTATTCACTGATTTCAATCTTGTCATATGACTTGGCTTGACCAAAAGAATGTGAGCTGAAATTAGGTTGGTCTGATCCAAAAAGAAAAAGTTTAAATCCTGATATGTGTTTATTTCATTTGATTCTCCCTGTCTTCCCCACAAGACAGGGCTTGCTCTTATTATGAGAGCAAAGTCAAACAGTAGCCAAACAGCTATGCTATCAGTTTATACTTAGGTAAAGAAAAGAAGGAAGAAGATAACTCCACAAAAACATTGGTTATGAAGCAAAGCAAAAAGAGAAAATGCTAAATAAATAAATAATAACCACGTACAGAGAAGAAAAGAAAGGAACTTACAAATAGATGATTTTATATCTTGAAAAGTGGTGATTTGTCACTTGAAGTCTTAACTAAAAATGGAGAAAAAAGGAAAAGGTGAAGATCAAAACACAATTGGCCCTGTAAAGAGATAAATTAGATAACACCAACACTACCACCATAATGAAATAAACACATTTTCTGAAAATGTGAGGGCTAGAAATAAGAGCCTGAATACTATGAATAGTTATTCTTTATGACAACCATAACCCAGGCATTAATGTTAGACACATTGCACTAAAAGTTTCATTAAATTCTCACAGCCACTCAGTCTAAGCAGAAGTCTACTAGAGAAGAGAAAGCTAAGACCTAGAGGAAAGCAATATGGCTTTTAAGAGGCAGACAAGACCTGAAAACATGATTTCTGATTTTTCAGAAACATAATTTGCAACTCTAGATACTCAGCAATGTTATTTGCTTATTGAAAGAAGGAAGAGACTTAGGACGACTGTTGTAGAATAGTGCCTTATATAAATCATTTTGTGAATGAAAAGGTTGTCTGATGTATAGAATCAGTTTGACTGCAGCCATCTTGAGTCACAATCATGATGACTGAGCAGAGCAGAGTAAGCTTAGCTGGCTTATCCTACTAATGTCCAAACATGCTATAAACAAACAAAACCTTCAGGATGGTTTAAGGAGCTTTGCAATGAATGAGACACTGACTAATTGAGAGTAGTTTAAACCAACAAGGTACATCATAGCTTGAATTAAGTCATATCCATCTTCATATATCCTCCCCACCTTCTGACCCACATTCTAGAGATCCACCAGTCCTGCTGCTGCCGAGGACTACATTCCCCAAGGAACAAAGTCCTGTCTACATGATTGAAGTACAAGAGACCACACAGATTTCAATGTGGTGTGTCTGCCCAGGTCATCCACACAAGTCAGCCCCCTGCCAACCCACAGCCAACTGCACACACATCAACAAGCCCAGCTGAGACTAGAACTTCCCAACAGATATAGGCCATGTTGTTGCCCTGAAAAATCATAAAATATATTATTTTAAAATGTTGTTTCAAATATATATGTGGGGGTAATTTGTTGTACAGCAAAAGCTAACAGATTCAGACTGTCTGTGCCCCGGTATATGAACTTTGTGTGTTAAAGAATAACTATTTGTCACCATATGTCTTCTGTCTTTTATCCAGTGTGCATTTTCAAGACAACAAATGCTAATAAGCAGTTAACTCATAGAAAGGTGAAGACAAGTTGTTTAATTCATCTTCTATTGTGTAGAAACCCCCAAATCTTAAAAAAGCTAACTAATGATGATATGTGTTGGTAGTAGAAGAGTCTGGTCCTCCTTCATTTGTATTTTCACAGCTTTAAATTTCATGTTGTTTTCTATCAATCATTTGTTGTTGGCCCAAAATCAGACAGGTTAAATCCAAGAAGAAGGTTGGAAAAAGAAAAGGTTCCTTCCCAAGGGAATAATGGCAAATGTTATTACAAAGAAGAACAATAGGAAATATGACTCAAACAAATGATTGGGTCACCTTGGACTAAATACAAATACAGGAAGGCAAAATAAGACTTTCACCTCACTACAAGGACAAAGAATCATTGAGGAAGTTACAGGAAATTCCTGAGAGCACTGACAGAAAATGACAATGTGTCCCACTCAGATGGGCAAAACTTCAAAGAAAGGTGAACACTACAATAGTCAGCTATGATAGAACAGGTTAATAAGCACAAGCAATGTACTTTCTGAAAACAGCCAAAGACAAGATTTGCCAAGAATCTTAGAGTTCTGAAAGCAAACCCAAGTAGAGCAGTTCAAGCACACAGACTAGATGTAACACATAGATAAATGGAGTAACCATAGGACTCCAAGATGTTATCTTTTAGTAATACCTATTATGGTTTGAGTATTGAAATATCCTCCACCGGCTCATATGTTGAACACTTAGTCACCAGCTGGTAACATTATTTTGGTTGGTAGAGAAACTTTAGACAGTGGGTCCTCATCAGAGGAATTAGGTCATTGGTAGTCTGAATCGAAAAAGTTCTACCAAGTCTTAGGTTCCTTCCTCTCTGCCTCCACTTCCTGACCATTCTGGAGTGACGAAGCTCCTCCACAGCACATTTCTGCTGCCATAATGTTCTTCCCAAATGCGTGAGCACTGTAGACTGAACTCACTAAGACTGCCTCGCTAAGCCAAAATACAACTTCGCTCCCTCAAAGCTGTGTGTCCTGGCTGTGGAAAATTACCTAACAATGCTGTCAAAAGACTCCAACATATTAACAAAGGTGGAAGAAGAACTATGTATGATGAGATTTCTGATTTTCAAGATCAACAAATGTGCCAACAATGGTGAGAAAATGATTTCTTGCTGACTGAAAAACTCTGTCCATCTAAAGAATAATGTTACTGTGAGAAAGGAGGAAAATTGGTAAATTGTTTTCTTCAGTTTTTAATTGGGCCACTTGCTCAACAGCACCCACCCCCCCTCTCTCCCTCCCTCTCTCTGTCTCTACCCCCCCCACCCCATCTCTCTCTCTCTGTCTCTCTGTCTCTGTCTCTCAAGCAATGGCTAAATAGTCCAATGCTGCTGCCTCTTTTTACATCGTGGACCTGACATCCAAGAGCAAGCAAGCAGGAATGCCAAATAAAAGCTTTCAACCTGAAAAAGACAGGATGTTTTCATTGGCCGCTGCAATCAGCCTGTCAAGTTGGAGGAGAGAAAGTGGAGGAGACAAGAGAATGAGCCTGCTGGAGAACAGTCCTCCATAGCCTCTTGTCAAAAGGATTGTAACTGTTCTGTTTGTTTACTAACAAAGATGTCAAAGTCCTTTCATGCCTAGGGTTTTACATGCTGGTAATATCAAAGAAAAAACACAGGGATTTTTCTCTTTTTTCTTTGCCTAATAGAATGTCATCAAAGAACTCCAGGACTCCAGGAAGATAAAGGGATTGCTACCATAGCCTGGGGTAATTTGACTCTTTGCAAATGATCACACCTAAGAGATGTCCTGGGCATGCCCAGGTGTGACAGGAACCTAGTTTTCAAACACAGGTACCAAGTATTCTTTTGTAATAAATAAATAAAAAAATAAATGTTGACAGTTGAAAGGATTTGGAATTTTTCTGCTTTTGCAATATATACTATTATCTCTTAGTTTTCATAATGTTCTTTAATTTTGGGCTACAAAGTGATTTTAAATGTCTTATGCTCCAGATTCCTGCATATAAAGGAATTTTATTATAGTTTTTTAAACTAAGAAGTATGACAATTTGAATTTAAATGTTGTTATAGTCTTCTACTGGGCCCTTTAAGACTCAGTAAGTTAGACAACACAGAGTGATTCCTGTAGACTCAATTGACCTCCACATTCAAAGTTACTGGGTTCGGGGAGGGTAATATTAAAATGTGGAGTCCCAGATCCAGAGCAAGCTAGCATTTCCACATATGCATTATTGTTATCAAGATTTTAAAAGTGTTATCCAAAAGAGCTTTCTTTTGGATATACCAAGTACAGCTAAGTATAGCCACTGTACCAGCACCTGGAATTAGTGCCTAAAGGATTCTTCAGATACCAAGATATTCTAATTTGTAAATTATGTTCATTTTAATATATAAAATGCCTGTATGTCTAAGAGTTTAAGTAGACAACATCCTTGTCTTCAATAAGCTTTATGCTAGATACCTCTACTTTAGATGATCTTGTAGAAAAGCATTTTCTTAATGGAACTCCCAGACACTTTGCAATTGGAATGAATTGGCAGCTGGTAGTGAAGACAAATGAGCTGTTATTTTACTTTCCCCAGTCAGAACATCATTCCTCCAGGACTGTTTCTCCATTTTTCCAAAGAGGAATGGAAGCAGGCTTCGTAGGTTTTGCCATAGAAGGCCTGCAAGGTGGAATGGATAACAGAGCAGCAGGATCAAGGTTGCTCATCTCCACAGTATAAAACAGGTTTTCACTTATGGGGCTTTGAGAAGTTCAAAAGCATGCCCAGCAAAGAAAGACTTTGGGGAAAGATCAAGACACTCAGGCTCCACAGGCCTGTCCAAGGTGGCCTGAGGAAATTAACGCTGCTGTCTCCTCACTCCTATCTCTATCTGTCAAGCCTTCTCAAGTTTTCCATCAGACAATGAGTATTTCTCTGTCTTTAAGAGTGAATGCATCACTGGGAGCCTGCAGATCAGGCTTGTAATCCTAGCTACTCAGGAGGCTGAGATCTGAAGGTCACACTTCAAAGCCAGCAGGGGCAAGAAAGTCCATGAGACTCTTGTCTGCAATTAGCCACCAGAAATACAGAAGTGGTGCTGTGGCTCAAAGGGGTAGAGTGCCAGCTTTGAACAAAAAAAACTCAGGGACAGCACCCAGGCCCTGAGTTCAATCTCCACAACTGACAAAAAAATAAAAAGGGAGTGAATGCATTATCTTTAGAAACCTTTACTATTTTTTTAAGTTAATCAACAACTCCAATCTAATTTTGAAAGCATGTTTGCTAAGATGTATGCATCTTCAAACCAAGTCCTTTCATTTATCTTCCAACTGGCTAAGCCTCTCTAAATGGAAATACGGTGTGATCAAGACCTCTGTCCTAACTTCTAGCTTGGGAAAATTATTCCTTCTCTTCAGGAAGTTTTTTTTTAATACATATGTATTCCCTTCCTTCAATCAAAATGATGCAGTTTTGGCCTTTGAGATTTGTATGGCATTGTAGATAAAATACTAGACTCCACTTTTATTGTTCTCAGGCTATAAAATATTAGGCATATTACAGTTCTCAGTTGTTACCAACTCAAATCTCCAAATCATCTTGTGATCCTTAATTTGGCATGAGACTCTCTCCTTAATTTGACATGAGGCTCTCTGCTTGTTCTCACTTGATCTCCTGATATAGTTACTAATCTTCTGAAAGAGAGACAAAAAAATTAATTCAGTAAATGGTTCTCTGGTGCTCAGGGGCTCTTAAATGCTAAGCTTTATTTGTTAGCAGCTCCCTCCTCAGCAGGATTCCAGTTCTGTTTTTGCACATATCACAAATTCCATCCCTGTGTCAGTGCCAGCTACTGGCACTCACCCACACCACCTTCACTCACTAGATCAAGTTAAAGTGTGTATCGAAATAAACCCTACACACAGGAAAGCCTAATAGAAAATTTAATCCATCTCTATTTTTGTGAGTTCTGAGAATACTGTAAATTTTGTTTTTAACTGACGGATGCCATCCTGTGGAGAGGCTTGGTAATACTGAGCCATTGCTAACTTACCTCTTGGAGAGGGAATGAACAGTAGGTAAATGCATATATACTGTATTTGCCCTGGATTGAGCTAGAATCCACTCAGGACAGTCCCTACCAAAAATTCCTACTCCCACTAGGGATGATACATGTGTGAAAAGACTGCGACCGAACTCTGTCAGAGAATTCAACTTGTTCCATGTTCATTATGTCTTGGATTTTTCTTCACAAGGGTCTCCCAAAATGCCTGCCTGTCTCTTTTTCTTTTAGAAAGCAGAAAGAACAAAAAGACAAAGAAATAATTTAAAAATGGTGTTCTATCTCAGTGAGGTAAGACCTCAGTTCTCCTTTAAAACAACACACTGCACACCTTACCAAATGAATCAACCTGATTAGCTGTCGACTACAAGTGGCTGTGATCTCACCACAGAGTAGTCACCTTTACACTTAACAGCACAGGAAAATTACAGTTTTGGGGGAAAAAAAAAGGAGGCCCTTACTTTAAAATAGCAAATCCAGTCATTGTCATAAGAATTGCTTAACATAATTTCATGGTCCCTCAGCCTTACTAAGCAGTATGTTCTGTTCATTGTCTGCATGGAGAATCCTGCTGAATCCTGCTGTTCTGGGTAGCTGCCTATCAGCTCCTGAAAACACTCAAGTTATCCAAAGTCCTGGAGATGCCAGCAGGTGATACAGTTGTAGTAACCTTTACAAGAAGCCTATTTGTCCAGTTCTATTTACCCCAGGTATTGACAAACTGTGAATTCTGACTAGATTATGAGTTTTCTCTTTCATCTTGCCTTGGATAGCAAGATGACATTATTATCACAAAGGGTAAGCATTTTCTTACACTAAAGTAATTGGAATGTTTTTCTCCCTTCCACTATCACATTATGAGCTTTCACAATGCAGGGGAAAAAAACATCTGAATCTTTCAGAGAACCAATAAATAAAAAGTGCCTGGTATACATTTAATTAGTTAGAATTTTAGTTTCAAAATAGAGAAGATTGGGGAGGGAAGCAGCTTGGAAAACATACTTCTTGTTCCTTAGGGGAAATTCTCTTAAAATTAATTAATTGTATAGAAAATATGCTAATTTTCAAAATTATCTAATTTTCTCAGTAATAAAGAAATATCAAAGCCTTAACTATGGAGCTCTGTGAAAAGGGTAAGTAGGTTACCCTGTATAAATAACAGCTAGAACATTAATTTCTATGCTACTTTCTGTGATAGAACAGGATTTTGGATGTTTGACACTATTCACTTATTGGGCTAGTTAGATCTTTGTTGGAGGAGAGGAGGAGAAGTTATCCTATGTACTTAGGATATTTAGTAGCATCTCTATCCTCCAGAAACTCACCTACACTTTGACAGTCATAAATGTCTCTCTTCAGACACAACCAAAAGTTCCCAGAAGGACAAAATTAAACTTTAGTTGTACTCAATATAGATATTTCGAACAGAATAGATTTTTCTACTTGGTGGTCCAAATAGTACAATAGTTCTTTACTGATCATATTGTAACAGCTAGTCAGATGCCATTTGGTTAACATCTTTTGTCGTTTTCTACATGATCCTTTTCTTGGAATCAAAGTAAGACTGTAAAATCCTGGAATTCAAGATGGGCCACAAAATTCATGTGCATCCAGAAATGCACCAATGATTATTGCTCCAAAAACAAAATATAGTGTTGATTCAATGCAACCAAGGCCATTCTAGAATTGAAGGGAAAGTGAGCAGATAAGTGACAGATAAAGCCAAAAGAAAATCTAGGTGATAATTGGAAGAAGGAAAGGAGGTGAAATGAGTTTCACTAGTTCTATGAACTGTTATGAATAGATTTTTAGTGATTACATTATAAATATGTTGTGATATTTGCAAAACAAAATTGCAGGATTGGCATTTTAAAATAGATACCAATTATTTGTTGATGATATTAATTCATAAATCCTACATATTGATGTGCTTGGAAACAAAAAGTTAAAAACCTTGGATGATCAGCTTGCAAATTAATTTTCAGTATCCTATTTCATGTTACTTTCTCATTTTGAGATTATAGTATGTCTAAATTTGAGAACCTTTCCAAGTGTAAAATTCTAGCCTATAAGACCTTCTAGACAACTTTCATTACCATCTTTACCATGAACTAAGAGAATTTCCATCCTTTTTAGTTCTTTTGTTTTATGAGTGAGCCTTCACAGAAAGTTACACTTGAAATAGGAATCTCATTCAAATAATCAAATAGAATTGGAAGATGCCTGCCTAGAGCATGTTCAGAAAAGTAAACTCCTTTTAGGGAAGAATTATTTAGCAGACAATTTCTATGAAGGTGAGTACACATCACAGTAAAGAGCTTTGGAGATTGGGGAAAAGGCTAAAGTTAAGCTGAGCTCCCTGGAGGATTGTTGAAGCAGTTTATTTTAAATATGCTGAAATGTTAAGGTATTATCTTTCTAATAAGATGAGATCAAAGAGAAGTCAACAAACAGAACTAAGAAAATAGATGCTGCACTCAGAGTTCAAAAGTTCAACAGCATATGCCTTCTAGCTTCCTGCTGATTTCTGCTAGGGCTGTCACAATGTTCAAGATTTTCAGGAGAGCTTAGAGAAGCCATTAGGATTTCTTGGATATGTCTAAGCTTAAGGGCACACTCTGGGCCTCAAGTGGAATGAGATCCCTAAATTCAAGTTGGAAGTTACTTATTCAGGATTCAGTTTGCACTTTTCTTCTGAATCACGGGTGAGCTAAGCAGCTGAAGCAAAGTAATCCTAAAAGTTTTGTGAAACTTAAATGCCTCATTCAAGTGTTTCTGTGAGAACATGCACATCAGAACTCAACAATGCTTTATAAGAAATGTACTCATCACCTTGCTCATGTAACTGTAACCCCTCTGTACAGTATTTTCACAATAAAAAACTTATTACTATAAGAATTTTAAAAAGAACTCAACCTGGAATGGAGGAGACATATTTCTTAACACAAGGCGTATGCTTCTATTTCAAGACTCTGGGCCAGGGGCCTGACTTCCAAAAGGAAAGAAGGACAGAAGTAGGAAGTACAGTAAAGCAATGTTATGCCCAAAGGTTTCCATCCAAGGAGCAGAAAAGATTATTCTGTCCTCAGAATAATCTACCCTTTGCCTCCATGGCCCTGGATCCTTCTCAAGTCAAGTCAAGACAAGTGGAGAGCTATGATTTCCTATAAGACCGTTTAACTGTCATCATCAAGTTTTGTGATTCTTCTTTGCTCATTTTCTTTCTTCATAAAATAAGCACATCATTTTGAGATCTTTATGAAGCTGATATTTTAAGATAAAGTAGAGGCGGCTATTCAAAGAAAATCCACTCGATATTTTTAAATCATTTTTCTCCTTTACTTTGATTGATGTAGATGGATAAAATGGCTATAAATTAAACATATCAACTTTTTACCATCTTCCATAAACTAACTGGGTATTAAGAGAACCTGACTATCCTTACAGACACACGATGGTTAATGGGTTTTCCGAAGTTGCTAGGCCTCTAAGAAC
Source organism: Dipodomys spectabilis (assembly GCF_019054845.1). Classification (NCBI taxonomy): domain Eukaryota; kingdom Metazoa; phylum Chordata; class Mammalia; order Rodentia; family Heteromyidae; genus Dipodomys; species Dipodomys spectabilis. Next base: position 20,500,451 of record NW_024870709.1, on the reverse strand, counting down.
TGTTTGAGTCACAGGAAAACATAAAGTAAGCATGTATTACATGATGCTCATGCTGGGTTTAAATGGTTAAGATAAAGTTGATGCTGAATCATTCAGAAGTGACATGGATAAAATTTAAAATTGGACATATGATGTAACCAAAAATTGATATAAACAAGTCTAAAACAGGTAGTGGTAGATCATGAGAGAGAATTACCCAGTGGGATTAGAAGAAGTAGACAATTGAGGCAAGAAATGACCCTCAATAAAATAGCCAAAATAGGAAAAATTATGTTGCATAAAGAGCAAAAAAATAAAGGTAACTAGGAAAAACTTGTGTTACAGAAAGAGAAAAAACAAAGGAGGGGGTAACAATGATTGACAGAAAATGTACTTATTGCCTTACTCAAGTAACTGTAACCCCTCTGTACAGTATCTTTACAATAATATATAGAGATAGATATAAAAGAAAGAGAATTAAAAATTCAAGTGCCACAATCTATTTCTTTCCTTTTATAAAACCAGACCAAGTTTTTGGCAGCATCTGGATAGCAAAATCATCAGGATAATGCAAACAAATTAGATGATCTAGTCTAGAATTGATGTGAGAACATTAAAAATCATGCCCCATCACCAGACATAGCCTGGGCAGGTTTTGTTTTTGTTTTTGTTTTGGGGCAACTCTCAAAACCTCAAATTTGGAGTTATGTACCAGCCATGATCAGTTGTTTCATATTAAAAACTAGAAATGTTGATTTCTTGAAAAATGATAATATGCTAATCATATAATTTTTTAAATCATTAGGCATAATGGAGAAAAAAATACATGTGAGGAATAATAGTTTCTGGAAGATTCATATAAGAGAAAGCCAGGCTTTCTAGCTACTCAGGATACTGAGTTCTGGGGATTGTGAAAATAACCAGCAGAAAAGCAGAAGTGACACCATTGCTCAAGTAGTAGAGCACTAGCCTTTAGCTGAATAACTGATGGACAGCGCCCAGGCCCAGAGTTCAAGCTCCACAAGGGGGTGGGGGGGGGGGAAGGGAGGGAGGAAGCCAGAGGAGAGGGAGAGGGAGAGGGAGACAGAGAGGGAGAGGAAGAGGAAGAACAATACGATGTATATGCCACTTCTCTAAGTTAAACAACTTCTACTCTCTTCCCTACTCATAATATCCCTGAAATTATATTCAGATTATCACCCCAAGTCTGGCATATATTTGGGAATCACCTCACTATTGGACAGTTTATCATATACTGAAATTATCTGAACCACACAGAACTTTTTTTTTTAATCAACAGCTATTTCTAGCTGGGCACCACTGGCTCACACTGTGATCATATCCACTCAGTAGGCTGAGATACTAAGAATCATGGTTCAAGGCCAGCTAAAGGAAGAAAAGTCTATGAGACTTCATCCCCAATTAACTAGTAGAGAACAGGGCTGGGGGCACAGCTCAAGTGGTAGAACACCAGCTGAACAAGCAAACCAAACAAATCCAAAGCCCAGTGTTGAAAATCTAGTATTGTCAAAAATTTAAAAAAAATTAAATGAAACAACTTTTAAAGCTGTCTTTCCACAGTCATAAAGAAAAAAATGCTAGAGTGTGACTGTAATGGGAAAGGGTTTACACAGCTATTTTATTATCTAGATACCACCAGGTGGCACTGAGTTAGATTTGGTCTTGGTAATTTTCATTATACTGTTATGAAATATGCTTTTGGTTGGGTGTGCCTTGGGGAAAAGTGAGAAAGCACTTCTGTGTAGTCTCTTATAGGAAATAATTACACATGCTGGTAAAGCTTAACCTTTTGTGAATTTGTGACTATGATTCAATCATTTCTTTATGTTCTGCTACTCGCAGAGAAGAAATCTAACAACTACAACACTCAGTGCTACCAACTCCTTAACCAGAGAAGGAAAGGAGCACTTTGGGTAGGTGAGATTCAGTGTCTTGTGGTTGTTTGTCTTCTGCACTATGGGCATCTGAGAGTGAGAAGCCATCTTATGCACAAATATAGCAGCAATATTGGTTTTATATTTTAGTTTTGCATATATTATTTTGTACTTTATGGGCAGTATTTTGTTGATACTGAAAAGGAAATCTGTGAAATAAGCTAGTTGTGATGCTGCAACTATTTGTCATGGAGAAATTTTTAGCAACTTTATAAGAACTCAAATAGTAATAAAACATAAATTCAGAAACATACTTGAACATTTAGTTATCCACATTACAGCACATTGGACCTCTAAATGGAGTTTAAAACACATGCAACACTATGATATCTACAGAATGACACAGTATTTCAAAGCAATGTGTAAATCCACAACTAATTAGTTTTGTGACCTCTGGTGCTAAACTACTTTATCATAAGGTTAGTAGGGTAACTGGATCTCTATCTTATCTTCAATGTGGTAAAATATCTGCAAGTGTTGGCCCTAAAAATATTACCTGCAATGATAAACATGCAGTGCTTAGCAGAGTACCCAGTACACACTAAATATCCAATAAATAATATTATTATTAACAGGTTTGGCTCTAAACCACTATTTATGTATTGGACATTCCTTGTAGAGTTGAACATTGTTATTTATTTCAGTTTCTGCCAACTCATCAAGTAATGCTACATGGCTTTTAAATGAATATAGTAATTTATTAAATAGTAGTCTTCTTTTGTTTCTTATCTCTCTTATTTTGTATAGGGGGCAAATAGGTCCTGTGGAAAGTTAAGGCAGATATCCAAAAATGAAAGAAGTGTGACTTAATCAATCAATTTGAATGTCAGAGCTCTATCTACGATTCCAAAAGTTTTTTGGCTCATAGTAATGTCCTTGGTCTGGCTGCATCGTGCCAACTCAAGTAATATTTCAAAGGTTGATTTAGATTTTGCTGCTCCAAACATAGATCATTGGTCCAAACTTCATGACATTTCCAGCACAAGGCCATGATGCTGCCATCCTTAAAAGCTAGGGACATAAACAAAGTCAGTGGTATATTAAAAAATTAAAATGAAGATGGAATTATCCACAAGAATGTGGTTTTAACTGTTTCACCAAATTTAAGTCAATTCAACTTGGTTTGGTGATGTCTCCGATGCAATTTGTTTTGGCCCCAGACAAAGGTTTAAAATGAGCCCACTATAGACCAAATCATCTCTAAAATTAGATTCATCTTCTAATATTCTCACAGAAATACCTAAGAGTTCAGAAGGAAACAAATAATGACCATTAGGACCTATACCATTCCTAAATTCAGAAGCTGAGAAGAATTTCAATACTTCATCTGAGTAAGTGATAAATGAAAATCACAATTAAGGAAAAATAAAAGATTCCAAAGATTGCCATTCCAAGACATTCTATCACATGTGACCTTACATTGTTCTTCAGAAAATGAATTCTATTTCTCGTCCATATTCTTCCCTAGAGTGATAAGCTATGCTTTTAACAGGCACAATAAAGAGGAAGCATCATTGTGTAACATCTATGACTAAGTTAGAACAGTCAATACTACTTCCACTCCCTGTCTCTTTCTATAGATTGGACTCATCCACCATATTAATAACAACAATGTCAACTAAAGTGTAAGCCAACAGCTAGCACTAGAAACTAAATATAACAATGAGCAGGTCTTCTGATCCTTCTTGTTTTCAGGCTTTGAGATATCCTAGATCCTGATGCTGAGTGGAATACCATGTGATTTTTTGGTTACTTTGTATGTCCCTCCCCAACAGCATAACCCCTGTTTTCACTGTATTTGATGTTGGTATAATTTGGGGAGGGGAAGGGAAAAACCAAATTGTTTAAATAGGGATACAGGTTGACCCATTGCAACAATAAGATGTACAAGACACTATGTTGAAAAATGAACTTTACAATTTAGGTGTGCGGGGAGTGTAGTTGAAGAGGTGGGAGGGAAGGGATGGTAGGGGAAACAAAGGAGGAGGCAACAATGCTTGATAAGAAATGTACTCATTGCCTTGCTCATGTAACTGTAACTCCTCAGTACGGTATTTTCACAATAAAAAACTTATTAAAAAATTAAGCTTCTCTGCCTATACTTTGTTTTACCCTTACCCAATCTGTTGTAGATATCAATTCTGAACAAGCACATAATCTTCCTTCAGTATGGAAAATATAGTTTTACTACATACACAGTCAGTACATTGTAGAATGTTCATATTTCCAAGTGTATATTTCCTTGAACTCTGTCACCTGAAGGTTAAATCACTGTTATGCCTCAACACTAAAATCTGAGGGGACAGGTACTTAAACATATGATTTTGAGTGCTTACACAATTTAAGACCTTGCTACTGGTGGCAGAAACAAGAGAAAATGATTACCTCCAGAATGCAAACTAGGAAGGAGAGCTCAACTTTCAGAAAACTGAGTCACTACAATCACAGTTGAACCATATTATGTTTTACTGTTGCTAGGAATTTGGCATTTAAGGAGAATTCTTTACTCCTATCCCACTCCATTTTTCAAAGTCACTCCTAAAATTGAAATTAGTTATGAAAGATCAAGAACAGATGACCTTATATATGGACATTCATCTGTCTAATTCTGATGGATATGCAGATGGAAACCAAACCATTACATTACTGACCCTGAAAGGAAACTATCCTGAAATACATTATCAGGGCAGTTCTTGATAAAAGAGAAGGTTCATAAAACATGAACAGACAATGAAATGTCTCCAATCTCTCTTTCTGATAAATTATAGAAGTTCTAGATTATCTCAGGAGCATAATGTAACCCTCAGAAGACAGTTTATACTCAACTACAAGGTAAAGGTTAATTGGCTAGGCATTATTCAACACCATGCAGTCAGCCCACTTCATCATTTCCCCATTTCCCCTTTTGAAGTGTTCCTTTTCTTACTCAAATTAAAGTCTCTGAAGTTTTGAGAAGAAAAGTCATAGAGCACCTACACTTCAAAGAGCATTAACTTTTATTGAAGGGGATAGTGAATACTAAATAGTATTTATTATTTGTAATCTCCAGTTCACTGTAGAATGGATATTTTTCTCTTACTTGGCTCTTACTATTTGTTGACTAATTAGAAAATATGCACATCAAAAACAATAACTGAGTAAATGGGTCTCTTTTATTCAGTATTTTACAAAGGATACTTATTACATTCTCATATGCTAGGCTTGCAATAATCATGAAATCCATTTTGTTCCAGTAAATAGTGATTTATACTTCTGAATCTTTGATATGATTCATGTTGCCAATAGTTTAAGTACCCTTTAGTTAATCTATGTCATTGCTGACTTCAGTAGATTTCCGGTAAAGCACCATATACTATGTATAGGTCACAAAAAATGTTAACAATATCCATTGTGCTCATTTTTCTAAATTACCTGACAGCAAAGTATTTTCCCTCAACTCATTTGTATGTATGTCCTTTAATTAATGCTTCATTTCATGCCAAAACAAGTTGAGACTCGTCACTTTACACACAATGTGACATTTGTACAAATATGTGCTACATTTATCATGAGCAATGCCTGCAGAATTTGCATCTTGTTGTTTAAAGGAAGATAAACTATACACTTGGACTAATAGATGTGTACTGAAAGTATTAGGGAAACTGGACAAATGATAATCTTTGCAAAAGTTGAATCTCTACATTCTTTATCATTCAAAGATACTGTGACTACAAATTGTTATTGGCAGATACAGCTTCCAACACCATTGTAAAAATTATTTAGGGATACCTTTTGAAAGTGATTATTTTGTGTATAGGAAGTACTCCTCATCTGAAAGACAGTGGGAAATTTTCTGAAAGTCAGGAAAGGTGTTTGCAAGATTAATAAAGGCTAAAGATGGAGAAATGCTTCAATCTATTATGAAGAAAAGTCCTTTCTGGAGATGAAAAGGATGGAAATGGTATCTTTGGACTATTCAGGGAATTAACATGTCACTGAGCACATAAATGAGTTTAGTGGACTGAATTCAAAAACTTTAAGTCCAATCTAGTTTCTGCTTTGGGAAACTCAATGCACCTATATTGTAATGGTTGATTCTCTCACAAAGACTAATGTAAGACTGACCCAGTAGTTGGATGGACCTTGTGATCTTTAAGGACAGAAAGAAGATAGGATGCCATGGTCACAGTCTAGGTTCTGGACTATGGCCATTTGTGTGTGTGCATTTTGGCTCTTCCCCTAACCTACTGTGTCACTTTGTACAAATATTCCAACCTCTAGATAGCTTGCATCGTCTCATTTAGGAAGGAATATGGAGAGGCTCCTAACAATAATGACCCTCTTGGGGATTTATACAAATAAAATCAGTTGGTATGTGTACAACAGTATAGATTAGTGTCTCTTACATTGTACCTAATCCTCAAAAGTTAACTATTACAATAATTTCAAACTTAAAGTAAAATAATTTCAGACTTATGGAGCTATGGTTGTCTTTTTTGTTGTTTGTTTTTCTTTTTAACTGAAATGAAATGAATTAGGACTTGGGTCCCCTGGATAGCATTTTTCTAGACTTTGTCTAATGTCATCTGTTAGAGTATTTTAGACCTTGCCAGATAACCACGCAGACCTGCAGGTGCAAAGAACGAAGAAAGGTTTATTGCCAGGAAAGGGACCAGCAAGACCCCTTCTCACAAGGAAGAAATGAGAAGTGCCCGCTATTGTCTGAGGGGACCTATATAACCTAAGAGATCCACGAGAGTCTAGAAGAGCTAGGAGGTGAAGACCCTGGTGTGGTCGCGAGGACCAGGGGTTTCACGATGGCTAACTAGGATCTACGGGTGCTGCCCAAATAGTAGATCAGGGGCCTTGCAGCTGACCAGACCTGAAGGTCACTCTAAGGGGCTTTTGTTGCCTTATATGGTGGTAGCTGCCCCAGAGAAGTGCCATCCAAAGGTAGAGGGGATTGGAGGCTGATTCTTTATTGGCTTTACTACATGGGCCTAGTGTTGCCTAAGAAAGGATCATGCTTAAGCTGTGGAAAGGAGAAGGAGCGTGGAAAGGGGAAGGAGCATGCTAAGCTCTGGGAAATGAGCTCAGTGGGCTAACATCAGCTCACAGAAAGGGGCTAATGTACCTAGGCCATAGCAATGTAAGCTGCCTTTTGTAGCACAATCTTAGTTATCAGATGTCACGTTAGGGGTTAACATTCCAACCTCCACAAGCCATGCCCAGAAATGAATAGATCCCCTAGGCTGGAAAGACCAGACGCCAAACTCTCTGACCATAAATATTTCATACAGTGAAAAAGACATGGTATAAAGTCATGTAAAAATGACTGAGTTGAGTTTTCCTTCACCAGATTTTACTCAAATTAAAAACAGAAAAGAAAAGGAAAAAACTGTAGTTGAGCATGGTAGGACACACCTGTAATTTCATACTCAGGAGATAATAGGAAGGCTATAGCTATAAGAGGAAGGCAGGCCAGCTTGAGCTATATAGCAAGTACCTGTCCATAAAAAAACAGTTTGGGGGAAAAAGTGCCTGAAAAGTATGTCTTGTGTTCAAACTCCAGAAAAAAAGCTGGAATGTATGACAATTAGATGTTTAGGAATTTAAAATTCTAGCATTTCAGTATTTATACATTGTTTTTCTTTTAAGCGTATGTTTAAGACTGTAGCTGCTAATTGGCAATTTCATAGATCTTTCTCAAATATTCTAGGCATAATTATTTTCTCTAAGAAAGTAAAAAGCATATGGCTCTCCAAGCTAGAATTAGCTTGCAAATAATCATTTGATTAAACAAACTATTATGCAGAATACTCATTAGCTAAGGCTTTCACAAAGGAATTTTTGAAACACTTACCTAGATAAAAGACAAAATTTAATTTTGCTGATTAAATTATATCAATTCATCAGTAAGCAATGTAAGGATATATTTCATACATGAGAGAATATCAGCTGCGTGGTCTTACAGAATTTCTTTGACACACACACACACACACACACACACACACACACACACACACACTAATTCTCTAAAGGCATGCTACGTTTCTTTGGGGGCAAAATATATAGACCAGTATAAAATATTTAAAATTTACTATGTATCTTTAAAACAAGGATGAATTATTTTCCATTTATCAAATTTGCTTAGATAAAGTTATTAACCTGATAGTTTCATTACTATTCTCTATATGATTTCAAAAATGGTAGATCCTCTTCAGAAACTAAATTTCCTTTTGTAGGGTAGTGCTTGTCATATGCTATGATAACTAAACTGTATTTTTATTTTTATTATTATCTCCAAACAGTAGTGCAAAGAGGTTTCAAATGAACCTTTCCATCATTCTCCCCCTTCCCAACCACCCACCCGAACCTCAGCATCTAGTTCCATTCTCACATATGTACATGGAGTATTGTGCACAACCATATTTGAAACCACTTATTCAGATGCTTCAAGAATATTCTATGAGGATAACTCAGGGTATATTCTTATTCACAGTGGCATAAAATGCTGAGAATAATTCCATCGAACCACCTTCGGACAGAATTAAAATAGAAGTTACAGAATTATGTGTGTGGAGGGGTTCCTTTTTTTTTTTTTTTTTTTTTGGTCAGTCCTGGGGCTTAAACTCTGGACCTGAGCACTGTCCCTCAGCTCTTCAGCTCAAGGCAATCATTTTACCACTTGAGCCACGGCACCACTTGTGGTTTTCTGGTGGTTTATTGGAGATAAGAATCTCATGGCCTGGCTTTGAACTGCAATCCTCAGATCTCAGCCTTCTGAGTACAGGGGTTAGCCACCAGCGCCTGACAGAATTATGTTTTAATAAATAGTTTGCATACAACAGGAACAGATATGTCCTGCTAGAATTCACACATCGATAGAAAAAATAAACGTGAGTACAGTGGCATATGCCTTCTGACTCACCCTGGAGAGGAGAGAAAAACAGAATCTATGAAGAAGAAAACATGAGATAGCTAAATGCTGCATAAATCCCTGTTACTATGGAACAGAAACGATTAAGCCTTGGAAAAACTTGAGAACTGGACAAGATTAAACTGTCCCTAATAAATGCCTGTAATTCGAGAATATTTCTAAATAGCTATTACCTGAACGCTAACAAAAATTAAAGGTTTGTGGTATTAAACCCTCAGATCTATTTGAGCACTGATATTTTATAAATGTAGTATAAACTAGGAAATTAACCATAATTTCTAGGAATGAGACCAATATCTTCACTTAGGAAACAGAAAGGATTTACCTATTTTTATAATAGTTAATGTATTCTTAATTTTTTTTTAAAAAAAAGGTTCCACAGTGATTATGGGCTCAGTGTGAAGCAGCAAACTGCTTAACAGAATTCATAGTATGTGAAGAAGTGCCTGAGGGAAATGACAGGTTTTTGTTATCCCTACCTTACACACTTTAAGCTGGAGATAAGATGAAAAATGCTAAACAGTCATTCCATAACATTAACATTGAGTTATTTTCTGAGTCAAATTTTAGGATTATATGTGGGTGTACACAAAAATATTCTTCTCAAAATGAGTGGCTATTATTTTTACAATAATAAGGCATGCAATCCTTATTGGGAATCTATATGAATCTGCTAGGGCTGTCAGGAAAATAGACTGGGTGCTTTAAACAACGGAAATTTATTGTCTCCTATTTTCTGGTCTTAGAAGTTCAAAATCAAGCTACTGCTAAGGTTATTTTCTCCTGAGGCTCCTTCTCAGGACTCTTTTCTCTGTGAGTTTATCAGTCACTGGTTTGGAGCCTTCTTATGAAGACCCCTTTAACCTGGATAGAGACCAACTGTGTAACCTCATTTAACTATACATACCCTTTATTATACATCTAATTAGAGTTATCTTCTTTTCTTTTTTAAATTTTATTTTATTTTATTTGAGAACATACTGTACAGAGGGGTTACAATTACATGGGCAGGATAATGCATACATTTCTTACCAAGCTAGAGTTATCTTCTGAGGGTAGGAATTACAACATCAATATGTGAGTATATATACGAGCACTTGCAGATACCAAAAGAGAAAAGGATAAAGTGATGTAGGACCTAGAAAAACCAGCCCCTCCTTCCCTTCAGGACTGGTTAGATTTCTATTCTTTTGTAAAGTTCTCTACTATCTTTGGTAACAGAATGTGAAATAACAAATAAGAGTTAAAACAGAAATAAATCTGGATGTAACCATTAGCTTTAAAGCTATGTTTCACAAAGCCTTGTGCTTCCAAGGAGAAGAACAAAGGAGAGGGCTATGGGTACCACTTAATCTCAAAGAAGCTCTGCTTTTATAATACTGTTAAGAAGGTGTTTGAGGAGAGGAACACAAAGGCACAATGTCTATGTGCATCCAATCATTTAAAATGATATTCAGAGTAATGAACTCCAGGAAATGGAAACAAGAAGTTTTTTATTCATTGCTATTTGTGTTTACTTTTCTCTTGTTTATTCATTTTTCTATGTCTGAGAGAGTTAAATAGGGAAACAGAAATGGAAGGACAAAGTGTGAACAAATGCAGTAGTGATACTCACTAGACACTGTATTGAAAATAAACTGTAAAAAACGTGGGTGGGGATGGGAGGGAAAATGTGGGAGAGAGAAAGGGAAGGGGGGACATTGTCCAAAAAGAAATGTCCTCTTTACCTGATTTATGTAACTGTAACCCCTCTGTGTGTCACCTTTATAATAAAAAAAAATAACAAGCAATCACAAACAAGGCCATACTGAAGCTACCAGCACAACGATGTTTATGTATATCATAGCTAAGATATGGAGCCAACCCAGATACCCCTCAGTAGATGAATGGATCAAGAAAATGTGATGTATCTATCTATGTATCTATCTATATCTATATCTATATCTATATCTATATGAATTCTATGCCTCCATTAGAAAGAATGACATCTCCTCATTTGTTAGGAATTGGGAAGACTTGGAAAAATTATATTAAGTGCAGTAAGCCAGACCCAAAGATACACAGGTCCCATGGTTTCCTAGTTATCTGCAAAAACTAGTATATGTCTAGGACAAGCAAAAAAGGTCAAAAGCTATGTACATATGATCAGTTAACCTAATGCTAAGTAAAATGAACCCCAAAATAGGGACACAAGAGATTTTATCTTTCTTGTTGTTCTTTTTAATGTACTTATAATTTACTATGTGATTTTTTTTTTGTTTCTTTGTATGTTCTTCCCCATGGTATAACCCCTGTTTTCACTGTATTTTATTATGGTGCCCTGCATCTTGAATATACATTTTTCTAATTTGGCGAAGGGAAGGAAAATGTTGAAATAAGGATACAGGATGACCCAATGTAACAATGAGATATACAAGACACTATGTTGAAATCGAACTTTACAACTTTGTGGGGGAGGGGGGAGGGGTTAGAGAAGGGAGGGAGGAGTTGGGGAGGAGGGAGGGAAGGAATAGTAGGGGAAAAACAAAGGGGGGGATAACAATACTCAAAAGGAAATGGACTCATTACCTTGCTCATGTAATTGTAATACCTCTGTACAATATCTTTGCAATAAATATATGTATATATTTAAAAAGAAAATATTAAGTTTTTGCCTACTTCCTATGAAGATATCAAAGACCATTAGACCATGGCTCGTTACGTCTCTTTCTTCTAAGAATTTCTGGAATTTTGAATCTAATATATATATATATATATATATATATATATATATATATATATGGATCTAATCAAAATATTCCAAAGGGTTATAGCGATAACCCTTTTTAAATAGAGAATCTATGAAGTTTGTGGTTGTTTACTACCTAAACAAAAATGTAGTATTAAATTTAACATGATTGTCTCATGCTCATGATGGAGAATGGCAACATAAAAAACTAATTTACTTGCCTAAATAGCACTATAAAAGCAACATTTTTTTGTTTTGATGCAGACCTATAATATCACTTATACAGAAAATAGAGGAATACTCTTAAATAATGTGTCTCATTTTAAGCAGATAAAATCAAGTTCAACAGTTTGACATACAGCATGTAGGGGTAAATATACCTTTGTAACAAGTGTAGAGGTGTGAAGTAAGGCCAGTGTTAGGTAGTAATAAACCTTTATGACTTGAGAGTTGTATAAGGCTGCCAGGGGTTAGATGCCCAGAAGAAAAGCCTGGAGCAATCTCTGGGTAGCAAGGAAGTTGTACTCACTGGGGTATCTCTACCCACAACCTGTGGGTAGAGATAGGAAGGGAAAACGAGGGACAAACTGGCACAGAGGAAAATGTTACATCTCACAGGTACTATCCAATCAACACACTCTATTTTCCCATAGCTGTCCTGGGCTTAGAAAATTATACTGATTTTCCAGGCCATGGTGATTCTGGATTTTTCTGGCAGATCGCAAAGAATATTATGACATTTTTCTTCTCGGAACTTCATAAGCAGTAATAAAATGCAACTTAAATAGAACAAAACAACAGAAACACAAAATCAACACAATAGTCCTAACTGTTGGCTTCAAGCATAATAACCCAGAAAGAAAGGTAGTACCTTTTAAGTTTTAAGTAAAATATTTCCTAATAGCATACAAACATACACACATATACACTTTTCAAATTTTTGTCCTGTAAAGGACATTTCTACCTAGTCTTACAACCTAGCCAAGAAACAAAACACAACTATTGTAATATGAAGAAAAGAAAGTAAGAAAATGTTCTGATAACATGTTTAACTATGTGAAAAACTATTAGTTACTACAAGATTTTGACTTGAAAGTTGATGTCAGATGGCTACAAAACTAATTCCTAAAATATTCATGCTACAAAACATATTTCATTCCTGATTGAGATATGAATATTTTTAAAGTCTGATTTCTATCTTATGCATTTATTTTTCCTCTGCATTTTTAATATGTCAAGATACAGTAACGTTAATGAAGTCAACAATATCAAAGTCTAGGATCAAACTACTATACTAAGCAAGTAGTGTTTTAACCAGAGAACAAATGTTTAAACTACATTTTCAATATACTCCTAACTAGTAGAAATTGTCAGCTTGTACTGTAATTTGTCTACCATTGGATATTTATGGCAGCCATTAATATATCTATAAATATTGCTAGAATGCTTTGAAGTTTGTATAATTAACCCTGCACTACTAGGTAGTACTTAGCCATATAGATCTTGAATTTATTTTTAATAAATTACTGTTTAGTGGCAGAAGTGAAAATGTCATCCACTTTGTTAAGTGCGTTACTGCACTGATCAGGTCCTAGCTATAAATTGAATCAAATTCTCCAGTATAAATCTAAGTATTTTTCTATAACAAAAGAGAGCCTAAGCGAGTTCCGGGAAGATGGCGGAGGAGAAGCTGGAATCTGAACAAGCTCTTGCATAGAAAACAGTTTCAGAGTTCCAGTGAACAGTCCCAAGCCAGAGAATCACACCAAGTGTGCCATCACAGGACAGAGAGTTAGTCAAGAGAGGGGAAGCCAAGCAGACACATCTGAGCAGCTGCCGCTGCTGCGGCAGGGTCGCAGCGGCGACCACCGCCGCGGAGGCATACCTGAGACGCAGTCCGGGACGAAGGAGCCAGACGCAGCGGACGAGCGGATTCTACTCAACACCAGCAAGAACCGACAAGGAGCGGACAACTTCATCCTGCACTTTGCAGACCAGAGACGACCCGGGATCCAAGACTCCGCGTGAGTAGAAGCCCCACTTCCTCACTCCTTCTCTGGGAGAAGAGGAGGGAAGGCCACCCCTCCCCCCCCAGCACCGGTGATCTCCATCTTGGATACCGACAAAGCTCAGAGGAGCGGCTAGCTCCAGCTCAGGCCTTGGAATAAAACTAGTCATTTAGCAGGTCACAAGAACTTAACGGCGAAGTGACCTCACAGACTCAGTTCCATCCAGGGAAAAGTCACCCAGCTCAGGCGCCAGCCATTGGAGTGGCTCTCCTCACCGGGTAACCAGAGCCAGAGGCTGCCCCTCCCTCTAGCAGCTACCACAATCAATTGAAAAACAGAAACCCTGAGAATGGCTCCAGGCTGGGTGCTGTGAGTTTTTTTTTCACAAAATAGCCCCAGGGAAAAGCTACTGTTTGTTGAAAGGCCTCAACTCTACCCAGAACCTAGCCTCATCACTGCATCCCCCTCTTTTGTGATTCTCAAAGCAGATCACCCTCCCAGTAAACTAACCTGGGAGGGGGATCTCAAAAACTTGGGTAAAGCAGAGCATTTTTCTGCTTGTTCCAACAAACTGACTTAAGAAACCAATCAAGCCACAGGACCTCAAGCTGACCAGAGACTCCAACCAGACTCTGGTTACAGACAAAAGGGAGATACAGGACTCTTCCCACCCCTCCCCCAAAAAAAAAAAAAAAAAATCAAAGAACTTTTTTTTTCTTCTTCTTCTTTTCTTTTTTTCTCTTTTCCTTGTTTTGTTTTTTTTTTTCATTTTTTGTTACCTTATATATATATAAAATTTTTTTTTGCTTTTCTAAAACTTTTATTAATCTTTAATTTTTGCCTCTTCTGAAAAAATAATTGTTTTCCATTAACTTTTTTTTTTCTCCTCTTATAATTTTTATTTTAGGAATACGTGAATGTGTGTTTTCTTTTCTTTTCTTGTCTTCTTTCTCTTTTTCTTTCATTCTTAATTATCTTTTTGTTTTTTTTTCTAGCTCTACTGAACTTCTGATCTTTTCTTCTCACTTTCCTATCCTTTCCATCTTTTCCTCTTTGTTCATCTTTATGTGACTTAACTCTTGTCCTGCACATCCTCAGATAAACCCGTAGTTAACCAGTAGACCCTATCCCCCATTGTGTACACACTTAATCCACAAACTTATTACTCAATTCAAAACCTCTGAGACTTAAATTCATTAATAGCAGTACTACCTCTTTATACCTATATAATATTTTAAGCATTTTTTTAAAGTTTTTCTCATCTCCTCTATGTCCCTCCCTTTCTCTCAACATATTCATATTCCTCTATAAATAGATGGTCTTTTAATCTCTAAAATAACATTAATTTTTACGTTTCTATTTTATTTTCTGGTCTCTTTTCATTCCCCTTTCCCTTTCTTTTTTTTCTCTCTCTCTCTACTTACATCCTACCCAACCTATTTCCTGCATTGTGATTAGGACATAGTTAACTCTCCCTGTGCCTCCCCACACCAATCTATTCCTATTTTTTACCCACATCTCTCCCTAACCCTAATAATTTCTGGTTTTCCAAATTCTTCTCTGCGGTTCAAAGTCCTTTAACATATAGTTGTTTGATGTCGAATAGATGTATCTGTTGAACTAGATTGTATCTGTAGACTATTGACTGTACAAATGCAAACTTTGGTTGATGGTTGCCTTAAGATAGTGTTCTAGCACAAAACTGGTGCTATCTTCATCTCAAATGGGCAGAGTAAGCCGGAAAAACACAAGAAAAATGGCAAATTCGGGTATCTCAATTCCCAATCCTGATAATCAGGGGTTAGAACAGATAATGAATAATCCAGAGGAGAGTTCCCAAACAGCTCTACAAACACTGCTGGCAAACATGATAAATGAAAAGTTTGACAACGTACAAAGGACTCTGTATGAGCGTGATAGGGAGAGAGAGGAGGCATCCCAGAAGTTTATACAGGAATATCATAAGCGTGAGGAAGCTACTCAAAAACTGATACAGGATTTGCGTGAACAACTTGAGAATACTCAAAGAGAAAGAGAGGAATGGCGTGAGCAGGCTGAGAACACTCAAAGAGATCTGCAGGAATCCCACGAACGGGAGGAAGCTAATCAAAGAGTAATACAGGAATTGAGAGACCAGGTAGAGAACACACAAAGATCACTAAAGGCATTCATGGAATCCATTAACAAAGAGCTGAAGGAAGTCAGGGAGACCACAAAGGGAATGCTGAATGGAACCCAACAGAAGGAATGGGAGCCCAAAGAAACCATAACCAATCAACTAAGTGATTTGAGGACAAACACTGAACACCAAATTAAGGAAGTAAAGAAATTCATACAAGACGTAAAACAGAGCTTCAACAAAGAACTTGAAGCCATCAAAGCTGACCAACTAGAAGGAAAAGAGATGAAAAACAAAGTAGAGAGTCTTGACAGCAGGTTAGACCATGCAGAAGATCGAATCTCAGGGATTGAAGACAGCCTAGATATTATAGAGAAAGAACATACAACCATCCAAGACAAGTCCAAGAAATATGATAGATCTATCCAACACCTGGAAGACACCATCAGAAGGCCTAATCTAAGGATAATGGGTGTAGAGGAGCACCTAGAAACAGAAGTTAATGGTCTAGGAAATCTGTTTAACAGGATCCTAGCAGAGAACTTCCCAAACATGCAAAAAGATAGGCCTGTCCAGATACAAGAAGCCTTTAGAACCCCAAATAGACCAGACCAGAATAGGACATCCCACCGTCACATTATAATCCACACAGGATCAACTCAGAACAAGGAAAAGATCCTTAAAGCTGTCAGAGAGAAAAGGGTAATCACTTATAAAGGGAAACCAATTAGAATCACCTCAGATTTCTCAGCAGAGACAATCAAAGCAAGAAGAGCCTGGAATGATGTATGCCATGCCCTAAAAACAAACAACTATCAACCAAGAATACTGTACCCAGCTAAACTCTCCTTCATAACTGAAGGCCAAATAAAAACCTTCCATAGCAAAGAAAAATTGAAACAATACATCTCCACCAAACCAGCCCTACAAAAGATTCTTAAAGATGTCCTACACATAGAAAACCAACAAGACCGCAATAAAGGCCAAGAAACTGCACCCAAACTGAGAATCCAAGAACCATAGGAAGAACCCAGTTTTCGCAGCCCCCAAAAAGGTAGATAACATGGCAGGAACTCCCAAATACCTCTCAGTCCTATCTCTTAATGTTAACGGACTGAACTCTCCAATTAAGCGACATAGACTGTCTAGTTGGATTAAAAAACAAGACCCTTCTATCTGCTGCCTACAGGAGTCACATCTTGCCCGTAAAAACAAACACATTTTCAATGTTAAAGGCTGGAACAAAATCTACCAAGCAAACGGACCGCATAAACGGGCGGGAGTTGCAATCCTAATATCAGATAAAATAGACTTCAAATTAAAATTCGTGAAAAGAGATAAAGAAGGTCGCTACATACTAATTAAAGGATCTCTCCTTCAGGAGGATATTACAATTCTAAATATCTATTCGCCAAACAATGGAGCACCCAAATTTATCAAAGAAACACTACTTTCCCTCAAATCCCATATAGATCCAAAGACATTAATTGTTGGGGATTTTAACACACCACTCTCCCCACTAGATAGATCAACTCGGCAAAAACTCAACAGAGAAACCGCAGATCTAAACAGCTGCATAGATCAACTCGACTTAACAGACATTTACCGAACATTTCACCCAGCAGCATCAGAATACACGTTTTTCTCAGCAGCACATGGAACGTTTTCTAAAATAGACCACATTTTAGGCCACAAAGCAAACTTGTCTAAATTCAGAAACATTGAAGTTATACCTTGCATTCTCTCTGACCACAAGGGAATAAAGTTAGAACTCAACACCAAAAGCCACCAAAGAAAGTCCGGTATCACATGGAGGCTGAACAACACACTGCTGAATCATGAGTGGGTCATCGAAGAGATTAGAAAGGAAATTCAAATGTTCATGCTATTCAACAAAAATGAACACACAAAATACCAGCTCCTCTGGGACACAGCAAAAGCAGTACTCAGAGGCAAGTTTATAGCTCTGAGCTCCTACATCAACAAATTGGAGAGATGTGAATCTAACAATTTAATGACACATCTAAACCTCCTTGAAAAAGAGCAGCAAGATAAACCCCAATCCAGTAGACGGAAAGAAATAATCAAAATTAAATCAGAATTAAATGAATTAGAATCCAAAAAAACTATAGAAAGAATCAACAAAACAAAGAGTTGGTTCTTCGAAAAACTTAACAAAATTGACAGACCCTTAGCAAATCTTATCAGAAAAAGAAGAGAACACACCCAAATTAATAAACTCAGAGATGAGAATGGAAACATCACCACGGAAACAACCAAGATTCAGAACATTATAAGGGAATACTTCTCAAAACTTTATGCTAATAAGTTTGAGAACTTGACAGAAATGGACCTCTTCCTAGCAAATATTGACATGCCAAAACTAAACCAAGATGAGGCAAACTATCTTAACAGGCCCATATCAAGCATTGAAATAGAAACAGCAATAAGAGACCTCCCAGCTAAGAAAAGTCCAGGACCAGATGGTTTCACAGCGGAATTTTACAAGGCCTTCAAAGCAGAGCTCACACCAATTCTCCTCCAACTCTTCAATGAAATTGAAAGAGAAAGCTCACTACCGAACACATTCTATGAAGCCATCATAACCCTCATCCCAAAACCAGGCAGGGACTCATCAAAGAAAGAGAACTATAGACCCATTTCTTTGGTGAACATTGATGCAAAACTTCTCAACAAAATTTTGGCCAACCGACTTCAACAATTCATCCAAAAAATCATACACCACGATCAAACAGGATTCATTTCAGGGATGCAAAGCTGGTTCAATATACGCAAATCAATTAATATTATTCATCACATCAACAGGAGCAAGAATAAGAACCACATGGTTATCTCAATAGACGCAGAAAAAGCATTCGACAAGATCCAACACCCCTTTATGATGAAGGTTTTGGAAAAATTAGGAATCCATGGAACATTCCTCAATACAATAAAGGCTGTATATGACAAACCTACAGCCAGCATTATACTCAATGGTGAAAAACTAAAGCCATTTCCTCTTAACTCAGGAACAAGACAAGGATGCCCACTCTCTCCACTTCTCTTCAATCTAGTATTAGAATGCCTAGCTACAGCAATAAGACAAGATGCAGACATAAAGGGGATCCAAATAGGGAAAGAAGAAATAAAACTCTCCCTCTTTGCAGATGACATGATCATGTATTTAAAGAATCCCATAGACTCCACTCCCAAATTACTCAAGCTGATTCAAAACTTTGGCAAAGTAGCAGGTTATAAAATTAACCCCCAAAAATCAATGGCTTTTCTGTATGCCAACAATGAGAAAAGTGTGGCTGAAGTTAGGAAAGCAACTCCATTTGTAATAGCCCCACAAAAAATAAAATACCTAGGAATTAACTTCACTAAAGAAGTGAAGGACCTCTATGATGAAAACTTTAAAATCTTGAAAAAGGAAATCAACACAGAACTTAAAAAATGGCAAAACCTCCCATGCTCCTGGATTGGAAAGATTAACATCGTGAAAATGGCAATACTTCCCAAGGCTATCTACAAATTCAACGCAATACCTATCAAAATTCCACCCTCATTCTTCAAGGAAATAGAAGAGGCAATCCAAAAATTCATATGGAACAATAAAAGACCTCGAATAGCAAAAACGCTCCTCAACGGAAAGAACACTGCTGGAGGAATATCAATACCAAATTTCAAACTCTACTATAAAGCCATAGTAATCAAAACAGCTTGGTATTGGCATAAGAACAGACCTCAGGACCAATGGAATAGAATTGAAAACCCAGAAATGAACCTACAGACCTATAGCCATCTAATCTTCGATAAGGGAGCTAAAACAATAGAATGGAAGACAGACAGCCTCTTCAGTAAATGGTGCTGGCAAAACTGGTTAACTACATGTAGAAAACTAAAGCTAGATCCTTCTATATCACCCTGCACCAGAATCAACTCCAAATGGATCAAAGACCTTGAAGTCAAAGCAGACACTCTGAAAACATTACAGGATGGAATAGGAGAAACCCTGGGTCTCCTTGGCTCAGGCCGAAATTTTCTGAATAGAGACCCGGAAACACAACAAATCAAAGAAAGGCTGGACAAATGGGATTGTATAAGGTTGCAGAGCTTCTGCAGGGCAAATGACATAGCTAGCAAGATCAATAGAAAGCCCACGGACTGGGAGAAGATCTTTACTAGCCATACAACGGACAAGGGTCTCATATCTAAAATATACTTGGAACTCAAAAAATTAAACCACCCAACAACAAATCCTCAAAGAAACAACTGCCCAATAAGTAAGTGGGCGAAAGACTTAAAGAGAAGCTTCTCTGAAGAAGAAAGAAGGATGGCCAATAGACACATGAAGAAATGTTCAACATCCCTAGCCATAAAAGAAATGCAAATCAAAACAACATTGAGATATCACCTCACTCCAGTTAGAACAGCAAAAATCAAGAACTCTAACAACAACAGATGCTGGAGGGGATGTGGACAGAAAGGAACCTTACTTCATTGTTGGTGGGAATGTAAACTTGTTCAACCACTTTGGAAAGCTGTATGGAGGTTCCTCAAAAGACTCCACATAGAGCTCCCCAATGACCCAGCAATCCCACTTTTGGGCATTTACCCAAATGATCACAAACAAGGCCACACTAAAGCTACCAGCACAACTATG
Organism: Dipodomys spectabilis; assembly: GCF_019054845.1. NCBI lineage: Eukaryota > Metazoa > Chordata > Mammalia > Rodentia > Heteromyidae > Dipodomys > Dipodomys spectabilis. The sequence continues at coordinate 20,480,076 of NW_024870709.1, read as the reverse complement.
TTTATTGCAGCATTATTTACCATAGCTAAGACATGGAACCAACCCAGATGCCCCTCAGTAGATGAATGGATCAAGAAGATGTGGTATATATACACAATGGAATTCTATGCCTCCATCAGAAAGAATGACATTTCCCCATTTGTTAGGAAATGGAAAGGCTTGGAAAAAATTATATTAAGTGAAGTAAGCCAGGCCCAAAGAAACATAGGTCCCATGGTTTCCCTTATTTGCAATATCTAGTATAGGTATGAGTCAAGCGGAAAAAGTCAGATAATGTGATGTTAGGAAAATGAAACCTCAAATATGTATTTTAATGTTTTTGTTTCTTTCATGCATGTGTTTCTAACGCATTTATAAGATTATTTCTTTGTTGCTTTGTATGTCCCTCCCCCACAGTGTAACCCCCGCTTTCACTATATTTGATGTCAGTATAACATGTGGAGGAGATGGGGACAAACAAGTCGTTTAAGGATTCAGGTGGACCTGTTGCAACAATGAGAAGTACAAAATGTCATGTCAAAACCAGCTTTACAATGTCGGTGGGGGGGGGGGGGTATGATTGGGTGGGAGGGAGGGGGGAGGCTGGGAAGGGAGGTGAAGGGTAAACAAAGGAGGAGGCTGCAATGCTTGGTAAGAAATGTATGCATTATCCTGCCCATGTAATTGTAACCCCTCTGTACAGTATGTTCTCAAGTAAAATAAAATAAAATGAAAAAAAAAAAAAAAAAGAAAATGAAAAAAAAAAAAAAAAAAAAAGAGAGCCTAGAAAACAATGAAGCTAATCATTTTTGAAGCATACCATTCTTATATTTAATTTTTTAATATTTAATTTCATCATTAAAATCTTTCATGTAAATACCTTGTTAATTTTTTAATGATCCCTTCCTTTCTCCTCACTCTCACCTCCTTTCTGTCCAGATAGTCTTTACAGGATAAGAAATAACTGTTTCTTAAATTAGTTGCATGAATTATTGCCTCTTCATCTACAAAACTGTGCCAATTTCATTCAAAAAGGACTGAAATCTAATATCTAAATTATTCAAAAACTGTAGGTAGATAGTCCTATTTATCTCTATAACCCATGAAAATTCAATCATGTAGATTATAGATAAGTCTTTGTGTGTGCATTCTTGAGATGATTGCTCAGTATATATTTATCTTCTTATTGTGAACAAGGAGATAATTAGAACTTAGAGTTTCTAGATTGCTAAGGGAATACACTGTATGCCACACACATTCAACGGCGGCATTTTTTGTTTGTTTGCCTACACCTCCACTGTTTCCTGGGGTTCACAGACTTACATTACATTGTCAGACCTGCAAAATTCTTAATATAAAACAATCCCCTGATTGGTTGAAAGATTAGAATTTCTGTTGCCTTCTTGTAAGTGGACATAAATATACACTGCCTATTTAGCTCACTGCCCAATCTACAGTATAGATCTTGTTACTTAAAAAGGTACTACCTTTCTTTCTGGGTTATTATGCCTGAAGCCAACAGTTAGGACTATGCATTGAGAAACAGAGACAGAGAAGCAAGAAGGAATGAAAACAAAAAGTCTCAAAGAAAGTCCTAAGAATTAACAACCAATTTTCGAAACACCTGTCCAAAATTAAAGAATTCTCCAATGTTTGGGTCCCAGGGTCACCCACATACTTAAGACAATTATTGAAGACTTCTGTTGATGAAAATATAGCTACCCCTCATTAAAGCTGATCCCATTTTCAAATTCAAATGCATAGCACATTTTATTAGCAATCAGATGACATTGTCATACTTTGTACAGTCCCTGGAAAGTTCTCTTCCCTAGTGTAAAAACAGGAATGAGAAAATGTGAAACAAAAACATGTACTTAGTATTGTTGAATAGTAATTTTTTAATCTACCAAGATCCTTTGAAGTGTTTCAGGGAACCCCCAAGAGTCCATTACCGCCCTTTAAAATCCACTCTTGTTGGAATTAAATAACTTTGCTATGGGAATGTGCTAAATTTCACTGGATTACCCCATGTGACTGAGGTTTACCAGATAGAACCAGAGGTGCCTGACTTGTGGTGTTCGGTCTTCCCTATAGACAGTGGGCCAATTCTTCACCCTTTTCTGCCTGACAAGAAAGGCACTGTTTCTGACCTTTTTCTTTCTACTTTTCCCTTAAACCTTTCTTTCATTTGCCATCTTTTTCCTCTAAGATTCCCTCAAAAACTAAAGAAATATGATAAACAGAGGATATTAAAATGCTCTCATCTATTGAGTTTTTCCTTCATGAAGTCATTTTTCTGGTGTGTTGTTTATTCTCTCTCTAATTCATATGATTAAAAACACTAATTGAACATTTCATCTAGTATGTCTGCTTCTATTTTTTTGGTCAGTCCTGGGGCTTGAACTCAGGGCCTAGGTTCTGTCCCTGAGTCTCTCTGTGCTCAAGGTTAGTGCTCTACCTCTTGAGCCACAGTGCCACTTCTAGCTTTTTCTGTTTATGTGGTACAGAGGAATTGAACCCAAGGCTTCATGCATGCTAGGCAAGCACTTTTCCACTAAGCCACATTCCCAGCCCATCTTCCTCTAATTTGATGTGTTTATGTGTTCCCATTTTTAACAAAGTGTTATAGGGAATTCGATCAGCAAGGTACAGAGAAGCCACACTTTCAGAAGCGGAATCAGGAGTCTTTATTACTAAGCTGTGACTGGTATCATATTCATGTCCCAAAGAATTCACAGCCTCCAATGCAAATACAAAACTTACAATTAGTATATGTCTAGAATACTCCTAGCAGCGGAGCAGAATAGCTCAATAGCTATGTACATATGACTATATAAGATGATGTTAAGCGAAATGAACTCCAAGACATGGACACAAGTAGTTTTTCTTTATTACTGTTGTTTTAATGTACTATGTGATTTCATTTTTCTTTTGCATTTTTCCCATTTAATTTATCCCTCGTTGTTACTGTATTTGGATTTGGTGCCCTGGGTATTTTATATATATTTATCTGAACTAGGGAAGGGAAGGGGAACAACAAAATGGTGAGACAGGATAAAGGAGCAACCAATGCAACAGCAATACTCATAAGATAATATGTTGGAAATGTTCTGTACAACTGGAGGGGGGTAGGAGGGAGGAAAAGGAGGAGAAAAATGAAGAAGGGAGTACAAGTTCCACAGAAAATATACTCACTACCTTACTTCTGTAACCCTCTGCACATCACCTTGACAATAAATTTAAAAAGTAAAAAATGCAAAGATCACTTGATTGGTATAACTAACTTAACCTACAAGCATGTCTACAAAACCAAAACAAACTGTAGGCTGAACACTCAGGAGCTTAGGGCAACAATTCTCTGGAGCTAATCAATGCATGACACATCTGCAATTCAAAGAATGTCCTTTATTACCTCTAGAGTTTTCAAAACTGGGCAAAAAAAAATCCCCATCATTTATTGTTAAGACACCAAGATGATGGTGAGGACAAAATGCCATTACTTAGACCCAGTATCCATATTTCAAAGGTAAGCTAAATGATCTTGTTCTGTGCCTTTCTGTCAGGAACAGAGGCACATTTGCCATTCTATTCAATGGATTATCCTCTAATTAAAGCACAATATTTGATTCAAACATTTATACATAGTTAAAAAAAAAACACAGTGTAGACAACTGCCAGTACATTTGACAGTGACTTTTAAATTTGTACAGCTCTTCCTCCTACTCTGCATCACAATCCAGGGGAGGATGATCTATTTTAGCAAGAAATAGTCTGGACAAGCTTCTGATTAGCCAGAGATTCCAAACCAGCAGTGTCTCTGTCAGACAGATGTCAGCAGAGTCCAAACTCCCAACCTTGTTGTAACAGCACACAGGAGCTGTCTAACTGAGCACTTTGACATTCCCCTCATTAGTTAAGATTGCAGAAAAGACTTCACTAGTAAATCCTTTTTCTTTTTCCAGAGGTCAGTGTGGAGTAGCCCTTCCAAAACCACCCTGGCACAAATCCCAGGATATAATTTATTGCCTAATAAGTAAGCAAGCTTTTCAATTATTTCCTCTTTCCCAATCCCACTCTGTGATTTGACTGACTTGCTGCCAACTCCCAGAAACCTGAGGCTAAGACGGAAGGCAAGCAGAAATCTTAAAAGACACAATCAATGCTACAAAAAATAAATTGAAGGAAAAAAATATAATTCTCACACTAGAGTTTGCTAAGGCCACTGATTTTTTACCAGAAGGCTTAGATTCTATGGGCAGTTTCCTACCTTTCACACTCCTACTTACCTACTTCTCATTTAACCCAGAAAGAAATCCCACTTAATTCCATCCACAGGCTCCAGCTCATCCACTTGGTATGAGCAGCTCAGATGAAAAGCTGTCTTTGACCCCTTGATTCCAACCTCCCACTTAGTTGGTTGCTCTACTTTGTCTTTGTAGAGCCATAGTTGTTTCCCCAGCGTTAATGTCTGACTTAATGACTCCATGCCCTGACCTTGTCATTTATCTGAGCATCCCCACACCTTGCGCTCACCAATTCTTCAGATCATCTTCCTAGTATACATCCTTCATCTGATGAAGAGTCTGATGTCAGAACACTCACTTGCGGTACCAGATAATCATGAAATAGGTTACACTTAAGATTTCTCATCTTCTGGATTGGGGGGAAACAATGGACAAAAAAAATGAATAAGAGAAGAAAAACAAGGTCTGTCACAATACAACCCATCCTCTTATGAGGAAGCTGCTTTACAAATATTTCCCTTCTAATGTTCTGTTGACTTAAATAGCTGACTAAAAACCACTGGGAAGAAGGCTAAAGAATGTGAGATTATGTCTAGCTTAATAAATTCTTATGCCTGATTTTGCTAAATAATCTACTTGTGAAAAAGAGGTTTTGGTGTTTGTTTTTTTCAAAGTTTGATGAATTGTTTGATCAATACTCTCTTCCCTCATCAAGCTGACCCCAGATCTCTGATTGAAATCACTAAGATGTAATTTAGTCCTGTAACTACAATCAGGCTGAATCTATCACATTTAGGTTAAATCTAAATTTAATTACATTAACACTGAGTCTAGATATTTAGGAAATAAAACTATTTCCTCTGACAAGATGCTAAGAGAAAGTAGTAGAATAAACTATGCCAACATGCCTACCAAAGTAAAACCACCCATTGTTTGGAAAAGGGATCGATGTAAAACAAAAAATTTATTATTAATTTATCACTGAGTGAATATGATAACAGGTATATAAATATGCTGTCCCCGAACCACTGGAGTAACAATAGACACAAAAATAAAAAGTTGTCTCAGCAAGGCAAATCTTAATTCTGCAGAAGTGAAATGGCACACGTTCGGCTGGAAATCTGGCAAGCCAGCTTATAGAGCAGGTAAGCTGCTCTGGTACTTATTCTTAATTCAGCAGATCTCACCCCTTTGCTCCAACTGATTGGGCTCAGGTTCACCATCTACTCCCAATTGGCTAGTTTTAATAGAGGAAGATGTAGTTACATAAGGTAGCCATTAAAAGACTTTGAAAGAAGGTGAACAGTACACAAGTAATCCCAAAACATGCCCACAACCTCTGCTATTTCTTGAACAATCTGATGTGTGTCTTAATTCCATCTTGGAAACATCAATTAAGACAAAAACCTTATATTTCGAAAATCCTTCCTCATCCCAAAGTAGTTCATCCTTCCAAGTTCTTCCTAAGCAGGAACTTTTAAGCAACAGGCTTCGGTAGAAGACAGTTTTTCTCACAGCACTCACAATAACTCAGTGTAGTGCAATTAAAAAAATGACATAAACAAGAGATGAGTAAGGCAGCTTCGAATAAAATATAATGATGGCAAACTGTTTTATAATCAACTTATTATTTAATGAGTGGAAGGCATGCACTCTAAAATGATGACAAAAGGTGACACACTAATAACATGGTGGCTTACTCTGATTATCTAGAATTACATACCATAAATAATCCTATGCACTGCTATTTGACACTGTGACAACACAGCACAGTGCTATTTTTTTTTTTGTCAATCATGAGGCTTGAACTCAGGACCTGGATACATCCCTGAGCTCTTTTGTTCAAGGCTAGCACTCTACCACTTTTAGCCACAGCGCCACTTCCAGTTTTCTGATGGTTACTTGAAGATAAGAAATGTCACAGTTTTTCCTGTCCATGCTGGCTTTGAACCTCACCCTTAGATCTCAGCCTCTTGAGTAGCTAGGATTATAGCCATGAGCCACCAGCACTGGCAACACAGTACTTTTCTTTATATCCACATCACCACATACATGAGGGATTCACTAGGTTATGACATCACTAAGTAATAGGAATTTTCAATTTCTTTGTAATTTTGTCATCTTAAAGGAACCATGTTTAAATAAGCAGTGTGTTGTTGGTTAAAATGTTATTGTATGGTGTACAAGGTGTATCTATTGCCATGTAAAATGTGCACATATTTTTGTTGCTATACAAGTTTAGTTTCAAAAAAAAGAAGTTTGAGCATAGATGAAGGAAGAATTCTTGATAATTAGATAGGGTAGAGAAAAACATTGTCATTCTTACATTCTTCATGAGGGCACAAAATATATACATTATGGCCCTTCGTAACCTCTAATGTAGACACTTGAGACAGTCTAGTTACAAAAAAATCAGAAACAAAAGGAAACTTTCCAAGCAAATACTGGAGACTGATATGAGTTTGCTTGTGAACTGCCTGGGGAGATGAACCTTCCTGAAAGGAGATATCTTTTAGTGCCATTTACCAATCTCTGAGGATAATCCCCTCCCTGGGCTCTGGACCTCAGTCAGGCCCCTGATTTTGTGTGGATATAAAGAGGAGATCCATTCCTCAGGCCAGATCCTTACTGATAGTTTAGGAAAAGGATACAAAAAACAAAAAATATATAAATTTAACACACTAGATGTCAATATGTTGCTATTCTGTGTTAATGAACTTGAGGGAACCATTGAGACCAAATTGAAGTCCTATTTCCCATAATTCCATTTGTCATGAAGCAGAAGAGACTTGTGGCCTGGGTTTTGAAAGATAGAGTCAAAGAATCAGCCATGCTGTTTTCCCATTCAAATTAGCACAAAACCCAGTCCTGGTTCCAATTTATGCTTATGGACACAACTGGTAACAGGGAGCAACTTGAGATGACAGCTACCACATTTCACCTCAGATGATCCTCAGCTTCTCTATCCAAGCCCAGAGGTAGGTTTAGCTCTGTGACAAAGAGACCTCATTTCATCTTCACATCACTATCAAAGTCGAGGCGGTGTGAGACTCTGATTCCAGTTCATTCTGCTGACTGTAGCTTCCACCTGTGAATTAATTTTCTTCCCTCCCCAAATTTCCCACTTTTTTAAAAACTCTCTACCCTATGAACTTTTAAGATCCAGGTAAGATGCAAAGACCATAACCTTGTAGAGACTGCTTAATCATCTCCCATAACTGCACAAGGCACAGACTGGCTAATAAATCCTAGCAGTCCTGTTTCCTTGGTTTTACCTTGACTGCCAAATTAAACAGAACTAAACAGAAATCACTATTATGAGTTCTGAAATCTTCAAGCCTTTGTGACCACCACTTTCTTTCTCTGCAGACACAACTACTTGAAAATTAAATAATGACCCAGAAGCTTGTCTACTAACAAGCATATCCTTGTCCTTTTCAAGGACTCAAAGAGTGACCAATCTCTGACTGAGGTTATTTGTTCTTAGATGTATTAATCATTCAGTCATACTTCAGCTACTTTCTTCCTTGTCAGTATACACTGCATACACTGCTCATAAGCCCTTTCAGAGATATTTTTTAAACTAAATATTGATATATTGATTTTTAAAAAACAAAAGCCTAAGTTTCTTTTGCACAGTTTTTTAGATATAAAATTTTCATTTCCTCTGTTTTCCCAATTAGAGCTAAATTTATCTTCCCAAGCAACTATGAAGCAAATACCCCCATGGAGGATAGCAGACTTTCTCATCTTAGCGTGAATTAACTCCATCTGTTTGTTTTCTTCTTGCTATGGTCAGCTGTGTTAAAACCATTGGTGTGTTTTTTTCAGAGGTTTGGAAAGAAGAAAATTATTTTAGAATGCAGGATATTTGAAGAAAGACAAACGCAATTGAGTCAGCATCAGAGAAAGCAAACAGATATGGACAATGTAAAGTTGCTCCGGGTTTCAGAGCAAAAGAGGAGAGGAAAAGCTCTCAAGATACATTTTCTGATTCCACATTCTGCAGTAATAAGGACTTGAGTAGACAATTTCAAGTCAGCAACAGATTCTCCCAAATCTCAGACCTTGATTGAGAAAATTAGATGGTGAGTTGTAGTTCAAATGCTAAGCAGAAATCAGAACAGCCCTCTCCCGAGTCAGACACTAAGGCTGTCTCCATAAATGGTTCTCATTAGATGGCCTTTGAAGAGCTTTGGCACACATGTTGGGCTGTAAAGGGAGCTTAACAATTTCAAAATAATTGTGTCACAAGCAGTAATTATTCACAAGATACAAGAACTATCATATTTTTGTTCTTGTTAACAACCTGAATGCAGCTTGCCAGTTATATGCCAAATGGAATAATTGTCTGTCCCCTCCCCCAGAACTCCAAATGCTGAAGTTTATCTGATTCTCAAAAAACAGTACTTTCAACCTCAAAAAAATGACTAGAATTATTAGAAAAAATAGCGGAAGACTATAACCAGATTTTATAAAATTCCACTTTCAAGCAAACTGTACGAAGCCTTTTATTTTGTACAGAAACGTTGAAATAGCCTAAAGGCTTTCTTTGACCAGCTGTCTATTAAATGTCCTCAGAGTGAAAAGATTCCCATAGCAGAACACCTGCAGGATGTGCAACGATTCATTTTCTACTCTGAATATTGGTTCCGTGGAAGCTTGAGCTCTACTGGCTCATCATTTACATTCACAATGGACATCTGGAGCCAGCAAACTAAAACATAAGACTTGTTTGTGTTATCCCATTAAAAAAAGGAAAAAAGAGAATGGTTTAAAGTTCTAAGAGTCTCAGCAACATTTAATTATGCATCCAACTGAAGTCCAATCAAAACCAGGCTTTTGTCAGAAAATGGGCACTAGGAACAAGACTGTTGCTAGGTCAACCTCTCAACGCACAGGCTGAGAGAAAAGCAGTGCTTAGGGAGTCCTCTGCCAAAGCCAAAAGGGCTCTGCCAATATTTACAAGAGTCAAATTTAAAAGTCCCATTCCTTTACAGTCCCTTGAGGTTTCATTACCCCTCCTATCCTGATGGAGGAAACAAGGCTGTGAAGCCAGCCACAGTTAAGAACTTAATGAAACCTACAAGGCTGTGCTGTCAATAAGCCCAGTGTGCTACTTCTAATGATAAACTCAAATCCTGTGCGCAGGATTGGATGCCTAGCTGATAAAGGAATTTTCTTGAGTACAAAGGATAACTTGATGGTTTTCTTGTAGATTTTTTTTTGTGTACATTACATAGTCTCATCATTTTCATATCTCTTCCTCTGAAAGGAAAAAGGCCATATTAAAAAAAGAATTGTGTTAGTAATAACCACTGGCTGCCTCCTAATGACCTTTATGTGGACTTCATGTTGGAGAAATTAGCCAAATTATTTCAGTCTTCTCTCTACCAATAGGCTAGCATAAAGGAAATCAATAGACAGATGATAGCATGATAGTACTGTTGGAAAGGATGATAATTTTTAGCTTATCCATACATTGCAAAATATTTATTGAGCTTTTGTTATGTATCTTACACCATGTTAAATGACGTGAGAAAATCAAAATGGAGAAAAAAAATCAAGATCCCAGCTAGGAAAAAAATGGATATACGGAAATGGTGTCTAAAGCTCACATATTTCAAAATTTTGTACAAATTAAATTTTAATTACTGATAACCCTACAGCCATCTCTCTCTCCTCCTTTATTGCTCTCTCTTCCCACAAATCAGATAGGATTATATGTTAATCTAATGGACCAATAAAACACTTATGTCTCTCAGGGGAAAAATGCATCTTAATAAACTAAAACTCTTAAAATCCAGATTCTTAAAGAAAATTGAAACAAACTAATAACCATGTACTTGTATACCAAATTCCCAAGATGAAGATATTATAAGAGAACATATGAGCCCTATGCAAAACTTTGTCATATTATGGTTGCTTACCACATGCTGTTTACATTGAAAGTATTCTTTAAAATGCTACATGTTTGAATATGTGTGTGTCATTGTCCTGAGTGACTTTACTTCTGAATTTACGTTTATTCCCAAACTCTATAATAATACCAGTTTTAAGAGAGTTAAGGTGGTTTTGGTTTTCACATTTCTGAAAACATTTTTAATTGTAATATATATCACCTGATAGCACCTCTATGAGGCGCCATGTATTTTTCTTTAGCAAACGACATGGGGTTGGCACAATGCTCAGTCATGCAAATCTGTTCCTTGCTTATTCGTATTTTTGACATACTCACAGCTACTCTTTATTTTTTTTAATTTAGAAAAGCATTCTGATTCTATTCTTAACGTTGTTTTTCCTTCAATCCTGTACAATATGGAGATATTAAGATCGCACTGTGTCTGTGCCAAACTAGACTATTGCTATGCTTAACCTGCGCATTCCTGAATGTCACCCGTCAGCGCCGGAGAATCATCAGGTGATCATTAGTGAGCTCCCAGAGGCTTCTCCTCTACTTCACACCCTGTCTCCGCACAGCTGCACATTCTGTCAAACGGAATTCAGTGATCAGACCACCCCAACTTGGATGTTTGCCACCCAGGAAGTTCAAACAGATGCCTTGGCAAGAGCACAGGTTTGAGAGCCTAAAAATACTATTTAAAAAATTGTTGCTTTATTTCCTCCTATAACCCACAAGTGGTTCTATCATCAAATGTCAAACCCATTCCCCCATCGATTTCATGTGTCTTACTATTAACAAGATAGGCGAAGCTTCCAAAAGACTAGAATTTTCCTTTCTACTCTAGCTCAAAGTTTAAGTCCTAAACTTAAGTGCAGAACATAATCACCTGACCGGCTTGCTGGGTTTCACCCACAGAGTTTCTGATATGGTAGGCTTGGGTAGAGTCTGACAATTGGTCTTTCTGTTGTGTTTCCAAGTGATGCTGGATAGAAATCAGGCTTTGAGAAGTAGTGCTCAGTAAATAGACTTTTGATAAATACTGTTGGGACAGTGAACTGTTGGTGTCTTCTAATACACAATCGTATGGATACCCTGTACCACTGCAGCTCCTAATATACAATCTAATAATCACTTTAGGTCACAAAACATATTTTCATCCTATTTACTCCAATGAAGTGTAAGAGCAGTCCGATATGCCTTCATTAAAATCTAGTACACAGTGGGTTGCCTGCCTTCTGGGAAGGGAGTGTTATCAGTCTATAATTTCTCTCCTTCCACTGTTCTCCTCCCACACTTGTAAATTGTCCACAAGCATCCTACTAGCTGGGGAGGAAAAAGGAATATGAACAAGATTAGAACATCCTTCATGACTGCTGTCTTAAGATGGCTTTCTGTACCAGAGAGTTGGCAAGGATGGAAACGTGATGGCACTCCCAGGAGAATTTTAGGGTCTTTGGTCCAACTTGGCTGACTAGTTCCCCCTGACCACAGTGATGCTTTTAGTTGGTGGCTGTCTCTAAGCCCCCGCTTCTCTGCAAGCCCACGCAATGCATATATTCTCACAGTGATCATCCACTCACAACCCTTGGGGGTTCCCTTAGGCAGCTTTTGAAATAGCTCCAGGCCAATGCTGTGTCCCCAGACTTGAAGCATCAACAACTCTCACACATTTCTTTTTGTGGGTCCAAATGGGACATTTTAACTTCCCAAACGGAGTTTCCTGTTAGCACCTGCTCATTCTGTTACAGGCTAATTTGGCTTTTTAGGCACCAATGCAAAATGTACCTCACCTTTAGAGAAAACTTACCTTGCTTAATCATTGGTCCTAAGAAGCCTCCAAGCCTTGAAATTGGGAGGTGCTGGGTATTGGTGTCTCATGCCTGTAATCCTAGCTACTCAGGAGGCTGAGATCTGAAGATTGTGGTTCAAACCCAGCTGGATCACACAGCTGGGTCAGTGAGACTCTTCTCTCCAATTAGTCACCAAAATACCACAAGTGGAGCTATGGCTCAAGTGGTAGACGATCAGGCTTGAGGTAAAAAGCTAAGGGACATCATGTAGCCCCTCAGTGTCAGCATGTAGAAGAAGGAGAAGTAGGTAAAGGAGAAAAGAAGGAGGAGGAGGAAGAGGAGGAGGAAGGAAAAGGAGGAAGAGGAGGAAAAGAAAAAGATAGAGGGAAGGAGGGAAAGAAAGAAAAAGGGAAAGAGAGAGAGGAAAACACCATTCCTATTCTCCCTTAGGTATAATAGTAGAGGGTTGGGGAACCATGACTTTCTCTTAAAAGATCACACACATACTACGCATGTACATGTAAACACACATAAGCACATTTATTTATCTCTTTATCCTTGTTCTCTTTCTTTACTCAACATCTATTTTCACATGCTTACTATGCGTTTATAGCTCTTTACCTTCTTAGCATTTTCCTTTACTGAGTACATTTTGGTCTGTCATCTTGAACATTTCATATCTCTTTTTCTTGGTGGCTCAGTCAAAACTTTCCACTTTAATATCCTATACCAATCAAAACCTTCTATCCTCTTGAACCAAGCTCATTATAATACCTCATACCAAGATAACACATTCTCTAGACAATCAGTTATGCAAATTTCTTGATGCATTGGAAAGATTTTTGCTAAATAAGGTCCAGTAAAGATAAAGTATCATGTGTCAACTAAACATCTGGGCATCACATGATAACCTTCTTCATCTATTTCCCTTCCCTAGGTCTGTCTGTTATGGACCCTATCTCTTATCATTCCTCTACCATGGAGTATTCTATTTGTCTTTCCTTCCCTCAACTCACCAGATCCCTGCATGGGATGTGAAAGCTCTTTTCCTCTCTAATTATGCAGGGTAATTCTCTTCAAGCAACATAAACCTAGCACACATCAGGCTCTTAGAAGTTCAACTTCTTTTTAGCAATCACCTTTCAATAAAAGTCAGTAGAAGCCTCTAGTAGAACCTTATTTTGATTCTTCATTGTTGTAGCTATGTTATCTTAATCTGTAGGGGAAACACTGAGCAAACCATTGGAATGTTGATATTATGGATGATGAAATGGGGTTGCAGTGAGTTCAGGCTACTTGCTAACTTCTCAAGGTCAAGAAATGAGTACACTTCTTATTTCTTTCTCAGGTGTGTATTCTACTACAGAAGAGTGAATCCTTTGCCAATATGCTGACCTGTAACCTTCCTTTGTAGTTTGCTTAGCTGTAGCCTGACAGGCATATGTCAGATGTAAAAAGAAATAAGGGTGAGCAGATAGCTTGGCCCAGCCACAGAGGTGTAACTCCAACCTGCCTGAATCAGCACCCTTGGGAAATGTCTTTGCTTTTCAGCTTTTATCATCAACTCTTCCAGCCACCACTTTTAAAGATTAATTTCAAATTGCTTGTGTTCCAAATTCCCACCAATTAACTCAGAGTGACGTGAGAATGCATGGCACTGAAACAAGAGGAGACGGCTGTCTTCTCCTGTGGAGGGACAAGGGATTTATTTCTGAAGCTGCTAATAGCATTAATGGGAGTTGTGAATTCACCTTGTCTCATTTCAGTGGGAGGAGAAAGCTGGCTGGATGAAAAATGTAGATAAGATTATGCTATTCAAAGCCATTTCTATTAGTTGCCATGGTTTATCTCCTTGTATTCCTTTATGAGTCAAATTTGGCTCAAAAGTTATAATGCTTGAGATTATCTGGCATATCAGGTAAGGTCACCAGTGATAAGTGCCTGCTGCTAAAATAAATGTTGTGTTCTGTTCTGCATCTCAGCTTGTTTTTAATGCAGACTCCTAGGGGCTTGTACAACAGTGGGAAACCATTTATCAGCATAAAACAGCCTCTTGTTTACACGAGATCGCTTGGTAATCATGTGGCCTGTGTACAAGAAGTCAAGCAAAAATAATAAGCATGGTTCAATCTGCAAGACTGGAACATGGAGGCTGCCTTTTCACAATCAAGCGCTTTTATGGAGATTCATAGAGCTTTTGATAAACTGTCAAACAACCACGAGGCAGATTTAGAACCAGGTCCATTGAAGACCTCTGGGCTCTTCATTTTCATAAAGACTCTTTACCGGGGAACACTGACACATTTCTTTTAAATTGGAAAGCCAGAGTATTAAAAGAAAACAAAGCTCAGTGTTTTCCTGAAAGCCAAAATAATTGTAATCTCTTGCTCATACCAAAGAAATCAGCAGCTCTGTAATCACAAAGAAACCCATGAAACCCATGTATCCTTGAATATTTCAGACATGTGGGCAAAGCAGTTCTACCTTTAAACCGAGCTACTGTGAGCTGTTTCTGTCACCAGAAGCTCTAATAATACTATGATTAGTACATTTGAATAACACTGTTGATTATATTGGAAAATACATGTTACATTCATAAGAAATTATTCTAAAGAAACTTTAATTTTCCTTAATTTGGCCTTTCTCATACTATACTACTTCTTGTTTCTCATAGATCTTTTCACTTGTTTTTGTTTTATTTTGTTTCAGTAACATCTATTAATGTCTTATAGTAACTAGTGTTCTGTGAACATGACTTGGAAAATGTTGGAATGTTCTTTTTTCTTGCAGATTCATTTCGAATATGCAAACCAGAGAGTGAACTGGAGTCAAGAGAAGAGGTATGTGCATAGGAAAGCTTTTATTGTGTACTTATTCCACAAGTATTTATTGAGAACCTACTGGGGCAAGCCAAGTGGAAGGTATCCAACACCTGAACTAAGAAGGGAAATTGAAGCAGAGTGTTAAAGAAAAATCAATGCCCTCCCATTGGCCATAAAAACACTGTAACTATCCCCAAATAATGCAGTGTTTCATCTTTCTACAGAAGTTTAATATTGAGCTCTACCACCTAAGAACTGAGGAAAACTCATGCAAAGCCTATCCATTTTTAATTACTTGTTAAGAATTACACATTTCTCAGGTGATAAATTGTCATAATCTCTCAGGAGACTGCTAGCAAGAATTGCAATGTCTAACCTATTTTGAACATGAAGATAATGCCACCTTTTGTAATAGGAAGCCTAATGAGATCTGATTTATAACCCAATTTATAGTTCAAAAGATGCCAATTTGATCAGGAAATAAAATGAAAGTCAATAAAGTGCTGTGTATATTCCAAACAATGAATGGAAGCTGTTCTGTAATGAGACCAGATGGAAGAACCCATAAAAGAAAGGTATCTGTGGGAAGGAGCGTAATCTGAGAGGCTAGACTCACCCAGAAATAAACTATATGAATCAATTCAATTCAGTAAGGTATTGTTAGTGCTTCTGCATTTGTCTAATTCTGAGCTATGCATATTGAAACACAACAAATTTTAAAACACAATATATAGCAATTTAATTGTGACATTCACTTTTATTAGTTGGCATAATCATTTTGGCAGGTAGATTGAATTTTTTGACTTGCCCTCTGAGTGTTTGTAAAAATTATAATTAAGTTGGGTTTATGAACTCTCACCAGAATC
This sequence comes from Dipodomys spectabilis, assembly GCF_019054845.1. NCBI lineage: Eukaryota > Metazoa > Chordata > Mammalia > Rodentia > Heteromyidae > Dipodomys > Dipodomys spectabilis. Next base: position 20,464,470 of record NW_024870709.1, on the reverse strand, counting down.
AAAGTAATAAACAAATCTGAAAGTCTTGTGTACTTTGATTTAATGTTGAAGTATGAAGGCTTACCACAAGATACATATATATATATATATATATATATATATATATATATATAGCTTTTTCAACAAATATTTTTAAGTGCACAAAACAGCACTACTTAGTTATGGGCCCTAACTTGGATATCTAAAGTTTTGTATTTTGCAAAAGTAAAACTTTGGAAGAATGACTTTCCACTTCTTGCTCTTCCTGGTCCCTTCCAACTAATGCTCTACTTTGCTTCTCTGTCAGATTAGATGCCTCATATGTGAAAAGATAGGTAGTACTTGTCCAATAAATGTATTTTTTAAATTATTATTCTTTTTTAAAGTATACTAAGGGAAGCTAGAATAAAACATAATAAAAGTATCACCTTCAAGGAAAACCAGCAAAGCCAAAGCAAAACTAACTGAGCATGTAAATAAGAAAACTCAAAAAAGAAGATATAGAAGAGAGGGAAACAAAAGAGTCAAAATACCTATAATGCAGCCTGATCACAATGCAGGTTTCTGCCTTAGTTTGGGAGACATTCTAATGTGTTTTGACATATTTATCGGTGGGGCTCTGCCATTGCATTAGCATTCTTCAAATTATTTTTACATTTAAATTGATTTCAATTACATAGACATTTCAAAACATTAATATTCATTTGAGATATTTTTGATATCTTCTCGGTGTGCTAAACTTTTTCAGGCTCTGCTTCATAATTAACCCACTCCACATGTAGCTGCTAGAGAACAAACCCTATGAAATTCTGATTAGTATAAGAGCTTTTCTGCATATGTTCTGAGTTCCTAAATTATAAACATCCCATTGACAAAGAGTTCACACGTACAAAGTATTCCATCATAGCTGAACTTTTTGCTGTCTCTCTCCTGTTGTTGATGAATAAGTAACTCCAGTAAGAAAGAAGCTCAGACCAGACAGGCTCGTGAGATGATTAAGAATGAGAAAAAGGAAGATTGAATTGGTTCTTTGGAGGAGGGAAAGGCAGAGGAAAAGGAGCTAAAGTTGGCGGACAATTCTAGTGAGTGACCTAAAAGACTTAGTAAGAATGAAATAGATTTCTTATGCAAATTTATAAACAAACATAAAAAACTAAATTGATTAAACATAAAAAACTAAAACAAAAATAAACTAAATTCAAGAGCCTTTGGAAAAAGGATTCAGAAGTGTTTGAAACAGAAACAGAGAGTAAGGGTAAGTTACAGAATTACAGGTGTTTGGAACAATACCATCTTATTGAGCAGAGGAATGCACATGAACTCTATAAAATACCAATATTTAGAAGTTTTCTTTTTTCTCCAAGACTAAGACTTGAACTTTGTACATGACATTTTTGCACATCGGCTGCTTCTCTAACACCTGAGCCACACTTCCAACCCCAAAGAAACTGTTTTTAACAAAGAACTGTTGAAGCCATTTTAGCATCTTATTTAGGCTTCATATTTTACTTAAATGAATTTTGTCTTACTCTTTTTTTATAACTTCTCTCTCCTTTATGATCCTTTTAAAAGTTTTTAGTGGGTTTCATTAAGCAACTTTCATAAAAATTATATACTTCAACCACATTCAAATTCCATTACCCTATCCTTTATCTCTTTCTCCTTAATGACTATTCTCCCAAACAATCCCAAGACAGGGACACATTACTTACAATAATATCATATTACTTTAAGTCTAGATTCGTCACATCAATATAAACATAAAATACTTGTCTTTTTGAGCTTGGATTATCTTCTTCAACATGAGATCTTCAGTTTCATCCATTTTTCCACAAATGACATAATTTCATTGTTTATCATTGTATATATGTTCTACGTTTTCTTTCTTTTTTCTTTATTTTTGCATCTGTCTTGCTTCTTTCTTCCTTCCTTTCTCCAATTCTTCCTTCGTTCCTTTCATTTATTTATTTATTTATGCCGGTCCTGTCACTTGAATTTAGGGTCTGGGTAACTCCAAGAAGAAAGAAGCTCAGGCCATAGACAGGCTCATGAGATCATTAAGAGTAAGAGAAAGGAAATGGAGCTACAGCTCTTATTCAGTGTTTTGTGGTTAATTGGCTTATAAATGTTCTCACAGACATTCCAGCCAAGACAGACTTTAAATGATGATGCTCGGATCTCAACTTCCTAAGTAGCTAAGATTATAGGCCTGAGCAACAAACACACAGCCCACATTTTCATTCTTCTTTTCTTTTTTTATTTGCATTTCTTTTTTTATTAAATAAGTTTTTTATTGTGAAAATACTGTACAGAGGAGTTACAGTTACATGAGCAAAGTAATGAGTACATTTCTTTTTTTTTGAGGGTGGGGGGAAAGATCCAGTCATGGGGCCTGAACTCTGGGCCTGGGTGCTGTCCCTCAGCTCTTCAGCTCAAGGCTAGCACCCTAGCGCATGAGCCACAACATCACTTTTCTTTTTGCTCATGCATGCAAGACAAGCACTCTACCTCTGAGCCACCTTCCCAGCCCCAATGAGTACATTTCTTATCCAGCATTGTTGCTTCCTCCTTTGTTTTTCCCCTATCATTCCCTCCCTCCCACGTCCTCAGATATACCCCCACCCCCCTGCCCCCACCTAAATTGTAAAGTTCATTTTTAGATATAGCGTCTTGTACATCTCATTGTTGCAATGGGTCAAGCTGTACCCTAATTGAAACATTTTGTTTTTTCCCTTCCTCTCCCCAAATTATACCAACATCAAATACAGTGAAAACAGGGGTTATACCGTGGGGGAGGGACATACAAAGCAACAAAAAAAAATCACATGATACCTCATAAATACATTAGATACATTAGAAACAATAGCAGGGAAGAAAAAAAAAACACTTGTGTCCCTGTCTTGGAGTTCTTTTTTTTTTCTTTTTTTGTCGTTGTGGGGATGAACTCTGGGCATGGGTGCTGTCCCTTGAGCCCTTCAGCTCAAGTGAGCACTCTACTACTTGCGCCATAGCAACACTGCTGATTTTCTGGTGGATAAGAGTCTCACAAATCTTCCTGCCCCAGCTGGCTTTGAATTGTGATCCTCAGTCCTCAGCCTCCTGAATAGCTAAGATTACAGGCATGAGCCATCAGTGCCAGGCTCCATATTTTCTTTTATCTGCATATTTGTTTTCTTAAAAATGCCCTCCTCAGGGAAGATGGCAGAGGAGAAGCTGGAGGCTAAACAAGCTCTCACATAGAAAGCAGTTTTAGAGTTCCAATGAACAGTCCTAAGCCAGAGAATCACACCAAGTGTGCCATCACAGGACAGAGAGTTAGGCCAGAGAGGGAAAATCCAGGCAAGGAGACAGATCTGAGCACTTGGCGGCAGCCGCAGTCACCATACCTGAATCACATAGAGTCCTGGACGAAGGAGCCAGACGCAGCAGGTGAGCAGATTCTACTCAACACCAGCAAGAACCAACAAGGAGCAGACATCTTCATCCTGCAGTTCGCAGACCAGAGATGACCCAGGAACCAAGACTCAGCGTGAGTAGAAGCCTGATATCCTCACTCCTCAGGGAGCAGAGGAGGGAAGGCCACCCCTCCCCCCCAGCACCGGAGATCTCCATCTTGAATACTGACAAAGCTCGGTGGAGCTGCTAGCTCCAACTCAGGCCTTGGAAGAAAACTAGAGTCATTTAGCAGGTCACAAGAACCTAACCTGACCTGCCAGACTCAGCTCCAGCCAGGGAAAAGTCACCCAGCTCGGCTGCCAGCCCCAGGAGTGGCTTTCTTCACTGGGTAATCAGAGCCAGAGGCTGCCCCTCCCTTTAGCAGCAGTAAACATAAACCCTGAGAATGGCTCCAGGCTGGGCTTTGTGAGTTTCTCACAAACTAGCCCCTCCCCGCCCCCCCCCCCAAAAGCTTCTGTTTGCTGAAAGGCCTCAACTCTACCCAGAACCTAGCCTCATCACAGCATCTCCAAACTTGAGGAAAAAGCCATCTCCCTCTTTTGTGATACTCAAAGCAGGTCTGCCTCCCATTGAACTAACCTGGGAGGAGGATCACAAAACCCTGGGTAAAGCAGAGCATTTTTCTGCCTGTTAGAACAAACTGACTTAAGAAACCAATCAAGCCACAGGAACACAAGCCGACCAGAGACTCCAACAAGAGGCTGGTTATGGACACAAGGGAGATACAAGATTTTTCCCACCATTCCCAAAAAAATCAAAGAACTTTTTTTTTTTGTACCTTTTATAAAAAAATTTTTTTTCTAAAATTTTTTTTAATCTTTAATTTTTACCTTTTTTGAAAAAAAATGTTTTCTAGTAACTTTTTTTTCCTCTTAGAATTTTATTTTAGGAGTATATGTGTGTGCGTTTTTCTTTCCTTTTTTTTTGTTTTTTGTTTACCTCTACTGAACTTCTGAACATACAACAATCCAAGACAAGTCCAAGAAATATGATAGATCTATCCAACACTTGGAAGACTCCATCAGAAGGCCTAATCTAAGGATAATGCGTGTAGAGGAGCACCTAGAAACAGAAGTTAATGGACTAGGAAATTTTTTTAACAGGATCCTAGCAGAGAACTTCCCAAACATGCAAAAAGATAGGCCTATTCAGATACAAGAAGCTTTTAGAACTCCAAATAGACCAGACCAGAATAGGACATCCCACCGTCACATTATAATCCACACAGGATCAATTCAGACCAAGGAAAAGATCCTTAAAGATTAGATGGCTATAGGTCTGTAGGTTCATTTCTGGGTTTTCAATTCGATTCCATTGGTCCTGAGGTCTGTTCTTGTGCCAGTACCAAGCTGTTTTGATTACTATAGTTTTATAGTAGAGTTTGAAATTTGGTATTGATATTCCTCCAGCAGTGTTCTTTCTGTTGAGGAGTATTTTTGCTATTCGGAGTCTTTTATTGTTCCATATGAATTTTTGGATTGCCTCTTCTATTTCCTTGAAGAATGAGGTTGGAATTTTGATAGGTATGGCATTGAATTTGTAGATAGCCTTAGGAAGTATTGCCATTTTCACAATGTCAATCTTTCCAATCCAGGAACATGGGAATTTTTCCCATTTTCTAAGTTCTGTTTTGATTTCCTTTTTCAAGTTTTTAAAGTTTTCATCATAGAGTTCCTTCACTTCTTTAGTTAAGTTAATTCCTAGGTATTTTATTTTTTGTGGGGCTACTACAAATGGAGTTGCTTTCCTAATTTCAGCCACACTTTTCTCATTGTTGGCATACAGAAAAGCTATTGATATTTGAGCCCATCTAATATTTGATAAGGGAGCTAAAAAAATAGAATGGAAGAAAGATACCCTCTTCAGTAAATGGTGCTGGCAAAATTGCTTAACTACTTGTAGAAAACTAAAGCTAGATCCTTATCTATCACCCTGCACCAGAATCAACTCCAAATGGATCAATGACCTCAGACACTCTGAAAACATTACAGGATGGAATTGGAGAAACCCGAGGTCTCCTTGGCACAGGCCGAAATTTTCTTAATAGAGACCCGGAAACACAACAAATCAAAGAAAGATTGGACAAATGGGATTGCATGAAGTTGCAGAGCTTCTGCATGGCAAAGGACATAGCTAGCAAGATCAATAGAAAGCCTACGGATTGGGAGAAGATCTTCACTAGCCATACAACCGACAAGGGTCTCATATCTAAAATATACTTGGAACTCATAAAATTAAATCCCCCAACAACAAATCCTCAAAGAAACAACTGCCCAATAAATAAGTGGGCTAAAGACTTAAAGAGAAAATTCTCTGAAGAAGAAAGAAGGATGGCCAATAGACAAATGAAGAAATGTTCAACATCCCTAGCCATAAAAGAAATGCAAATCAAAACAACATTGAGATACCACCTCACCCCAGTTAGAATGGCAAAAATCAAGAACTCTAACAACAACAGATGCTGGAGGGGATGTGGACAGAAGGGAACCTTACTTCATTGTTGGTGGGAGTGTAAACTTGTTCAACCACTTTGGAAAGCAGTATGAAGGTTCCTCAAAAGACTTCACAAAGAGCTCCCCTATGACCCAACAATCCCACTTTTGGGATTGTTTACAAACAAGACTACACTAAAGCGACCAGCACAACTATGTTTATTGCAGCATTATTTACCATAGCTAAGATATGGAACCAACCCAGATGCCCCTCCGTAGATGAATGGATCAAGAAAATGTGGTATATATACACAATGGAATTCTATGCCTCCATCAGAAAGAATGACATTGCCCCATTTGTTAGGAAATGGAAAGACTTGGAAAAAATTATATTAAGTGAAGTAAGCCAAGCCCAAAGAAACATAGATACCATAATTTCCCTTATTTGCAAAATCTAGTATATGTATGAGTCAAGCAAAAAAGGTCAGATAAGGTGATGTTAGGAAAATGAACCCTAAGATATGTATTTAAATGTTTTTTTTTCTTTCATGCATTTCTTTCTAATGTATTTATAAGATTATTTCTTTGTTGCTTTGTATGTCCCTCCCCCACAGTATAACCCCTGCTTTCACTGTATTTGATGTCGGTATAATTTGTGGAGGGGAAGGGGAAAAACAAGTCATTTAAATAAGGATACAGGTGGACCCGTTGCAACAATGAGAAGTACAAGTTGTCATGTCGAAAATGAACTTTACAACTTTGGTGGGGGTGGGGAGGATTGGGTGGGGAGGCCGGGGGAGGCTGGGAAAGGATGGGAAGGGTAAACATAGGAGGAGGCTACAATGCTTGATAGAAATGTACTCACTATCTTGCCCATGTACTTGTAACCCCTCTGTACAGTATTTTCACAATAAAAAAAAAATGCCCTCATCAAAGATTTTCCCAGGAAACATACCAATCCAATTTCTCTGAAGTCTGCTGCTCCACATCTCACCTAACTACTAATGTACATAACTTGTAGAGTTTTAAGATTTTTAGAATACATCTTTCTGTACTTGAATGACAGATAAAAATATTTAAGGTGAACCCCTAAATGATAGACAGGGCCCAGAATAGATACCCATAAAGGCAACCTGAAGGAAAATAAGACAATACTGGAAGAAGAAAGTAAGTTTAAAAGAGTAATAATATCCTAGGAGAAACATATAGAAATATTGCATCAACAAATCCAGAGAACATTCATATCATTTAGAGTAAAATTTAAAAGTAATATTTAACTAATTTCTTTGTTATCATAGAAACACCCAGACATCTCAAATGCATAACATTATAAATAATTGTTCCTCACCTATATACAGGTGGTGAGGTTTTGGGTGATGAGTATTTTCTTCCACATAGATATTCATAGTTCCAGGTGCCTCTATTCTGTGTCATCTCCATCTTGTCAGTCCTTAGTGTTTTCTCCAAACATCTGCCAAGTGATAAATAGTTTCAAAGAAGCATACTTAGTTCCTCTTTGCAAGACACACATATATATTCTATTTCTATTCATGTTTAATTAGGAAGATAAAAGAGATGCTGGGAAATGTAGCCCCCAACTGAGCAATCACTTCTCATAAGCAAAGATAAGAAGAGAATGTGTGCCACACTGCTGGAAAACAGAGTATTGCCACACTCTTGAAAGGAAGAGAAAGGAAACCACAGTCCATGGATAAATAAAATAGTTCAAGTAGTTCCTGGACAATAAAAAATATAAAGTAGCTATTAAGTAATCAAAGCAAGGTTTGAAAGATTAAATTAAGGAAACCATCTAGAAAGTGTAGCACAAAGGCAAATGATAAGAAATAGAACAAACACACCAGAGTTAGCAATTTACCAGAGACATGTACATAGAAGAGTTTCAGAGAGAGAGACACAGGGAGAGAGAGAGAAGATAAACAAATAACAAGGGAAAATTGAAAAGATTGAAAAATAGGAGTTACCAGAAGAAAGATTTCAGATCAGACATGGTAGATAAGACAAACCTAAACCAAGATATATTTTTTAAATGTTCAATGTACTGGGGATAATTTTTTTAAGACACTGATGATAAGGGACCATATTTTATTCAATGTTCAAAATTAGAATAAAATAGTATTTCTGAAATGTGAAAAACTGAAGAGAGCATTGTAACCAGAATTAGTCACATAGAATTTTTTTTTTTTTTTTTTTTTTTTGTCAGTCATGGGGCTTTAACTCCGGGCTTGGGCACTGTCCCTCAGCTCTTCAGCTCAAGGTGAGCACTCTACCGCTTGAGCCACAGCACCGGTTTCCTTGTGGTTTATTGGAGATAAGAGTCTCACAGACTTTCCTGCCCAGGCTGGCTCTGAATTGCTATCCTCAGATCTCAGCCTCCTGAGTAGCTAGGATTACAGGCGTGAGCCACTAGCGCCCAGCTTACAGACAGAATTTTTAACCTAGAATTCTAGACACAACAACTACTAATGAAGAATAACGTTATAATAAAGATAATAGTCAAGAGAGCTTAAAGTGCTATCTTTAAAAGGCTTTAAATAGCCTCCCTCCAATGCTACCAGATTCTACCAGAATGAGAGACAAAAAATAAAAAAGCAAATAAATAATAATAAGCCTACGAAAATAAGACCCATTGTGAAAAAGAAAGACATTACCGGGGATGATAGACAACAGAAATCTAAAAATAAATAAATAACTATACATCACCCTTGAGAGCGAACAATTTGTATGGAAGCAAGAAGCTGGTTCCTTTAAAAGATGAAATTGAGCTGGGACTGAGGTCTGAAGATTGCAGTTCAAAGCCAGCCAGGGCAGAAAAGTATGTGAGCCTCTTATCTCCAGTTAATCACAGAAAAAGCTGGGGGGGGGGGGGGTGTTTTGGTTTTAGTAGTAGAATGCCAGAATGCTAGCTAAGGAACAGCGCCCAGGCCCAGAGTTCAAGCCCCAGAACTGGAAAAAAAAAAAAAAAAAAGATATTGACCTCACATCTACAATATTAACATTACATTGAGAGGATAAAGAACTGAGGTGAAAAGCATCAGTAGTAAGGTATTGCAGAAAAGAAATCATTTAAATTAAAACATGTTTGAAGGAAAAGAAAAACTAGAAAGAAAGAATAAAATTTAACAACAAAGCAACATATCTGAAAGCTTGGGATAGCAAATGGGCAGCCTGGTAAAATTGTAGAGTTTGTAAACTGTCTATTTGTATTTCTAAACAAATTCAGTGATTGTTTTAAATATTGACAGTTCCTGTGCACCACAACTTAGACCACCTCCTTTGTAAAAGTAGAAGATGCCTATGTTTCCACTGTGCAAATGGACTCATATTTTCTTTCCAGCTGTGGTCTGTATTACAATTTTTCTTAATCACTACTTTTATATATTCAGCATTGAATTGAAATCATTTAGTGGCTTCTGTAAAAACATTGGCAACATTTTTAAACTTATTAAATTTTTGATCTTTTTAAAATTTTAAATTATGTCCTTTGAGAAAAGATATTGGCAATTCACTGTGAATGTTCTACAAAATAAAATTAATCTTTAATAATTAAGAAGAGGAAAGCCAAAATGTGGAACTCTGCACAAATAGACTTACCTATCCATCTGGTATAATTCGTGCCAACCATACCAATTAGCACAAATTTAATACAAGAAAATTTGTACAATAACTTTTAAAAAAGCCATATTACCTTGACCTACCTTACTAAAATTCAGGAATCATCTTTGGTATTCATAGTATCATAAGTATAACATGAAAGGAAATGATAACCCTACCTCAGTACCTAACTATTAAAAGCACCAATATAGATTCTCCCCACTGCACACTGCAAACTTAGGTCAGGAAACACAGCAGGAGACACTTGTTAAGGAAGAGAGTTTCTTGAAGATCAACCTGTGAGTTACATACTTAAGAACCACCCAGAGTATCTGTTAAAAATGCAAATTTTTGGATCCTGCCACAAAATGATTATATTATAATTTTCATGGTAGGTCTGAAAATCTGATTTGTTTTTTAGTTTATAAACCTCCTGAAGCTGAAATTTAAAGATGTGCTGCTTTAGTGTGTGGATCTGACTACCAGAGCATTGCAGGTATATTAGTACCCCAAAAATCTAAGCAAAAGCAAAGGGTTGTCTTAAAGCAGAAGATGAAACAGAATTCAACCTTGAGGATACAAGTTTTCAGGCATGACAAAACCTTAAGACAGAGAGAGTTCTTCATTTTCTTCTGAGATAGGGACTTGTAGACATTTTAGGACAGATGATAATATTTTACTATTTGTATAACTAATTTTTATGAAATTTAACTACATAAAGCATGAAGACACAGAAAGCATTAAGATAAAGTAATATGAACAATCTATTTTGATGTCTTGATGATTAGGTATAGCTGTTTATACATATATATATTTGAGATATTATATATACAGATATACGCTTATATAAAAAAATAACCTGGCTTAAACAAGATGAGTATTTTATTTTTCTTTCACATGGTTCATAAACTCCACAATATTCAGAGCAAGCCCATACTTACTCTAGATGCATCTGGTTCTTCCTTGTAGTCTGGTAGCAGTTATGTTTGTGTGTGCTGGAGCTCCAGCCATTGCACCTAACACTTTCCAGATGTGATTATCTGTCAGATGTGATATCATGTCAGACTCTTTCTGATAGCTCTCATAGGTTCTATATAACAACTTTCAGCCACATTTTAATTAGTAATTTTTATTAGTTATTAAACAAATGGGATTAAATATGTTACAGTTGGGCTGGGGTGTAGCTCAGTGGCAAAGCGCTTGCCTAGCAAGTGCAACATCCTGGGTTTGATCCCCAGTACCAAAAAAGAAAAGACAAAAAAAAATACAGTTAAAAAAATAAATAAGTAAATAAATATGTTACAGTTGCCAAAACAATTGGAGTTCCATTGCTTAAAGAACAAAAGCAGATATTGAATTGGCACCTAGAAATCTAGATTCTCTCCTCTACTATATTTGGCTTAAGAAAATTTACCCATCTTCCTTGGACTTCAGCTCTCTCACCTATGAAACAAGAACAAATACTTTTCAAGATGTTATAATATTTAGGGAAAGAATTATATGAAAGATTTGCTACATCATAGAGATTCAATAAATGAAATAAGTTAATAAAAAAGAACTTTTAAAAATATTTTTGGACTTGTTGATCTGTGATATAGGAATGGTGAATTATCTGGTCACATGTAATATCAAATACTGGAACAGTATTACCCTGTCTTGCCATTTCAAAGATGGTTCTTGTTGAGCAATGATTAAGAATTAACATACCCATACAAAGTTAATCACTTGCTAAAGAAAATTAAGAATTCAGGAACAGCAAGTAAAGAGTAATGAAGAAGGCCATTCAGTGAATATAAATAACAATGTAAATCCCTTCACTTTATATGCCAAAACAACAGCTGTATCAGCTGGTAGACATATATACATAGTACTATAAATACATACTAATAAACTGTCATTAAGTACATGCTAATTTCCTTTTTTTTTAAATGCAAGCTCATTCTTCTCTAGCAATACTCTGTAAGTAGACTGAAAAATGTGGGCATGTCACTTTGGGTGTTTGTTATTTCCCTACTTGTTTAATGAGATAAAAAAAAAATAGGACCCTATGGTCCTAATGTTGTAATATTCATGATTCTCTTCGATAACACTTAACCATTTTCCTATCAAAAGTTGGAGTCTATCCCTTTCTTTTTTGAATCTGGATTGGGGTTGGATCACCTGGACCAATAGAAGAAAGAAGTGACATAATGTGATTTACAAGGCTAATTAGGTCTTAGTGGAACTTATCCCACATCTGTACAACTCCCGTGTAAGGAAGTAGATGGGACCACCACATGGAGGGAAGCAGATGTGTATGTCAGCAGCCTCTGCCAGACAGGTAAAGCAGACTATGTCAGCGCTTCCAGCCCAGAGACATTCCAGCTGAATGCAATTAAGTATAGTCCAGATAAAGTCAGAAAACAAATCACCCAGCTAATCTACCAATTAGTGGAAAATATTATTGGATTCATAAACCTTGAAAAACACTAAAAGAGGGCTGGAAAGGTGGTAGAGTGCTCGCCTTGCATGCATGAGGCCCTGGGTTTGATTCCTCAACACCACATATACAGAAAAAGCCAGAAGTGGCGCTGTGGCTCAAGTGGTAGAGCGCTAGCCTTGAGCTGAAGAGCTGAGGGACAGCGCCCAGGCCCAGAGTTCAAGCCCCATGACGGGGAGGAGAGGGTGTAGGGGGAAACTGAAAGAACTTCTTACAGCAATAATGTAAAGTATATAGTATTATTTTGTGAAGAAACACATTCAAGCTTTCATTTGCCTTACCATTGAAGGGTAAAGAACAGACATATTCCTACCACATGATGGACTTACTTGAACAATGAACGAATGAACTATATGAGTGAGCCACTTGTAACTCAATGAAGGATCTGTTATCATTTATAGCATGAAATCTGCACTAGCATCAAGCTCAGAGCACCATCTATTGGCCTGTCAGATAATTTCAAGGAAGCAAAACAATTCACATGCCTCTCTTTTCAATGATTCTTAATAATTCAATGACTTTTAAATGAGCCATATGCTTGCCTCAGAGAAGAAAGTCATAGAGAGGCACTGGTTTTCCCCATGTTCTTTCTTGCATAACAGATACAACAAATAAATTGTATGTTTATGGACAGAGACTCTCCAATATCCAATGAAGCCATTGTGTACTTGATACACATTTTGTGTGTAGTAACAATAAAAAGTTTCAAGAATTTACACAGATCTAAGGTATAAGGTGGATATTTAAGAAATAGCTGTTTCTGAGAAGTGTTTTCAATTGCCACAGTAGAAGATCTATTAATTCTCAACTAGAATCTTTTCAGGCTACATCCCTGTGCTGATGTTCTATGATGTAGACCTTTAACATATTAATTACCCTAGGAGTATTAGAATAAACACAAATTGTCTTCTTAGGAATGTCTCAGTCTATGTACAGAATCTTATCAGGCATGTATCCATCAGCAATCCTACACCTGCTAGTCAGATGTGAGTGCTGTCTGAAAAACTGGTTTTCTTCTTACTGTTAACCCATAGGCAGCAAGCAGGGATGAGAGAAGCATGTAGCCACATTTTTCCACAAGCCACATTGTACCTTTTACTTGGTATTTTGTAGATTTGTTCCCAGCTGGTGTAAGCAGCCAGAAATCCTTTTATGAAAACTGACTTCAACTATACCTAGAGGTCTCCTTGGCAAAGGAGTGTCATCACAGGTTTCTAGTGACCAGGACTCTGTGTCAGGAGTGCCTTGTCATAAGAGAACACTGTGGATAAAAAAGCGTTTAATTCAGAGGTGCTCCTGCACAAAGATACCTTATTACAAAGGGATTTTTAAGCCAAAGGTGACATAGGATGAGTTGTGAACATGCTTGGAGGCACAAGGAAGTTATGATGTACTCTTCATTTGTGCTTAAATGTTTCCATGATGTCAGTTGATTATTGAAACACGTGCACATTTTGTGTGATTAAAATGGAGTCCAAACCCCTTATTTAATTTTCACCGAAAGCATATGGATCCAGGTGCAGTTGGCTCATGTCTATATTCCTAACTAGTCAAGAGGCTCAAAGCTCAGAATCAGAGACAGCCCAGGAACACAAATCCCTTCATGACCTGCGTCTTCAATTATCCAGCAAAAGCCTGAAGTGGAAGTGTGGCTAAGTCATAAAACACAGCTTTGAGGGAAAAACAACCCCTGAGTTTAAGACACAGTACAGGCCTCCTCAAAAAAAAAAAAAATCTCATGAGAGAGAGGCAAAGAAAGTAGGAAAATAAAAGAGAAAGAAAGAACACTACTTGAAAACTACCTATAAAATATGGTATATGGCCTTTCCTCTAGATAGTCTAAAATATAGCCTTAGCCCAAGTAAGATCATGAGGAAAGTTATGTAGATTGTTTTAACCACCACATGCTTTAATCATCATCATCCTTTGTCTGAATTCCCTGCAGAGTCCTTCGCAGTTGTCACCTTTTTACTAGTCCTCATTTTCACACCATCTAATATATGATCTTTGAAAAATGCAACATTATTTTGTCACCAGTTGGCTTAAAACTAATGATGTTTTGCTGGGAGGTGTTTGTTGGGCCTTCAGCATAGCCGTTCATTGACTTTCTGCTGGACTTTAGATAAAAGACAAAATGTTTAACATTCCCATGTAAAACATCTAATGTAGTGTGTGAAGTATATGTAGGACTCTGTAGATTGTACCTGTTATTATTCAGGTCAACTTTCAGGTAACTGACTTTAAAATATTGAAGAATATATCTTATTTCAATCATTAAATAAAAACATAAGTCATAGCCTTTTTTTAAATTCTGAATTGTAGATAACATAGTCACTATCCATGTTTTCTGAGAAACACAGAACTACTGAAAGAGCTCAGAAATGATCAGGTTCATTTATTTGTTTGTTTTTTATTACACAAATGAATACAATGAGTGATTTATTTATACTCACTCCATTTGTTGGCAATAAAAGCCAAGAGCCAAATTTCAATTTCTCTGACTTTCACTCCAGTGCTTTCTCCTACTATACTATGATCCAGCCACTCAACCATCTGCTAATAGAGCTAACAGTTATTGAGTGTCTTCTACATACATTCCAGGAAAATTCAAATCAAAATTCCTGTCCAAGGCCATACAAGACCACAGAATTCACAAGAGGATTCAAGCTGAAGAATTGAGGGCTCTAGTAAAAGTCTAAGGTTTGTTTCTCAAATAAATTATCAGACACTTCCTAATCTAAAGCCATTGACACTAAAGGAAATCCTTTCATTGTAGCTGGGACCATTTCTCGTCAGGCCACAAATTGGTCTTCCTACTCTTTTTCACTGAAGTTACATTTTTAACTCTTTCACTTCATTCTTAGTCCCTTTGTCTGACTAGGATGCATGCGTGTGTGTGTGTGTGTGTGTGTGTGTGTGTGTGTGTGTGTGTGTGTGTGTGTGTGTGTGTGTGTGAAGAATGAGAGATTTGTTGAGTTCAGAAGGCTGAATTTTCATTATCACAAATCTAAGTAACCAGGACAACAGAGAACTTGGTAGCAGATGGCTGGTGAGATCCTCTCTTATTCAATTTATTCAGATGCGAGATTAATTTTTAATACCACATATTAGTAATCTTCTAATACATAGGTAATCTCCTTGGAGGTTCTCTCGGTAAGGACAAAAACTGATAATGGAATAAATGGAAGGAAATCATCCTGATCAGATAGAATGTTTTTCCATCTTTTCCTGAACAGGCATTTTGAATTTTGAAACATTCAAGTCTAAGAAGGGCATGGATTTTCTCATACCCAGAGCAAGCTCCATAACTGATCTTCCAATCTGTAGAACAGTTTCCACCAACTGGAAGATGTGAAAATGTCAAATTGCTTTGAACAAAGCAATTCAAATATTTCAGTTTCTCAACTTATTATACAACTAAATTGGCCCCATATCTACTGTTCTCTTTTTGCTCCTACTGACCTGATGGAGAAATTTCTTTTCTTCAGAAATATTTTAAACTGGGAAGAGCACATTTTCTATATTTTCTTCTTTTCTTTTTACCTTTCTTTCTTTCTTTCCTCTCCCCCATCCATCACCCCCCCCCCCCTCTTGCTGGCTTTCTTGATTTATTTTTTGTGCCTGTCCTGGGGCTTCAACTTAGGGCTTAAGTGCTGTCCCTGAACTCTTTTGCTCAAGGTTAACACTCTACCAATAACTTCATAGCTTGACTTCTAGTCTTGTGTAGCCTTTTGGTGATAATTGGCAAAAAAGAGTGTCATAGACTTTCCTACCTAGGCTGGACTTAAATTGCAATCCTCAAATCTCAGCCTCCTAAGTAGCAAGGATTACAGGCAGGACCCACCTGTGCCCAAGTGTATTTTCTTTAGTAGATAGGATACATAGAAATAAATCTTATTATAGAGGTATGTACATTATATGATCAAAGAAATATTCATATTTAATACATAGGCATGAACTTCTGGGAGCAGAAAAATACAATTTTTTCAATCATTACTTGCATTTTATCAAATAAGCATATATTTTGTTTTGTAATAGAATATGAACAAAGATAACATGAGTCATTCTAAATGGCTGTTTTGTGAACAGATCACGCTTTTCCCCTCAAACAACAGATAAACAAAGGGCAGCTTTGAAGTGATCTTGCTGGTATATGCTTGAGCATCATCTCCATACATCACTTCACATAGTTGTGATTCCACGCATGCACTTATAGTGCTCACTGTATAAAGGAGGCAGCGTAGCAAGCACACAAGGATCAGTGTCATTAGTCGGGCACATTTATAAAAATAACATTTTGAAATATTATTCAACCAAGGATTAACATTTTGACTGCTAATCATTATGAAGACTTAAATTTTATTATAAGGTATTCAGTTTTCCTCTGGTTAGATGCTTCACAGTGAACAGCAAATAGACACTGGTAAAGAACTTATTACTAGTGATGGAGGTATGGTTTAGTGGTATTGCCAACCTAGTATAGGTGAGACCCTGAGTTTAAACTCCAGAACTGTCATTTTCTTTTGTTTCTGTAACAACTGCTAACCACTATTTTAAAATATAACCTTTGCAAAAAGCACATGAGACAAAAATGCCTAGAATAAACTTACACAAAACTTAAAAATAATTTTAAAGCATCTTCTAATCAGGTCAAGACACAGAAGAACGTGGCTTATCCTGTAGACATCTCCTGTGAGTAACTTCTTAGACCTACCCTTTCCTCTCCAAGGGCCACAACCACTGACTTTCATTACAGTATACCATTTGGGCTTTTTACTATAATCTCCAATGTATTCCTCTCTAAATATATAGGTTAGATTAACCTGTATATAACTTCTCAGGAGGCTGAAGTCTGAGGATTGAGGGTTGAAGGCATCCTGGAGGAAAAAGTTCTTAGAATACCATTGCCAAATTGACCAGCAAAAATCTGGGCTCAAGGATATCCCAAATGGCAGAATATCAGCTAAGCATACAGGATTCAATTCAACCTGAATTAAAACCCAGGTTATATATTCTTTTTTTTTACTATACTGACTTGAATGCATCATTTCTTTGTCAATATTGTACTCATATACATTGGTACAGTTTATTCACTTTCTTATACTCACACATAATTTTATCATATAAAACTACATACAAAGTACATATTTACCTTATTTTTATATTTGTGTTAGGATTATTTCCAGTTATTTTAATCTCACAAGAAATTCTGTGCTAAGTATTCTCATAAGTCCTAGTACAAACCTGGACAAATTTCTCTATATAAGAAAAACTGTGGAGGATCTGAGATGATATTCTGCTTGCAGTCTAATGATTGAATCTGCCACAGCTTCATGGAGACTGGTAGAAGACAAAGGACAGTTTGTTATTCAGGAAAATAATGGTGGTCAGAGTGAGCATTTGTCCTGGTTTCTCAGTCACACAAAGAGGCCAGATGGATGTCATGAACGTGCTTTACTGCATTCAGAACAGGAATCCTGAATTCAGGGAATCCTAAATATTTATAATGAACAATAAGCTTAACTTTCATATCACTAGGGACCCTATTTCTATTTTTAAAATCTGTTTTCTGGACAAAGATTTTTGAAAATCAGATAAAAGTGCCTCTGCTCAAAAGACAGTTATAAACATGAGCATGGAGAATATCCTCATTAGTTAATGGCTACTTTTGCTTAAAAAAACTATTATTTTTCTCTCCAAAATATGCGTGGTAGGCATTTATGAACTTATAAAAATAAATTGTGCCCTTATACAAATGTTTTAAAAATGAAGTCATAACTATTTTTATTTGAAACTTGTGACTTAAATATATTTCTCTATAAAAGTTTTGTTTTCGTTCCTTAGCTTGTATCCAGTAAAATGTAAATGCTCTACCACTTGCTTCACATGTGGCCCAATAGGCCCCCAAATACAGTTTGAAATACAAATATAACTTTTAAGAAAAACAACTTCAACTATACACTACCTAGACAAATTTTATTTACAGTTATCAAAATGTGTCTCTGAGCTGAACACTGGTGGCTCACATTTACAATCCTATCTACTCAGGAGGCTGAGATCTGAGAATCACGATTTCAAGCTAGCCTGGGGCAGAATCAAAGAGGCTACTACTCTAATCTGTAAGCAAAAAGATGAACTAGAGGAATGGCTTTAGTAGTAGAGCACAAGTCATTAGCAAAAAAGCCAATCAAACATAAAAGCATAAGTCTGTGCTGTGGTAGTGAAACAAACAAAACAAGGTCTGTCTGTTCTTTATTTTCTCAAGCTACTTTGAAATAGGTAAAGAAAGACCACCATACACTTTGACTACACTTCAAATACAAGAAAGTAGACAATAAAGGGTAAAACTCAATATTAGCCTTCTCCAAAGAAACTCACCAATACACTATACTCCAAGAAAGAAGAATCTTTGAGTATAATTACCCAGCATGAACCTCAAAAGGTCTTATGGGAGTTTTAATTAGGTTGTTGTTGATACAAAGTCTCTTATCCATAACTTCACTTATGTCTCATTTTACTTGTGCTTGTGAAACCTAGAAATGAACAATATGAGTCTTTGCAAAGTTGGAACCCTCACATTATTAATTTCTGAGAGAATCCAAAGTGGTTTTTTAATGTTTTCTAAGTTATTTTTAGGAAGTACAGTATATTTACCATGAGCCAATGACACGGAGTGATAGGTAAGAAAATGCATCCATACATCTAACTCAATACAAAAGAACCTGCTATATCTAATGTATCTTTGAGGCCTTTATGGTAAAGGATTTTGAGAGACTGTGGCAACAAATGAATTTATCATTTAGAATGACATTTCTTGAAGAAGGTATTGGTTCAGATTTTTTTTAATAGAGTCAAATTTACTACTGGAAACTTAGGAGGAAATGCAAGAATTTGGTAACAACAAAAGAGGAAAGAAAGAAAAGCAGAGATCTAGGCAAAAGAACAGGTCATGGTTACTGCTGGGTTGCAGATAAAAGTCATCAGAGAAGACATAAGATGCTTTTGATTGAAGAGATCAGGCTAGAAGATGATTACTGTTTGCTTTCCCTGATCTCACAGTGCAACCACTGACCCGGAAAAACTGCAGGCATCCAAAAAGACCAAGAACAAAAGAGGCAGCAGGTCTTGGAATTAGAAAGTCTTCTGAGAAGTACTTAGGCAAGAAAACAAACCCAATGTTTGCAAGGCTCTTAGTTTGGCTCCAAAGAAGAACACTTTAACAAATGTAGCATTATAAAAGGAATGGTTTTATAGGACAGTTGTTTACTAAAATGTGGTGAAACCAAAGAAAGGAATGCATATCTCTATGCAGAGACATCATTTACCCAACTCTGAGAGTGAACTTGGGAATACTCTCAGAGGCAAAACAAGATAAATAGGAAAGAGCACCGGGGCAGCCAGGCACCTGCTGAATCATGCAGGGAAATAACTGAGCGCATTGTGGAGAGAATGACTGTCTCTCTAGTGTGACATCATAGACACCATGGTAATAAATGGATTTCTCCACAAAAGGAACTGGAATAGGTTCAAAAATAAAAGCTCCTAAGCTTTAGCCCAGGCTCCCATCAGAAGACATTGTGTTTCAGCCACAATGAAACCACCCCACCTCCAGGAGAGAAAAATAGATGCTATATGACAAGGTGAGTGCCTCCAACTATAACAAAATAAACATGAAAAGCTGTGTGTAGATAAACTTTATGAGTGGCACCTGGTTGTTCTAAATAAAATAAATCCGGTGATTTACCAAATCAGAATGTGCAGATGATATTGAGAGTCAATAGAAGTAAAACACAGTATTCAGATATTCCAGAAACCTCACAAATAATAATCATCTCTCATACATTGTTTTCGTTTTTACCTCATATATTCAGGTATTATGCTTTTGAAAAACCAATGTTCATGATCCCACTACCATATCATCCCTTAAGCTGTTTCAGATTTATGCTTCTCCTTATCTTCTAACTTAAGCTTTCTTGGTACCACAGAGATGACTACCTGTCTTCTAACTGTTCCACATGCTAATTGCCATTTTTCCTTACTTATGGTCTTGACAACTCTCAGACCTGGTCTCCTCAACATCTTCATTTTCTAGACCTTCTAAAATAGTATTAGTCAAAAAAAAAGCCATTATTTGTATCAGTTCGTAAATGAAGATTTAGCCAATATAACATTTTCACTTCTAAATGACATAGTACAATCGAATGAAAATCAAGTTTACTACTAGCAAATAAACCATTATTAACAGCTTGGTTTTAAAATGTTTGATCTTTCCAGCATTTTCCTATTCTAGCATGAGGAGGAAGCATTAAAAATACAGCTCATTGCTAACATGTAATTCTTTGCTTATGTGGACTTGGGTACATGAGGGTATCACTGGCACAGTCACATAACCATGCCAGATACAATTTCTCCATTTACACAATGAGTGTGTTAATGGTACCCACATCAGGAAGTTGATGTTGCTACTACATGAGAAAGAATGCTGGAAAGCTTGGTGGTTAAGCACATAGTAAATATCCAATACATTTAGTCTGGTTGGAATCACCTTTCTCACCTTCATAACATCCACATTCAGAGCAATATCAAAGGTATGGATTCTGGGCTGAGAAGGGGGCTAAGTGGTAGACTGCTTGCCTTGCATGCATGAGGCCATGGATTCAATTCCTCAGCACCACGTAAGCAGAAAAGGCCAGAAATGGCACTCTGGTTCAGCCTTGAGCTGAAGAGCTGAGGGACAGTGCCCAGGCCCAGAGTTCAAGCCCCATGACCAACAAAAAGAAAAAAGATATGGATTCCATGTCAAAATTATAAGAGGTGTAAGTAAATATATTGTTTATGTTTGTTTTAAAATTTCAAATTTTTACAAATGGTGCAATATCATTACTTCCTCATGGAAGCATAGAATTCCTGTACATATGTATACACATATATATATATGTATACATATACATACATACATACATACCATATTTTCTTGATGAATTCATATATTGAGGGACATCTGGGTTGATTCCGTATCTTGGTATGGTAAACAATGTTGCAATGAACATGGTTGTGCCAGTCTATTGCATAAATCCAGGAATGGAATTGCTGGGTCATAGGGAAGGTCCATGTTTAATCTTTTGAAGAGCCTCCATACTACTTTTCAGAGTGGTTGAAAAAGTTTGTATTCCCACCAACAGTGTAGTAGCATTCCCTTTTGGCCACATCCCCACCAGCATCTGTTATTATTAGTTTTCTTGATAATGGCCATTGTAATTGTGTAATTGTGTAATTCTTTGAGTATTTATTTTGGGGGATAGATAGATAGATAGATAGATACATACATACATACATACATACATGCATGCATACATACATACATACATATAGATACATAGATATAGATAGATAGATATGTATTAAGCAAAGTAAGCCAGATCCAAAGAAATATAGGTTGCATTGTTTCCCTCAATTGTTTTTGTTTGTTTGTTTGTTTTTTGTCAGTCATGGAGCTTGAACTCTGGGCCTGAGCCCTGTTCCTCAGCTCTTCAGCTCAAGGCTAGTGCTCTACTACTTAAGCTACAGCACCACTTCCGGTTTTCTGATGGTTTATTGAAGATAAGAGTTTCACAGAGTTTCCTGCCTGGGCTGGCTTTAAACCATGATCCTCAGGTCTCAGCCTCCTAAGTAGCTAGGATTACAGGCATGAGCCACCGGCACCCAGCTACCTCAATTGTTGTAACTAGAATGTGCCTATAAATCTACAAGTAAACAAACTGGATGGTAAAGACAAAAAAATTATACTTGGACATGATAAATACAGAGGACTCTAAGAATTCACACAGTGAGACGGAACAAAGATATTCTTAGGCGATCACCAAGGCTAAATAGCTATATGCATATGATTATATAAAATGATGTTTATCAAAACTGACTCCAAGAAATGGAAACATGAATTTTTTGTTATTTTTCTCTGTTTTATTTTTGTTTCCTTTTCACCTTTGTGGCTGTGTTTTTTTTTTTCTTCTGTATTTGTTGTCTTGGATTTAAGTTTCTCTGTTTTGTGGAAGGTAAAGCGGGAGCCAAGAAATGGTGGAACTAAGAGTGAACAAATGTAGCAATGATACTCACTAGACACTATGTTTAAAATGAACTATACAACTTGTGGGAGAGGATGATTGGGAGAGAAAAAACGGGAGAAAATGAGGGAAGAGTTGACACTGCTCAAAAAGAAAAGTACTTATTACCTGACTTATGTAACTGTACATCACCTTTACAATAATAAAATATTTTAAAAATTCAAATTTTTCTCTTGTAAAATCTCTAAACAAAAAGACATTGTCATTTTTTAAATATCAGTGGTTGTTTAGTACCCACATAAGCATACGGAGATGATTCAAAAAGTTCTTTAAAAATAGTGGAACTTCGACCCCTCTGTACAGCATTTTTAAAATAAAAAGTGTACAAAACATATTGGAACTTCAAACTAGGCACTGGAAAGGAGGAAGGAAAAGTAATAAGATAAATTTTTATGAGATGAATTTGTAAAGAGCAATAATATAGAGAGCCAGAGAAATCAAGGCAAGTTGCATAGAAATGCATTCAATAAATGACTTTCTTCTCAATAAAGACTAGGATCTAGTCATTAAATTCTAGATTTAAAATTTAGTTATAAGCGAAATGATTTTATAATTATTTTAGTACATGAAGAATGTTCTAAACAGGCTGTGTGTGTGTGTGTGTGTGTGTGTGTGTGTGTGTGTGTGACTATGTGAACTATCAAAGAAGTGGTGGTGATATTCTGGTTTAAAGGCTGGTTGAAATGAGATAACTGTCAATTGCCATTATATGAGTATTTTCACCTAGGCTGCTCTCAAGGCAATAATTAGAAAAAAAAAAGTCACTGCATGGAGAGTTGTGGAGATGTGCACTTTTCTTTCAGGTTCTAGCATACCAATGTCAGCTACTCTGGGGAACTGAGTTAGAAAAACTACATTAATATTTCTTAATTGAGACAAACAACTGAAATTAAGCACAATATATTGAGATAGATGGTGTAAAGTCAACCTGATAAACGTCTACAATACTTGTTTGAAAATTTTGCGTTTTGAAAAGTTGACCTAATAAGCTTTTTGACAGTGACATGGATGAGAACTCATCAAAGATTTATTTTTTTTTTGAATTAGAGATTGTCACCATAAATGCAATCGTTTTGAGTGGTTTGCTCTGTTCTGCTAGCTTCAGAGAGAAAAGACTAAGATACCTTTGCCAGGTGAGGAATGCCAGATCTACAACAGCAGCATTGAAGAAGAAAACGCAGGCGAGTTGGAAGTGACATGGGATGGGAAGGTGGTGGCATGTCATCTGAAGTGTAAGATAAGAAGGATATAGAAAAAAAACAGTAATAGCTATCCCTTTCGCAACTGGGTTCAGAGCAGAATGATCATCTTGTTGAACACCTTGAGCAAAGGTCAGTTTATTAAGGAAACACTAAGCTTTAGACAGGCACACTCTACATGCCGTTGTTCTTTAGACCACACAGATCCATCGATAGGCTGCTCTCCTAACATGGATCCTGTCATTCTCACAGTCCAAACTCAATCTGACAGTTAACCACCAATTAAATGATGAAGCACAGATCTTAAATGCTTTTATCCACAGAGACCATCTTCTCTTCCCTCTTCCCTGTTATCTGCTTCTTCATATTTATACTATTTCCTTCTAACTATGAGGATCCTTCTTTTATAGACATTGTTTTTAACCTTTTGAAATTCTTTCAAGTAGAAGGGTGGCACACTTCCATAATCCCAGCACTTGGGATAGTGAGCTAAAGGGATCATGAGTCTAAGGCCATCTATGACTACATATTATGATCCTGTCTCAAAACATCATCTCCCATCATTAAGTAGCTGTGGTAAATGTCCCAGATGTTTGGTACACTTCACTTTAGATATGCTGGCATTTATTATTCTAACCATTCTCCTAAAAATTCCTACAAGCAAGTGAGGGTAGCTATAATTAACCTCATTCTGTAAGAGGGGAACCAAGGCTTAAGAGATAATTAATATAATCAAGCAACTGATTCAGAGGCAATCACCAATTCAGAATTTCTTTCTCAATATCCTATCTAGTAAATACTACTGTCAATTTCTAAATTTCTTTAAAAGAAAGGTGCCATCTAAATGTATTTTTGCTATGTATAGTGCTACTTGCATCTCAAGCAATATACAGTAAAATGGAAACTAGAATTAAAAAGAAATGTCTCCTAATCAAAATTCCATTGCCTTTTCCCAAACCTCCTGTGTTTTTAGGATAATCTACAACAAACAGAAAGTGAAGACTGCTAAGCAAAATACTAAATGAAAATAATCCTAATGCTTTTTAGATCTGATGTGCCATAATTTACTGCTCAAACAGCATGAATTAGATAACATACACTTAGATTCTATTGCTATTTTTAGCCTGGACAAAAGCGTATTGTTTTCAGTATGTGTTTATAAGAAATAGGGTGTATTTAAATAAAAACATAGGAAAGAAAAAGGAAATAATACAAGGCAATTTTCAATTCCTAAAGGTGCTTACTATGTAAGTGTCTCAAACTGAAGTCTCCTCACGTCTCAGATCCTTAGCAGAAGGCATGCAATCAAGCCTCCATTCCAAGCTGAATGCTTCTAACTTATTAATTCTAACAGACAAGATAAGAGGGAAGAAAACCTCTGAAGCATGTAAATTCCATTGTTTTAATGTATAAGTGGCTTTAACCCTGAAGGGTGGCTCACCAACCATTGAGGAGCTCTTGAATGCTGAGTGATATTCTTCAGTTCTTCCTTTTGAGTTTAACACAATTACTCCATATTTGAAAAAGTATTTCTGAAAACACTGGTTTTAAAACTTGGACAAATCATTCAAAATATTTAAAAGCAAATCTCTGAGATGCAATAGTGCTACACAATCAGAAACAATAGGGACAGGAGCACATCGAATGTAATTGGAGAGAATTAATGAGATAAGGTTAATTAGAGCTATAGTACTCATCTTATAGTACTTTGTTGGATAATGAGTGAAATAAGACATATTCTAGCATAAGCCATAGGTTTTCTAGCTGTGAGTTTTCAATCAAAAATATAAGTCCAAGTCTTTTTGTAGGATCCAAATGTTTTGTTGCTCTAAAGAGTATTCGTGTTTTTAAAAGTTGACGTACATTACCTAAATCTTAGAGTGACCCAAGTATTTATTTTACACTGGTAAAATTATTATTTGATATTTTATAATATTTGATTTTGCATTTAGGGAAGTATTTTAAATCAGTAAGTAATACATTGAGTATAACTTAAAAACATAAAATCTGGAGGAAAAAGGATATTATAAGGATTTCTCAAATTTGGCTAATATTGTAAACTATCCTGAAATAATAGGAACAGCTCACAATATGAATATTTCACAATTTCCTTTTTGTGGAAGTGTTTTTCGACACTGTTAAATTTCATAGTTGTGGCTAATCTCAACCAGGGACAATATAATGATTGGATACTGGGCCAAAGAACTGAGAAAAGAAAGAGAGAATAGGAAAGGAGGTCCCCTGGGGGTTGGGCGCTCACCTGGCTTCTGAAATCATTAACAGTTAATTCAGTACAGGGGAGCTCACTAAAGGTAAGTTCAGAGACTAGGGTATCAATCCAGCTTTGAAGTTACAATCATCAACCTGAGACATAGTTTGCATACAAGCTATAATTGACTCCCTTATCTTAGGAGGCAGAGAGGAATAATAAACACCCCAACCTTCACATAGACTTTCATTTTTTTCTCCAATATCTTAAACTTTTGGTGCCCAAAGAGCTCAAACTTAGGGTAGAAACTTGAACCTCTATCTTGTCTTGACTGTTTGATCTTTCCAGGGCCCATCTCACAGCCTTCTGAGTGAGTGCTATTGAGATGGCCTTCCAATCTCTTAACCTTTCCAGGTCTCAGAGCTCAGCTTCAAAGTTCCCTACACATAGTGATTGTGCAGTGATACCTATGAAATGCTTTGAAATCCTTGAAGGAAGGAATGCTGTAAGTGAAAATCATCCCTCTTTTTGTTCCACAATAAATCCCAGCTAACATTGTAGGTAATTAAGGAAGAAGCATGGGAGTACTTAAGAGTAATTGACATCTCATAGTTTTGGGGAGGTGCTGTTCTTCAGTACCATCAAAAAAAATGACAAGTACAAAACAGAAAAAAATAATCATTCATCGAAGGCTGGAATCCATCAAGGCCTTTTATTTCCAATCTGAGCATTCTAGGTGCAGTTTTGAAAGGAGGTCTTGGTAACTCACTAGTCTTCATTAATATAAAGCAACTAAAGGGGTTCAGAGTCTACAATAGCATCTAGCATCGTTGCGCTTTTTCAGGTGAGTGTTGAGTCTTAAAACATTGAATGAAAAATGAAACAATTTCTTATTGCTTGATATGCAAGTATAAAGTAAGGTGTTTAGTGTTCACAGGGGCGGGGGGGGGGGGGTGTGTGTGAGCGTATTTTACCATGCTGCTCGATAAGGGGGACTGAAAATCTTAGAGATGCTAAGATCGTCTCATGGAGATTTCTCCTGCCTCTTCGGTTGGATAAGCCGGCTGCAGTCCTCCCTATTGGCCTGAGCTTAT
Source organism: Dipodomys spectabilis (assembly GCF_019054845.1). Lineage (NCBI taxonomy): Eukaryota > Metazoa > Chordata > Mammalia > Rodentia > Heteromyidae > Dipodomys > Dipodomys spectabilis. Next base: position 20,437,889 of record NW_024870709.1, on the reverse strand, counting down.
TTACTTCTCAGCTAAGAACGTGCTGCCCCTTTTCCTCTGCTCACTAAATCTTGCCCGTAAGTCAACACCTGAATCTTATTCTTTTTTTTCCCAGAAAGAATTTAGATGTTTTATTTTAGGATGATATTTAGAATCTCCTACTTCAAAATGTTTGTGATTCATAAAGTCTCTAGCCATACAATTGCACAATTCAGGTATTTAGGAAATATTTTCTGGCCAAGGATATGGCATATTTTTTTTTGAATAAGCAACCCAATAAAGTTTAGAAACCTGTTCTTATTCTTTCCAACTTCTATGGTAGTCCGCAGGAGGCTACAATGGATAAAGAAGTAGATGAGTCAAATGATTAGGGCAAAAAAAATATTACTAGACAGGAGAGGCCTTCTATGGATTTTGATAGTTTTTTGTTTTGTTTTTGTTTTTAATTTACAGATATATTCTTGTTATGAAGCCTAGGTTGGCTTCAAACTTACAATCCTTCTGCCTCAAATACCCCAGAGCCGTTGTCATTACAACTAGTTACCACCAAGCCTCAGCTCCCATATTGTTTTAACCTTGCATAAAACCAAGCCAGTCGTAAGAAGCATAACTGATATTACATCTCAATAGACATTACTTTCCTCCAACTACTTCTTTGAGCCTGAAGAAAATACTTGTACATTTCAGTAATAACACAGTTTTTCACTTTCTACTCTTCTATAGCTCCTTGTGATAGCTATTCTTGATATTTATTGTATCAATGAAGCTATCACTTACTTCCATTGAGATTGTTTTTTGGCCAAGATACCACCACCACTAGCTACAACATCTAGCAGAGACTGAAGATAAGTCTAGACAATTCAGAATCTTAGTGATTTAACTGATTACTAACCTGATATTACCTCATGGTGTTCCCCTAAGATGGATATAAAAAGAATGAGTAACTTCCAATATAGGCCTTGCTATAATTGATTTAGTGATGGCGTGTTCCTATTTTGGTTAGTCCTTCCAAATATTTGCTTGAGTACATACAATCTTGGAACAGTTAAATAATCTTTCCAAGGTAACATTATTTCAACACCACAATTGCAGTTCATGTCTGTGTTGTTTCAAACCCTTTTGATTTCTACTGTACACAACCATGTTCTTTGTAGTCCAAAGTCTGCAGATGCAGAGTCTTCAGAGACTTGAGAAAACGGAGCAAGTGGCCAAGCACTGGCTAATTTGCTATTAACTCTATTACATGTTAGCTGAACATAGGAATTCTGAGATTATTCTTACTGATTATCATCATGAGGCTTTTAGAATTTGTCAGTGAGTAGATCTCATCATCGGTGAACCTGAGGCATAAAAGATAACATTTTCCCCCCTGAATGTGAGTAGAAAGGATAAAATAAAAGGAAACCAATATTGTAGAATAAGTTTATATTAATAGCTGCTGGAGATATGCTGCTGCTGCTGCTTAGAGATGGTCAGTTGCCTTTCCCATTAACATCACCCCTTAAGTGAACATGCCATGAGAAAACTGACCAATGCATGCTCTCAACCACATAACGGTTTGCTTTGCTTTCTGTGAACTTGATAGATCCCTGTTTTCCCATATGCCTTGCCTCTTCCTGCTACACATTGCCTTCCCACTCTCCCTCCTCCTCTTCATTTGCTACCTCCTGTTCCCTCCCCTGCTTCTTCTGTTTTCCATTTAATGATGTTTTCAGTGTGAAATGATATGCATCATACTGAAGGTCTTCTGGAGAGCAACAGAAATACATGTATTGACACTTGTGTATGCATGTGTGTCTAAGTGTGATTATGATGGACAGTAATAATATTCATGGTAACACAATATGAGGTCTGAAATAAATGTGAGAAGGATGAATTAAGATGTTAATAAATATATAAAATGTCTCAGGTACTTAGCTGTCCTTCTTTGGACCTTGATATCCACTGCTAACCATGTGTCATAAAGAAAACATTGGCAAATTCTGGTGACTGTTTTTCAAAGGAGTGTAATGACTGGTCTGCATGACTCTGAGTGTTTGGAATATATTAGCATGACAACACAGCAGCTCCTTGGCTATCAGAAAGACAATAAATTAGAGTATTATACCTTTCTTCTACATGAAAAAGCCCACCAAGCACTATGCAGAAGGCAAGCAAATTTACAAAGATCTCAAACACAAGTGTCCTTTATAAAACTAATCTCTTCCAACTGCTGATCTCTGAGACAGGGTTTGTAGTACAGTGATGATGAGATTAAGACAAATCTCCCTAAAACTGAACTTTTAGCATGGAGCAGGTTGGGATTACCATTACTGTCCTCAGCACAGGTCAGTGGGAGCAGCAAATGATGAGAGCACAATAGTGTTCTCAATAGTGACACACAGTAGTGTTTCTAAACAAATGAGTTCTGGACCTGGATTCACACCAGGACACATGCTAGAGGAAGGTATAAAGTACCAGTTGCCTGGAAATTGAGAGCAGAGAGGCGTGAGGCTAGAGTTGATTTTTCTCCTTCCTGACTTTTGTGATTGCCCTGCTAATTCTCCCCAACATTTAAGAAACACTGTAAGTACACAGTAGCTCTTCACTATTTAAAATTCTATTGCACTAAGAAAGTCCTAGGAGCCGTTCTTCCTCACCACAACTTTGAATGTACTTCCGTAGCCGACCTGGTAGTACCCACATTATTCTCGTCAGCCTTCCACAGCACCATGTAGGATATTTTGAAGGACAGCCTCCAGGACAATGAGGTTCTTTCCCACCAATTAATGCTTTTCTAGGGGTTCTGGTTGATTTTGGGGGGTTATTTATTATGTAAGTGTTGGGACAAGTGTGAGCAGATTTTTATTTTCCTAGACTGGTAGATCATGTTTGTCAGCTCCAAGTTCTCAACAAAAATGAAAAGTTCCCATTTGTCAGAGATCTTCATCCTGAGCTGTCCAGTGTCAGTATCTTGAATGGGGTCATTGTTTCCTCTTTTGCTTATTTATCTAAGTTGCTTCAAGTGGAAATATGCTTGATTCACTGTAGCTCTTCTAAAACTTGAGTCATGTCAATGTGCTAATATTTAGACGTGACTAGGCCATGAGGGCTGCTCCTTTTAACAGGATTGAGGCTCTTCATTTTTTATTACTATTAAACATGAAGCTTTACATAGCATTTGGCTAGCTAATGAACTTACCCATCCCAACTTCTGCCAAGTGAGGAAACAGCAAGAAGATCCTCACCAACATCTAAATGTCAATACCTTAATCTCAGACTTCCCAGTCTTCAGATTGGTGAAAAATAAATATCTACCCTTTACAAATACTTAGTCCAATGCATGTACACACAAACATAATAACTAAAGTATGATACACGCAAGGGAGAATTCCAATTTTGTAACTTCTTTGAATCTATAATCTTAAAAAATGAATACAACTACACTCCCACACTTCCCCCCCCCCTCCCCCCCCCCCTAAATTGTAAAGTTCGTTTTTCAACATAGGGAAGAAACAGTAGGGGAAAAACAAAGGAGGAGGCAACAATGCTTGATAGGAAATGTACTCATTACCTTGCTCATGTAACTGTAACCCCTCTGTATAGTATCCTTACAATAAAAAACATATAAAAATTTTTAAAAAATGAATACAGTTGGCTGAAACCTAAAGTGTCAGGGGGAAGGTGAGGAGAAGGGGGCACATGAATGGAGGGAGGAAGGCTGGGCAAATACACGCCTTCTAGTCAATGTACGTGTGTGAAAATGGAACCAGGAAAACTGAGTGGATGCGTGTGTTTGGGAGAGATAGGGGAGAGCAATGAGATGGGTGAACTTGTTCAAGATGCATGATACACATAAACTAGCATGCTGAATTGGAACCCCTTTATACAAGTGCTTAGAGATAATATTTTAAAAGAAAAAGAAAGCAGACTCCAATCACAGCCTTCCCAGGATTCAGTCAGTGTGAAGTACGTTGTACGTACTGACCAATCATTATTGTAATGGAAGAGCTGGATGGGTGAAATTTATAGAAAAGGCAGTGGTGGTCATGGAACCGCCGCATGCTCTCTCTGCTCCAGTGCGCCACGCTCCCAGCAGTTAATGTAACCACTTTTGTCAGATTTTATCGTCTTGTGTTTCCAAGAAAAAAAAATAATAAAAGAAACAAGCACTCTAGGACTGAGAATGCCTAAGCAGAAAAAAAAGAGAAATGGACATCACAAACACACACACATGCCCACACACACGCACACGCACACACACACACACACACGCACACACGTACAATGCATCTTGATCCATGTCACCACTTTCATCATTCTCCCCATCTCTCCCAAACACACCAATTGCATCATTTTATTTGCACATATGCAAATTGAATAGTATGGCTGCATTTTTCCTAGCCTTCCTCTCTTCATTTGCTATACTCCCTCCTCTGGACCTCACCTCCCTGACAAGTTATATACATTTCCCAGTAGAATGTGAGGAAGATATCTACTATCTCAAGCATTTCCCAATCCTTTTCAGCTTACTTAGTAGCCTCAGTAAAACTACAGACAAGTAAATAACTGCAAATCACTGTAATAAATGCTGCAACACATACATGAAAATTTTCTATGGTGATTAGAGAAAAAGTCTTTTCTTTGACTTGGAGATATAAGAATTCCAAAGGAGTTGTTAAAATTTGTCAGGTATTAAATTTTAGTTAGATTTTGGGTAGCATACCAGGGTAGAAACTTCAGTAAATAATGAGAAAGTCAGGTGTGAATAGCACATGGAATGTGTTCAAACTAAAATATTTAAATGTATGGTAGGATCACAACCTGAAATATTTTGAAAACTAATCTCTATTGTTTAAGGGCATGGCTAAGTAGTCAGACTTTGTTATTAAAAGATAAGCCAGAAAATAATGTTATGAACCAAAGTTGATGGTGAGATTTTTTTAAATATCAACATTATTGAATAGCTACTGAGGAGTCAAGGCAAATAATTATAAGAATCTGGAATATATTGGAGTTATAGATAGAAAAGAAAAGATAGGTTGAAGAGACATCAAAGAGGTAGAGATCTCAGTGGAGGTCCCGAGTCAAAGTTTCTCTGCTGAGAAACAAAGTAGGTGGTAATGCTTTTATTCAAGGCAAAAAATGTAGCCCACATGTTAATTGTTTCAATAACCATCCATCTGATAGCAGCAGGTCCTTAACTTCAGCCATAAAGCTTTCATTAAAAAATAAGTCTCATAAACCAGTATGTCAGCTAGAGTCATTAGGGTATGCCTCTCATTCTCTCTCTCTTGCTTGGTCTCCCATTCACCCACATCTGCTGCCTACAAAACAACTTGCAACATCTTCCTTCTCATCATGATACGAGTTTGGTCAATTACCATATAGATCAAGGACCTTGGATATGAGTGATGCGAGGGTTTCTACATTTTGAATTTACAGATTTTCTCTGAGATCCAAGTCAAGGAAACTGGGCAGGCATGGGCTTGACTACTAGAATTTCTTTTTTTTTTTATCAGAATGTGTTTTATGGGGCTGGGAAGACAGCTCAGTGATAGAGTGCTTGCCTCACATGCATGACTCCCTGGGTTCGATTCCTCAGCACCACATAAGCAAAACAAGCCAAAAGTGGCACTGTGGCTCAAGTGGTAGAGTGCTAGCCTTGAACTGAAGATCTAAGGGACAGCACCCAGGCTCAACTAGTAAAAAAAAATAATGTGTTTTATGTTAGTGTGAAATATTTGCACTCTTTACTAGAGTATCTTCTGTATCTTATGGCAAAAATTCTTCACTGTCCAAACTTTAGTCAGGCTCATGAGCCTTCTCCTAGGCCCATGTGTGCACTTTTTTGTATAATTCAGTTTCACCAAAACCCTACTAGAACAGTCCCTCAAGAATTCCCCATCCTTGATACCTAATAACCTGAATTATCTTTCTGAAGATTCCTCAATTCCCCACCATAGCATGTGATCACCCTGGCCTGCTTTCAGGATGACTTCTGTTTGGTCAGTTCAACCAGAATTCTCAAAGACATTATATATCTACCCAATACATGTCCAAGACTTTATGTGTCTTCATCTACTGACTCCTCCTGCTTCTTGGCTTCATATCCTCGCTTGTTCCTTCCGAATGTAGAATAATTCTATAATGAGGTATTATGCAATAGTCCTGAATAAAATAAGCCATCACTACTTTAATATCTGGCTAATTCTGTGGGGTTTTTTTACATTGATAATAATTCCTGGTACATAGCAGAATCTTAATAATATATTTCAATTGGATGTTTTATTTGTTCTTTTTTCCTTTTTTTTGGCAATATTGGGGTTTAAGCTCAAGTGTCTCACCTTTGATAGCTAGGTACTGTGAATCACACTTTTTAATTTGTTTATTTCTGGTTTGTTTTTGTCACTGTATTTTTTTTTCATTTCTAGTTTTGGGGGGGCTTTGTTGGTTACTAATAGTAACATCTTAAAAACTATAGTATGACATGAACAGGATATTGACATTAATACAGTTAGTAGGGTACTCTCTACTTCTACAGAGACTTACTCCTTTTATCTATACACTCATTTTCCTCCAAAGGAAAGTTGCCCAAATATTGTTGTCATTAAGTCTGTAAGACACAACTATTCAGGGTTATAGATAATCTAGATAAATTCTGTACTCAGATTGTTTCAGAATCGATATAATTTTTGCATCAATTTAAAAACCTTAACTGTAACAAATAGAAGCTGGAATAACAAACGACAGAAAGGACTTCTAATCAGGACAGCTAATTTGATCATATCGCTACATCATAAGATTGGGAAATTATTTTTTATTTGCAATACATTTATTTCAATTAAAACCAAACTTTGGGGTATATATTCGTCTTTAAAATTTTTTATTTAATATATTATGAAACTCTTGGTTAAGTAAATATTGATCTCATTTATCTTGGATAATTGAAGAGCAGTGCTGTGGTTTCAAATTTAATTCTCAAAATGGGGCTCAATCTCAGGCAAGTGAACTGGTAGGTCAAATGCCATTATCTCCCTCATATTTCACTTTCTTCTTTACAGACTTTCACTCCATCTCAGATTTGTTCTCTTTTCCAAATAAGACAAAATTCTGTAAGTTTGATTTAAAATATGTTGAGGAGGAGGAGAGATAAGGTCACCATCTTTAAGTATGAGTGAGTCACAAAATGCTCTCTTTAAAAGAGAAGATGATGAGACAATGGATGAATAAGAAGTTTAGGAAAATCCAGCCATCAGAAATGAGTTTGAGATTAAAGATGTTATATTAAACTTGACCACTCTCTATCCTCCACAAATTCCCAGACTCAGTTACAGAACTCTCCCTTTTACTTCTACAATCTCAAGATGAGGCTCATTCATGTGCTTGTTGACATTCTTTATTATCTCATTCCTACAAGTTCTTCAGTCATTCACCCATTCACCTCTGCCATGGGGTTCCGTTTTTCTAGAAACACTTACTGATATTGTCCTATACATGTACTATGCAGCATCTCCCTCCAGACACCTGCTTTTATCAACCACTCTACCCTGACTACTGCCTCATATCTACCTGGTCCCCTCAATTCCTCTAGCCCATGCCTTGTTCTTACCTCCTAAACTCATTTCACATTCAGCTCTTCTCAGAACCTTCTAGGTAGTCTACTGAGTTAGAGATACTCCAGTAGCCTAAATATTATTTCTTTTTCCCCATTACAGAAACACAACTCAAATGGGTATCAGCAGAGAAAGAAAACAATCATCAGTGTTAACAAATTATGAGAAGGGAAGCCCATTCATGTACTTTTTGCTGTTAAAACAACCTGTGTAATTATACTTAATACACGATATTATTATTTATGTCTCTGTGAATCAATATTCCTGACATTGTTCATGTTGGAATCGCTGAATGTCAGACCCAACACTCAACATAGTAGCAAAACCTGCTAAACCTCATTGAATAAAGGAAATCATTAAAGTTCAGGAATGTGGTTTCTAGGAGGAATATTTTATGCATTGGAGAGGTCACTTACAAGTGTGTATAAATAATTAGTGAAGGAGTCTTGGAATTTCAAAATGAGAAAAAAACTAGATAACGAGTAGATAATGAACGTAAACTCTCATTTTAAACTTAGACAAAAGTGAGAAGGCTTTCCATGGAAAAGAGAGAGGTGGAAGAAAAGTACACAATAGTGCAAGTGAGCCGAGAGGTGAGGTGAATTCAAAGATCTCTGCCATCTGGCCTCTTTTTGTCATTTTGACAGGGGCAATGCCATCTGCCCATGAGAGGGAAACAGACGTGTGTGGAATTGAGGTAGGAGGATTGAGAAAAGGGTAAGTTGGAAAAGCTGCTGAGGAAAATGGGAACAATTTCTTCTGAGGAACAAAGAGAAGAGCAGTACATGACTCCAGACTCCATGTCTCACAGTAACAAACACAATCTGGGCCAGGAAATCCCATGAATGGTGTTGCTTTGATTCAGTCACTGAGTTACTTCTCCCACAGAGCAGTGGCTTTACTCACCCCCTGTGTTTATACCACCTTTACCTCCTTTCCCCTGCATAGAAGAAAAGGCATTTTTTTTCCTTCTCATATAACTACATTCTTTTTTTTTTCATTTCAAGAATTATTTAAAAGGAGTTTTCAGTCTTTTGTGTGTGTGTGTGTGTGTCCATCCTGAGGCTTGAACCCTGGACCTGGGCGCTGTCCCTCAGCTCTGCAGCTCAAGGTTGGTGCTCTACCACTTGAGCCACAGTGCCACTTTTGGTTTTCTGAGTGGTTTATTGGAGATAAGAGTCTCACGGACTTTCCCGCCCAGGCTGGCATTGCACTGAGATCCTCAGATCTCAGCCTCCTGAGTAGCTAGGATTATAGGCATGAGCCACCGGCATCTGGCTTCAGTCTGTTTTGATTCTTACACACACACACACACACCTAAGAACATGTTTTGTTTTTTAACTTCAATGTTTAAGCTATATTTTATTTTATAAAAGGTGCTGTACACAGGGGCTACGATTACAGTTATAAGTAAGCTAATGGATACATTTCTTGTCAATCATTGTTACTCATTCCTTTGTTTTTTTCCTATTATCCTCCTCCACCACTGCTTTCCACCCACTCCCCCCAAGCTGTAAATTCATTTCTTTTTTTTTTTTTAATTTTATTTGAGAACATACTGTACAGAGGGGTTACAATTACATGGGCAGGATTGTAAATTCATTTCTAACTTAGTGTCTTGTGAATGTTATTGTTGCATTAGATCCTTGTCTCCTTTTTTCACCATTTTGTTGGTCCTCTTCCCTTCCCCAAATCAGATAAACAATATACAAGATACAGGATACTAAAATAATAAACAGTGACTACCGGAAATAAACCAAAGGGAAAATGAAGAAAATAAAAGAAAAAGAAAAAACTTGATACAGTACATTGACAGCAACAACAAGGTCAACAACAACAAAAAAGAGATCTTGTTTCCATATCTTGGAGTTCATGTCGATTAGCAACATTTTATATGGTCATTTGTACATAGCTATTGAGCTGTTGTGATCCTCTGCTAGGACTAGATACTAATTATTACAAATGAGGGAAACCATGGAGCCTATGTTTCTTTGGGTCTGTCTTACTTCATTTAATATTTTTTCCAAGACTTTCTATTTCCTTATGAATAGGGTGATGTCATTGTTTTTAATGGAAGTTTTTTTTTTTTTACCATATTCATCTTCTCTTTTCCATTTTTCTTTTTCCTTTTTTAAAAAAAATTACTATTGTCATTACTAAGTAGTTTTACAAAGGGATTACAATAAGTGCAATGCTTCTTGGTTAATGTCATCCCTTCCTTCATTCTCTCTCATTTTTCCTCTTCCTTCCTACCATAACTTCCCTACCCTCAAGTTACATATTTGTTGTGTTTTTGTGGTTTTGTTTTGGTGGTACTCACTCAAATAGTAAGTTTACTATTTGAGCCACACCCTCAATCTTTCTTTGATTTTGAATTATATCATTGTGCTTGTGGAAGCCTCACACTGTAATCCTCCAATTTCTATCTCCCAGGGAGCTGGGATTACAGGCATATAATACAACACTTTCCATTCATTCCTTAACTCAGCACTTTCTAGGCTTGGCACCAATGCTGCGGAAACATCCTTTGCAAAAGTCCCTATTACCTAATAACAACAACAACCAAAAAAATTCAACATCATCTTTTATTTTTTTCCAATCTTTATGGAATTTTTAAAATCTCTTCTTGCTGGATATTTAGATACATTAGTGGAAAAGAAAATCATATTTTAAAAATATCCCTGAATCATGGAGATTTGGGGATCTTCATAAAAGCAGAAGCATAAACATAAGAAATATGTCCACCATAATGAAATTAGCAGTGGAAGTGACATAGAAACACATAAAAGCCAAAGGGAGAGATAAGGAAATGTCCCATTAAAGGAATTAGTTGCAATGTTAGATAGAGTGTCCATGGTAAACTTCATTGAGAATTGATATTTGAGTGAGAGGATGGAGGCTAATCAACCCAATGGAAACTTGAGAAAGAAAGTATGTTTTCTTTTTCTAGAGGAAGTATAAAGGCCAATGCATCTGGAGTTACATGCAGAGGGAAACAGGAGACAAGACAAAGAGGTAAAGGAATCCAGTTCTTACAGGCATTTTGGAAATTGACCTTCTGAGTGAAATTGAAAACCTGTAAAAGGTTTTAAACAAAAAGATGTCTTACTTGTCAGTTTGGGTTCAGCAACATTGGATGCCAGCTCTGACTGCTGTGTAAGCAAACAGACTATAGGATGTGAGGGAAGAGCTAGAGAGGAGGAAGCTAAGTACGGTCGTGATGAGAGATGGTGGCAAGTGGTTTTGAAAGTAGAGAGAAGAGGAGGTTGGATTCCAGACAGATTTTTAAGGGTAGAAATAAAAGTATTTTCTTATTGGGTTAGCTGTGAGGGCAACAGAAGAAAATGGATCATCCCAAGGTTTTGGACTAGGCCAATGTAAGACAAAGCTGTCCTGTTATCATGATGGAGAAGAGTGGGAAGGAAGGACTATCAATGTATAACATTTGTATGGGAAAAATTTCTGCTACATTGTGAATTTTCCCCCTTACTTGTAACACTTGAGATAATCAATCCCTTTCTTATCACATAACACTTCAGTATCCTTGAAGTAATGTCTTATACATAATTCCATTTGGTCTGGCTTTTACAACGATTTTTTTTAAGGAAGGCAGACAAAATATTGTCATTGTCTATGCAACTAAAGAGATGACCAAGGCTCAGAAAAATCTATGAGATTAACTCAAGACCTCAGTGTATTTATATATGCCACCAGATCCAGAATTTTGTGTCTTTGTTTGACATTTATTAGTATATATAACACTTCCTAAGAGAAAGACAGCTTCTGCAATAAGTAGTATTAGGATAACTGGTTATCTACATGCAAAAGGACAAGGTTAGATCCTTATCTTACAACAGGTCTACATCAATCCAAGAAAATCAGATTCCTCAAAGAAAACATAAGGAAATAGTTCCATGCTATTGGTTTGGGCAGTAACTTTTTGAATATGAACCCAAAAGCAAAAAGAAATTAGATTTCATCAAACTAAAGAGCACATACAATTGACCAAAGGGGATTTAAGTATGTACTTGAAGTGTTTTGTCCAAGGCTACAGGCGTGGACATTGTCCAATGTAGCTAGCCAAGGTATAAAACTAATAGTTCCACATATGTTCAACCAATGATAGCTATTATTAATATGCTATTCAAAAGCACCTTCTCCTTTAATAGAGTTATTAAAAAGTGCTGAATTATCTCCCTTAAAATGGCTCAGTATGTATATTTTTGGCAGAAATTTAAGAATTTCCTCTCTAATGGCCAATTACTTGGTATTTCTATATTCTTTTATATTTGTGAATTATTCCAGAGCTAGGCTCATTATATATGCTTCACCATATCTCTGCTTCACATAGAAAATAAAATGAAGTAAGTCAGAGGAATTCCAGCGCTTTGTTCAGTCAGTGCCTTGGCATCTGTGAACAGAAAGGAATTATGCACTATGTATTCAATCATTTACAGCAGTATTTCCTCAAAGTATAGTCTCTGGACCATTAATCTCAGGAAATGCTCTCTTCTGTGGTGAAATATACATGGGGACTTCACATTGTGTATCCCACTCCTGGGAGTTTCACAACATGCCATAGAACTCTTTAAGAAGCCTGGTATAAAAGAAACTCTTTTAATTCTAGGATTTACTCTAGCCTTTGTGAGCCTTATTTGATCACAAATTTCTTTTGTTTGTAACAGAGGCATGTAGCAGTCATTTACTAAGTCAGTCTTCATATCCATTTATCCCTTCTTTTGTAGAAGAATTCCAGGTTTAGCTGGGCATAGTGTTTTTTAGATTAAAAGTTTTCTTCCTTATCTGTACTGACTGCTAGCTCTGACCAATAAGATGTAAGTAGAAATGGTAAATGTGACGACCTAGAAATATTCTTAAAGGTAAGGAACATTTCCTTTCTTTAGTTCATCTGCTCCATCCCTTCAGCAGAGTGATGGCTACAGGATTTAATGCTTTAGCTAGCAGGACAGTCAAAAAACACAACAAAGTTACAAGACACCAAAGTGTGGCTCCTGGATTATTAGGGTACTTATAGCCACATGGTACTTATCTCCAGACTCCTTGATATGAAAGAGATAGAATCTTCAACTTTGTGCATCATTATTTGACTTTCTTTTACTGTTACTCAAGCATAAATCCAACTCAAACTAATAAGTTCACCACTTTCTATCCTTTCATAGGACTGCTGTTCTTCAGAAGATACTGGTAATTGCTAGTGTTAATTACACCACTAACATCATAACTCTTTCCTGAAACAAGTACATGTATTCCAAACACAGGCACATGGAATATTTACTTATATCTGCTGTTTGCACTTCCTCTAAAATGTTCTCAAACACAAGGCAGCAGGTAACTTGAATGAACAATGGATTCTATTAAAATAAGAAACATTCAAGTCTCACTCTTAAAGCAGTCTAAAATCTTCATGCCACATTTTCCTGGTCTATATTCTGTACTTCATCTTATGAATACAAGAGATAAGTGAAATGTAGATTTCCAATAAACACGAGAAGTTATATACCATCCTCCACAAAAGATTATTATTCTGCTCTATTCTATTATTCTATTACAGAATAGACTTGACCCTCTTCCACCTTTTTACCAAGGCCATTACAGGAATTCTCCTTCCATTTACCCATGAAGACTCTGATGTGGCAGAAGTCCTGCCCTATACCCAAAGGAAAAGATTAAAGACACAAGAATACACACAACTTGAATAAACAAACCTTGTTAAGTCCCCCCACACACACCTTATTACCATTAGGTCATACTGTTTCTGTCTAATTATATTGATACACATTTTTTGAACCTAAGCATAAATACACAATTTTCTCTAGATATTGGAATCTTCATTTTCTAAGACTCTCACAACATGTAAACTTTTGGCTAAATAAATTTGTTATGCTTTACTCTTGCTAATCATTGGTTTTTTGTTAAATGCACCAACCATAAACTCTGTGATGTGTGAAGAGCAAGGAATGTTTTTTTTTTTTTTGCTTTACATTATAGTATAGGGATCATACCTCCAAACATGTAGATATGTGTGTTTGAGCTAGCTCAATTCCACAGATGTCATTTCAGTATAGACAGCTAGAACCAGATAGCCTCTTAGTCTGGATTTTTGATGGGTTCGTTATGCCTGTCTTCATATTAATATGAGAACATGCCTAACTCATTCTAAAATTATAATGGCACTGATGGAAAATAATTATAAAATTTCATCTTCAAGAAAGTGTCTGATCCATGGGCGCTGGTGGCTCACGCCTATAATCTGAGCTACTCAGGAGGCTGAGATCTGAGGATCGCAGTTCTGAGCCAGCCCAGGCAGGAAAATCAGTCAGACTCTTATCTCCAATAAACCACTAGAAAACCGGAAGTGGTTCTGTGGCTCAAGCAGTAGAGTGCTTGCCTGGAGCTGAAGAGCTGAGGGACAGCACCCAAGCCGAGGGTTCAAACCTCACAACCGACCAAAAAAAAAAGAAAGAAAGAAAAGAAAAAGAAAAAAGAAAGAAAGAAACTGTCTAAGAGATTAGCTGTCCTCTCTACAAAAAATGTTGAGAATTAAATCTAATGTACTATCTTAAGTCCCATATTCTCTGTGCATACTTCGATGGCCAACAAAAAAGCTGGTATAAATTGTCCAATATTCAATCTTTATGTGTAAAATATGATTATTGAGACAAACTCATAAATGTTGCGTCTCAAACTCACATTTTCTCTGACAACTATCTATACATTTTTAAAAAGTAATATCAAACTCACTGATTAGGACCTTTGTGAACATAATAGATATATTTCAATTTTAAAGTTATGGATGTTTAGAAGTCTATTTATAAGGAAGAGAGATTGGGTAATGAATTTGCAAATCAAAACATGCTTTAAAGCTGAAATTATTTTTAAACTATGTAGCTGAAATATAAGACTATTAGTTAAATGGGGACATACATTATTCAAATGGTGTAGCTAACATTTTAAGATTAAAATAAATGAAAATCAAATGTCTAATTGATATTCATTTATTCTTGTCACTCTATAGCCAGAAGAGTACAAACTACTTTTGTATGGCATCATTTACTGGGAGAGTGTTCCAACATCCTTTACAAAATTTAAATAATGTATAATATTAATTTTGTTTGTTTTCAGTTTCTAAGACATGTCTGACATATATTATTGGGTACAGTCAGTCTTCATTTTCTGCTTTTATTGTAAATCTTGATGACAGGTGTTAGCATTACATCATCAAAATACATCAAATGATTGAGTTTCTTAAACTATATGAATACAGTTGCTTAAAATCATTATTGGATGTCTGTGTTTGCTCATAAATTCTACTCTTCTGTGCAGTATTTAACTGCACTAACTCTACACAACAAGTAGTCTCCTTTTGTCTCTTTTTGAGGTCCAAAAAGCACAGAAGAAAGTACCTGGAATTAGAAATAAGAAAAAAAGGAACCATAGAGAAAAATATACTATTAATAATGATCAAAAGTTTGTTTTTATATATCATATGAATTAAAGTTCGTTTCCTTATTATTAGACATAGAAATTGCTAATAAATAACAAAATAAAGCCTTGATGTAATCTGTGGTATATTGGAGTCAGAAGTATATCTATCTTTAGTATTTTACTTCTGTGTATTTATTAGATCTCTCCATTAAGAAAGTTTAGTAGTAGTATTGTTCCTCTGTTAATTACAATATCTAAGTCCTAAGCCTTAGTTTTATAGTACCAGCCTATATAATAGGACTTTGGGATCTTGAAGGATAATAAATCTCAATACTGGGGCAGGAAAAGAATAATACAATCTTGGAATATCTTATAGTATCAGAAAGAAAAGAAAGGGCGAACATTAATGGGCATATATTGAAAAACAATTCGATGAAATTCAATAAGCAAATCTGGGTGAAGAAGAACAAAGACAAGAAATAACACTGCCTGACTTTACACTTACTGTAAAGCTACAGCAAGTAAAACACTCCATGTTGGTTAAATAATAAGCAAATATTATGGATAGAAAAGACTAGGTAGCTGGAAAACAGACTCACATAAACATCTCCAATTAATTCTCTCAAAGGAACATAGATCAGGCAGTATAGCAAAGATAGTCAATTCAACGTGGTGGGTGTACTGTAGAGGACAATTAGATGTGGACCATGCCAAAAAATTCTAAGCAGGGTACTGGTGGTTCACAACTGCAATCCTAGCTATTCAGGAAGCTGAGATCTGAGGGTTGCAGTTCAGAGCAAGCCCAGGCAGGAAAGTCCCTGAGATGTTTATCTCCAATTAACCACCAGAAAATCGGAAGTGGCTTGTGGCTCAAGTGGTAGAACACTCACCTGGAGCTGAAGAGCTCAGGACAGCACATAGGCCCAGAGTTCAAGCCCCATGACTGACAAATATATATATAGAGAGAGAGAGACAAAAATTTACACCCTTCACATACAATGGCACATGTGAAATATAAAACCTACATGACCTTGAATGTGAAAATGCCTTTTTATGTAATCCTAGCTACTCAGGAGGCTGAAATCTGAGGATCATATTTCAAAGTCAATACTGGCAGGAAAGTAAAAAGCCAGAAGTGGCACAGTGGCTCAAGTGCTAGCCTTGAGCTAAAGGAATCCAAGTCCAGCACCAAGACCCAGAAACCATATTTCATGAAAATGGGTTGATGAGCGGAACCTCATTAAAATTAAAAATGTATACTTTGTAAAAGGAAGTACCAAGAGCATAAGAAGACCAGTCAGAGGCAGGGAAAAAAGTTGGAAAAGACATATCTGAAATATATAAAGACCTCTTAAAGGTAAATAATAGAAAATTTAAATTAAATGAATTATAAAATTAAAATTGCCCATTATAAATGAACAAAACTTTTGAATGGATGCTTCCCCCCCAAATATGTACAATTATAAGCCATTATATGAAAAATTTTCAATATCATGTTATTAGAGAATTAAAAATTAAAACAATAATGATGTATCATTACTTGTTTATTATAATAGACAAATTCAAAAACAATGACAATGTCAAATGCTTGTAAATTTCTAAAGCAATAGGAATTTTCATTCAATATTTATGGGAAACCATTCATATAGTAATTTTGGAAGAGTATAGTAGTTTTCACAAAAGGAAATATCCTCTTTCCAAATGATCTAACAATTACTATCTTTGCTATTTACTCAAATTATGTGAAAATTTGTGTTCACACAAAAACCTGCACATGAACATATATATATATATATATAAATTTCATTCATAATTGTCAAAATCTTAAAGCTATTAAGGTGTCCTTCAACAGGTAAGTAGATAACCAATTGTGTCATATCCAAAGGAATGTTAGTCAATGTTGAGAAATGAGTTATGGAGTCAGGAAAAGATGCAGAGTAATGGAAAACAAAACAAAGAATTGCATATTACTAAGAGAAATTTGATTAAAGAGATACTGTTTGATTCCACTTAAATATCATTTTTGAAAAATTTAAAATTAGCAGGGCACCTGTGGCTCATGCCTGTAATCATAGCTACTCTGGAGGCTGAGATCTGAGGATCACTGTTCAAAGCCAGCCCAGGCAGGAAAATCCGTCAGACTCTTATCTCCAATAAACCACTAGAAAACCAGAAGTGGTGCTGTAGCTCAAGTGGTAGAGCACTCGCCTTGAGCTGAAGAGAACAGGAATAGAGCCCCAGCCCAGGGTTCAAGCCCCACGACCAACCAAAAAAAAAAAATTACAGCAACAGTGGAAAGTCAATGGCTACCAGTATTAAGGGAAACATGTACATCTGTAGATAAAACACAAAGAATTTTTAAGGCAGTGAACATTCTACAAGAATTGTGGATAACAAAGAAACATAGGTCCCATGGTTTCCCTTACCTGCAAGAATTAGTATATGTCTAGGAGAAGCAGAAGAGGTCAAAAGCTATGTATATATGACAACATAAGCTGATGCTAAGCGAAATGAGCCCCCAGATAGGGACACAAGAGGTTTTATCTTTCTTGCTGTTCTATTTAATGCATTTATAATGTACTATGTGACTTTTTTATTGTTTCTTTGTATGTTCTTCCCCCATAGTACAACCCCTGTAGTCACTGTAGTCCATTGTCCTGCATCTTTCTAAGGGGAGGGGAAGGGAAATAACAAAATGCTGAAAGAAGTATACAGGATGATCATTGTAAGACCAAGATGTACAAGGCATAGTGTGGAAAATGAACTTTACAACTTTGGGCAGGGAGGGAGGAGTTGGGGAGGTGGGGAGGAAAGGGATGGTAGGGGAAAAACAAAGGAGGGGGTAACAATGCTCAAGAGGAAATGAACTCATTTCCTTGCTCATGTAACTGTAACCCCTCTGTAAGTATCTTTACAATAAATATTTATATTTATAAAGAATGGTGGATAAGTATTATCACTATAAGAAAATTGTGTCATTATGCATTTGTTCTAACTAATAGAATGTACAACATCAGAAGTGAACCCTATTGTAAGCTATGGGCTTTGGCTGATTAGATATATCAATATAGATTTTGTATCATAGCAAATAACACTGTGGTTAAGAACTCTTTGTGGAAGTGGTGCTGTGGCTCAAGCGGTAGAGCCTTGAGCTGAAGAGCGCAGGGACAGCGCCCAATCCCGGAGTTCAAGCCCCACGACCGACCAAAACAAAACAAAAAAAAAAAAGAACTCTTTTTAAGTTTCACTGTTTTGCTGTAAAACTAAAATGGTTCTAAAATGGAATTTTTTAATTTAAAAATAAAAGTTATTATGTATATGACCTATTCTAGAAAACCTTCTTAAAAATATGGTATATAGGGCTGGGAAGGTGGCTCAGTGCTAGAGCACTTGCCTTGCATGCCTGAGGCCCTGGGTTCGATTTCTCAGCACCACATAAGCAAAAGAAAAAAGCCGGAAGTGGCGCTGTGGCTCAAGTGGTAGAGCGCTAGCCTTCAGCTGAAGAGCTGAGGGATAGCGCCCAGGCCCAGAGTTCAGGTCCCACGACTGGAACAACAACAACAAAAAAAATATGGTATATACTTTACACATCTGGTTACATTAGTATTAGAAACATCTTTCAACAAAACAAATGCAATAACAAAAATAGTCTTGGAGAAGATATTTGTCACTCATACATGTCTACAATTATAAAGAAAGGTAAATTATTTAATAGAAAAAGCATTAAATGAAATAAACTATTTACAAAGGGTAACCCAAATAACCAATATAAACAAACAGATTTATAACAAAATGAAGAGATACACAGCTTCACAACCAAGCCAGAAAGTGTTCATTAGAATTTGAGTAAGATATTATTTCACATTCGTCAAGATATTAAAAAGTCTGGAATTAGGGCTGGGAAGGTGGCTCAGTGGAAGAGCGCTTGCCTTGCATGCAAGAGGCCCTGGGTTCGATTCCTCAGCACCACATAAGCAAAAAGAAAAAAGCTGGAAGTGGCACTATGGCTCAAGTAGTAGAGCACTAGCCTTGAGCTGAAGAGCTGAGGGACAGCACCCAGGCCTAGAGTTCAGGCCCCACAACCGGACCCCCTTCCCCCAAAAAGTCTGGAATTATGAATGACTGATGACGATATGCAGAAACACAAAATTTCTATGTAATGATGGGAAAATAACTTGACCCAAACACTTTGAGAACAATTTGGCAATATCTTGCAAAGGTGAAAATACTGGATCAATTATTCCACGTGAACATACACACACACACACACACACACACACACTACTTGCTATGATATTGTTTGTAACCTTAAGTATCCATCAGCAAGAAATGGTTATTTATTTTGATATATTCACTGAATAAAGAACAATATAACTATTAACATCAGTAAACTCCACATGTATCATTGCTGATCAATCAAAACCATGGGGTTGAGTTTAAAAAAATAAGTGAATATAGAATATGCATAATGTAGTAGTATTTCTGTAAATCTAAAAAATATCATAACAGTGTTACCTTCTTTTGATTTTTGGTTTTTGTTTTGTTATTCTCTTGGCAGCATTGAAATTTGAAATCATGGCTTGGACTTGCTAAGCAGGACGTGTTGTTTAAAGATAAGATATTTTAGTTAAAGTGTAAAAACTTACAAAGGATAATAAATATGAACATAAGCTTGTCTGAGGAAAAGTAAAGTAATTCAATCAGTATCTCAGGTAGTGCTGACATTTTTGTGCAATTTTATTTCATCTTTTTTTCAAACTTCAAAGCTGACAAAAAACAAGGTTATATTTTATGAAACATTCTCTTAAATTTTTTATGCCCGAAATGTTTCCTAATTGTGAAAAATAGATGACAATTCGACAGCTGAAAAGTCTACCGTGTTTATGCTCATTACCATTTCCTGTTATTGGAAAAACAGTTTTGCTGAATTCCACAAGTGATGTAGAGGGTTTATAATAATCCAATGATTTAAACCAAAGAAAATAAAAATAGGAACTAAAATCAGAGCATAAATTTGTAAGGAAATTACATTATTATGAATCTCCCAAAGCAGGAAGCTGAAAGAACGCTTCAAGGCATCATCTGTTACACTCAATAAGATACAAAACCTGACAAAACTGACTATGCTTATCATAATATTCTATTTGGATTTCATACACCAATGTTTTACTCAGGAAGTAAAAAGCCAGATCAGGCAGGAATGCCACCTTAAAATGTGTGCAGCTCTATAGCAGATAAAAAGCCATTGAATTCATCATGAATTGAGAACATGATAAATAAAACCAGGTGAGAATCTAAATTCACATGTAATAGTATTGTACCTGGAGTTTGATTTTAGTAGTGACAGTGACAGGTCACTGTTTTTGCCAGACCTTCTGTCAATTGAAATGCCACCAAGGAAAATGAGGAGTCAATTATGTTCCTAGGAAAAATGGGTTCCAGAAAAATGGTCAAGTCTTCAACATCTCTATGCCTTTAATTTGTGTTATTATTCATTCTTCAGAAATTGACTTTTTATATATTAATATATAAATGCTTTTCATACATCTTATGCTTGAATGAAATGATAGGAAGACATCAGTGTCCTCAAGTACTATTATCTCAACTTGCAAAGACCCATTTCCAACACACCGAGGCTTCTGAGACAGAATGGGTAGTGTTTTAGAAGTTTCTCATACTTCTATCCAACTTATATTTGTATTTACAATTCATCAAGCACCAAAAACTATGATCTTGTCAACTTTCAGTATGAAGACCAAAGAGAAATTCCTGAATTACTAAAATTTTCTTTAAAAGTTTTGGCATATCTTATTAGCCTGGTATAATGCATTGTAGTAATTCTTAGGTAGAATCTAATGAGATCACAGGCATCCAAAACCAATGAAAATTTGCACAATATCTAAATTCATTTCAATCATGGTTAATGTTATTTATTGGAAAGATTTATAGCTAACTGACTAAATCTATTTTAAAATAGATATTTGATTTACTTTGACTAACATATTTCCAGATATATTTCTGCAATAAAAAAATTACTAACATGGCAGTAAGTTAGAAATTCTTAGGAAGTATGAGCACTTAATTTTTCACTGGCTTAATTCTTCATATTTCTATTACATTTCCAAAAAGCAAGAAAATGGCAAAACATGTAAACTATCTTTAACACTGCAGTGTCTAATATTGGTTGATAGTTTTATGGAAAAAGTTTGTACTACTGATGCTTTAAGTATTGGAGTATTCAAACAACTAAATCCTCCAACAACAAATCCCCAAAGAAACAACTGCCCGATTAATAAATGGGCTAAAGACTTAGAGACTTCTCTGAAAAGGAAATAAGAATGGCCAATAGACACATGAAGAAATGCTCAACCTCTCTAGCCATAAAAGAAATGCAAATCAAGACAACGTTGAGATTCCACCTCACTCCAGTTAGAACGCCTTAAACCAAGAAATATAGTAACAACAGATGCTGGAGGGGATGTGGACAGAAGGGAACCCTACTGCATTGTTGGTGGGAGTGTAAACTTGTTCAACACTCTGGAAGGCAGTATGGAGGTTCCTCAAAAGACTCCACATAGAGCTCTCTTATGACCCAGCAATCCTACTTTTGGGCATTTACCAAATGATCACAAACAAGACCATACTAAAGCTACCAGCACATCCATGTTTATTGCAGCTAAGATATGGAACCAACCCCTATGACCCTCAGTAGATGAATGGATCACGAAAATTCTATGCCTCCGTCACAAAGAATGACATTGCCTTTTTTGTTAGGAAATGGAAAGACTTGGAAAAAGTTATGTTAAGTGAAGTAAGCCAGGCCCAAAGAAACATAGGTCCCATGGTTTCCCTTGTTTGCAATGACTAGTATGTGTCTAGGACAAGCAGAGGTCAAGGCTATCTACATATTACCACATGAGATAATGTTTAGCAAAATATACCCCAAGACAGGGGCACAAGTGGTTTTTTCTTTCTTACTAGTGTTTTTAATGTACTATATGATTCTTTTCTTTCTTTTGTATGTTCTTCCCCCATGGGATAATCCCTGTTTTCACTGGATTTGTTGCTGGTGTCCTATATTTTGTGTATACATTTTTTTTTTAATTTGGGGAGGGGAAGGGATATAGTGGAACGCTTAAATGAGGAATGCAGGCTGACCCATTGTGATGACGAGATGTACAGGACATTATGTTGAAAACGAACTTTACAATATCAGGATGGGGGGGGTGGGAGGAATTGGGGAGGTCGGGAGGGAAGTGATGGTATGGAGAAAACAAAGGAGAAGGTAACAATGCTCTCTATGAAATGTACTCATTACCCTAGTCATGTAACTGTAACCCCTCTGTACAACATTTTTAATATATATGTATATATATACATATATAAAGTATATACATATATATAATATTGGAGTATTTCCTCATTCACTCTAATGTCTCACAATAACTCAGAATGGTGGACTAATTAAGAGGTCACAGTTACCCCTACACACTCTGCCTCATGGTACTTTCTACCTGTTAGACTTCTCAAAATAATGGCCTTGGCATTGCATTGTACTTCTTACAAAAAGCAGAGTACCTGGTATATAATATATAAAAGAGAAATAAGATCGTTTCACATTACACAGATGGTGAAGATGAGGTTCAGAAAGGCATAAGGACCTGGGTGACAAGGAAGAACAAATCACAAACCTCATGACTGCTAATTTTGCAGTCTACTTGACCTTACCCACAATGGGAAAGGTGAAGACATGATGGGTTTCTAATTCCAGATGCTTCTGTCAGCTTAGTATGAAACTGCAGATTTCTCATGTTCCTCTATCAAAAGCTGACTCAAAGAGAGTGAAATCTAATTAGCAGCATTGAATGTGATAAAATATCCATTTAAAAATGTGATAACATCCTGTTCAAGTCATCTAGTGATGAAAGTCCTGACTGCTGGCATCTTCTTAAAGTTGCTAAAAATGGCAATTTCCTTGTACCTACATGATTTAAATCTCCTGAGATCCACTTATACCTAATGCAATCCAAGAACAAAAATGAACTTAACTTCCTAACATTTGAACCTCGAAGCATTTGTTCTTCCACCAGATTATATAATAGACACCTTTCAGGTAAGTCTCTGTCAATTAAAAGAAAGCAACGTGGTGTTTGTGGATGTTTAAAATAGGTGTGATTTCCTGGCTCCATTTAGCTACATCTCCAATGGACTTTTTAATAAAGCACCTCTCAATTCAGTCTAGCCTAGGTAGATTGGGCATGCATTTAAGTTTATTGTAGCACAGCAAGCTTCCAATAGAGTCTTGTCAATGCAATTTCACACAATAGGTGGGCAAGTGTGTTCTGCATATTAGGAAATGTTTTTCCTCTCTGCATTGGCTTTTCTATTCTAAATTCATTTAAAGCTTCAACTGAAGTTATAATGGTAAATAGTGTAAGAGGAAAAGTTCACAATGACAGTCACAGTTTTCACAGTATTTTGACTTTCAAACCATTTAGGACAAAAATTCTTCTAGGCTGCATTTCTGTTGCTTGCCTCCAGTTAGCAAGTTAGAAGAGAGAGTCAACTCATTTTTACTGATAGAAAATATCTTTGCTGATTGTAAATGAAATGCAGGGTGAAAATGAAACAAATCTTTAATTTTTCCATTATATGTATACATTAAATTTTCAAACATTTTTATATATTAGTAGAAAATCATTGCTATACATTAGTGTAACATTGTTATACATTCATATATACAAAGTATATCTGCTCACTTTAAAAAATTTCAGCAAATATAAAAATGAACAAAAATAGAAAGCAACTCCATTACCTAATGTCAAGTGGCAATAGTGTCTTAAATTATTTAACCAGTCCCCTAAATAGTATATATTTATTACCCAGATATGATAAGTAATGCCTCCAAAAGTTACATACACACTTCTCTATTTCTTCAGAATAAGTTGAAAGAAAGCTCATTTTATAGCTGTTAACTACTTATCTCCAGACCAGCACAAAAAAGGTTGAACCACTGTGTGTTTCTATCCACTGCATAGTGAACAGAACATCAATTCTATAATAATTCTCTAGTTTTACTACATAAGCAAAAGAAAAAGATCATTGAAGTTTTGATTAATGTAAACAAAGTAGAGAAACAATCGTACTAGTATCAGTAGGATCTTTGCTTAATTTCTTTACTTTGGGAGGAAGAAAGGAACTAACTAAAATTTGTAAAGTACCTATAATAAGCAGTTATATGATGTGCTTCAGAAAAGACATTTTAGTAAGTGTTCTTCAGCAGCTGATAATGCAATTGAACTTCAGGAAGGTTTTGTATCTTGATTTAAGTGTATCTAGACAGAATTGATAGATATGTTCATTTATTATCCAAGTTTAAAGCTCTCCACCATATTTTCAATGATTAAGTAATAATGGAGGGAGAGGGATGGACACCTTGCTGAGATTTTTTCTATTGAAGTACTACTGCTCTTAGGACTATAACCAGACTATAATGCAGAACTTTTCTAGAAAATTGCATGAAACAATTAGGTGGACACATACAATATTACTTTGTAACATTTATACATAATGTTTAAGTCAGGAATTATTCTGTAAAACTCAAGGGTTCAGTCATACAACTTTTCAAATGTATTTGGGGGTAATATATTTTTAGCTAAACACATAGTCATATTTTTTTTTAAAAGTCTAACTAACAATGAGTATGTACCTTGAGAAATAAATGACAGAGAAAAATTAAAAGATAAAACAAGAGCTAAGAAAGCAATAGTATACAACAGGGAATATGCACTTAACAATGACAGCTTCTAATGCAAAGCTCATATCCAACACAGTCATATGAAAGGATAATTTTGAGTAAATGATTTTTCTATCAATTAGAATATCTGTTCCCACACTTATTATTAATAAAATTGGAGAAGAAAAATGCAGAGTTTTTGTTAGAAATACTCAAATGACTTTGTTTGCTCTAAGTTTTTTAGTTCTTTTTCTTTTCTACATTTTCATGTATTTTCATGTTGGAATTCAATCATAAAGTTATCCTTTTGTAAAGAAAATTAGCTCCTTATCAGATCTAGTGAAGTATCATGCCAAAGTGTGGAATTTTAGTTAAAATTTTTCTTTAAAAAGGTTTACATCTAACCTAGGTTTTTATAAAGTAGAGAAACAGAAAGATTCTACAAATTTCTTTTTCCAGTATTTCCCCTCCATAATAAGATATAGACATATTCTAAACTATAAAGTCAGGGATTAGCAATCTCTACTTTCTATTTTACTAATTTTTATTTTCCCTTTTACAAGTAACTGGATTTTGAAAAATATAATGTACAACCATAATTCTTATAGGATCTTCATAAAATACTAATCTTATTTTTTTTAATTTACAACTTCAGTTTATAAGATGACAAATTTAAAACTAAAAAGAAAAAGATAAAAGAAAACTTGGAAAATTCTAGATGTTTTTCTTTTTTGTTTTTGAGTAAATACCCTAAAAAGGGGGAAAAACAAAACACAAATACTGCTAGCATGCCCTTCAAGTCTGTTAGATATTTGCAAAGAACATCATATGTCTATGATTTCTTATTGTAGGATATTGGCCATGACATCTCCCAGAATCCTGGAATTTATCCAAAAAAGGTGATTATCTTCAACCTGAGAGCAGACTAAAAATGTTCACCAACCAGTGAACAACATCAACCCAGTGCTGATAAGTAAGGGTGCTTGCTCCCTTCCTTCCAGAAAACCTTTGGGAAGTTCCCTGGGTATTCACCCTGTATTAACATAGTACTGCTCTCAATGGAAACACTTCCTACAGAAAGCCTCCATTGAAAGAAATATCTTCTGAAAGAAATAAGCTAATAATCAAAGAGTTGAATACTAGGGGATCATTTTTCTGTGAAGAGTCAGGATTTTATATTTAGCAAGACACAGCCCAGTGAGAATAGAAATTGTTTCTATATAGGTTCACAACACTGCCATTCATTGCCCAAGTTATTAAAATAAAAAGTATGATTTTATAATATCTGAGGAATTCAAATTTTATGAAGTCAACTGTATTACTTAATAATTTATGTAATATAAATCTAATGTTATAATATGTTATGTTTTATATATTCTACATATTACATAATATAATTCTAATATAATATCTAATTTATAGGGCTTGAAAAGCATCCATCATCTCTCTCAGACCATGGCTTACCCAGCTCTCATGTCTCTGTCTCTTTAGAGCAAGGTTTGCCAACATGAAGATCCTGTCATTAAATGAACATTCCAGAGAAAGGATGCCCACAACTTCTTTGGCAAACAGTGTTCACTAGGACTCTCAGAACTAATGGCTCTCACCAATGTAAGTTAGGCCACTTTTATGTACTAAACATTTGAAATTTTATAAAGAATAGCCAGCCTTCAGGCTATTTCCTGAATCACCCTGGGAGTAATACAACTCTGTTTCTGCTAAGTAGGAATCCATTTGCTTTTCCACAGAGTGTCCCCACTTTCACCACTAGTTATTACAGCGGCATGGGTCTTCACCTACTGGGACTCTAAGCATCTTGGGCATTTTCAACTAGAGCAGAAAGAAGCTTTAAAGTATTCTCCATATCTTGATCCAAATGACCTCATACCCAGGTCAGGCCAGCACAAAGTTCAGAAGGTGATGTTTGTAAACAATCTGTAAACACATATTTACTGCAGTATTAAATGTAGGCTATGAGCATAGAGAGAATATATGGAAAATCATTTGGTTAGTCAGACCTCACATTACATTTCAAAATGTCTGTTAAGTCCTAGATAAGGAAAGAGTAGAGGGGAGGCTCAGAGACTTCCAGATTGGAGAAAGAGACCCATCGGTTATAATACCATAAGTACCTGTTGCCTTTTGCAAGTAGGAAATACTTGAAATATTTTATAGTCCATTTTTTATATATTTTAGAGATGGTCAAAGTCCCATAAGTATGTGTAGACGTATCTCTGTGTGTATGAGTATGCATACAAATAACTGATAGATAAATAGAAATAAGGAGTACAAATATGGTGTTATGATATTAGGGTTTAGGCAGCTTTCTTGTTCACAGTTGGTATTCTCCCACTTGAGCCATGCCTTAGTCTTGCTTTTTGGGCATTAATTGTGGATGAAGTCTCTCTTGGGCTTTAATGCTTGGGCTAGCTTCAGATCTCAGCTCAAAAATTCTTAGCCTTATGAGTAGCTAAGTTTAGAGGCATGAGCCACCAGCACTGGACTCCATTAGATACCGTTTTAAAAGTTACATACAATTAACTTTTTTTTGTCGATCCTGGGGCTTGAACTCTGGGCCTATGTGCTGTCCTTGGGCATCTTTTGCTCAAGTTGAGCACTCTACCACTTGAGCCACTGCACTGCCACTTCTATTTTTTTTTCTGTGATTAAGTGGAAATAAGAGTTTCTTTGACTCTCCTGCTGAGGCTGACTTTGAACCATGATCATCAGATCTCAGCCCTCTGAGGAGCTGGGATTATAGGTGTGAGACACCAGTGTCTGGCCAATTAATTCTCTTAATTCTCACTACTACTCTAAGAGTAAGTATTATTTTATTATCACTTTTATGGATAAGGGAACAGAAGTCAAGGACACTTTCCCAGGACCACAGTTATTATTTGTTATCGCTAAGTTCAGACTCCGGCATTCTTACTTCATCATTTATGACTTCACCTCTGTCTCATACAACCTCTCCCAATTTGTACAAAAAAATCTGATTTTAGTTTCCCTTCAAACTATCACATTATTAACTTGACTTAAACTCAGCCATCCAATCCCCATTCCAAGTTCTCCAATTCTGTTTATTTTAGAGGCATGTATATTTAAGTTTTTATATTCTTACATTATTTTTGTAAGTGGCACAGAGGTGTGTGAAATGTCTAGATAATGCAAATAAGGCTTCAAACCAATATTTGATGTACCCACAAGCTGTGCCAAAGCAATTTGCACCTCTACAAAAGGCAACTTTCAGTTGCCCAACGATTCTTTTGTTTATTTATTTATTCAATTAATTATTTATAACATCTAGAGCATACAACCTTTTGGATTAATGTTTCAGGTGAAAAAGAAGAAGAAGAAAAACCTCAGAGCAGAGAAGCAAACACATGGCATAATTCCAGGGAAAGCAGAAAAGTTAGTAGTTTTCTGCATAGCAATTGAAAGTAAAATTCACATCAGAACCCAAGCATATGACTAGCTGAAGCAAGCAATCTGTTGTCTGGGTTAGAGTTTACAGGAAAAAGCATAAGTAACAGCAATAAGCATATCATCTCTGACTCTAGGGATGTTACACGCCCTGTAATTGGTGCCGTTCTGTACTAATCAATACATTACAAGCACCTAATAGGCACTCCTGCAGATCCTAGGGAAACAAGTCAGACCACAGAAAGTTCTGTAGCCCTGAATATTCATACCATACCAAGTGCAAATGTTAATTCATGCAGTGCTTGCGTTAAACTGGTCTAATTATCTACTGAAGGAATCTATTAAAGGCATGCTGTCAATCCCACAGATTGGGTTCAGCAAAGTGAAACTGAATTGCGTGCCTTTTCAGCTAATTACAAAAATTCTGCCTGACATGCTTTAAGAATGGTCAAAAAAAAAAAGTACACACAGCCAGCAACAGCTCCCAATACACACTGCTTCTTCTTTTGTTGTCAACATGACAAATACACAGGACAGCATGAAAGGAGGAGAAGCCCAGCTTGGGAGACCACGTGTCCTGCCATTACATCTCTTGCCATCTCCTAAGGAACATGGCTTGATGCAAACACCAGCTTCTTAAATGGTCTCAAGGTGTTGATAACTGAGATTTTCATTGCATATTTAGAGACAAGAATCAATTTTTAATACTTAGAACTATTCTTCAATTGGTATGTTTCATATTCCTATATATTGAAAAAAGTTCTAGCAATAGAATTCTGTTCTCTTTTTGTCTGTAATATTAACACAAAAATAAATAAATAAAAATAAGGTTCTTCCCTCACTGCCTCTCCAGATTCATGTTTCTTTACTGGATTTCAACTTTCAACAAGCTAGTCCTCAATGAGCTATGTAACCCTCATCATGGACACAAAGGAAGTAGTTCATTATTTGAATATATTTTATAACGTGTTGTAGGGTGGGGCCAACTTGCTGCTTAACTCAGATAATCTTTGCCTCTGCCTGGAACATGTTCCTTATCCTATAACCCTGTACTCTGCACCCTCAACGTTCACATTTGTATTTAAATGATAGTGGTAACCTCAAGTCATCAAATAGGCTGGTCAGCCTGTTCTCCCTGCCGTGTGTGAAAGCACGCACTATTCACTCAGACGACTCTCAATAATGGACCAGAATGTCATTTGAAAAATTTACTGAGTTGTGAACCTCATCCCAGCACTCTGTCTCCCCATTATGGGTGTAAATTATCAGCAAGTCTCATTCACTCTACCTTCAAACTCTGTCCAGGTTCTTTCCACTGGCTATTCCCTCTTTATGCATGTTACTATCTTCTCCTGCCCAATATAGCAACACTGACATTTCTACACCTCCTTTTCCCCTCTGTAGTCTTAAACCTCCCGGTTAAAGAAGCCTAAGCATGAAAGTAAATATAATGAGGTTAAACTGAGCCTGGTCTAAGAGACTAATACAAAGCAACAAGGTATCTAACGTTTCCCAAGTCACAGAAACAGAAAACAGAATGGTGCTCTGTTGCCTAGGGCTGGAACAGAGTAAGAACTGGGGAACTTTACTCTGGGTATAGTTTCAGTTTTTTTAAGGTTAAAAAGTGCTAAAGCCAAGTTCATGCCTAGCTACTCAGAAGGCTGGGAACTAAGGATTACAGTTTCAAGCCAGCCTGAGCAAGAAAGTGTGTGTGAGACATTCATCTGCAACTGACCATGGAAAAGCCAGAAATGGAGGTATGCCTCAAGTAGTAGAGCTTCAGTCTTGAGTGAAAAAAAAACAAACTAAGAGACAGCATCCAGGCCCTAAATTCACACACACACACACACACACACACACACACACACACACACACACGAAAACTACTGCCTAAAAAAAACAAGAAAGAAAGAAATCTACTGCTTATTGCAAAACAAAGTGACTAACATTAATCCTACTGAATAGTATACTTAAAAATAGCTAAGATAGTCAGGCACTGGTGGCTCATGCCTGTAATCCTAGATACTCAAGAGGCTGAGATCTAAGTGCTACAATTCAATTAACTAGGAAAAAGCTAAAAGTAGAACTGTGGTTCAAGTGGTAGCACAGTGTCCTTGAGCTAAAATGCTCAAGGACAGGGCCCAGAGCTTGAATTCAAGCCCTAGGCATGGCAAAAAAAAAAAAATCTCAAACAATAAAATATAAAAAGTTTCCAAAAGTCACATAAAATCTTTCATTTGCTCTAAGTCTGTCAATGACTGCTCATTATCATTAAAATGCAGAACTTTTTTCTATGGCCCATCAAGACTGAACATGAATTCCCCTACTTCCCTCTGTAAGGTAAGACAACCTTTGAAAGCCTGCCTTTATGTTCAACATGATGGTCTCATTTGGATGAGACACTGTGAAATAGTCTTGAACTACAGATTGATTAAAAGTACATAGACCCATTAAGAATGGTGTGGAAAGTGGAAGCCAGTACCTTACTCCTATAATTCTAGCTACTCAGGAGGCTGAGATTTGAAGGTCATGGTTCGAAACGAGCCCAGGTAGGAAACTCCATCAAACTCTCATCTCCAATAAAGTACTCAAAAAAGCCAGAAGTATAACTGTGGCTCAAGTGATAGAGTGTTTGCATTGAGCAAAAGAAGCTCAGGACAGTGCCCAGGTCCAGAGTTCAAGCCCTAGGACTAGCAAACAACAACAACAAAACAACAGCAGCAGCAGCAACAACAACAACAGCAACAACAAAACACCTGTGTGGTGCTTCAAAGCTCATCTCATTAATTTTAGTCACAAATCTTGTCTATTGATATGAACTGGTGCCAAGAGGTTATAAGGATGAAGAGAGACATAGGAGGATAAATAAAGATGTGAAACATAGTTAAGAAACCTAGAGCAAAAGATAGGAACAATAGAACACCAAATCTGCAGCAGGGTGGTAAATCAAAGCCTATTTAAATTGTAATGAAAAAATGCAGAAATGCAATATCAGAAGCTAAATAAGGTCATTCATAAGAGAATATCTGTAGCATATTTCCAACTTACTGTGGGAGTAAAATTCATGAATAATATTAAAGGTATTTACATGATCCACTGTTCTCCTGAATAGTGTTTGTCTAATGTAATAAGATCTGGATTGCTTGAGCAAAATACAAATTAGAGGTTGTAAGGCCTTAACCTGACTCTCTGTGTTATTAAAAAAGAAAAGGAACCTTTATGCATACAATAGTTCATATCAATATTATCTTTTTATTCTCTTTATCATATATATCATTCTGATTGCATTCATACCATGTAATAATTACACAATCTATGATATTCTCTCTCCTTTTCCAATATATCTTGGTATCACTTTCACTGAAAACATGGTCTTAAAATTCAAATTTCATTTAAGCAATTCCAATCTTCCTTTGTAAAGAAAATAGCATATGAGGAAATACGATATCGCCTAAAGAAAACAGAACTTTCTTTAATAAACTAAAATATAAATAAAATTGATCCCCTACCCAATTTTTCTAAAGTCACTTGTTAAATACACATCTATCTCATTTCCTCTGGATTCTTAAAAGTTGACAGACATACATCCTCAAAGTAAAAAGTAAACACCTCTAGATAAGAAGCTTTCCTCTTTTTTTTTTCTTACCCTTTATTTCTGGGTACATATTTTATGTAAAACTTGTGAGGAATGAGGAAAAGAACCTCTTGTTAACATCAAAGTTTTTCCCAACTGTACCTGTCTTATATATTCTATTTATAAGGTTATATTATCTTATATTATCTTATAATTTGTCTGTATTTTATTCATTTGTGCCACATCTTTAGACAGGAACTCCCAGTAGTTCGGGTATTCTTACAGGAAGATTTTGCTTATCCCCTTATTAACAGCATCAGTTTGCCTCAAATTTAAAAAAATGTTTAATGAGTCACAGGTTGGTAAACTATCACTTCTCTTTACCCCAGGCATAGGTTATATGGCTTTTGCTTTGCTTATTTTTACATCCTGGTAGCAGGAAGCAAGCAGAACCTTTAGCCCTTTTAGTTGGTTTTGCTGATATATAGCCAGTATTTTAACTATCTGAAGAAACTGATCCATGATCTCTTCCCAAAAGAAGATAAATGTTAGTTAGCAAGTGACAGAAATTTAGTATAGTTCAGATGTTTATCTCTATCAAGCAGGAAAATGTATTACGCATCCAAGTAACATTTGTAGTACACATTTGGAAACAGCTTTTTATAGATTGGTTTTTGTCTATTTTGCCTTGTATAAGGAAATCAGGCCTTTATTATATATGACTTTCAAAATTTAAAATCTCATTTTTCTAGTAATTCTGAAATCTTTTTTTTAGTCTTGATTTTTTTATATTGTAAAGATGATGTATAAAGGGGTTACAGTTACATAAATCAGGTATTGAGCATTTTTGAAGACTGTCGCCTCTTCCCTCATTTTCTCCCAGTTTTTTCCCTTCCAGCCGTCTTCCCCCACAAGTTATATAGTTCATTTTCAACAGAGGATCTAATGATTAGGTGTTTTTTTTTATATTTTTTACTGTAAAGATACTCTACAGAGGGGTTACATTTACATGAGCAAGGTAATGAGTCCATTTCCTATCAAGCATTGTTACCCCTTCCTTTGTTTTTCCCCTACATCCCTTTCCTCCCCCCCCACCCCACCCAAAGTTGTAAAGTTCATTTTCAACATAGTGTCTTGTACATCTTGTGGTCCTGTATCCTTATTTCAGCATTTTGTATTTTCCCTTCCCCTTCCCAAATTAGAAAAATGTATATACAAGATGCAGGACACCGGAATCAAATACAGTGACAACAGGGGTTATACCATGGGGGAAGAACATACAAAAGATACCAAAAATCACATAAAAAACAACAGCAAGAAAGATAAAACCTCTTGTGTCCAATTAACCCCAAGATAGAGACACAAGAAGTTTTATCTTCCTGTTTTAACTTTTACAAAATTATGTGTCAACCAAAACTAGAGATGATAAAACCAAACCAGTAATCACAATAATAAAATACTGCTACCGAGCCACAGGAAGCTTACGCACTGGTTTAGGCTATTAAAGAAAAATGGTTATAGTGGGTCCTTGAGTCATTTTCATTTGCTTTCCTTTCTTTTCTTTCTTCTTATCTGTTTTTCCAAACCCAATTTTATGTTCCCCCATTAGGATCTTAACAGTAAATGAAGTCCCTTTTTGTGCAATTTGTGTATTTATTCCACACGGCTTCAAAATAATTTCTATATCACCAATAAAAGAAGCATTTCTTTCCCCTTTCTAAATCTATTCAAAGAGCACTGTGGTAGACAAAATAATAAGATACCCCCTGGTGATATGTCTATTATATCCCTTGCAATCACACAATACCTATGACTTCACTCCAGCCAACAGAATATGGTAATAAAGATTGGATGTTATTCTCTTGGTTATTATAGATATGAGATGGAAGGCTAGAGGATGAATCGCCAAGTTTCCATTCACTAGTGTTGAAGAAGTAAGCCATTATTACTTCTACATCTAATCAAACAAATAAAACAAACGCAGGCATTCTGCCATCATTGTGCAGGAGTTGATCATTTCCTTTCCCTGTGTTAGAAGAGTCACACCTTGTTGATCACTCTAGGATAGTTTTAAGAGACCCCCAGGGATAAGATCTAGTTAACTGTATATAGAACCCTGTCAGATGAAGAGGAACTGCAGAAAATTGGGCATTAGTGTTGCCATTTTGATCATGTAAGACACGAGGAAAAGAAGAAAAAATGTGAGAGGAATTCATTTGGGACAAGGGAAAGTTAGGCTATTGAACAAAGTACTGAATATAATTTATAAATTACTTGTAATTATAACTTAAAACTGGAAATTATTTAGCACAGAGAGGAAAGAAAAACCACAAAGATATAAAGAAGTAACAAAGTCTTGGGAAGGAAGAAATAGGTTTCATGAAGGGAATAAACAGCCAGGCAAATATTTAAGAGGTTTTGAAAAAATAAGAACTATGGAACGCCACTATATTTCAAAAGAGAATGGAAAATGATCACTAAGACCTTCTGAAGGGGTAAATTAAATAGAATATGAACTATCAAATCAATATGCCAAGGGACTGATACAAATTTTAAGGTATTAAATATGGATAATTTGGGGGAGATAAAGAAAGGTGGGCTATTTAACAGAAATTAGGTAATACAGAGTTCAGGATCCAAGAATATTTACTTCAAAAAAATGATACGAGGAAGGATACAACAGAGGAAAAAGAGACAAATGAAGTAGAAAAAAAAAATGTGAGTTAGACATGTCATCTTGTGCCCAGGTCAAATCAGTAGCCATAAAAAGTATGAAACTATAAAATAAAATAATACGTTAAGAGGGTAGTAGAGAAAAAAGCTCATACTCTTTGATAAAGAATCGACATTGTCCACTTCAACATAAGAGACAAAAACAAATTGTTTAAATAGGGATATAGGTGGACCCATTGCAACAATGAGATATACAAGTCGTTATGTCAAAAAACAAACTTTAGAACTTTGGCGGAGGGGGGTGTTGGGAAGGGATGGAAAGGGAAAACAAAGGAGGAGGCTACAATGCTTGATAAGAAATGTACTCAGTACCTTGCCCATGTAATTGTAACCCCTCTGTATGGTATTTTCACAAAGAGAGAGAGAGAGAGAGAGAGAGAGAGAGAGAGAGAGAGAAATAAGACCAGGAATTGGAAGTGGAAGAAGGTTTGGAATGGCTCCTGTGCAGACTGTTAGAGGATCAACAGAGATTAATGGAAGGATTAAGGAGCAATTAAAGTCAGGCAGCATGAACTGGTAATAGGCCAAGTTGTGCAGAAATCTGTTACTGATGCTGGGTAGCAGATAGAAAAAAAGTTGGGTTAATGAGATATTAGTGGTATGGAGAAAAGACATCATGCATCACTAAGAATGAGACCTGCACACACTATTTGATTGCAAAAGAACAGCCAGGAGATGGGATTTTATAACAGATTGCAGGTGTACTTTCAGCCAGTAATGACACTTAGTAAATTTGAAATTATTAATGAGTCAAAAATTGAAAACACCCTAAATCATTTCAATCGTATCTTTTCCATTATGGTTAGTATTCTGGTTAATCGTCTTAAACAAGTATTTCTTACTATGTAGTCATCATATATTTTAGTTTAAAGGCACTTTTTAAAATTTTTTAAAGGAATACATTTTCTTAAAATGATTTAAGAAAATCATTTTTAAATGTTTATAGACTTTAATGCCCTTATTAATTTATGAGTGAATTAAAATTATTTTGTCTCTATGCCTTAAGCTCTTTACTTTAAGTGGGATAGTAACTTTTTATTTGCAGTGTGCATGTGATAATGAGAGGCGATAATGTACATGACAATGCTTTGGTACTACCTATGCTGAAGATCTAAATAATGCTGTTTAATTTTTTTCCAAGGAAGCAATATAATTCCATATATTACTACATTGAGTAATTTTTAACAGTAAACATTATTAAGGAAACTTGGAAAGCACAGAAAAAGTAAAGGAAAACATTAGGGCTGGGAAGGTGGCTCAGTGGTAGAGTGCTTGCCTTGCATGCACAAGGCCCTGGGTTCAATTCCTCAGCACCACATAAGCAGAAAAAGCCAGAAGTGGCGCTGTGGCTCAAGTGGTAGAGTGCTAGCCTTGAGCTGAAGAGCTGAGGGATAGCGCCCAGGCCCAGAGTTCAGGCCCATGACAGAAAGAAAGAAAGAAAGAAAAAAAGAAAGGAAGGAAGGAAAGAAGGAAGGAAGGAGGAAAGAGAGAGAGGAAGGAAGGAAGGAAGGAAGAAGGAAAGAGAGAGAGAGGAAGGAAGGAAGGAAGGAAGGAAGGAAGGAAGGAAGGAGGAAAGAAAGGAAGGAAGGAAGGAAGAAAGGGAAAACATGATAAAGATTCATCATCTAACATTAAAGACCTGTAAAATTTTGGAACTAAGTATAAAATTTCATAGAGACTTTTGAGGTTATACATGCAAGCCTTGTTTCTTCTTTCTCTTCTTTTTTTTTCTTTTCTTTTCTCATTTCTATCTTTTTTTCTTTTGAGGCAAGGTCTTGGCTATGTAGCCAAACTGGCCTGGTCTCACTATGTAGCCAATGATCAACTCTAAATTTTCCTGCTTCAGCTTCTAGAGAGATGGGATCACAGGAATGCACTACCAAAACTGGACCTTTTTCTATGGCCATATAGCTAGTGAGCTACATAATTGGACTAGAATCCTTTCTTCCCTCTCCAGTATTTTTCCACTCTCTGTGAGTGGGAACATTGCACTGTCAACAGTCAATCATTATTGGGTTCACACATATGCAGGACATTCACTACTCTGGGTGCATGATCATTATTTGCTAGGTTACACCTATAACAAAACTAATCAAAAGTATACGTGTAGATCAGGAAAAAGTCAACCTTCTGAACTGAGAGTGAAAAATACCTTCTACCTATACCTGCAGCATAAGCTCTACAAAATTCATTTCCTCCAGGATCATGTTTTACAGAAGGTATATTTTCATCAGAGAAAAATGTCAATTCCTTCAACAAGGAAAGCCTGGTATCTGTAAGTTGTCCATGTAGCTCTAAAATTCAATCCCAAGAGCTATTATTAAATCAAAATGATGTGAACAAATCTACTGAAAATTTCAAAAAAATGTTTTCTGAATATTCAGGCAAAGATCTCAAGTTTAATAAAATTTACAAAAAAAAAAAAAGATCTCAAGTTTAATCTGTAATGTGGCAAGGTTCTGACTAGTTTTTTGAAGTAAACAAGGTAAATAAATCAACCTGAAAATGATATTGCATGGATGGCCATGGCTGAGTTCAATTTGCACATAATTTAGTAAAGAAATACCAGCTTCATATCTCAACTTATGATTTAGACATTAACCCCCCTCCATTTTGTTTACACAATTAAAAATATGTTTGAAAAAAAGAATTCACCTATGAGCTTTCTTTGAAACAGTAAGTCATGGGTTACCTGAATAGTGTAACTACAAAGATTGTACATTTCGGAAGTATGTATCTTATGGGGTATGATAGAGGCCAAGAAGCAACTTTGTTCAGTGTAAGAGAATGTTCTTTTAATAATAAACGTTTTTCTCCCATGTGCCAGTTATTTTTTAAAATATACTCTCAGTCTGACTTATGTAACTGTAAACCTTCTGTACATCACCTTTATAAAAATAACAACAAGGCTGGGCACTGTTAGCTCATGCCTATAATTCTAGGTCTCAGGAGGCTGAGATCTGAGGAACAAAGTTTGAAGCCATCGTGGACAGGAAAGTCCATAAGATTCATCTCCAATTAACTACCAGAAAACTGGTAGTGGCGCTGTGGCTCAAAGTGGTAGACCACTAGCCTTGAGCGAAAAGCTCAGGAACAATGCTTAGGCCCTGAGTTCAAGCTCCATTACTGACAAATTAATTAACTAATTAATTAAACAAACTTTAAAGAAAATAGAAAACAGCAATTCCCAGACCCTGCCATTTCTAATTCTTTAGTTTTCTGAGATGTAAAGTCACAAACAGATCATCTTGATATATAGAAATATAATGAGGGCTCTACTTGGAGCACAGAAGCAAAGGGAGAGTGGGTGGCACTTAGTTCTAATCCTGGTTCTGTATTATAGAACATGACTAATGTCCTTAACAGGATGACTAAACAGTTAGCAAGGTGGTGACAGATGAGAAAGGCATCCCTGGCACCAACAAAGGTCTAATGCTTTGACGGATACAGTGTGTTCTGAGAACTACAAACTGTGAGGGATGGTTAAATGACAAAGTCCAAAGCAGGAAGAAGGCCGGATTAAGGATTTAAGAGTGTTTGAGTACACTTTCTGGAGAGATTGGTGTGCTCATATAGATGATCTAGAGCCTGGATTCAATTTTGTTGCTAATCAAAACTAGTGTGGTAAAAAGGTGGGTCCAGAAGCTGTGAGGGGTGAACTTAAATAGTATGAAAATAGAAGAAAGGAACCAGTTAGAAGGATCCAAATGCAGTTAGGTGAGGATCTGATAGTGTGTATGAAGGGAGTTAATTGATGAGAGAATGTTTGCAGTGATTAGTTGGAGGGAACCTGGATATGTTTGTGGGAGAGACATCAAAATTTAGGCTGATGTTATGGTTTCTAGCATACATGTATTTATGTCATTATCTGTGGTCAGGAAGAAAAGAAAAGGTAGAAAAAGCAGAAAGAAATGAGATCAGTTTGGGATGGCAAGTGCCTAAAAAGATCTAAGTTTAATAGTGTGACATGAGACAATGTGTGACAGAGGTATTCTATTTCTCCTGACCACCATCTTCCTCCTGTTCTGAAAGCACGAAAGCTCCTCTGTGTTCCAGAAAAGCCTAAACCAGAGAAAGGAAGAGAAGTGTAAACCCTTTTCCCTCAATATATTCCCTAATAGTATGTCTTTTCTACTGTGGACAGAATAACTGTTCTCTGGAGACCCAGAGATGCCAACTGAGGAACACAAAGTCAGTCATGTTTCACAGGACGCTGCCACACCAAACCAGTTACTCCTCTCACTCCCTCTTTCTACTCCCCTATGCAAGAACCTCAGACCTGGAGTCTCTTGGGTGTGCACCTTGCACTCAATCCGTCAATCTCGGTATACCTAGTGGACCCTTTCCATTTTCTGTCTCCCTATCTCGCAGCATAATCATTTCAAATGGAATGACTCAAGACGATACTTATGCAAGGTTTAGAAACATGCCTTCCTCCTCCCTTGCTTCATGCCAGACACACCCTTCCCTCTCCCACCCTTCCTCCCCCTTGCCACCAATCAGCCATCTTGTTTGATCCTTCATGTCACTTAAAGCATGAAGAATTCTAGTTGACAAGCCTATTTAGTAACAAAGTTTTTCTTCTCCTGTTGTACTGACTTTACTACCTAATTTATGAATTTAAAGGCATTGTATTCATGGCAACATGATGGAGTGGACCTGAATTACTCAATTTTATTACTTGGAAGGTATGTCACCTAAGCTTATTGGACCTTCATTCTTTATCTGTAAAATGGAGGCACAATCATTTTTTTTTTTGGCTTGTGGAAAACCCAGGAAAAATGAAGAAGCAGGTTTAAATGGCTGGCCAGCGGTGGACAAAAAAATGAGCACCACTTCTTCTACAGACTCATAATTCTGTTTTCCAATTCTGTCTTATTATTCATTTCACTGTCATTCTTTCATATTTTCTTGTTTTCGTTCTCTCAAGTTATTAAGTTTCTCTTCTATTTCTTTAATAATTGTTGCTGATTCATCCTCCATATGTATGCACAGATAGAGTAGACCATGGAGAGAAACCCAGAATGTAAAACAGAGTAGTTGTGATAGTACTGTTTCCTTTGTATCTCTCATTCCTTTTGAAATAAAGTCTCTACAAGCAGAATATACTTTTTTCTTGCATTTCTGTAGTTAAGGAGCCGTCAAGTTGGTACTGGTTAAGCTCTTCTAAATCATGTGGAAAGGTATCTCAGTTGATTAAATACAAATAAGGCTCCTTTCCTCCTCTAATTTCTGTTGCTCTTCTTGTCCTCATACTATAAAACACAGATCCTCTGCTTATTAGTTCCCATGAATCTCACTGTGGCCTAAGATGCCATCTCCATAACAAAAGGTTGCAGATTCTTTTCTGCATTCATTAAAATCAGGCCTGTGGCT
This sequence comes from Dipodomys spectabilis, assembly GCF_019054845.1. Taxonomy (NCBI): domain Eukaryota; kingdom Metazoa; phylum Chordata; class Mammalia; order Rodentia; family Heteromyidae; genus Dipodomys; species Dipodomys spectabilis. Next base: position 20,398,027 of record NW_024870709.1, on the reverse strand, counting down.
GTGGCAGCTTACTTACCCCAGAAATTAAATTAGGTAGATTCAGAAGATCTCAGGTCTTTGTGACTTGTTTGCAGTTTCTTTAACCATGCTTGAAACGAAAGCAGATATTTTTTATGCTGTTTAATTAAAGTGTTAAGCAAGTGGCAGTCTCTCCCACGGGCAGAATTCTCTTTCTGCAAATTCAGGGATTTAGTGGCATCATCAAATGATTTCAGCTCCTGTTAACACAAACTTGACAAGAAGCTGTTGCAAACTATCTCATACATATATACGACACAAGCTGGGTACTTGTGCAAGCCTAGAATCCCAGTGCTTGGGAGACAAGAGCACTGCAAATGTGAGCCCAAGTCTCAGATGCACAGCAAGTTCAAGAACAGCCTGGGTTACATGGCAAGATTGTGTCTCAAATAAAGAATCTAAATAAATAAGCCATCCTGAGGAAGGGCTTGATAGTAGCTAATTCTGCAGGCCAGCTGAATCATTGTGGACAAAGGTGCCAGTGTGCCAGTGTGTCAGCCAGTTATTTCTTAGGGTTTCAGGGAGCCAGGCGTCAATTGCAAATAGCACTATATTAACCAAGCTTAGGGACTTCATTGTATGTATTCCCTGTGCTCAGTGGAAATATTTCTCAGGAGCAACCTTGTAGAATTTCGCTACCTTCCACCCATCAAAGATTGAATCACCTGTGTGCAGACAGGAACCAGTCCTTGGCAGGGGATGTGGAGAAATGTGATTGACTTAGACTTATCTTGATACAAATATTCTAAAATTATCCCCAAGCTCCAGGTATAAATCCCTTTCTGAAAACAAGACCTCTGGGAGACACCTGAATTAAACTTGTTGAATCACTAAGATAAGAAGAGGAAGAGGAAGAAAACGAAGAAGAGGAAGAAGAGGAAGAAGAAGGAGAAGAAGAAGGAGAAGAAAGAAGAAGAAGAAGGAGAAGAAGAAGAGGAAGGAGAAGAGGAGGAGGAGGAGGAGGAGGAAGAGGAGGAGGAGGAGGAGGAGGAGGAGGAAGAGGAGGAGGAAGGAAGGAAGGAAGGAAAGGGAGGGGCCTGTGGTGTTGCCACTATGTCTTGTTATAGTCCTGACAAATATTCTAAGTACAATGTCCTGCATAATGACATAGACCAGGACTGAGATTTAAGTCTCGACCATAAAATTTAAGGATGCATTTACTCTCAGATGCTAACCCTGAACTTGCATGACCCTGGGAGTAATACATTCTTTTTTTTTTGTTGTTTGAGCTTTACTGTTTATTTTATTGTGCTATAGCCCTTGTATCATGGACAGGATTTGAAAAGAGGTTATGGACATGTATCGGAGACTAATCCACCGTGTGAGACATCAGATTGTAAAAAAAAATACTAATTCCAAACTTAGAATCAAATCAGAAAGATAACTTCACTTACATTTCTTCCTGTCCATCCATGCCTCTAGCTCTAAAATGTTGATGATTTGCCTCACCTTCCAAAGGCCAAGCTGATATCTCAGACGGAGTAATGCATTCTTAAACATTGTCCTTAGAAATCTTGATGGCTTCATGTTAGACCTCACCTTGACCACAGTTATGGTGTTTAGTTCAGTAACTAAACTTACTTGATTTATGGTGTGTTTGGAATTTATCCATGTTATCCTTGATTCTTAGTCATTATTTATTCCTTGTGTAAAGATTTTCCCACTCTCTACAATATGCTCTTGTGTATTCAAATGCTAGTAAACAGAGAATTGATTATACTATGGTATTCTATATTCTTTTCTTGTAATGAAAACACTATTTTTTATAAGAAGAGCACTAGGTTATCTATATACAGTATCAGTTTTGTACTTGGGATGCTTCAGGCATGCTTTTCTATGATGGTAGTGAGAAAATATAATATGGAAGGTGCTGAGCAAAGGGTGGAAGAAAATTTGTGTTTTGGTCACATGTATATGTAATTGTATTTTCATAAATATCAGTGCCAATATCACCTGAAAGGCATAGAACAGAAAGGTAACATTACACATTGGCATTGTAAGCTGTTACTTTCTTGCTCAAAGACATTTACTAATGCTCTAGAGACATATACCAGCTAGGACATTCTGTGGATGAGGGCAGTACACTGATATCCTTTGGGGATGTTGAATGGGCTAAGTCTCCCACCATTCAATATGTGGGCCACGCTTTGTTTACCTGAAGTTTTCCAGATTTCAAGAACCACAGTCATCCAAGCTCTAAAGTGTTTCTCAAGCCCATTATGTAAGGTAAAGCAAATCAAATGTAAGAGAGGTGGGAATTGGTGCAGGAAGTTACCATCGAAGCATAGATTAAAAAAAAAAAAAACTGAATGTGTGTGTGGAGATATTTATGGCTATTTTTGCAGTATAACACAAAGGAAGCATTCCGGAAATACCTATACAGCTCCTCTGTTATTGGCAATTCCTTACCATAACAAAAACATGAAATGATCAACTTTCAAAGAGAAATGCTTATTTGAATCATAGCTTCAGAAATTCTAATCTATGACCAGTTGGTACCATTACTTGTTGGCTTATGGCAAGATAGCATGTCATAATAGCTATGTCTGGAAGCACAAAACTTAAGGAAGACTCTTTTCCCACAATCCTCTTCAAAGTCATCCCTAAAATGACCTAAAGAACTCCCACTAGGCCCTAGCTTTTGAAGGCTCCACTTCCTCTGACTATTGTCACTCTAGGAATGGGCCATTGAAGGACAATCAAAATCCAAACTATAATGTAACATAAAATGTCCAGCATGCTGTTAGAAAGCTTGCTGCATAAGTAAATGAATCAAAGCAAAACAGATAATGAACTTGTTTTGTTTAATTTTTTTTTCAAAAAGAAATACAGAATCTAGGAACAAGTGGCTCACAATTATAATCCTAACTACCCTACCTACTCAGGGGCTGACTTTGGGAAGATCTCAGTTTCAAGACATACTTGGCAGAAAAATCTACAAAATTCCATCTTCAAACTGTGGGGGAAGGAGGGGAAGGATTGTGTGGGGCAGAGTGGGGAGGCTGGGAAGGGATGCTTGGTAAGAAATGTATGCATTATCCTGCCCATGTAATTGTAACCCCTCTGTACAGTATGTTCACAAATAAAATAAAATTAAAAGCAAAGATGGCTGGGTGCCAGTGACTCATGACTATAATCCGGACTCCTCAGGAAGCTGAGATCTGAGGATTTCACTTTGAAGTCAGTCCTGACAGAAAAGTCCATGAGATGCTTATCTCTAATTAACTATCACAAAAAGCTGAAAGTAGAGCTGTGGCTCAAGTGGTAGAGTACTAGCCTAGAGAAAAAGAGCTCAGAGAGAGTGCCCCAGGCTCTAAGTTCAAGCTCCAGGACTGGCACACACACACACACACACACACACACACACACACATACACACACACACACACACACACACACACACACACACATGTTAAGGCTCAGGCTATGAGTTGCCATGAGTTTGACCTAGTCTAATAAGATCAAAAATACTAGTATTATTGGATGTAGAGCTAAGAAACAAATTTTAATACTATGTAGAGCTAAGAAACAAATTTTAATACTATGTTATATAAAACAGTATATATATATATAACATCACTTAATATATATATAACATCACTTAATAGTACATTAGAAATGTTTTATATAACATCACTTAATAGTACATTAGAAATGTTGGGGAGGCCTACTGAAGTGAATTTGTTGGACTGAGTGCCATCTAGAAACCATTTCAACCAACCATTCTATAATTTTGTTCTCTCTTTCAACCAGACATTCTACAATTTTATTCTAGGCATAGTCATTCCATAACTAAATGGATGACTCTTTCCATCAGGAAGGTGACCAGTCACTCAGAGATGCACTGTCCTAGTCCTATCTGCAAGCTAAAAACAGTGCTCCATTTTTAAGTAGCTGAAACTGTCAAGAGAAGAAAAATAGTTTGTGACATGCCAGAATTGTTTGAACTGCAAATATGAATGCCCATAAACTATGTTCTATTGTAGTGCAGCCACGCCTATTCAATTATGGCCTGTCTACAGTTGCTTCGGAGCTGCTCTGACAGTCGCGTGATTGTGACAGATATTACTGCCAGTGAAAACTAAAATCTTCACTATCTGGCCTTTTATAGAAAAAAAAGTTCAGTCTCTATTCTGGAGGAGGAAGAAAATTGAGCATCTGATCCTCTGTTTCTCTTTCCCCTTTAATGTCTGATCTTTGTACTAAATGTTCTTTCCCAGATTAACCAGATTTAAAATAACTTCCTCTCCTTCCTACCTCTCCTGCTGTACAGAGCGGCTTTACTGTGTGTTCCATATCACGAGTTGCATGTCAGGCAAATCATGCATATAATTCACACTTTAAATGAGTTAATTATTTAAGTGCCCAATCTTTTAGTCAGTCTATCAGCCAGCATTACAAGGAGGAAATGAATAAACATGAAGGCATTTTATCCCCCTCCCCCCCCCTCATTCATTAAAAACATTTCAGAGACTCATTAGTCAGAGCTTAAGCAGGCTTCATAGAAGGCTGATAAGATGTCAGACATTACTTTCCAAACTGCACGAGTATCACCTAAATGGAGGGAGTGAAATTCCTATCAGCTCCGTAGAAATTAGCTGTGACTCAGCCCCTTCACTGCCTTTCTCTAGCTCTTCAGGAAAACCTAGTTCCATCTCGGTGATTTATTTAAATTGCTGGAAAAAATGGTTAAGCAAATAAAGCACTTGGATGTATAAAATGATGTGTCACTTGCATAGTATGGAGTGCTTTCTGTCCCATCATCAGGAAATGAGAAAGACTAAGAAGGACAAATGGGCAGCCTTTAAAAGGATTTTAAATCAGAATACTGCATTTCCCAAGCCTCTGCTGACTCCTAAAACCCTGTGGTGTACATTTTCCCTTTTATGGCCTTAAGATGGCAAAAGTGTTCTCATATTTTAAGTTCATTCCCAAAACACATTGTCCCTTTCAACAGCACCACTGGTGGTGCCTTTGAGTAACTCCCACTGACAAAGCTCACAATAACCCCCAATTCTCATTTGCCTGTTAGCTTTCCACTTGCCCAGTGCACATATTGTATCAGAGCAGTGGGCAGTGACTTTCGAGAGAGTCCCACAGGACCAGAAGGTTTGGGTGGTATTTTATGGTAATTCATTCTGATGGCTTCTAAGCAGTTTTCTGATCAGATTGGGTTGTTGTGTTTCTTTGGGACTTATTAAAAAAGAGTGTTCTATTTCAGTAGAGTAGACATCACTTGAACAGGGTAATGAAGACAAATTCTAGTGCTCCTATTTTTTTTAATAATATGCTAAGATCTTTGAATTAGATCAAATGAGTGCCCTTTGAGTGCTTGTAGTTTTCACAGTTACTCTGAACATTCAAATCCCTTGGATTCAGCCTAAGTGCCCAGAGCCAGTGTGGCATCTGCTAACAAAGGCAGAATAGATTAATGTGTAGACTCTTGATAGCAGCTTCAAGTTCCAAGGACTAAGAGTGTATGCCTGGTGGGGAAAATGTTTATTTTGGCAAGAAGAAGAAAGGACAGTGGATTGGGGCCAAGACGAACAGAAGAGCATAGTGGAGCCTTTTGCTCCCATTTGAATGAAAGGCTGCCTACCTCCTTCAACATGGTAGGTAGCAGTTGGCAATGATATACTTGCAATGGAAAATAATGAGCTCCCTCATTATAAAGCAATAGTTTTAAAGTAAAATTTCTCAGCATAATCAATGAAAAGTGCCAGGAAAACAGTAGCCTAAATGTCAGTTTTGAAAGTTACATAAGTTTATATATGGCAAGAGATGCTTGTTGGCAAGGTTTGAAGGTTTACTAATAACTGCAAACTATTCTTTAAAATGCTGTTTTTGCAATCTGCTTTACTACTTACCATTGATCATGTTCCTCTTCAATTTATACTGAAGTACATTTTAACTGAAACAAAACATGCGTAGATTAAGTCATGTTAAACTATCAAAAAAGTATTTTTGTGAAAGTCAATTCATCTCATGCCTGTTATTAGAATGATTTATATTCTGATACAAACTTTAGGCATAGGATAGTCTATGAATCAGTGAGATAAAATGTTTCAGTTTAGGATTGCTTCTAGATTATCAAAGATTTTTGTCTATCGTAAGAAAGAGTTAAAAATATCCTTAAAATGTCAAACCATGGTAAGTACCATGAAGGTGTACTTAACCTGCAAGTTGCCTTCCCTCCTTTTCTTTTTTAATTTTTTTTAATTTTTATTTTATTTTTATTGTGAAAATACTGTACAGAGGGGTTCTTTTTTAAATTTTAAAATTATCTTTCAGTGGTTGTACCAAGGGCTTTTAAATCAACATGTTGGGTTATGAATACAGGTTGATCAACGTTTCCCCTTCCAGCATTCCCTTGATCTGTCCCAGACCCTACCAACCCCGAGTAACCTGGTTCCATGTTCACATATGTACATTGATTAAGCATGTACCCATCCTCCTCTCTCTAGGACAAATATAAACTAATTCCCTGTCCAAATAAAAAGTGGTTGGGGGTATATTAAGGGAGCATACTATATCATTATGAACTGTGACTGGTACACTGATGGCTAAGTACTAAGCAATGTTCAATGCAGTCCCTTCATTGGATTGCAACATGAACACTGAGATAAAAAAGAGTTGGTCCTTTCCTTTGGAGATGATAAGCTATATTCTACAGGATAGGTTAGTCATTGGCTTGTGTAGCTTCCTTGCCAGCAGGAAAAAAAATCATGTAAACAATAGGAATGATGAAAGCTAACACACAGGAAGAGTAAGAATTTAACAGTAAGAAAAATCTGGATCTAGTCATGCCTGGTATAATTTTCTTTTCTTCCCTACTAAAGGGTTTGGATCAATAGAGTCCAATGTTTTCTTTAAGTTGGTTAGACTTGGGTTTCTACACATTACTAGTTAAAACAATTTGACAATCTGTAGAGCATCTACTAAAGGATTGACCTCCCCCTATCATCCCAGGTTCATATGAATCCCAGGTTCATAGGAATGCCAGGCAAAACCCCAGTTATTTGCTTGACTGACCTAAGCCTGGCCATCAACATTCCATGTGGGCCTAACTGCAAGTCCCCACCTCCCTCCACCCTGAAAAGCCTTTCCAATAACCTCTGTCTCCTTACTCAGACCCCATAAAAGCTTAACTCCAACCCCACTTGCACAACCTCCATTCACACAGGAAGGTTGCTATACCCCACTGCTGTGCCTCAATAAACAGTTCTAGCCTGCTGAGACTGAGTGAGGCCTTTTCCTTTCTCCTTCATTTTTCTAACCATGAGGCTGAGATCTGGAAGATAATAGTTCCCAAGCAGCCTGAACAGTTAAGCTCCTGAGAAGTTATCTATAATCAACCAGCAAAATATCATACTGGAGTAATGGCTCAAGTAGTAAGAATACCAACTGTGAGCCAGCAAACCAAGTAAGTACAGGCTTTCAGTTCAAAAAGTCTGTCAATGGCAAGATAGTCTCTTGTAAGTGTGAAAGATCTAGCTATAATGAGAAAGTTATTGAAACCGTATGTAATCAATTCTAAAAAAATCCCTGTCTATAAGGGAGTGATATAATTTCCCTGTGCCAGTTAAAATTGACGAAGATATTAAGCAGGAACAAAAGAACGGCTAATGATATCTATCTTCAGAACAGCAGCTGCTTGGAATAGAGATGTACAAACCAAGTCAGAGAGTGTACAGAATTCATATAAGATAATGAGTTTGTAACTGTAAGTCAGACAGTGATTGGTATAATACTTTTGTTGGCTATTTGGAACTTGAGGGTTTTTGTATCTTTCCAGCGTTTCCTATTTCATGAACCCACAAATATTCCCTCTACTCACTAAAATAGGAATCCTTTACAATTTTCCTGTCACTTTGGTCTAGATGATGACCAAGGAATGCTATGTAGCACTGAGGCAATATCTAGGGCTGGGTTACTGAAACTTAGAGAAGGAAAACTTTTTTAAAAGTGACATAAAAGTTGGTGATGTGAAAATGTGGTGTCTATACATATTGACAGCACACACACTTCGCAGCAGCACAGACCATAACTGAGCCTAGTTAGCAAGACAAATTAGTCAGAAAAAGGATGCTGCCAGATGGTACACATTGTTAATAACGCCCATCTGTGAATTATGAAGCTGATTTGCGTATTCATTTGATGCTTCTTTTCTTGGACAGCAAAGTAGCTTTTTACATCTTTATTGGGAAGTTCCCATGCTCCAGTGGCTCTCCAGGTAACTTTCATTCCTTCTTAGCTAGGGATTTTGAAGGAAACATTATTCCTGTCCTCTGAGGGTCTGGGACCAACCCCAGGGAGCAAAATCTGTCATCAATTCTTTAGTGAGTGTGAATTGCTCTCCTCTTTCACAAAAAAATCAGGAAAATAATGTAATACAACAGGCTTTAGCTGTGAACTGTTTCTTGATGAAAATAAAACTATGCAAAGTGACTCTAAAGAAAGAAAGGTCCAAGGAGGGAACAAAGAGAAAGAAAAAGCCATAAGGCTCACTTTCTTGGTAGAGCCCAACTCTGACAGCATACAAAAGGATAATTTTTTTAGGAAGTATTTTTTATTGTGAAAATGCTGTACAGTTTGTTTTTCGACATAACATCTTATACATCTCATTGTTGCAATGGGTCCACCTGTATCCCTAGTTAAACGGTTTGTTTTTGCCCTTCCCATCCACAAATTATACCAACATCAAATATAGGGAAAACACATACAAATCAACAAAGAAATCATCTTATAAATATGTTAGAAACAATAGCAAGAAAGAAAAAAACCTTTGAGTCCTTATCTTGGGATTCATTTCACCTAACATCAACTTATCTGACCTTTTCTGCTTGTCTCAGACATATACTAGTTATTGCAAATAAGGGAAACCATGGGATCTATGTTTCTTTGGGCCTGACTTACTTCACTTAATATAATTTGTTCCAAGTCTTTCCATTTCCTAACAAATGGGGCAATGTCGTTCTTTCCGATGGAGGCATAATCTTTTTCAGCTTTCCTTTTTCTCTCAGATTTTAAGGATTCCTAGGCCCAATGATAAGGCTAGGCCTCAAGGGAAGGTGCGGATGGGCCATGAACGCTGGCTCCCTAGGGAGTTCTCTAGACACTCCACACTTGTTACTCTAATGTCATATGACAGTGGATGGTTCTCTTATTCTGGTTCCATTCTCACCAGTCAGAATTCTGACTCCAAAGATGTTTTCCCATTATTTGTACTATTCAAGGCATGGGAATTGCAAAGCTAACCAGTAAAGTCATCAGGAACTCCTATTTCCTTCCCATGTATTAAGTTAAACCTTTCTAATTTGCTAATATTGGAATCTTTGTTGCTTTTCCAACTTAGCTATATTAAGAATATGTACTAACAATATACACTTCCAACTGGTGGGACAAAGTATGAAGAAATGCAGTAGTTATACTCACTAGACACTGTGTTGAAAATGAACTATACAACTTGTATCGGAATGGGGTAGGGAAGGAAATAAATAGGAGTAAACAAGGGAAGAAATGACTGTTCAAAAAGAAATGTATTAAGTACCTGACTTGTGTAACTGTAAGCCCTCTGTACATCAATTTTACAATATAAATAAATAAACTGATTTTCCAATGTATGCTTCAAAAATCACATTTGCTTTTAAGAGTAAGACATTAAAGTTTCATAGGATGATGGAAAAACACAGAAAGATAAGGTGTCAAATGACCTAATTCTCTAATATTGGTCTGGATTGGAAGCAACTGGAAGGAAAATAACTTGGTGGTATCAAAAGCAGGACTGGAGCCTGGCTTCTAGATAGTTATTTTTTGGTTTTTGTTTCCTATGCTGAATTTACCAGGTTATCAAACACACAGCTAAGGGGAAAATAAGAAGCAAATATTTTGGTAGTTTAGGCTATTATTATTATAAGGATTGTGAAAGACATTCTGTTTAAAACTATTCTGGTTATTCTAGGTAAATATGTCTTTATTAGAGAAAAATTTCAAAACTGTACAAACATATAAAACACAATTAATGTTATCTATAATTCTATCCACACAGAAAAAAATCAATATTGACATTTGGCAAATTTACTTCCAGAATTTTTTTTTTTATTTTGGACAGTCCTGGGACCTGAACTCTGGACTTGGGCAATGCCTCTCAACTCTTCAGCCCAAGGCTAATGCTCTACCATTTGAGCCACAGCACCATCTCTGTTTTGTTCTGCTTATGTGGTACTGATTGAGCCCAGGGCCTCTTGCATGCAAGGCAAGCACTCTACCACTGAGCCACCTTCCCAGTCCTGCTGGGAATACTTTTTAGGCAGAATGGTGTATTCTGTTCTTTTCCAAGTAGCTGAATGGTAGCCATCAAGGAGGAAACAGACTCATGGGGGTTAAGAACAAAAACTCAGAAATAAAACCCTGCTCTGTTTATATGGACTACATGACTTTAGCATCTTTCCTACTTAGATGATCAAATGGTACTTTTGGGTGGGGCGACGGTCTGTTCTGCTGACTGAACTCAGGGCCTGGATGCTCTCCCTGAGCCATTTGGTGTTTGGCCACTTCGATTGAGCTAGTGCTCTACCACTTTGAGGCATAGTTCCGCTTCCAGATTTTGATTGTTAATTGGAGATAAGAGTCTCACAGGAACTTTTCCACCCAGTCTGGCTTCAATCCAAAATCCTCAGCTCTCAGCTGAGGATTATAGGAGTTCACCACCAATACCCAGCTCAAATGATAATTCTTAACAAAATTGTGAATATTAAATGGAATTGATATTTAGAAAAGCTTATAAATGTGTCTAGAGTATGTGTATGCATGCTAGAGTATGTGTTGATTAGTACGGTAGAACTGTTTATAAAGTAACTGAATATTTAGTAAATAATTATGAAGTTAACACATGTGTGCATGAATTGTAAATTACTAATAGACACTTTATGCTTTGCTTATTTTTCTGAATATTTTATTTTTAGTATTTTCCTATATTAAAAAAAAATGTTATTTTCTTAATTGCTCCCTACCTAGTGAATCATTCCTGTCCAGACATACACTGCTATTTCCTTTGGATATGCATGGCTAATGTCTTAACAAAGTCTTTGGGTTTACTGCCTAAACAAGGAACTTGCTTTTGGTCATTCTGCAACCACTAACCCCAGCCCAATTTTTTTTTTGCCCTACCCTTAATTTTCCTCTATAGCACTTAACCACCTTCTAATAAACTTTATTAGGTAATTATCAGTTTATGATATTTCTATTTACTTACATCCTTCCCTGATGGACTATAAACTTTATAAAAGCAGGAAATTGCTTCATTCATGTTTTCTCCAAACCAGTTTCAGAACAGATGCTCAGTATATTTGCTAAATTGAAAGGAATTCCTTCTTACTTTTGCTACTATAAATAGTTTTTTGTGCTATTTCTATAAGTTAATTCTCTCACATCCATTCCTTTCAGACTTCTTAAAGTGAAGTTTAAGTCAGGTTTAGAGAATGTCTTTAAGGTCACAATTTTTTTCAATTAATAACTTCCTTATTTTAGAAAAGCAAGTCAAATTAATATTCATATAAACACTGACCTTACAAAGTCCAGAGAAAAGGTGAAGAGGAAACAACCTACATATTCCTGCTATTCTATTGTCTCACCCAACAATACCATAATGCTTTGTCCCATTGTCACTACTGACCTGATAAACCACAGAAAAAAGTATTCTCTGGAAGATGCACTGCTCCTCTTTGAGACTACAGGGGAAAGGAGCCAGGTGTAGGATAGGTTGTTTTATTCTTTTAGCAGATAATCTCAGTCATTACTGATACTGCTGTACTACTAATTTAAAAAAAAGAATATGTCCTCCTCGCTTAAAAAAAAAATCCAAGAATGAAATAGTTGAGATTTTAACTCAGGTATCTCCAAATACATTAGTAGCTTTCTCTTGACCTTTCTGTGTGTTATTTCTTGGTTGTTTTTGGATCAATCCCATTCTCTGTTTATGAGTTTGTATGTGTGTAAGCTCTTTGGTTGGGACAGATTTCTTCAGAGCCAAATCCGGGGATCCACATGTTCCTCTGGCACTTTAGATGCAGCTGGACATATTTTACCTCAGGGTGTGGGATTTGTAATGCTGTGAAAATTGGCAGGGTGCTGTTACCACAATCTGGATAAAATCATCACCAATCCACAGCAGCGCCTCCTCCACATCTTCACTGCTCATTACGATCCACTTCCCTTACTAAACCTTGTGATATCTTCCTCTGTTCAACCTGATTGCTTTCAGGGCTAAGATGATTAGCTGTCCCGTGAGTGCCTGGTAGTTTACCATGGAGCCATGGAGCCTTGTGGAGGGGTGCTGGCTGGACCCTGTTTTATGGATGAGAAATTGGAAAGGTTGATTAGGGATGACTGTCAAGCCCTGGATCTCAGCTCAAAAAGTTTACCAAGATCTTATTTCTGTTTTGGAGCTGTGAGGACCAAGGCCAAACAAAAGCAGCAACATCTCCTCGTGTTACAGCAGGTTTTTACTATTTACTGAGTTTTCTTAGTTTTGTTGTTGTTGTTGTTGTTGTTCTTGTTGAGATGATAAATTAACTAATTGTATGATGGGAGGAGGAGTCCAGCAACAAGACCTCATCCTTGTTTTGGCTGCTATTCCTAACACTGAGCCATCACCATCCCAATGAGGCCCTGTTCATCTGGCTAATCCATGCCCTAGATAGTAAATGACAAAAAAAAAAAAATAGAGGATGAGCAGCTGTGTGCTGAAAGATGATGTATCACGTACATTTCCCTCCATTGGATTTCTGTAATTTCAAAACCTCCAATCATTGCAAGGACACCTCCTCTCCCCCCTCCACCAAAGCAGCTATTTCTTCAGCACTTCTTTGGATCAGCCTACATTTATCCTTTTTTAGGTTCTAAATCTGCATTTTTAAAACTTAATTAAAAATAAGAATCTGAGTTCACAATGCTCATTAAATATCAGAATATGCTTTCTATACCTAGATCTGAAATGCTCCACCATCATAAATGTTCTTATCTGAACATAGTTGCATTTTCCTCTCTCACAATTTTCTGTTCTGTTCAGAACATAACACAATATTCTGAGCAGAGATTTGCTATCACCTTTCTCATTTTAGATAGCAGTCTTCTGTCCATTAGCTTTATTGTCCGGCTCAACACCTTGTTGGTTCATTAAGTTTCTTACTGAATACATCTCCCATTTGGCTGTTTGTGCTGACACCCAGCCCTCTCTTCCCTATATTTGTGTCCTTCTGTTTGAAGTCAGGTTCAAGGTCTTATATAGTGTTAGTGCTCATAGGAAAGAGCCTACTTTATGCCCCCAAAGAACCATTTATTCATCTCTCAATGGTTTTTCCAACCCCATTGTAATTTCATGCTTGTAAGAAGCATTGTTCAAAAAGAAAATGAAGTATGGTATATTTTATGTGGGGTGCATGCCACACACAATCAGCAAGGGATTTTTCAGCATTTTCTGTAGTAAAATTCTAAGCCAATTTTAAAGGATGCTGACTGTGGAAAACTGACACAAGAAATAAGTCAGCAAAAGAACTTAAAACACAAAGGACAATGGAAGTAGTGGGCACAAAAACAGTAGTATAAGGTAGTTTATAAATTTGGGGAAATTAGACTGTCATCTTCAAAAACTCATCAGTTAGATTTTCATCTTACACCCATTTCATACAGCCATTTTGTGTTTAATTCTCATGTAAATATTTTAAGCCCTCCGAATATATACTTAACATTACTTGGGTGGTGCTACTTGGAGAATTTAAATACCTTTAGTTCTATTTTGGACTGAGAGAGAGGCATTCTAATATCTCAGGGGAGTGAATGTGGATAACATTCAGGTCTAGGTGTTCTTATATTCTTACTTCTTCCTTCTATTACTTGACATACCCATTTTTAGGATGGAAAACTAGAGTAGGCATTTAATGAAAAGGGGTAATGTTTGGCTTGGTTCCCTCTTTTTAAGAAAGAATACATGTGTTTCATGATGTTCATATTTGGAACATTTGTGAAATGATTTAAGATTTTTTTCAGCTGGGTACCAGTGGCTCATGCCTGTAATCCTAGCTACTCAGGAGGCTGAGATCTGAGGATCGAGGTTCAAAGCCAGCCCAGGCAGGAAAGTCCGTGAAACTCTTATCTCCAATAAACCACCAGAAAACCGGAAGTGGCACTGTAGCTCAAGTGGTAGAGCGCTAGCCTTGATCTGAAGAGCTGAGGAACAGTGCTCAGGCCCAGTGTTTAAGCCCCACGACCAACAAAATTTTTTTAAAAAAAGATTTTTTCATAGTATTTTTAATGATAATTCTTTGTTTTTCTCTTATTTTTCAATGTCATTCATATATTTTTATTTATTCATTCATTCATTTATTCATGCATTTATTTATTTATTTATTTTGCCAGTCCTGGGCTTGAACTCTGGGCTGTCTCTGAGTTCCTTTTTCTCAAGGCTAGTGCTCTTCTTTGAGCCACAACACCATTTCTGGCTTTTCTGCGATTACTTGGAGATAAGCGTCTCATGGACTTTCCTGCCTGAGCTGGCTTCATACTGCAATCCTCAAATCTCAGCTTCCTGAGCAGCTAGGATCACAGGCATGAGCCACTGGTACCCAGCTAATAATGTCATTCTTAATGTCTTCCTATCATCTAAGCTTTCTATTCTTGAGTCCTATCAAGAAGCAGCTAGCTTTCTAGATAGTTAATCAAAAATTTATCATGGGCTAAGGACCATTATTTTAGGAATCTTAAGGGATTGTGGGGAAATTTGGATAATTCCTGAGATTTAGAGTGGCTAGTGTTATCATGTTATACTTTTAAAAATATTGAAAATAGTTTCAGTTTGCCAAGCTTCCCAAGTAATATGTTCAGAAGCAGCAAGTAGTAGAATTAGGGTTATATTGTATTGGTAAAAAAACAGTAATCAGAAATAAAATCTCTGTTCCAATTCTAGCTCTTCTACATTCTAGACATGTGAACTAACTTCTTTCTATCCTTGTTCTCACTTCTGTGTAATGAGGTGTGACTACCACCTCATCAGCGAATTTTACATGTGATAATATACTCAAGACTATTTAGTAAGGATAGACTAGATAATTTATAATTCTTATTTTAATATCTAAATTGGTCAGTGGCTAAAATAGCATGTCAGAAACACAGAGAAAGTAGCTACTTATGTCCAAAAACAGTTCTAAAGGGTTGTAGTACTTATATTGATTTTCCACTTAGAGTTATAGACCACTCTTTGCAAGTTTCTCCTAGGACCAAAATAAATGAATTAAAGTATTCATCATACCATAAGACTGGATGGTCCACAGACTTCCTGCAAAGGTCTAGTCATTGAAGACTTGGCTAGTTTTTAAGTATTAAACACCCATGTCCTTGCTACCATACTGCATATAGTACCTATAACTATGCATCATGTATACACAGTGCTGTACAGTTACATGTACCATATATAGTCCATAGTTACAGGTACCATATTGTGTGGCTTGGGTGACATACTGTGACTTTCTACATCTGTAGATATACACAGATCCATTTATCTGTACAGATATCTATACAATTTATCTGTATAG
Organism: Dipodomys spectabilis; assembly: GCF_019054845.1. Classification (NCBI taxonomy): domain Eukaryota; kingdom Metazoa; phylum Chordata; class Mammalia; order Rodentia; family Heteromyidae; genus Dipodomys; species Dipodomys spectabilis. The sequence goes on along the minus strand of NW_024870709.1, from coordinate 20,382,422 downwards.
TCATATATAACATATCTATAGATATAGTCAATCTATCTATCCGTCTATTTATCCATCTATCTATCTATCTTAAATCTGGTTTAAAGGTGAATACAAAAGGCCAACAACAGTTTCCCAAATGAACAATTTCAACCATATCTTGTTCTTTGTTTAATAATTATGTTTTTCAATATTATAAATCATAAGCCCACTAAGCACAGTTCATAATTTGATGCCAGTCTTCTCTCCGGAGTCATTACTCAGGTTCTCAGCTTTGAAAAGGAATAGTGACATTTCTGCTTAAAAAAGAACTCATTTTAATTTTAATTTTTACCCACAGTGTGTGCATTTTAAATCAGGCAACTTAGGCTGTGGACTGCTTGCCTCTGCCCTTCTCAGGTCCAGGAAAGCCAGAGCAGGGACAAGTGTGGGGTCTGAGAACACTTGTCCAGCCCCTGAGAGCCAGAAGTAACACAAAATAGGCAGAGAGGTGTCTATGAGCAATATAAATTGTTGACAGGTATCACAGCATTCTTACCATCTCTTTTTTTCTTTTGGCAATTTTAGCTTTTCTCATAGTCAATAATTCACTTCTCAACTTAGAGGAGAAAAAACAGAAAGAGACAATGTTTATTCTCCCCATACACTTAGCTTTGGTTTGCCAAGCTGATTTCTGAATGTGCAAATACTTTATCCATGGAGATGCAAAAGACTGGCTTCTTGGTTTGTTAAAGATAGGAATTAAGCCAGAACGTGCTCAGAGTAGGGAGCCAGAGAAGCAAGGAAGGTATAGTTCTACTTACATAGCTGCTTAAACTTATTCAGCTAAAATCCTGACAGAATTACTAGGCACTTTGTAATTGCTGGTCTCAAAGTAAAGTTGCATTGTTAGGGGCAAAAGAAGGGAAGAAAGTAAGAGAGAAAGAGTAAAGATATTCCACAGTTGGCAACCTTTTTTTTTTAAATCTCAAGGTAACTCACCACTAATGCAGCCTGCCAGGATAATGCATGATTCCCCAGAAACCACAGGGATTTGCTTAGCAGTATCAGGCTTAATGTGAGACACTTAGGAGTCATTAAGCATGTGATATATTTTAATCTGGCAGTGCTAGAGATTTATGACAGTGCTAAGGGTTGAGAGACATTACCCTTAGAAAGAAGAAAGTAAATATTCATATGGTAGAGAGGCAATATAAGAATACTTTGCACATTTCCTGAAATAAGACATATTTGTACATTAAATTTGGAAAAGTGCAAGTATCGATAAGCTTTTTTCTATAGAGACCACACAAGTAAATCTGGAATTTCTGGTGCATTCATTTTCCCTCTAGGCTACATATGAAACAGAATAAAAAGTCCCCAAATACATTAAGTGGGAAATAAATACTTAACAGACAGAATACCAGGATCTCAGGATCAGTGCCTCCCATGACTGTCTTCTGAAATTCAAAATCTTTATTAAGGGTTATTATCTTGAAATGGATGAAATCTGTTAACAATGACTTTAAGAAAAAATCCAAATGTATACCTTGATGGAGGGTTATTGCTGTATTTGCAAATGAGCAGAGGGCTACCTGTGTTGGAAGTGAGTCTGAAAAGCACAGTTATATCAGAAGATTAAGGCAAGCACCTTTTCTTACTATTGTTTTTAGATGAAGTTTACTGAATTCTGTATTCATGTATTCACACAGACACTATTCACTCAACAAGCATTTATTGTACATGGACTATGTTCCAACATCATGTTTAGGTGCCAAATATCAAAGAAAAGCATACCAACTTTCTGTTTTAAGGAGATCACTATCTATCCTATAGATTTCACCCCAAACTAATAAAATTCTGAAAGTTTTGGAGATTAGGAAAGATTACGAACTAGGTTTAAACCCAGGACCTTGTCTTATGCTCACTTAGCTTGCTTGGTCTGCTGGTTTTTTACCACTTGATCCATGGCTTCTGCTCAGCTTTTGGAAATGGAATCTCAAAGACTTTTCTGCCCAGGTTGGCTTTGAATTGTGATGCTCTGGATTTCAGCCTACTGTGTAGCTAGGATTACAGGCAGGGGTTTCCTTTGCTTGGCCTTTTGAGTCCTTGAGGGTAAACTTCGGCAACACAGTCATCATAATTGAATCTACGAAGTTACCAACTCCAATCTGTTGCTGTTATTGTTATTGCGAAGTGTGGTATGACTACTTCCTTTTAATCTTATCCAATCTTAACAGACTAGTGTAGACCTGCTCAGTATCTGCTTTGTGAATAAGGCTTATTGCTATAATGCCCAGCCCAAGTTTCAATAACACCTCAGTGCTTTTTCTTTTCCATTTCTAGGTGATCTTGTTCCTACTCATTGTTTAAAATATCTCATTTTCTCATATTCTCTCTCTCTCTCTCTCCCAGGCTGATACTTCAATCAGGTATCTCCAATTGTCCAGTTATCCAGTTGCATGGGAAAGTTTCACTAATGATCCTACCAATGCAAAGTCAATATACCTAAATACAACTATTTTTCTCCACCAAGTGGCTCAGTTGTCCTCTTTCTTTTTCCCACCATGACTACAGGTTCCCTCTATTTTACCCAAATTTTTTTGGATGGATGTAACCAGAAATGAGTTTATTTTTAAAGAATTTAAGAGTAATATGATAAATATACCATATAGTATTTTTTAACATTTAAGAGAATTCCAGCCTCATCCAAATTGGTCCCTTTGATTAATCTAGAAAACGATATGAGAGCTGGTGGCATATTTAGAAATATGCTAAGGAGTTAAGCCAGATAAATAGGTAAATCTGGGATAGAAGGTTGAAGCAAATACTTTTTTTCACTATAAATATACTCCTAATTAGGAAACAACAAATATAATTATTTACACAGTAAACAAAAACACAAATAACTTCTTAGTTTAGGCATGTTTTTGCTACTTATATATCCACCAGATTCCTGACATATTATCAAAAATAATGATAAAGGTTTTAAGATTGTTTGAGTTTGGAATATGAGTTAATGAATATCCTACTTTAAAAAACTGTGAATAATTATGAGCACCACAGTAAAAACAACCTCCCCCCCGCAAAAAAAATCCACCAGGTACTAGTGACTCATGCCTGTGAGATACTCAGGAGGCTGAGATCAGAAGATTGTGGTTCAAACTCAGTCCAGGCATGAAACTCTTACCTCCATTTAACCACTTGAAAACCGGAATTGGATCTATGGTTCAAAGGGCTAGGGAACTAGCCTGGAGCAAAAAGAGCTCAAGGACAGCACCAAATCCTTAAGTTTAAGCTCCACGACTGACAAAAAACAAAACAAACCGAAAAAACACCTTTTCATCAAAATCAATAATTTTTCGAGACATGGGCTGACCATTTTATGCATACAACAACAATGGAAAAAATGTGCAAACCAGGAAGTCAATGCTCTTTTTCTGCATATAGAATATCTATAATGTACCATCTTTTTTTCTTATATTACCTACCCTTCAAACTCAGTCATTTTCTCTCTGCTTTTTTCATTTGTTTCTTCTTCTTCTTTTGTTCTATATTTAGTTTATCTTCAAACCTACTAATTCTTCTTTTCTGTCTGGGAGTCTTATTGCTGACACAACTCAGACCCTATGTGTGATAGTGTGAACATGGTTTGTAACCTGAAGTTCATGAGCTAGTGACTGGATTTTTATTGTTGCAGTAATAAAAAGTTGAGGAAACTTTAGTAAGTGAGTTTAGTGGCAAAGAATGAGGACATGAGGACATTTTCCTTAGAGAAATGCTGACCTTGCAGAACAAGTTAGTTCCAATGAGAGTGAATGAATAGTTATGAAAAAACAACACTGATTCCCGAATCTGTTAGGCTTCCTTGTCTTGCTATGTAATCTCTTTCCTACTTTTATATAACAGGTACCATGCTGAGCATTTTGGATGCATGAAAGTAGAGAATCTTTCATGTAGAGGGAAGAAACATGAGTTTAGAGAGGTTATATTACTTTCCTAAGTTTGCAACACCAGGAAGTAATAGACATAGAATTTTATACCCAGATTTACTAACACAGTTCATTTCCTTAACAACTCCTAGTTAAAGAAGTTGAACTTTCCACTCTGATCTACAGCTTTAGGTAATGATCTGAATATCAAATTCCTCTAATTTCATTAGACTATAGGTTTTCATCAGACTCAGTTCTTTTGAGACCACTTTATTTTATTGATATTCAAAAATTATTTAATTAGACTTTTATAAAACCTCTCTTATAGAAAATAAGTCAATGAAGAGTCCAGAGAATTTAAACATTTATAAGAAAACACTTATCCTTATATTTCCTGAACATTTCTTTTTTGGGGGGGGTGGGGAAGGGGGTCCAGTCATGAGGCCTGAACTCTGGGTCTGGGTGCTGTCCCTCAGCTCTTCAGCTCAAGGCTAGTGCTCTACCACTTGAGCCACAGCCCCACTTCCAGCTTTTTTCTTTTTGCTTATATGGTGCTGAGGAATCGAACCCAGGGCCTCATGCATGCAAGGCAAGCACTCTAACACAGAGACACCTTCCGAGCCCCCATTTCTTGAACATTTCTAGGAGTACAAACACCACAAATATCAGAAAGATAAAACCCAGATTTGACATTTTTAAGGGAAAACATCTGTTAATTATATGACTACATAATATTTCTAGAAAAAAATGCAAAGACATTTTATATGACTATTTCAGATAAGACTGTATTTGCGGGAGTTTCCTAGTTCCATATGATTAGTAAAAAAAACCTAAACTTAATCTGTCTACTTCTGAAATCAATTATAATAACAGATGTATTGATTATCTTCTTACTATTGATTAAGTAATGTGCTAAGCACACAAAAGCACTAATTTGGTTAACTGTCACAAAAAAGTAAAACAGTATTATTGTATTTCTTTTAATTACTCTTATTCTAATTTTGATCATTAGTTTTATTACTGTTATCGTAATTCTGCTAATGAGCCAATTCAAATACAGAAAGGCTGAATAACTTTCATGACATCACACAACTAAGAAAGTGGGGAAAAATTCAAACATTGGAAATTTGCTTCTATTGTTTTACATTAACCAGGACCTCATCTACAACCTGAGATCTGTAGTAAAGAGAGGGATTTAAAAGAGAAATTTAGAAGTTATACTTTTAAAAAATGGTATAGAAGCTATGTGGAAAATAGGGTAGGTAAAAGGAGAGAAACATTTTTTTTTAACTTTGAAATTCATTGCCTTAACAAAGACTATTCATCTTTACTATCAGTTATCCCAGCTGGGATCTTTCCAAAAACTCTATAAAGAATAATATCAAGTTGAAGTCATTAGGGAGTCCTTGCAGTACCTTTTGAGTTGTTGATTACAAAGAGACACTTATATTTCAAATCTCAAGAAGATAAGTGGGAAAGTGGCTCTTTTGTAATTTGAAAGGTATTTGTTTTTTGCTGTGAATAGCTCTTTCCTTCCTTCCTTCCTTCCTTTCTTTCTCTTTCTTTCTTTCTTTCTTTCTTTCTTTCTTTCTTTCTTTCTTTCTTTCTTTCTTTCTTTCTTTCTTTCTTTCTTTCTTTCTTTCTTTCTTTCTTTCTTTCTTTCTTTCTTTTTGGGGGGGTTCAGTCATGGGGCCTGAACTCTGGGCCTGGGCACTGTCCCTCAGCTCTTCAGCTCAAGACTAGTGCTCTACCACTTGAGCCACAGCGCCACTTCTGGCTTTTTTTCTTTTTCTTATATGGTGCTGAGGAATCGAACCCAGGGCCTCATGCATTCAAGGCAAGCACTCTACCACTGAGCCACAGCCCCTGAATAGCTCCTTTCTACAGAGGCATACTTCAGGAACATGGACTGGAGAAACAAAAGCATTCTCCTGATATGTTGAGTTCTGTTCACACCCCATTTCTCCCTGTCTGCGCTATGGACCACTTGTAGGATGACCATGAGGTCCAGATCATCTAGCTATGTAGTTTTTATGGGTGTAATTATTAATAGTGATCTGTCTATTCTAAAAAATATCCTTTTGTAGATTATATGATCAGTCTTTTTATAGAAAGGGGAAAAATGGCTCTGGCCAAAAAATGAAAGTGTTTATGGGGAAGAACGGTGTATCAAAAATGACTTATGCTTTTATTCAAATTGTGACTGCCATGCGCTTCTCCTCTTCCTGGAATTTGCTCTGGGACTTCCTTATTAGAGAAAAATCTCATGTTCTCCTATTCAAAAATGAAACTAGTACAATGTTCATGCTCAATGGAACAAAGCTCAAGCACTTTAGGAGCTTTCCTGTAATTCTCACCTAACTAGGCTTCCAATGAGAATTTACACTTAAATAACAATTTAAGGTATTTTAAGTTAAAAATGCATTCATTAGTGTTAGTACAGTTTTCATAGCCTGACTGGTCACCAAAGATTTTAAACATTAAGATATTTCTGTTATCACATTAAAATCCAAGTCATTTTTAAATTCATATTTTCTTTTTTTATTGTTGTGAAAATACTGTACAGAGGAGTTACAATTACATGGGCAAGATGACTAAATTCTCTGTTTTACATTTCTAAGCAGCAGAGAATTGAAAGTTTTTCTCATTTAAATAAGAAAAATGGTGGAAGGAGTGAGAAATCATACAATGAAGGAAGGCACACCCAGAAAAGCTAGAAAAACATTTCCTTCAATTAATAGTTCAATATATATTTATTTTCTGTAGAAATAATGTAACTCCCTGTAATCTTAGCTACTCAGGAGAAGATTGGGAAAACTGGTTCAAGGAAAGTCCTAGGAAAAAGTTATCAGGACTCTATCTCATGGTGGTGCCAGGTGAAGTAGAGGATGAGGTCTGGGCAAAAATGAGATTATGTTAAAGGGATTCTGGGAGTGGGAAAGATTAGGCATCCTAAGTTTAGAAAGCTTGAGACCTTTGTCACTCATTAAATTAAAAAGCAGTAGCAATTCCAGATATTACCAATGATATTCATGTACAAGTGACTAATAATGAATAGAATTCATGTTACATATTCATATGTTTATGAAGAATGAGGGGTTTTTTTGGCTGGGAATGTGGCTTAGTGGTAGAGTGCTTGCCTAGTATGCATGAAGCCCTAGGTTTGATTCCTCATTACCATGTAAACAGAAAAAGCCAGGAGTGGAGCTGCAGCTCAAGGGATAGAGTGGTAGCCTTGAGCAAAAGAAACTCAGGGACAGTGCCCAGGCCTTGATTTCAAGCTCTTTTTTGCCTTGACTGGCAAAAAAAAAAAAGAGAGAGAGAGAGAGAGATTTTTCTATAGTTCCTGCAAATGCTACTTTAATAATCTGGGTCTTTTTTCTCCCTGTGCTTGATGTGCTAAAGTTCAACTTGTTTTTTCTACTTTAAGACATTCTTACTTGATTTTTTTGCCCGTGGCTAATCCTTATAGTTTGAAAAATCCACCAGAAGACAATTATGGATATATCCATTGGCATTCCATCCTTATTATTGATCCTATTTCAGTTTGAAATTTTTCTTTTTTTTTCAAATTTTTCTGAAGCTTTATTAGTTCCAACCATATGAGGGAAAAGGAAAATCTATGACTTAATAAAACAGTGGTGCTTCACAGTATTTTTCAAGAAAGATATTGACATGGCAACAAATACTATGCATTAAAATGTGAAAATCAGCAACATACCTTTTGAATCTTTTTTCCATCTGTACAAGAAAATGTTCAGAAAAAAAGGTAGACCTGAACCAGTTATATGTTGAAGTAGAAATGGGGGATTTCATGTGGAATATTACAATAGCCTAGCTCATGGCAAGCACTTAAGAAATGTTTAGCTCTAGTACGGTTATCACATGTAAACTCAGTTTGAAATTTTTCTACACTGTATGCATGTCTAAGCATGCCCGTAATACAATGGGTTTTGTACTTAATATAATCTCTCAGACAAATGCATATGATTTTTAAAGTGGTATATTCTGTTAATTGATTATGGTAAATACATATATACATATATGTATATGTATACCACTGTCCTAGACATACCTATATTATTGACACAAAGGAGTATCAAAACAAACGCCACTACACTTTAACATATCTTCATCACCTTGCAAAAAATAGCATCAGGTCTCTAGTAAAATCATAGCTATTATAAATGGGGATATATTCCACATTATTTAAAGAGCATCCACACCAGTCAACTGGAGCATGTGAATGATTGTGATAATTAAAATAATTAAGAATTGTTCAAATTTTCATGAAGAAAGGAATGTTTGTGTGTGTGCATGCATTCACATGTGCCATGTAAGAGAGAGAAGGGGAGAGAGAAGAGGGAGAAAGATGGAAAATAGAGGGAGAGAGGAAGAAACAGAAGGATGAAAAAGATCTTCACATTTGTTTTTGTTTTTTTTTTTTTTTTTGAGTCCGGTCGTGGGGCTTGAACTCTGGGCCTGGGCGCTGCCCCTCAGCTCTTCAGCTCAAGGCTAGCACTCTACCACTCAAGCCACAGCGCCACTTCCGGCTTTTTTCTTTTTGCTTATGTGGTGCTGAGGAATCGAACCCAGGGCCTCCGGCTTGCAAGGCAAGCACTCTACCACTGAGCCACCTTCCCAGCCCAGATCTTCACATTTCAAAGAAGAGAGAGCCTAGTATACAATGCTAAGGCATGACTATCATCCTCTAGATATATTCAAAGTCACTAGAGAATTTTAAGCAGATTTCTTAGCTTTCTGTTACCATATAACAAGAACCTTAGATAATCAACTTATGAAAAGAATAGGAAAATTTTTGGCCACATTTTCAGATTGATTGTACAGAACCATTGCTTACAGACCTCTGGAGGGGTGAGAGGTAGCCCATCACAGTTTTGTTAAAGGTTTTGTTAAAAAACCTTTGCTTCAAGAGACCCTTTCAAAGGCTCCCAATGGCCTACCAGCTCCCACGAGGCTCCACCTCTACAAGGTTTTGTCATACTTGGAGGAAGTACCACTATCTGGGAATGAAGGCTTTAATACAATGGCCTTTGGAAACACTGCAGAATGACAGTATAAGATTTCATTGTAGGAAGAAGACTTTGGCAACAATAATATTCAGCACAGATTGTGAAGTATGACATGGGAAGTAGGGAGGTGAGTGGGAAATGAAAACTTAACAGCCCAGGAGATCTTGCAGAAAGGTCCACATAACAATGTAGCTCTAGAAAATGCTAACTTCTAGGAATGCCCAAGAGTAGATTTTTTTTGAACATATGGAGACAAAAATCATTGGGAGAAAGCAATGAAAGAACAGGGGATGGAATATTGAATATGTTTTCCACAGAGCTGATTTCAGCCTGGAGGGTGATAGGATTTTGGATGGAAATGATAGGAACTAGCACTGAAGCCCTCAAGTGTTCACAGTGGATCTGACAAGATACCTAAGAACTTCAACATTGTTGAGAGTTGTAACATGCTTCTTGACAGTGTACTTTTCATGACTTATTAGGTGACCTTTGCTCTTAAAATATGTTTGACATTATATTAACTCCGTATAGGCCTTGCTCCAAAGTGGCATCACAGATTAGATCTCCAACTAATGCTGCTTCAATAATCACCTTTCCTGTATCAAGTTCCTTATGTAACTCAGTACTATAAGACAGAAGAAGGAACTATTAACTGTACATAGCCAGTTCAACGATGTAGCTCAAAGTAACACATCACAGCATAGAAAGCTACAGCTTCATATGGAGGAAGTTACAGATATTAACTGTACCAGAATATATGACAAAGTATTATTTGTTTTACAACATTGGGTCTAGCTATGTTGCTCATTATGGTTCTGAACTCTAAACCCAAGTGATCCTCCTAGCTTAGCTTCCCCAAAAGCTCAAACAATAGGTGCAGACGACAAAACTCAGTTGATAAAGAAATATTTTATTGAAGACCATAGGTAGTTAGAATTACTACATATATTTCTGCTGTATTTATGAAACATATTTGTGAAGGTCAGTACTTGCAGTTACTTTATTATCAATTCAACAGAAAGACCTACTGTTTGAATAGGGTATAGCTATAGTCATTCTGGCTACTCATGGTTAAATACATCACATAGAACTAATAGCACCATATTCCTTTTTTTCCTTCGGAGCCCTTCAGTCCTCTAATTTCTTTGTGCTTCACTTCCATGTGCCATTTTGTTTGCATAACAACTGAATAAACTTTTTAACAATAATCATAAACAAATGTGAGGACAAACTACCTTTTTCATCATACTTGATCCCCCTGAACTATCTCTATTCTTGAAATTATCTGCAATTTTTGTTTTAGAAGCTGGGAACTAAGACCTTTATTTCTCAATAGACTATTTTTGGTCATTGTTGATCCTGCTAGGTGGTATATTACTCATATTTAGAAGTAAGATGCAGTGGAAAATTCCTTTGAATAAGCCATAGAAGCTTAACTGAGTCATGACAGATGTCATTATATAACTTCTAGCCAGGCAGTCCTTTCTTTAAGGCAGCCCATCTTTCATAGGGCTTCAGATCACTATGTGGTCTTACATTATGAAGTAAATTCCTCCATTTGTAAAAGTTGCCGAGAGGAATAAAGTTAATATTTGAATTATCAAATTAAATTTTGAAGAGGTACATGATCTACTAAGATTTAATCCTCGTTATATTTAGTAAAAACCTATTTTTGGAAAGAGAAAAAAACTGCACAGAATTACAGGTCCAATTTAAATGTCCAGTTTAAATGTTTGTTTACTCTAATACTAATTACTCTCTAATGTGACTCCCAAATCATTTCTGAAAGTTTAAATTTTATTTTAAATGCCACACATTAAATAGAAACTGCTCTGCCAATACATAACTTCTAATTCTCTCCACTGATTTTGCAGCCTGAAGCCATTCTAAATTCTGACAGACAAATGCTGTTAAGAGTTTTGAGCACAGGCAGAATTGCCATCATACATTAGTTAACTTGTGAACATTCATATTGCTGATGCCCAGAGGAGTTGGGTGCTATAGCTTCAATATCAACTTGGAAAGTAATCTCAGTAATGGTCTTCATCCTTACTTCCCACCTCAATGTAGCAATAGGGCAGGGAAAGAGAAATTATAAACCATACAAATGGTTGAAAATAAATTGTGTTACCTGCTCTATTTGTCCCCAAAGCAAAATTTACCTAAAATATAATACAAGTATTCCTATTCAATTACATCAAAGGACTTCTTGGCATTTAATAAAATTGCTGCTATTGGTTTCACTTTTCTCTTTGTATTCCAGATGAGCTACACTGGTTTATGCAGATTTACTGATGTTTCTCTCTTAGGCATGAAGCCTACTTGGATAAAGGCCTATTAGGTTTGTGATCACTTATTCATGTAGCAAGCATTCAGGCAGCTATTATTTTATATATACCTACATTGTATAAAATGTTATTTTCCACACTACTAAGGAAGCAATATTTAACCCTAAGTCTAAGGCAACATGGGTACAGGTAATAGGATAAAAAAAAAATCACAGGTATTTTCTGTGATTCCAGATCACAGAAAATATCTTATGCTTTAATAATTCAGTACAAAACATTTAAATGCATTACATTTATTCATAGTTAGTTTCTGAAATTATTGACTGTTCTGTGTGTTGATGGCAGAGAGAAGTTAATGCATTGGTAATACATAAATTCAATTTTTTCATAACTTCAATTTTTATAAAGCTATTTTGAAAGTAACTCAGAGACAGAGAAAATAATACAATTACTCCTTGCTTTCAGTTGACATCCCAAGGCTGCTCCAATTTCCATTCTTTAGTTCAGTACCTGCAAAGGAAATTAAGTAAGAAATATTCCATGAAAGATTTTTTTAGTATTACAATCACAAGATGAACTTCTTTAGAACATGTCCCAAAAATACTTAGAAGACCTTTTCTTCCTCGTGTTGATAAATCCTTCCATGCTCTAGGAATAGAAAATTACATGAAAATAAAAAAGTGAACAATGATGAACAATGGTAAAGCCAGACGGTAGTTCCTAGAGGAGGGGCTGATCAGTCAAACCAGTTTTAATCTTGACTCCATTCTTCATTTAGAAGTATATCCTTGGCATCAAACAGGACTGAACTTTTGTTTCCTATTTCACAAAAGATGTTACAAATTCACAACCAAAATTTTAAAGATCAAACAAAACAACATGAGAAGGTTTAATGAACTATTTATTGCTCAACAATGTTTGGTTTCATTAAAATTATTTTTAATAATAAAAATAATGTATGAATGAAATGTATTATATACATATATATTTAAAGTAATCACTGGAAAATCTAATCCAATTTGAAAACACTATGTTGTGAAAATATGAAATAACAAACTTTACAACTTTGGTGGTGGGTGGGGGTGGGAGATGGGAAGGGATGGGAAGATGGGAAGGGGAAACAAAGGAGGAAGCAACAATGCTTCATAAGAAATGTACTCACTATCTCACCCATGTAATTGTAACCCCTCTGTATGGTATTTCCACAATAATAATTTTTAAAAAAGAAATGTACTTATTATCTTGCCCATGTAATTTATAACTCCTCTATATGGTATTTTCACAATAAAAACAAAAACGAAAACATTAAACTAAGTATATTACGAACATATACTTTATGATTAACCTATAGAAAAGCAATGCACATTTTAAACCTTTAGTATAAGATAGGATTTCAACCATTAAAAAATTGTGGTTTATTTTGTTAGCATAAACTAACAAAAAAAATAAAAATCTTTTCAATCCTCATTAAAATTCTGTGCTCACCAAACATGTTTGATTGAGTCCAAGATATCTAGCTTTACTTTGAACACATCAGTTACATGTTTTTACAAGTTGTTGATAGAACAAAGGCAACAAACAAAACATTATTTCTAGTCCTCTCAGTTATCTGAATTCAAGTATGGAAGCTTGCAAAACAAAAAATAAATAATAGAAAATAGTCTTTAGTCTAAATAGAAGTGAATAATACAGTAGCATTCAGCTTCAAGTTGTCTTTTTTTAGGTTATTTTAAATTGCCTTTCATATGTTTTGATTGCTACCTTTTTATTATTATCTTTTTATGTAATTGTACACAGGAATTGTCCTTTAACAAAGTTTATGTATACAATGTATCTTGATCAATGTCACCCCTTTCAATATTCTCAAACATCCCTTCCCTACCCACCCCTGCTCTCACGCTTCTTAATTTTGTAGGATATACATTAGATTTTTGTCTACAATTTCCCCCTCTTCTCCCCTTGATCCCACCCCACCCATTCTGTGTATCCTCTTTTCCTGGTGTTTTATTTTGCTTAACTTGCAGCACTATTCACTATATGTAAGCTATATAATCGGCCCATATGCCCCTCAATGGATAAATGGACCAAGAAAATGTGGTATATATACACAATGGAATTTTGCTCATCCATTAGAAAGAAAGCTACCACCATGATTATGTTTGTGGCAGCATTATTCACCATAGCTAAGATATGGAACCAACCCAGATGCCCCTCAGTAGATGAACAGATCAAGAAAATGTGGTGCGCACCCTATTTGTTAGGAAATGGAAAGACTTGGAAAAAATATATTAAGTGAATCAAGCCAGACTCAAAAAAACATAGGTCCCATGGTTTCCCTTATCTGCAATAACTAGTATATATCTGGGACAAGCAGAAGAGGTCAAAAGCTAGGTATAAATGACCACATAACCTGATGCTAAACGAAATGAACCCCAAGATAAGGAGGTTTTATCTTTGTTGCTGTTCTTTTTAATGTACTTATAATGTACTATGTGATTTTGTTTTGTTTCTTTGTATGTTCTTCCCCCATGATACAATCCCTGTTGTCATTGTATTTGATTCCGGTGTCCTGAAACATGTATATATATTTTTCTAATTTTGGGAGGAGAAGGGAAATAACAAAATGCTGAAATAAGGATTCACAATGAGATGTACAAGACAATATGTTGAAAACAAACTTAACAACTTTGCAGGGCGGTGGGGGGGTTGGGGAGGGAAGGGATGGTAGGGGAAAAACAAAAGAGGGTTTAACAAGAAAAACAAAAGAGGGTCTAACAATGCTTGATAGGAAATGGACTCATTACTTTGCTCATGTAACTATAACCCCTCTGTACAGTAAAAATATATATATTAAGGGGCTGAGAAGGTGGCTCAGTGGTAGAGCGCTTGCCTTTCATGCCTGAGGCCCTGGGTTCGATTCCTCAGCACCACATAAGCAAAAAGAAAAAAGCCGGAAGTGGCACTGTGGCTCAAATGGTAGAGTGCTAGCCTTGAGCTGAACAGCTGAGGGACAGTGCCCAGGCCCAGAGTTCAGGTCCCACAACCGGACACCCCGCCCCCCCAAAAAATATATATATATACACTAAGAAAAAAAGAAATGGAAAGACTTGGGAAAAATTGTATTAAATGAAATAAGACAAAGGTTCCTGTTTCTTCTTATATGTGGAAGCTAGATTTAGCTTATAGTATATATGTTGAGTGGTATGCAAGTGTATATAAATGTATTAACTGAAATATCGTAAATTCAAGGGAAATCTTTTTTTTTTTTTTTTTTTTTTTTGTCGGTCATGGGGCTTGAATTCTGAGCCTGGGCGTTGTCCCTGCGAGCCCTCTACTGCTTGAGCCACAGTGCCACTTCCAGTTTTCTAGTGGTTTATTGGAGAGAAGAGTCTCATGGACTTTTCTGCCAGGGCTGGCTTTGAACCGTGATCCTCAGATCTCAGCCTCCTCAGTAGCTAGGATAACAGGCAAGAGCACTGGCCCGGCTCAAGGGAAATCTTAACTGAGTCTGAGTGTGTTTTCTGTTGTTTTTTTTTGGTCAGTCTGGGGCTTGAACTATGGACCTGGGAGCTGTCTTTTCGCTCTTCAGCTCAAGGCAAGCATTCTACCACTTGAGCTACAGCGCCACTTCTGGTTTTCTGGTGGTTAACTAGAGATAAGAGTCTCACAGACTTTCCTGCAGGGGTTGGCTTTGAACCATGATCCTCAGATCTCAGCTTCCTGAATAGCTAGGATTACAGGCATGAGCCACTGGTACCCAGCTTTTGTTTTTGTGAAAGTTTCTTGATATGTAGTTCTTGATATGTAGGTCTTGAACTCATCACATAGGTATATCCTAGTCCCTAAGCCTTTTGAAGGTTGAGATTACATGATGTGTTACCATGCCTAGCTTCACTGTTTTTCTTAATAACTGGAAAAACTATGCTTGGACTCTATAATGAAGTAACTTTGGGAGAAAATGCATGATCTAAGGACTGACACTAAAACTCTAAGTCTATATAAAGAAATACACACCAGATTCACAGGATACATGTAACTCGAGTGAGTCACTTAGTAGCTATTGGAATTTGATAGAAGTATAATACACCCCCATTAAGCATTGCCCCTGTACATTAAAAGTGACATCACAGGGCTGGGAAGGTGGCCCAGTGGTAGAGTGCTTGCCTTGCATGCATGAGGCCCTCGGTTCGATTCCTCAGTACCACATAAGCAGAAAAAGCTAGAAGTGGAGCGCTAGCCATGAGCTGAAGAGCTGAGGGACAGTGCCCAGGCCCAGAGGTCAGGCTCCCCAACTGGCAAAAAAAAAAAAAAAAAAAGTGACATCACTCTCTCCTCTAACACTTTATAACAGAGTCAAATAAAAAAGCTCCTCCAGATTGCAACTGTAAGATAATCAGATTCTGTAGTACTCATTATGACTGCAATTATGTAACAAAACTCTCCAAATATAGTTCAGTTATTGCAGTTATTAATCATTCTCATTCTAAGTACTTGCTTTATAGCCTTCTGGATAGACTCCATTATTCCACAAGCTGAATGTTGAAAGTCAAACATGTGCCTGTGAGTCTGTTTTCTAAAGGCCTTTCAACATAATTTACCCTTTCAATTTGTATTTGTGAATACAAAAAAAAATAAAAATAAGTGAGGGAAATAAAGCTGGTGTCAATAGAGTCACTGACCTTTGCAGTAAACAGACGACAGTCCTTAACGGAAAACAACTTTGCAAATAAGAAACCTATTTTGCTAGAACTAGAAATTGTGCTGCTTAAGAAGTTAGTCTCAGAATACCAATCAGCTCTTACAAACATGAATCTACATTTGATAAAGAGAAAAACAGTATGGTGCCAGCAAATGTGCATTTTAATGGTTCAAAGCACCGACATCATAGATAGAATGTAGCCCTAAACATTTTATGCAGAAAACCATGTATTTTGATTAATATAACCAAAAAACGCCAAGTAAAAGACAGCAGATTTATTACACAGAACAAACACCATCTGTACTACCTTAAATCACTGCTAGAAATATATTTCTAGGAAAAAATACACCTGAAAAATTTTCAAACCTGCATTCTGTAATACCAAAGCATTAACTAAACAGGATTCCACAAACAGAACCAGAGAAAGTAACCGAATAATTATTTAAATAGTAACATGTAGAGACCTAAGAAAAACAAACACAATTATATACCACCATTGTTTTAAAATGTATCCCATTGTTTTTCATTGCTTTATGATTCTTTTTTCAATTTGGCTACATACATTGGGCCCCAGGCTTTGCCCCTGTCAGGAATCACCATGAACCCATATTCACGGTCAGTGGGAGCAAATGTGAAGTGCTGGGAGTAAGTTCTTGCTATTTCCCTAATGTCCACAGGCACAATGTTACAGTAGGAGTTTAAAATAGCACTGATTACATCTTGATTTTCTGCTTTGGAAAGTGTACATGTAGAGTACACCAGTATCCCGCCAGGACGCAAGGCTCTAATTGCAGACCTGTGTAAAATCACAAAAATGACAAGATTAGTTAGGTACAGTAAAAGGAATCCAGGGAGTTGAAGGCAAGGAAGAATGCATCCTTAAAAATAAATTTAATATCACTTGGAATGCAATCACCTTGGCTGCTTTCTAGTCTTACACTCTTTCTTTTCTAATATTCCTGATGACTGGGAAAATAATAAGCAACTAAGTATAGATGGAAAAAAAACAGAGAATGTTTGCTTGGTTGATGGTCTTAATTTTTAAGGAGAGGAATAGGACATTGAACATGTATAACAGATTTGTCTTTGAATCAGGGAGAGTGAAAGTGAAAATAAAGATATGAATTGAAAACACACATAAAATATCACTGATTCTATACATCAAATATTCCAAATTGGACTATCAGGTAAAAAGTTGCAATATGTTTAATCTAAGAAAAAAACATAACTTATTTAAGGAAACCTAAGACAGCCACTACATGTGCTGTCCCCCAAACCCTTTGGATTTGCATTCTACTTCTGCATTCTACTTAGAAGGGATCTCCAGAGCAACAGCCAGGAACTGACAATATTGGGGGAAAGATCCACCCTTAAAAATAAGATCTAGTACTATTTTGACTCTTTATAAAAGTGTAAAACTAAGCATTGCCAGATACTTAGAAGGAGAAATGTGTAAGCAATGTGTAAAAAGCACAAACAACAAATATAACCAATGAAAAAATTTAAAATTTGGAGCAAGAGGAAAAATATGGTCAACGAATCCATAAATACCATCAAACACAGAGCATCCATAAAACAACAGCAAAATGTGATGAGAAAAGACTAAAAAAAAAACTTTTGGAAATTTAATACATCTAATTGCCCAAACTAAGCATATCTAAGAATAATGCTTAGATGTGCTTGGGAGTGAGGGCTGAAGGAATTACCTTTAAAGATAAAAAAGCAACAGATAGATGAAAAACTAAGATCAATCGAGTGGGTCTGAAGGTCAGTGAACAGGACTGGAAAGAAGTTAAAATAATAAAATAACGAGACATAATTTTCCAGCGGTAAGAAAGATGTGAGTCTTCAGATTAAAGAACTCATGAAGAGGGCAGCGAATTCTTACTTCCTGACCATCTATTGTGTGTTTGGTTTTGTTCTAGGCATTGGATATATATTTATACATATTTATAAATAATATATAATATACATAAATATGAATACTAATTTTAAAATTCTTTCACAAAGATTTCATTCTAGAGATTCTGTCAGAGAAACATAGGTGAAAAAATATAAAAATTATATACATTAGGACCTGAATCCTGTCAGGACCTGAATCCTGCCACATCTCCAACAAATTCATATGCTAAGTCCAAGCACCTACTACTGCTCAATGTAATTATATTTGGAGATATGGTCTATAAAGAAGTAATTAAGTTAAAATAAAGTTAGTAGGGTAGTCACTAATCAAATATGGCTTGTATTCTAATATGAAGATGAAATTTGGCCAGAGTTACAGAGAAAAGACCACACAGATACAGGAAAAAGAAGCTACTTATAAGCTATGGAAAGAGGACTCAAAAGAAGTGAATTCTGCCAACATCTTTATCTCAAACTTGAAGCCTAGTGAACTAAAATAGAAAGTAAACTGCTGTTTAGCAACCCAGACTGTAGTATTTTATTATGGTCATATCAAATTATATACATACACATATACATGCAAATATATTTTATTATAAAAATATACATAATTTAAACATACATATGCTATATATACATAGATGTATATATATACATATGCATATATATACTATATATACACAGGTATATTCTAATACACACATAGTATATATCTGTACATGCATACATACCAATTAATACACACATGGAAGTGTGTTTGCAGGTATTTTAGCTTGGTATGCAAATTTGTGATAAATCTGAAGAAAATTAAAGCAGGATAAGAAGATTAGGAGTGTTTAGAGAGTGGAGGATTGCAATTTAAATAAAACTGTTAGAACAGAATGCTATTTCAAAAGTGATATTTGAATAAAAGATCTGAGGCGGCATGGGAGTGGGCCAAGCAGATATCTAAGGGAAAGGCATTTTACACCAAAGTAGTAGTCAAGGAAAAGAGCCTGAGGTTTAGCTAAAGAAGAGCCAGGTGAGCCAGGGAGTAGTAGTATGAAATGAGATCAGCATTAAGAGAAATGGGTGTAAAGGATCCAGAGAACACTGAAAAACCTCCATCTTAGAATAAATGAAATCCGCTCATATTTAGATACAGCACTGTGAAATATAAAAACCTGAAGAACATAGAGAAGAGAGAAATGCTTCTACAAGAAAAAAAAAAAAGGTCACCATTAATGAGTCACTTAAGGGTCCAGGAACCAGGCTGGCCTAGTGAAGTAGAATACTACCAATCCTGAGAAGAAGCAATTTATAGTGAAACCCATTTTCAGCCAACCCATCAAATTGGAATACAGAAACTTGAAGATAGATTTTACCTGTAGAAAAAAGGAAATGCAACAAAGGAAAATGGTGAGGGAGTAAAGTTTCAGAACATGAGCTGTGCAGGAGGTCGAGTGAGAAACCACTAAGAATCTCCAGGAAAGAAGGGAGAGGAACAGAAGAAAATAAATGAAATGACTGAAAATTGAAAAGAAAACTGAAAACCTGTTACTCGTGAGAGTGAGAGAGTCCCCTTTCTCATCTGATTTTAGTGCAAAAATTGTCTTGTTTTCAATGGTTCTCTAATCATAACAACCAATCGAGAGAAAAAGGAATTCTTTTTAGTTTTGAAGCTACTGCGTTTTAAACTCAGGGAATTATGCTTGCTAGGAAAGTGTGGTACCATTTAGCCATGCTCCCAATCCTTTAAACTGCAGTTATTTTACAGATAGGATCTCGTGCTTTTGTCTACAGCTAGCCTTAAAACAACAATCCTTGTACTTGTGCCTTGGTAGTAGTTGGAATTTTCCGATGTCTTTGAAATTGGGTTTTGCTAAATTTTTTTAGGGGTAGGGTGAAAAGGGCTAGAGATTGTCTCTAAATCATGATTCTCTACCTCTACCTCCGAGCTGGGATTATAGGCATGAGTACTGCCTATTGGTATTGGTCTTCAATATGAAGAATTAACTAACATCAACTGATGTTAGTACTAATTTGGGGCAATTATACAACCTTAGAATCAACACTGACAAGAAACGAGTACTATTGCAAGTGGGAGAGGCATGAGAAGTGGGGAGCTGCAGTTTAACCGTGAAATGTCTCTCATGTATTGAATAATTTGTCCTCTGCTAGTGGTGAGAAACTGAGAGGTGGCAGAAACTCAGGTCCAGACTAGCTAGAAGAAGTAGGCTACTGGGTTGGGTCCTTGCTGCTGAAAGTTATGCTTGGTATCCAGTACCATCTTTTTCTTCTTCTGCTGCCTGACTGCCATGAGGTAAAGCCTCCTACTCTTCCACAAATTTTCTGCCACATTATAGGCCCACAATCAATAGAGCCAAGGATTATGGATGAAACCATGAACCCAAATAAGTAATTCTTCCCTTTCAGTTGTTTGCTTAGGTATTTGGTTATAATGAGGCAAAAGTAATTATCTTACAGCATGTATATGTAAATATTCTTATTTTCTGAAAAGAGAAGCAGACACAGAGTCTTTGATTACTAATAAAAAAATAAAAAGTTCCACCACAAACAAAATAAGAAATGTAGATCTAAGTGTATTGAGTGTCAGAGCTGACTGAGAGAGAAACATCTAACAAGGACTATATATGGATACTGGCACGACAAGTGAAATCTATGATAACAATACTCTAGTATTTGATGTCTAAAATTAGGACAATGAAAGAATGTTGAGATGGACCTGTAGAAAAACTGGTGTAATAACTAGAACTAGCTGTCTCAAAGGATAGGAGTGTCAGGGAAAACATTTTAACTAGATGCTCATTTATATTTCTTTTTTTAAAAAACTATATGATTTATTTCTAGGTTAATACAGATAAAAGGGGCAGTAGGATTAAATATCAGAACTTTCTTACAAAGATCAGTTGGGTTTCATTAATTAATTTCTAATTTTGATGTTAAGGAGAACTTCCCTAGAAGACTTAATTCCTTACATTCCAAGTAACTAAAATGTTATGGAATACAGAATTTCCAGAGATCTCATGTCATAATTTATTGATTGAAAGTAATGTGAAGTGTCTGCTACTAAGGCAGGCACTAACACATCAGGGTTTGTTGTTAGTCTCTAAAAAATGTTATATGAATCTTTTCAGTTTTCACTGTCATCTAAATATACTACACAGGTGAAGAAAAGTTTCATATCAACAAGATATAAAATAGTAGTAACACTCTGTAATAAGAAAAATAATGATGTACACACATCATAATCCCCAGCATATGTAAACAAGTTATATCACAATCTCCAGAACCTGTACACCATGGCATACTTCATGCCAAAAGGTATTTATAGATATGACTAAAATACAGATCCTGACATGGGGGATTATCCTGGATTACTTGAGTGTTTGTGATGTAATCAAAGGGTCTTTTTAAGTGAAAGGGAAGCATAAGAGTTAGTAAAAGAAAAGTAATGTTAGAAGTTAGGGCTGTCATGACCGGATTGCTGGCCAATGTATGCGGTCTGCTGCTAAGAACCGGCAAAGGCTCAAAATGGAGTGTTATCCTCTAGAAGTTCTAGAGAATAAAGCTCTCTGAGCACTCTCATTTTAGTTTCCTGAGATCTTCATTTTTATGTGGTGGGCATTATTCTGACCACCAATTGCTTTCACTCTTACCACTGTGCTACATACACCCAAATAAGGCTACTGTTTATTAACTGTCTGTTTTACAGTGACACCCAAGGCATTTGCAGATTTTGCTAAGCAATTTTTTTAACTGCATTAATTTTTATCCCTTTCTACAGGCTATAGAAAGGTATACGGTGATTTTTTAAAAATCTATGAAAGGTACTCAAACAGGATTTGAGTGCAGCTATCTTTAAGCTCCCATTCAAAAGAGTATTTTAGTCTTACTTTCAGCAAAGCCAGTACTTAATCAAGTAGGTATAGTATTTTTCTCATTAAGGTTGCACAAAAGTACATTTAAGTCTCATCGTTTATAAACAATATGCTTCTGACTGACTTGATGCAAATTTAAATTAATTTCTATAATGTCACCATTGTTGGCTGATCATTTTGCTTTGTTTGCATTCTATAGTCATAAATTATCTTTCTAAAATTAGCAAAACTGCCCATTCCTGTGTTAATTTCTAAAGACAGAAACTGTACAGTAATAACTAGTATAAGTCTTAGACAAAGAGAAACTGTCAGACAAGTTGATGTTAGGCGAAATGAACCCCAAGATAAGGATTCAAATGTTTTTCTTTTCTTTCTTGCGACCGTTTCCAACATATTTATAAGATGATTTCTTTTGTTGCTTTGTATATACCTCCCCCAGGGTATAAGCCCTGCTTTCACTGTATTTGATGTTGATATGATTTGAGGAGGAGAAGGGAAAAAACAAACTGTTTAAATAGGTTATAGGTGGACCCCTCAAAACAATAAGATGTACAAGACGTTATGTAGAAAAACGAACTTTACAACTTTGTCGGGGTGGGGAGTGAGGGGGGTAGAAGGGTGGTAGGGATATGGGGGTGGGGGTAAAGAGGGGAAGGGATGGTATGGGGAAGCAAAGGAGGAGGCAACAATGCTTGATAAGAAATGTACTCATTATCTTACCCATGTAATTGTAACCCCTCTGTATGGTATTTTCACAATAATAATAATAATAATAAAGAAATTGTGTGCAGTAATAAAAAGGCTTCTTTTTTTTAGACTGAATTAATTCAAAACCCTAGAAGGCAAAAGGTTACTGATTACAGTCAAATGACTGCTGATGTGCTAAAGCTAGTTTTTGCTTAACTACAATGTATCTATTTTGCTTTTAATGACAATTTATTTTAGATATTTAGAGTTTGAATTAAAAGATCAAACTATTAAGGCAAGGCACAAAATTTTACTCACAGGTACATTGCTAAGATTTTTCTATGCTAAAAATTATGTTATATCCTACATGACTTTTCTTCAGTTATTGAACTGGTCCATATTGAGGGTTCATCACTAGTTTTTATGGTAGTATAAAACTACCACTGAACTTAAAACTTACACACACACACACACACACACTTCTTGACTACTAATACATTTATGTTTTAATGTCAATGTCAATTGACATTGAATTTTAGTTATGGCTAGAACATTCAACAAGAGTTTAATGGTCTTGGTCCAAAACAAAAATTAAGAGAAGTGTATTTATTACAATATACTAAGTGAAAAAGTAACATGTTCCTAGAATATAAGTGCCTCAATTAGCAGATCTTTGTCACATAAAATTTTAAATGGTCCTCAGGAGACAAGTACTATGTCAAAGTTTACCCAAGTCGTAACAAAATGATACTACAGGATAGTAAGATAGTAGGATATTCAGACGTTTATGAAGAGATGGGATTCAATATGCATATAAGAAAGACACTTTGGGGTTGGGAAGGTGGCTCAGTGGTAGAATGTTTGCCTTGTGTGCATGAGGTCCTGGGTTCAATTCCTCAGCACCACATAAGCAGAAGAAGCTGTAAGTGGCTCTGTGGCTCAAGTGGTAAAGCGCTAGCCTTGAGCTGAATTGCTGAGGGATGGCACCCAGGCCCAGAGTTCAGGCCGTGACCTGCAAAAAAAGAAAGAAAGGAAGAAAAACATTTTTTACTTGTTAAAACCCTTAAGAAGCTTAAAAGTCTGGAGGGTAAAAAGTCTTAAAGAAATCCTATTTGAGTAACAAATTCTGGCAAAGTAGTCTTATTTGCCACATATATTAAATCCCCCAACAACAAATCCTCAAAGAAACAACTGCCCAATAAATAAGTGGGCTAAAGACTTAAAGAGAAACTTCTCTGAAGAAGAAAGAACGATGGCCAATAGACACATGAAGAAATGCTCAACCTCCCTAGCCATAAAAGAAATGCAAATCAAAACAACATTGAGATACCACCTCACTCCAGTTAGAATGGCAAAAATCAAGAACTCTAATAACAACAGATGCTGGAGGGGATGTGGACAGAAGGGAACCTTACTGCATTGTTGGTGGGAGTGTAAACTTGTTCAACCACTTTGGAAAGTATTAAGGAGGTTCCTCAAAAGACTCCACATAGAGCTCCCCTATGACCCAGCAGTCCCACTTTTGGGCATTTACCCAAATGTTTACAAACAAGACCACACTAAAGCTACCAGCACAACTATGTTTATTGCAGTATCATTTACTATAGCTAAGATCTGGAACCAATCCAGATGCCCCTCAGTAGATGAATGGATTAAGAAAATGTGGTATATATACACAATGGAATTCTATGCCTCCATCAGAAAGAATGACATTGCCCCATTTGTTAAGAAATGGATAGGCTTGGAAAAAATTATATTAAGTGAAGTAAGCCAGGCCAAAAGAAACATAGGTCCCATGGTTTCCCTTATTTGCAATATCTAGTATATGTCTGAGTCAAGCAGAAAAGGTCAGATAATGTGATGTTAGGAAAGTGAACCCTTAGATATGTATTTAAATGTTTTTTTTCTTTCATGCATTTGTTTGTAATGCATTTATAAGATTATTTCTTTGTTGCTTTGTATGTCCCTCCCCCACAGTATAACCTCTGCTTTCACTATATTTGATGTCGGTATAATTTGTGGAGGAGAAGGGGAAAAACAAGTCGTTTAAGGATACAGGTGGACCCGTTGCAACAATGAGAAGTACAAGTTGTCATGTTGAAAACGAACTTTACAACTTTGGTGGGGGACGCGGAGGATTTGGTGGGGGGGGGGGGAGGCTGGGAAGGGATGTGAAGGGTAAACAAAGGAGGAGGCTGCAATGCTTGATAAGAAATGTACTCATTATCTTGCCCATGTAATTGTAACCCCTCTGTACAGTATATTCACAATAAAAAAAAAATAAATAAAAAAAGAAAAGGCATTTTCCATTTTGTTTAAATTATGTGCTATGCAGTTATTTTCTTTCTTTTTCTTAAGAGGAAAGAAAACTGAGCCACCAGCTAAGTGACATACGCTGCTATAATAGTATCGTCCACTAACTTTCATGAAATGAGCAGTAGCCCACTGACTTCTCAATAACATGTGTCATAACTTAACAAGATCCTGAGAAATGAAGTATTACTCACCTGGATAACCACAAGCCACGATTTTTGCACAGAATTCTTACAAAGCAAGTTGCATTAAGACTAGCATTATTCACTATTAAATAGCAGCAGAGTAGTTGAGCTCTCTAATCACAATGGCAAGAGATGAGCTTTCTAATCATACTTAAAAAGTAAGTCAGAAAATGATGTTATGACTAACTACTACAGAAGCACATACTCATTTCTGAGTTCTAATACTCAGGCTTCTAATTACTATGTTCAGTTCCAAATAATACCAGAAAACATTTGTCTTGGACTACATATATTATTCAATAAATAAATCCAACTATCCTGAAAACCTTGAGGAAGTACTTCTAAAGAAAGTATAGCTGTCACACAGTATAATTACTCTGTCATCTCCATGAAAATACATGTTCTCTTCTCATGCCCCATAGAAGTGCTGATCAGGTTTAAACCCTACTTGAGACATTAAAAAAGATTCTACATAATAACCCTACTGTGGTAGAGATGCTCATGATTATATTGTAGTATAAAAATAATAGGAAATGATTTTTACCCCAGCACTACTAACAGAAAACTAAATGGTGGCAGTCAGAATGGATCCCAAACACTGGTTGCTGTATGGCAAATAGGGGTTATATATAATGCTTCCCAAGGTTTTAGTGGTATTTTAGTGTACTATGAATAAAATAAAATGCATTCCATGCTTGAACCACCTAGTTAATAAATCAACTATAAACTAAACTAAACATTCTGTTAAAAAAAAACCTACAGACTGAGAAGGTGGCTCAGTGGTAGACCGCTTGCCTTGCATGCCTGAGGCCCTGGGTTCGATTCCTCAGCACCACATAAGCAAAAAGAAAAAAGCCGGAAGTGGCGCTGTGGCTCAAGTGGTAGAGCGCTAGCCTTGAGCTGAAGAGCTGAGGGACAGCGCCCAGGCCCAGAGTTCAGGCCCCACGACTGGACCCCCCCCCCCAAAAAAAACAAAACAAAAAACCTACAGAGTATAATATTAAATTGAATGGTAATTTAGACCTTCACGATAGATTCATTTGGCCCCAAACATCTCTCCTAAACTCAAGTAACACTATTTATGATTGATTTATCTCTTGCTGTATGTTACATTTTGTTGAAAAGTATTAAATATCTGATTATGAGTTTTGCTGTCTACACTATACTAGAGAAAGGGGCTATATTGTTTACCTTATAATAAATATATACTGTGTAACTTTTTAAAACTCCAAAATCTAAATACCGAAATACATCTGGCTCTAAGTGTCTTTGGATTTGGGGCTTTTATAGGCAAATTCACCAACAAACAGTCTATTATAATGATACATAGTGTCTCCTCTTTCTAACAATATGGTAAGGAGAAAACTAGATTATTTTGTGTTTGATTTGGTACACCCAGTGTTTCTCCACACTTACCTAAATAAAGTCTGTGAGTGTGTGTGTGTGTGTGTTAAAGCAGTTACTGACATTTGAATTCATAGGCTCTTGTAACATAGGCACCGAACTATCTTAAGCCACACTGTCCAACCTTTTTTGCTTCAGCTATTTTTCAGGCAAAGGATTACTTTTTTTTTTTCCTGGAATGGCCTGGACTTTGATGCTCCTACCTGTGGCCTTCCACAAAGCTAGGATGACAGCTATATATAAAGCTAGGATGACAGCTATATACAACCACACCCAGCTTAATGGTTGAGATGGGTCTCACTTATTGCCTGAGGTGGACTTGAACTGATTATCCAGCTGATCTCTGTCCCAAGGTTAGCTGGTCCTAGCCACTAGACCCTATTATGCTTGTTTCTTTTATTAATAAAAATTAATAAGGCCTTCATATTAGTAAGGCCAATTTTTGAAGTATTTATCTTCAATTTCCTCAAATGCTGTGCTTTGCACTGAAGTTTTCCATCTTGGAAAGATCTTCTTAAAGGAGTAAATTTAACTTAATGTAGAGAATCATCTTTGAACAGCTGCTTAAGATTCTTAGAAACACGAGGAGAATGTATTGCTTTTTCAGTATAAGAAGCAAGGATCTTTAAATTCCTATACTAGTCACACAACAAGTGATTTTTAGTAAAGAAAAGTAAAAGAAAAATGATTGCCCAAATTTAGCATCTCAAAGGATAAATAACAGCCTTTACGTTCAATTACCTCGAAAAAACCAATAAATAAGTTTAAAATAAGCCTCAAACTAAAATGTCTTGGAACCCTGATAGTTATCAAAGTTCCTAAAGGAACTCTGCAAAAAGACCCAAAATGTAACATGTGATGCAGGGTGCCTTTTTTTTTCCGGTAGCATATCTGGAAGAAAATGTTATTTTTATAAATAGCTATTAAAACCATCTAACACATTTAAAAATATAAATTCCCTTTTTCCGATCTATTCTTCTTGTGCTTGATTAGATAATTTGGCATTCTGTTGGGAGGGTCAGTGTTAATGAGATCAGTCAATTTAACTCTTTTCTGCATTTATAAAGGACTGAGCTAAAATTGTAGAAAGCAATTCAGCACAACACTGCCATCTTTTGACTAAGGGAAAAAGTGATATTTTCCTCTCATTTCCTCATGACTTGTAAGAGACTTTTTAAAAACAACTTCTGTTTATGTCATCCTGTAAACATGTTTAAAGTCACAGTATAGTCTCACCTACAATATCTGGTGCAGAAGCACAGGAATAAGAGATGCCTGCACTCTTGAAAATCAACTCCTCATCTCTATTACTGTCTTTCCATTTTCCAAATAGTGTCAAGGAAACAGAGCCACACTATTAAATGTAGATATGGACAAAGAAAGGCAATTCAAATTGTAAATCCCTTAATGCTACAGTATCAATAATCTTTCATTCTCATCTTAGAAAGTTTAGCATTATACATTTTTAAATTAACTTTTTTATTGCGAAAATACTGTACAAAGGGGTCAGTTACATGAGCAAGGTAATGAGTACATTTCTTATCCAGTATTGTTGCCTCCTTCTTTGTTTTTCCCCTACCATCCCTTCCCTCCCACCTCTTCGGTTACACTTTTTAAAACCAAGTAACAAAGCAGTAATTAATTTTTTAAAATAAGGACAGAAGTGGGATGAGATAGTTGGTTCGATTTAACCACTGAATATTCAGTTATTAGATTCTTTATAAGGCAACTTTATTTTTTTAAGATAGTAAATGTGGTTTATTTGAAGAGTGGAGGAATTGAGGTCCGCCATTTAATTTAATAACCCTCAGCAATTCTTTGAGATAGAGTGACTCAAGAGCAGTTTCTTGCAGGTGCTTTTCCAAGTATTTCCTGAATTGCTATCTTCCAAAATAACATCACTTATTTATCTAAAGTGTCTTTGGGGAGAAGAGGATTCATTCACCAACAGGAGGAGTAGGGAAGTCCTCTCAGACAGAAGTCAATGTTCTACAACAGGTTCCACATGAAACTGCTCCTCAGAATCTAAAGGTGCATCTGGTTAGCACTCTTTGGCTGCATTCCTATGTTGTAAAAGGCGATTTTATAAAGCCACTTACAACTTACATTTAAAAGAGAAGTCAATAAAATAAAAACGTATGAAAACCACTGGTTTTCTTTTTATATCACTGCCAAACGACAGTTAGGCTAAATCCAAACTGGAAAGGTGAAATGCTTCCCTCCTGAGGACACTGGATACACCACACATTATCCCATAAGGAAATTTCCTATCTGTTGTTCAGAATAGAATGTTCCTGATAAAAGGGAGTGTAGGCTTGGTCAGAATCAAAACATGTTGATTGCTATGTCAAATGAGTCAAGTTGAGATGACCTGCCTAATTAATACTGCCTCATGTTTACTTGGTATTTAAGAGCTCTTCATAGCCTTAATGAAATCTATAAGGTAAACATACATGAGATCTACATATTGTGATCTAATTTGTAAACATATTGTGATCCAATTTATTAAATTTGAGGTTATAAACTCTTGTAACTTGTGAAGTTGCACTGGTAATTAATGAAACATAAAGACTGTCATGTTAATCTAATTCCAGGAAAAGGGCTGGAAGCTTCACCACTGCTAGTTACCCGAAGTTAACATTACAAGTGTTAAAATAAGTATAGAATCTAGGGCAGTAAGACCTAGGATGCCAAATGCATACATTTTATCATCCCAATTATCCCAAATACTCATTGAAGGTAAAGAATAATTGCATACCTTTACACACTTTTCATACAAAGAAACTAGAAGTTAATGGGTATGAAGCAGTGACCTGAAAATCTTAGCTATCTGACCTTTACAACACAAAACCCTCATCTGGGAAATGCTACTTACAGCAGTTATGAAGAGGAAAACAAAAGCAAACATCTCATGCTGAGACAAAACTTACATGCCTTCTTTGAATACTGATAGTTAAATGATAGCACTAAAGAATTTTAACAAACTAGACTCAACAAACAGAAATTCAAAAATAGTTCAGCCTTCCAATCTGGATAATTTGGTAATTACTACTAATAATAACTAATTTATATCAAATCTCAAGTTTTTAGCAATTAACTTGTTAATGATTAATTTTATTTCCACAAGTATAAAAGGTAAATAAAAATATTTAATGTACTCAGAGTATTATTGAGGAAATGTTGGAAATGTGGCCCAAGTAATGGAGTACCAGCCTAGCAAGTTCCAAGTTCTGAAACCAAACTGAGAAAACTATCACCGCCACTACTCCTGTCATGCAACTACCCTCCAAAAAATAGATTACAAATATCAGGGTGAAAATAAATATACATCCAAACCTTTTATTGACCTTCATCTTAGCATACTATTTGATATTGAAATTATTTCAAAGCTTTATGATTTCATGAAACTGTTTTCCTATCTTACCTAATAAAAATGAGAAAACTTCTAAGGGCAATATGAATATGTTGCTCTATCATTGAGTACTTGCCTAGTATATGTGAAGACCTGGGTTCCATCCCCATAATTACTAGAACAAAACAAAACCAGAATACTAAGTTGACAGTAAAAGTCCATCTTAACAAAAACAGTAGAATATATTTGATTACATTTTCATGAATTTGAAGAACAACCTAAAGTGATCTATAATAAAAGAGGTCAAAATACTGGTTGTCTTTAAGAGGGGATTGAACAGCAGAGGAGCATTAGGAGTCTTTCTGGGTGATGAAAATGTCCTGCCTCAGGTTGTCTATGTGATTGTCAAAAGTGCTTTAAATGTACATGCAGCTTAGTGCATACACACATTATACACCCACAGGTTAGACATGTAGTGGAGAGGAGCAGTTGTGCCCACACACCCTCCAGGAACCACAGGATCTTCCTTCAGTTTCTTCGAATTCTGAACCACTCTCCTGAGCTCACATCTAGATCTGTGGGTTAATCCAACAGCATTTCTGCTGATCACTTACATCATTAAAGTTAGAAATTCAAAGGTGGTAAGTGAACTAGGCAAGTTCTGGTGATAGCAGGATTGTTTTCTGTGTCCTTTATGGGAAAAAGGGCACAATTTCATAGAAATATATAGACTATGTAGCCTGCCCAAAATTAAAGATCTAATTCCAGTATTATTAGAAACCTTATACTACTTTGGGGAATTCATCTTTAATCAAATTCTGACATACTGTAAGTAAGACCTGTACTTCTCCAATGCAACAGTGATACTCACAAAACACTAAGTTGGAAATGAACTCTACAGCCTGGTGGGGGAGAGTCTGAGGGGGAGAGAAATTGGGAGAAAAACAAGGGAGGGAGTAACAATGTTCGACAAGAAATGCACTCATTATTTATGTGAATGTAACCCCTCTGTAATCACCTTTAAAACAAAATAAAATTAAAATAAATAACTAAATGGAAAAATGTTGGAGGGCCATCAGGTATGGTAGAAAGTAAAAGGAAGATGGTGATACATAATATTTCCAATAGAAGAATAGTGTGTATATATATTTTATATATATATATATATATAACATATATACATACATAATGCAGTGTTGTATATTCTCTATAGTGAGACTATTATAGATTATTACATACAGTACATTATATTTACAAAATATATACACAAAATGTATGCTTGTCATTAAAGTCTATAAGCCAATACACACATAACTATATGTCAACATATAAATGCTTGCCAATGTATGTATATGTTGGTACATGAAATATGACACACCCGTGTACATGTATGACATATATGATGTGTGGCATGCATAACACATGTGGTGTCATATAAATGACATGTGTGACATGTACAGCATATGTGGCACATATTGCATGTATTTGACATGTAGCATGTATTGCATGTGCATGACAAATATGTGACAAAGATGCCATGTGACATATGCAGTATGTGATATACATGGTATATGTGACCATATTACATATGCCATTCATGACGCAAACATGCATGACATATGTGCCAGGTACATCACATGCCACTCAAGACACATGACATACATGCCATGCATATTACAAGTGTGACATGTACCAGGGCATATGTGATGTGTGCCACACATGACATGCACCAAAACATAACACGTGCCATGCAAAATACTTATATGTGACATGTGCGGCATACATAACATGCATTTATCATACATGTCATGTGCCATATATGACATACGTGGCATAAATGTCATGTGTGGTGTAGGACATATATTTCACATGTGGGGTGCGTGGCACATATGGGACACATATGACACATGTGAGATGTGTGACATGTATTACACATCGATTATATGGCATGTACATGATATGTATGATATATGACCTGTTAAGAATAACACTTTGTATTTTTGATCAATATCTATTATATTCATGTTGAAAATATCCCAAGGAAATCCCTTCGTACTATTCCTCTATGCTAATAGTATTTTTTAAAGGAAAATAGAAAGAAATACATTATGTTTTAGATCTCCAAATACTTGGAGATTTTTAGCTTCACTTTCTATAATTAATATCTAGTTTTATCCCATTGTTGAGATATTTGATTTGATTTTTATTTTTTATTTGTTAAAATGTGGTTTCTAGTGTAGAAATGATCTATAGTAATGGTTCCACTGAGCTTGATGATGATTTGTGTTCTGTTATTGTTTTATAAAATACTCTGCAAGTGTCAATTGTATTCAGTTAACTGGTTGTGCTCTTGAGTCTAAATATGCCTTCACTTATTTTCTACCTGCTGGCTCTTTCTACCTGGCTCTTTCAACTGGGATGTTGAAGTTTCTAGGTATTATAAAGAATCTATTTTTTTAATAGTTTTGTTATTTTTTCTCACATAATTGATAGTCTACTGGGCACATGTGGATTAAAACCTTTTACTTCTGTGAAGCCAGATAGAGATTATGTGTTGTGTAATTAACTACCAGGTCAAGGAGTTAGAATCTACTCTTTTCCTCTTCTTCCTATACACTTATCAAGTTCTAGTGCTCACATAAATTCTCACAAAAATCATGTTTCTGTAAGGTCCGCCCCTGGATGGCAAGCAGACTCCACCCTCCTCGCAGCAAAGTCTCCACCCAGTACCTGCGTTACCTAGGCAACTGAGACACCTGGAAGAGGTCACATCTGCATCCGCTGAGGTCACATCTGAATTTGATGTGGCCACACCTTTCCCCGCCCATACCCTACATAAGGCCTAGCCCAGGCCCAGACTCTCTCTTTTTCTCTCTCTCTTCTTTTCTAGCTCTTGCTCTTCTTTTCTAGCTCTCTTGCTCTTCTTTTCTAGCTCTCTTGCTCTTGCTCTTCTTTTCTAGCTCTCTCTGCTCTCTCTCTGCTCTAGCTCTTTCCTCTCTCTTTCCCAGCCACGTGGAGTGCCAACCTTGCCTGGTCCCAGCAGGTCCACTGAATAAACCTACCCCTTACCTGAATAACCACGTGAGTGCTACTGTTCTTACCCCTCTCTCTGCTCTTTTCTAGCTCTTTCCTCTCTTTCCCAGCTCTCTCTCCTTCCCAGGCCTTTCCCAGCCACGTGGAATGCCAACCTTGCCTGGTCCCAGCAGGTCTACTGAATAAACCTACCCCTTACCTGAATACCACGTGCGTGCTGGTGCAGTTTTTACTCGGCTACCTCTTTTTAAAAACCTAACAGTTTCATTTTGACCACTTCAAAGTACATATTCTGAAACGTTCAGCCTTCATAGAATTTCTCCATAGTATATTGTTCCAAGCAATACATTTTCAGAAATATGACTGTATGCATATATGGAAATGTCATGATGAAAGCCCCTTTATACACTTAATGTATGTTAATAAACCATTAACATAAAGGATAAAGAGTAAAATAAGATATACTCATCTTGAAACTTTAACTTTTATCAAAATAGTATATTCTGCTATTACATTTTATCATTACATGGAAAAATCTATCGTTTATATTTTATGGATAAGTCGATGGATATTATATCTGAATTAAAGAGGAATGAAAAGTACTTGTCAGTGTAAAACAAAAGAATACATGCAATTTCAAGTAATATGTAATAACTGAGTAAAAAAATTCTAAAATAACCTCCAGCTTTAATGTTATAGAACAGATAAAAATGATAGACACTAAAAGATTTACTTGAAGAAAAATTAAAAAAAACTTTTGTTTGCTTTTGGAGACAGGGTCTTAACATGCAGACCAGGCTAGCCTTGAATTCTCAAGATCCTCCTGTCTCAACTTCACAAGTACTGGTATTATTGTCATACACAACAATGCTTGTCTTAAACATTTTAGCCAGGTGCTGGTGGTTCACACCTGTAATCCTAGCTATTCAAGAGGCTGAGATCTGAGGATCGCGGTTCAAAGCCAGCTTGGGCAGGAAAGTCCATGAGACTCTTATCTCCAATTAACCACCAGAAAACCAGAAGTGGTGCTTTGGCTCAAGTGATAGAATGCTAGCCTTGAGCTGAAGAGCTGAGGGACAGTGCCCAAGCCCGGAGTTTAGGCCCCACAACCAACATTTTGTTTGTTAGTACATTTGTGTCTGCAATACTGGGTTTCAAAAACTCAGGGCCTTATGTTTGCTAGGCAGATTCTTAGCCATTTTAATCCTTTTTGCTTGTTTCATTTTATTGTTTTTTGAATAGAGCCTTTGCTAGGCAGTCCAAACCAAGACCCTCTTATGGACACTTCCTCACACAGTGGGTTGACAGAAACGAACACAGCAAATAGCTTTTTATTGGTTGACATAGGGCCTTGTGACCAGACTGCGCCATGATCCTCCCAAACTCAGGCTTCCAAATATGAGTCCCCATATCTGGTTTAAAATAAAGTTTTTCCTAACAAACAAGTTATAAAAATGAGAAAGATCTGTCTTCTTACCAACACGGAATATAAATAATGAACCATACAGAAATTAAAGTATCTGCTAATGAGCAATACTACTTTAGTAACAGTATTCTCATCTATAATAAAGTGGTGCAATATTGTAACTTTTAGTAAGCAAAGTTGATTATAAAGTCACTTTTTAAAAACTGATATGTAGATAATACCAAAAAAATGTCATTAAGGCATTTAAAAATGCTAGTTATCTGTGACACTGACTTTTTTTAACAAAAAAAGAAAACCTAACAGAGGTGGCTACTCTGTGTAAAGAAATATTTTTTAAAAAAGATATTAAGTCTAATTTCATATAACATTAACAGTATTTTAATCACTGTAACTCAAAAAATGTAAAAAATATTCCAACTTTTATAAGCTCTCTAAATCTGTCTCTCTAAATTTGTTTTTTATTTTATTTATTTTTTTGCCATTCCCCAGCAGTATAAATCTAATTCCTCTGCATTTCATTTTTTCTCTTCCCCAAAGTCTAATTTAGGTGACTTTTTTTTCCATTTGCTTTCCTTTTCCATTGCGTATCTTTTTTCCAGACTGCCAGCTTTTAGTATTTTCCTTTTTTTTTTTTTTGCAATTCTCCTATTTCGCTGCTTTGCAGTACTTACTATTCTTTTCTGATGCTTGTTTCTCATCATTTCCCTCTTTCTATCAGTTTACTACTGCTGCTGGAAAACAGCAGTCTGGGCAAAAAAGCAAATAAAAAATCCCCACCATGATTATGTTCTATGACCAAGGAACATTAAGGTGAAAAGTTGGACCTCATGTGCAATATATCAAATAAATGCAGATTTGAAATTAAGTTTCAGGTACTATAACCATCTAAAACATAGATATTTCTAGGCTGATAGCTACCCAGTGCTATCATCAGTTTTAAAAATATTATTTTACAAGCCTTGAGGGTACCCTTCACTGTGCTCACAGTAAGTAATCAAATTCTAGATATCAAACTGTTTATTATCAAAGAAGTTCTATAAATTCAAGATAAAGAAACAAAACTGAGCTTGCTCTTTGCAAAAATGCCATACCCAGCAGCTAGTCTTTTGTCAGTCTGAGAAACAAAAAACACACTGGTAATTATCTTCTTTCTACTGGCACTACATTTTTACCTTGAAGAGGGTTGTTTTTGAATATAGTATAGAGAAAACACACTAATAACATTAGATTCCCCTGAAACAGATTATAAATGACAAGTTTCAACATACTTATGGGTTTCTACTTTGAGATGGTAAGTTTAGTACATCTCCAAATTAGTTAATGAACTCATTAACATGAATATTGGGAAGGGCTAAGTATAAAAAGATCTCTGCTATAATAT
The DNA here is from genome assembly GCF_019054845.1 of Dipodomys spectabilis. Taxonomy (NCBI): domain Eukaryota; kingdom Metazoa; phylum Chordata; class Mammalia; order Rodentia; family Heteromyidae; genus Dipodomys; species Dipodomys spectabilis. Next base: position 20,346,948 of record NW_024870709.1, on the reverse strand, counting down.
AACATAATAAATTAATTTTTCTATTGCTTAAATTAGCAAATTAGCAGAGGTGCAACAGATCCTTAGTCCTGTCTGACTTTAAGACAGGGTCTTTGTCTACTATCAAATAAACTCTTCAATACAATGAAACTAAAATTAAAAACAAAACAGAACAAAATTTTAAGAAATGGATCTGACTTTGGCCAATGACAAACATGTTTATGAATGAGAAATTGCTTATTAATGATGTAAATGATTTTTTTTCTTTTGTAATGAGAAACTGACTTCAAAATAAATTCTATACTTCTAACTAGATAGTAACCATGCTTATAGCTGGATTTTCTGAGGTAGATTATGGGCTTCTACAGGTCATATGTACCCATTCCCTCAAGAAGTTCCCACAAACAATGTTAGAACTATGTTTTTGCAGAGCAGAATTTGAAAGCCACTGACCTCAATAACCCTTAGGAGAAAAACAATGACTGTTTCCTTCTAAATAAAGGAAGTCATTTGACTCCTGCAGTGGCTAGATAATAAGATAATTAAAAGCCTACAAGGTTTAGAAAGGCTTGTTAGTGACTTCATTTAGGCCAACAGCATGGTAAACTCAGATAAAAGAGTGCTTGCCAGAATAGGGACAACGCCAGAGAAACCTTTCTTATGGAACAGGAGTCACTGAGACTCCTGATAGACATTGTGGATAATTCTTGTGTATTTTAGTTGTCTGTAGGTGAAATCTTTTGGATCCGAAAGTCACTGCTGCTAGCAGAAAGAAAAAATCAGGGAAGAAACAAAACAAAACAAAAACATAAAGCATTAAGTGATAAGAATGCACAAAAAATGCTGGAGAATCACATAGTTGAGATCAGCCTGGGCAATTTGGTAAGTCTGTCTCACACAAAAAAACAATGTAGTTTAGTGGTAGAGGATTTCCTAGCATATGCAGGACTCCAGGCTAATCCCTAGGACCACAAAGAAAAGAAAAAAAAAGTTCAAATGACAAGAAGACTTACTACTTTACAAAAGCAAAAGCAACCATTTAGTCCTTAGTGGTCACTACTTAGAATTAAAAAAAAAAAAAAAAATTAGAAAATGTTTAATGGAAAAATGTAAGCACTCCCATGTTTTAAGTATTTACACTTATTTGTTCAGTTCCATTTGGAATGACCTGAATGAAAAGGTTTTATGCAAGTTACTAAGGAAAAAAAAAATTCAACATCAACGGTATATTACAAATTGAGAAATAATGTGCTTGAAGCAATATCATCTTATTCTGAAAACCATTACATTCTAACTTTAGTCTTCTGATAATCCTCACTCACCTGGAAAAGTTCCAAACATCCTAATTTGCTTTCTTCTGTGCTTGCTTCATTGTATTCATCTTCTATGTAGATTAAAGCAGTATTTCCAAAATAAAGGTATTCATATCATTGCATAACTTAAAGCCCTTCTGTAGCTCCCAACCACATGTAAGGTATTTTCATGAACTATTCTAGTGAAATAGTCCAAGGCAACAACAGGAAGACCAATAGAACACTTGTCTAACAGGCATAATGCCCTGTGGTGTTTGATCCCCAGAATGGCCAAAAATAAAAAAGAGAAAGGCAACAAACAAACAAATCAAAGAAATGCAATATGGTATGATGTAGATAGTAGAACACCAATTTTTTTTGAGGCAGGGTCTCGCTATGTAGAACAGGCTAACCCAAGGCTGAGATTCGTCTGCCTCGGCCTCCTGAGTTATGGGAATGCATGCATATGCCGCCATGCTCAAGTAATATTTTACCATGTTTATAAACGAAAAAGTTTGAATCAGAGATGTTAAACCCAACAATAACAGTAGTGAAGTCAAACAAGACTTAAATCCACCATGTTCATGACTAGCTTTGGATATCTTGCAAACCTTTTGTAATTACATTTAATGTTGAGTATTTTGTTAATGAATTCTTGTTAAAGGATATAAAGGCTCAGTGTTATAACATGAGATCTGAGCACCAGTTTCAATTCCAAGTACCATACACATAAAAGAAAAAAGGAAGAAAGATAAAATGAACTGCATGCTATTTTATTTCAGAACCTCTGATTCCTGTCCATAAACCCTAGTAGAATACTTTCAAAAGAAGAGGAGGAAGAAAAGTATTGTCAACATCAGTAGAAATAAAAATAGTTTGCTTTTGTTTCCTGGATTCCAAAATATGACTAATCATTGGACAATAATACAAAAAGTTACATGAATTACTTGAACTTTAAAAAGAAAGTTGAGGGGCTAGGAAGGTGGATCAGTGGTAGAGTGCTTGCCTTGCATGCACAAGGTCCTGGGTTCAACTCCTCAGTGCTACATAAGCAGAAAAAGCCAGAAGTGGTGCTGTGGCTCAAGTGGTAGAGCACTAGCCTTGAGCTGAAGAGCTGAGGGACAGTGCCCAGGACCAGAATTCAGGCCCCACAACTGACCAAAAAAATAATTAAAAAAATAAAAATAAAGATGAAATAGTAGTGGAAGTCTTCCATTCTGCTAGAACTACATATCCAAAATTGATACATACAATATAAGCACATCAAATTTCTGGTCACTAGGTGATAAACGATAAGGGACCATATACCAGTCACCAGGTACCCTTCATCTCAGCTTCAGAGCATCAGAGAATAGATGTCAGTAATTTTTAAAATGTTTCTTTTAAAATACAATTCTTGCTGTCAGAGTACCACTTTTTAAGGATTGTTATCTGGATGATTTATACAAATCTTTAAAACATTACCCAATAATCTAAGCTTCCTTTTTCAATGAGTTCACAAATTGGATTTTACTTGTCAAGTAGTAAGAAAAGAAGATCAGAAGAGGTCAGTATTTTATATGTGATTGATTTTCTTCCAGGAAATGGATGACATGATACATTACTGCAATAAGATACCCACATTTTTGTAATAAATCATATTCTTCAGTTAGTGTTTTCTCACTGAAAATCATGTAAGCTTCACTTATAAAAATATCATAGCCACTTTCTAAAAAGAACATGTATGTCATTTTCAGTATATTTTTCACATTATGTTATTTTTGGTATATTTAAATGCAAATACAGAAAACAAATTTGACTGTGGTAAGTACATATGGTATGTATTATGTATATTATATACCAGAAATAAGCGGCTCAAGTAATTTTGAGAAGATATAACAAAGATGTATGTTTAAATGGTATACTACAGATAAAATTGGTTTATGTTCAATTATCCCATTAATCATTGTTCTTCTTCTTGTACTCTGGGCCTGAGTATTATCCCTCAGCATTTCAGCTCAAGGTTAGTGGTCTACCACTTGAGCCAAAACGCCACTTATGGGTTTCTGAGTGCTTTATTGAAAATAAGAGTTTCACAGACTTTCCTGACCAGGCTGGCTTTGAACCGTGATTCTCAGCTCTCAGCCTCCTGAGAAGCTAGGAGTACAGGCATGAGCCACTGGCACCTGGCTTTGTTCTTCATTTTTATATTTTGAAAATAATTTGGGGGACATTTCTGTGAAAGAATTTTATATAACTTTAGATAACTTCATGTTTTATAAATTAAAAGGAGTTACTAATTTTCCATTTTTATGGATAAATTCAAAAGTCTGTATTAAGTGCATGATAAACTCAGATGCTTTGATAACTTTGCTCCTGTCATCATTTTATTTTTCATCAGTTTCATGACTACTTTTTGATTTTGTATAATTTTAACACGTGTTATTGTTAAAAAAGACTTTTGAAAAGAATATTATAGGAAAGGATATATTTTAATGGATGAATGCTTACCTAGCATGTTCAATATCTTAGGTTTAATTCCTGCACCTCAAAGTCATAAGCAAAAAAGTAAAACAAAGTAATACAAAAAATCATACATCTACTAACAGGTCTTAAAAAAAAAATAACAGCCTGGAGTCAGTGGCTGACACCTGTAATCCTAGTTAGCTACTCAGGAAGCTGAGATTTGAAGACCACAGTTTGAAGCCAGATCAAGAAGGGGAAGTCCTAGATAGTCTTATCTCAAATTAACCACAAAAAGCCAGAAGTGTAGCTGTGGTTCAAGTGGTAGAGTGCCAGCTTTGAACAAAAGAGCTCAGGGACAGTGCCAAGAATTCAAGTTCAAGGATGAATGCGCGCACACACACACACACACACACACACACACACACACAATGGTAACATACACTGTTAGTGTTTGTACACACACCTGTAGTCCCAGCACATGGGAATCTGAGGTAGGAGGACGCTATTATACCAGCCTGGATCAGATACTTTTATTTTAGGGGACACAAATCATAGGGAACAATAGATTTAAAAATTAACACAAAAATTTCTACTAAATAAATTACATTTCACTTATATAACATATCCACAAAAACCTTCTCAAAATTAATACTTAGTTATAAAATACTTGGCCAGACATTATTATCTTTTCAAAAGTTAAAATTCTCAATACCATTAAGAATAATTATCTAG